>NW_019154096.1:9723167-10364004 GCF_002288905.1 Enhydra lutris kenyoni | reverse complement strand
CACCACCGCCACCATCACCCTATCAACACCATCACCATCACCATTACCACCACTACCACCACCATCACTACCACCACCACCATCACCACCACCACCACCATCACCACTGCCACCACCATCACCCCATCACCATCATCACCACCACCACCATCACCACCATCACCACCAGCATTACCCCATCATCACTACTACTCCATCACTACCATCACCATCATCCTTATCACTATCATCTCCATCACCATCACCTGCTAGCATTAGTTTAGATATAAAGATTAATAGGAGACAAACCTTTCATTGAATGTGGAGAGGGAAGTTAGCCAGTGTTTGCAATATTGAGGACAATGATAGATGTATTCTATGAGAGACTAAATGAGGGTATTCAGTGCTCTTGACATAACTAAATTCTAGAGGAAGAAAAGATATTTTCAAAATTATACAGGTATTTAACAGGATAGTTAGTGAAGGAACCTTAGAGCAGCTCAGAATTGTACTAACTATAAAGGAGGTTCTGAATGAGATGACCTGGGTCTGGATTGGAGACAAGGGTGAAGTCAGGGAAGGTTGGATATGCCCTGCAAGGAACTTGGATTTGGTGCTAATGGTGATGGTGAAGCATTGAGGGATATCCAAGAACACTTTCTCTCTGTCAAAGCTGGAAACTGAAGAAAAATGAGAAGCTAATGTAAGATTCAGATTCGGATTACTTTGGATGGAGGGTGTACTTCACTACATCCATATCGGTGTTAGAAGTGGTCCTTTGGTCCCCGATTAACTCTTTTCTAAAGCTGCTCAGTGTCTCCAGTGTCCTCAGAATAAAAACACAGAGAATATGATCTCAGCCTTTAGCTCCCTTCTTCAGTTTGTTTTATGTTACTTAGTTTCAGTGGTGTTTCTCATGTAGATTATAATCTTGATTAGGGTTACATCTTTTTATATATAAATTGAAAGAATAACAGAGGTAGATGGCCAGGCTCTCTAGATGATGCACTCTACTCTTTCCATGCGCCATGTCACACACATCTGATATTGGCACATAACCACACAGAGACATAGAATCACAGGGTATAAAGGCTACGTACTACCAACCTAATATACAACTGTTGATACTGACCTGCCTGGATCACCTGCAGAAGCAGTGTTTGTCAGATTTTTCCACTGTGGAGTCACCACTTTTATCCCTGTCCAGACTATAACCTTCGGAAGGAAGTCGCTGCATACAGTACACAGTTGCGAATTAAGGGATGGAGGGACATGGCGGGGGTCAGTTGGTTGAACAACAGACTCGATTTTGGCTCAGGTCATGATCTTGGGTGCTGAGATCCAGCTCCACATCCAGCTTTGCAGCCAGCGCATAGTCTGCATGAGACTCTCTCTTTCCTTCTGCCTCTGTCCCTCCCCTCTTACCCCCAGATAGATAGATAGATAGATAGGGAGATAAATAAATAAAATCTAAAAGAAAAGAATTGAGAAGTTACACATGAAGTATCTGCATAATTATTAGGAATTTTTAATGGGAATATTGTCTCTTCTCCCCATTTATTAATTTATTTAGTCATCTGGTTTTTCTGTCAATATGGACTGATGTAAATAAATATGTGCATATTTGTTCTATACTTTGAATTATCATCTAATATTATTTTTTGTTTCATTAGTAGAATTAAGGTTTTCCTCAGACCTTTTCAATATATGTAACATTATTTTCAACTTTGTCCATTCTCATTCAATATTTTAAAATGCTTTAGCATTTTAATGAATTTTGAGCCAATTAACTACATATTTTTCAAAACCGTGAAACCATATCTACAGATTAGAGAAACAAAGCCATTACCATGTGTCATGTTTAAGAAACAGTCCTTTAAATCTACAATGCTAAAACCTAGCATCTATAGTTGCCAAAGTTAGTAAATATGATTGTATGTTGAATAGGAAGTTTATATCAAGAACAAAACAAAAGAATAGATAGATTTTTAAATATATTTGTAGCCTTAAAATTAACTGATTTATTTCCATTTAAGACATATTATTGACCCAGAAATTTTAATAAAACACTAATATGTTTCCTGCCCTTGAAGGATTCCTAAGTCTAGAGAGACCTAAAATAACTTTTTTATAGTGTGTTAAGTGCTACAATAGAAAGATATCTAAAATCCCTGAAAAAAATGCTTAAACTACTTTCAGCTGGTTATAGAGTATGTATAAAGAAGATAAAATTTTATAAATGTTTGATAATAATTTTAATAATAGCAAAAGAGACTTACTATTATTCTTTTTCTTCTAACTGGAATATAAGCTTGTTTTACATACTTGATAATTATTCAATAAATGAACAGATGGATGAATGAGGCTTTATGCGGTTCCATGCCATGTTTCAGCCACAGTTAAAAATCATAGGTCAGGGGTGCCTGGGTGGCTCAGTTTTTAAGCATCTGCCTTCAGCTCAGGTCATGATGCCAGGGTCCTGGGATTGAGCCCTGCATCGGGCTCTCTGCTTGGCAGGAAGGCTGCTTCTCCCTCTCCCACTTCCCCTGCTTGTGTTCCCTCTCTCGCTGTGTCTCTCTCTGTCAAATAAATAAATAAAATCTTTAAAAAAAAATCATAGGTCAGACATAAAAGGCAAGTGGCTGAAGAGCACATGAACTGCTTATATAATAGCTTTCTTAATTTTTTAACCTAGTTTACTTGGTTCAGTTAATTTGCTATTTTAAAACATTTTCCCCAAGACTGCTTAATTAAAGCACTCTTCATTAATCCTTCAAACTCACACACACACATAGGGGATCTATTCTTTGTAGTTCCCATTAAAATAAAAACTTACAAGGGGATATCATACTGTGTCATAATTTTTAACTTTAATTACAGCCATGTATAAAAATGATAACATACAGAGTAAGTTGGGAGAACAAGGAGATGTAAAGGAATTTATAATTTTGTCTTGTATCACAGATCAGATAACAGCTAAGTAGTGTTCCTAGTTCACAAAGTTGACTGTTTCAGGTAATAAAGCATGATAATTAATTACAGGCATATGCTTTTAAACCTTAACAAACATTTTATAATTTTAACCAAAATAGCACAGTGAATCAGCATTATATAAAGATCAGTTTGCATACATATTTAACAGAAAGGCATACATGACATTTTAAACACTGGTAGAGTAATGTGGTGCACGCCAATTGCAGCAGAATTCTTTCGTTTTAGAGGTAAAATGGGGTCTCTTTTTCTGTACTTTCAGGTACCCTGCTGCAGATCCCATAGAAGCTTATGTACTTTGTGCAATCTCCTTTAAAAATAGCAAGGTGATGTCATCCTAATTACTGTGAGACAGGGCATTATGGATTATTTCCCTGTGTGATTATGGGATTAACTTCAGTTTGAAGTTTAACTAAGATGTCAGAAATCTCAGTAATAGGTGTGGGTACCTGATGTCTATGTACTTTCTTTTTTTTTAATCTGTGATGTAGAGTTCTCATGAAGGCCAAAAATTTTCCAATTTTCCTATTAAGTGAGAAAGCGTTCCTAATACCCTCTCACACGGCTGGTGCAGAACCCCCATAGGCAACCGAGAAGGTGGCCGGGCTGAGGAAGGAAACGCCAGGTATGAAACTTGATTGGGGGTGGCGGGGGGTGGGCAGAGAAGCCAGACACACAGTGTAAACTCCAATCATAGAGATATAATAGTGCTGCTGTCGTATGATTGCATAATTAATGATACAAGTTAATGTGGAGCTGAGATCTAAAATGTACCAGGTACTTATTGTTATTGAGATTTTTTTAAGGCCATGTGATTTTTAAGTCATGCCCATTATTCCAGCAATAATTCCATTATTTCCAGCAACCCTGATAAGAAGGATGCATTACCCCCCCAAACAAATGGATTTGAATATTTGAATTTTGTTTTGCCTTTGATAACTGGCTTTGAATCTTCTCAGCTTTCTGCATTCTAAGATGAAGGTGATTCATGGATTAAAATACATTAATGGTCATTAGCTCAGTAAATACTAACAGGCATTACTGTTGTTGAAGCTATTTTGATTACTTTTCCAGTGGGAAAACAGAGGCACAAAGAAGACAGACAACTTGCCTTAGATTGCATAGCTGTTAAACGTCAGGGTTGAGATCTAAACACACATCTTGTCCAGAGCCAACATCAAATCTGAAGAACCCAAATAAAAGACCAAGTTTATTTTTTTATTAGATATTTTATTTATTCATTTGAGAAAGAGAGAGAGAGCACAAGCAGGGGGAGAGGCAGAGGGAGAAGAAGAAGCAGACTCTCCGCTGAGCAGGGAGCCCAATGCGGGACTCAATCCCAGGACCCTGGATCATGACCTGAGCTGAAGGCAGACGCTTAACCATCTGAGCCACCCAGGCATCCCTAAAAGACCAGGTTTAAAACGAGAATGTCATAAACTGGAGTTGGAGTCAAGGTTAAGAATTGTTTGGGGGAACTTAATTGCATGGGACCATGTGAAAAAGAAACAAGGATTGCCCTCTGTGTTCTGTGCATTTTCTTTGAGCTTCAGAAGTTTATCCAAGTGGGTGTATCAGATTGATATAAAGGTCAAGAATGAGAGTTGATGCCGAAAACCTAACTTTCTATATATTTGTGAACTTGCATACTGTCTGATAGCTAAGAGCACTCTGTCTCTTCCCCGTAGAGGTTTTGAGATGATGAATAGTTTGGTAGTTTCCCTCCAGTGGTACAAAAACCAATCTTGGTACACAGGAATTTTAATAGAGTACTCCTGGCTTTTCATAGCAATTACAAAGAATTGACACATCTTTAATCAAACTTTCAGACCTAGACTGCCATGTCTATTCTCGTTGGCCTTATTTTCCAGTAGTTCCCCAAGACTCGCATTTCTGCATGTGGGAGGAGAGAGTCATCCCATTTCTCCTGTTAAGGAAATACATTTTATACATCACATCAATAAATCAAATCTACCCTTGTTTGTTTCAAAAACGCATTTGCCACATCTTTAAACGTATCAGAATTCTATAAACATACCTTCTAGACACATAAAATGTTTCTTTCATTTTGATCATGTGAGACTCTGGCTCTTGTATAAAATGATTCCTGAGGTTTGAGTTCCACTAGACAGCCACCGAGATTCTATGAAAATTAGGATTCTTTGAATTAAAAATTCCATACATTGGTATTATATAACATATGTGAATTGGTATTTTCCATTTCCCTCTATGTTGTATTTTTTTGCTTGGACCTGAATTCTTATTTTTAAGGCATAGTTAATGGCATCTAGTAGTAAGTTGTATGCAATGTTCAATTTATTAAACAAAAATAGCAAAAGCAATGCTAGAATATTTCCAGTATGCCCTGCCACAAAGTAATTATAAGTTCTACCAGAGGAAAGGTGATACGTAAAGTTTTGAATTTCACATGGGCATGCGTGATGTTTTCTTCTCATAAATTCCAATTTAACTTGTAAGAATACATTATCTCTGCCTTCAACTGCAACAGAACCAAACAAAACCACTAAAAAGTAAAATGTGGCACTTGCAAGGTGATTCTAACCAAATTGGTCTCCATTTTTATTAAATAAGACTATATATTTTTTTGACAGCATGAGAAAATAGAGTCCAAGTATAATCCTGAAACAAAACCCTATAGTAGTTCTAAATTAAAGTTGAATGTACTATCTCTGTTCTGGTTGTGCCTTGGTAATTTGGGAATATCTAAGTGGGGTCAAGACCTACACTAATGCCTTCACAGTAGGGTTCTGTTTGTTTTGTTTTTTAGATTCCACATGTAAGTAGAATCCTGCAGTGTTTGTCTTATTTTACTTAGTGTATACCCTTGAGGTTTATCCATGTTGCCACAAATGGCAAGATTTCTATTTCTGTGGCTGGGTAGTACTCCATTGTGTGTGTGTGTGTGTGTGTGTGTGTGTGTGTGTACACATCGCATCTTCTTTGACTATTCATCCATCAGTGGACACTTTGCTTGTTTCCATATCCTGACTACCATACTTACTCATTCATCAATGAATATAGGAGTACATATAGTTAGAAAAGGATATTTGAAACACCCTAAAGAGATGAGTATTTAGTTACAAATATAATTCCAACACAAAGATCTAATCATCAAGAGTAAATTAGGCCAAATTAATAGACAAAATTCATTTTGATTTTAGTACTACACCTTAGAATTCTCCATCCTTTCCTCATATTTTCAAAAAAGAAAGGTATATTTCAGAATTATTCCTCTACACCTATTTTCTTTTTAATTTTTATTAACATATAATATATTATTTGCCCCAGGCATACAGGTTTATGAATCATCAGGCATACACATTTCACAGCACTCACCATAGCACATACACTTCCCAGTGACAATAACCCAACCACCCTCTCCCTACCCCACCACTCCACAGCAAACTTTGGTTTGTTTCGTGAGATTAAGAGTCTCTTACGGTTTATCTCTCTCCTGATCCCATCTTTTTCCATTTTTCCCTTCCCTACCCCCCACAACTCTGGCCCTGCCTCTCAATTTCCTCATATCAGAGAGATCATATGGTAATTGTCTTTCTCTAATTGACTTATTTTGCTTAGCATAATAACCTCTAGTTCCATCCATGTCATTGCAAATGGCAAGATTTCATTTCTTTTGATGGCTGCGTAGTATTCCTCTGTGTGTGTGTGTGTGTGTGTGTGTGTGTGTGTGTGTGTGTGTGTATCACATCTTCTTTATCCATTCATCTGTTGATGGACATCTTTTTGTAGTTTGGCTATTGTGGACATTGCTCCTATAAACATTGGGGTACCTGTGCCCCTTTGGATCACTACATTTGAGGAACCTCCATGCTGTTTTCCAGAGTGGTTGCAGCAGCTTGCATTCCCACCAACAGTATAGGAGGGCTCCCCTTTCTCTGCGTCCTTGCCAATGTCTGTCATTTCCTGACTTGTTAGTTTTAGCCATCCTGACTGCTGTGATGTTGTATCTCACTGTGTTTTTGATTTGTATTTCCCTGATGCTGAGTGATGTAGAGCACTTTTTCATGTGTCTATTGGCCGTCTGGATGTCTTCTTTGCAGAAATGTCTGTTCACATCTTCTGCCCATTTCTTGATTGAATTATTTGTTCTTTGGGTGTTGAGTTTGATAAGTTCTTTATAGATTTTGGATACTAGCCCTTTATCTGATATGTCATTTGCAAATATCTTCTCCCATTCTGTCAGTTATCTGTTGGTTTTTTGACTGTTTCCTTTGTTGTGCAAAACCTTGATCTTTTTTTTTTTTTAAAGATTTTTATTTATTTATTTGACAGATAGAGTTCATAAGTAGGCAGAGAGGCAGGCGGGGGGCGGGGAGGAAGTAGGCTCCTCATTGAGCAGAGAGCCCAATTTCAGGCTCAATCCCAGGACATTGAGATCATGACCTGAGCCAAAGGCAAAGGCTTTATCCCACTGAGCCACTCAGGTGCCCCCAAAACCTTGATCTTGGTGAAGACCCAGTAGTTCATATTTGCCCTTGGTTCCCTTGCCTTTGCAATGTTTCTAGGAAGAAGTTGCTGTGGCTGAGGTCACAGAGGTTGCTGCCTATGTTTTTCTCAAGGCTTTTGATGGATTCCTGTCTCACATTGAGGTCTTTCATGCATTTGGAGTCTATTTTTGTGTGTCATGTAAGGAAATGGTCCAGTTTCATTTTTCTGCATGTGGCTGTCTAATTTTACCAACACCATTTGTTGAAGAGACTGTCTTTTTTTCCATTAGACATTATTTCCTGCTTTGTCGAAGATGAGTTGATCATAGAGTTGAGGGTCTATTTCTGGGTGCTCTATTCTGTTCCATTGATCTATATGTCTGTTTTTGCACCAGTACCATACTGTCTTGATGATTACAGCTTTGTAATACAGTTTGATCTGGAATTGTGATGCTGCCAATGTTGGCTTTCTTTTTCAACATTCCTCTGGCTATTTGGGGTCTCTTTTGGTTCCATATAAATTCTAGGATTATTTGTTCCATTTCTTTGAAAAAAAATTGATGGTACTTTGATAGGGATTGCATTAAATGTGTAGATTGCTTTAGGTAGCATAGACATTTTTACAATATTTCCTCTTCTGATCCATGAGCATGGAACGTTTTTCCATTTCTTTCTGTCTTCCTCAATTACTTTAATGAGTACTTTATAGTTTTCTGAGTACAGATTCCTTGCTTCTTTGGTTAGGTTTATTCCTAGGTATCTTATGGTTTGGGTTGTAATTGTAAATGGGCTCAACTCCTTAATTTCTCTCTCTTCTGTGTTGTTGTTGGTGTATAGAAATGCAACTGATTTCTGTGCTTTGATTTTTATATCATGATACTTTATGAATTCCTGTATCAGTTTTAGCAGTTTTGGAGTGGAGTCGTTTGCATTTTCTACATAAAGTATCCTATCATCTGCAAAGAGTGGGAGTTTGAATTCTTCTTTGCCAATTCAGATACCTTTTATTTCTTTTTCTTGTCTGATTGCTGAGGCTAAGACTTCTAGTACTTGGATGAATAGCAGTGGTGATAGTGGACATCCCTGCCGTGTTCCTGGACTTTGGGTAAAAGCTCTCAGTTTTCCCCCATTGAGAATGATATTCGCTGTGGGTTTTTCATAGAAGGCTTTGGTGGTATTGAGGTATGTACCCTCTATCCCTACACTGTGAAGAGTTTTGATCAAGAAAGGATGCTGTACTTTGTCAAATGCTTTTTCAACATCTATTGAGAGTATCATATGGTTCTTGTTCTTTCTTTTATTAAAGTATTGTATCACATTGATTGATTTGTGGATGTTGAACCAACCTTGTGGTCCTGGAATAAATCCCACTTGGTCGTGGTGGATAATCCTTTTAATGTACTGTTGGATTCTATTGGCTAGTATTTTGGTGAGAATTTTTGATCCATGTTCATCAAGGATATTGAACTGTAATTCTCTTTTTTGATGGGGTCTTTGGTTTTGAGATCAAGGTAATGCTGGCCTCATGAGTTTAGAAGTTTTCCTTCCATTTCTATTTTTTTTGGAACAGTTTCAGAAGAATAGGTGTTAATTGTTCTTTAAATGTTTGGGAGAATTCCCTTGGAAGCTGTCTGGCCCTGGGCTCTTGTTTTTTGGGAGGTTTTTGATGACTGCTTGAATCTCCTTACTGCTTATGGGTCTGTTCAGGTTTTCTGTTTCTTCCTGGTTCAGTTTTGGTAGTTTATGTCTCTAGGAATGCATCCATTTCTTCCAGATTGCCAAATTTGCTGGTGTACAGTTGCTCATAATATGTTCTTATAATTGTATGCATTTTTTTGATGTTGGTTGTGTTCTCTCCTCTTTCATTCATGATTTTATTTATTTGGGTCCTTTCTCTTTTCTTTTGGATAAGTCTGGCCTGGGGTTTATCAACCTTATTAATTCTTTCAAAAACCAGCTCCTACTTTCATTGATTTGTTTTACTGTTCTTTGGTTTCTATTTCATTGATTTCTGCTCTGGTCTTTATGATTTGTCTTCTCCTGCTGGGTTTAGGGTTTCTTTTTTGTTCTTTCTCCAGCTCCTTTAGGTGTAGGGTTAGGTTGTGTACCTGAGACCTTTCTTGTTTCTTGAGAAAGGCTTATATCACTATATACTTTCCTCTCAGGACTGCCTTTGCTATGTCCCAAAGATTTTGAATAGTTTTATTTTCATTTTCACTTGTTTCCATGAATTTTTTCAATTCTTCTTTAATTTCCTGTTTGAGCCATTCATTTTACCCAGATAAGAATACATGAATGAGAGCGTAAAATACTAAAAGAGTGGCAAAGAACCCAGAGAAATATCTGCTTACCAAATCAGAAGAGACCTAAAACCAGAGGGAGAAAAAAGGGGGAAGGAACAAAAGAATATGTGTGTGTGTGTCTGTGTGTGTGTGTGTACACACATATGTGTGTGTGTGTGTGTGTGTGTGTGTGTGTGTGTGTGTATATATATATATATATATATATATATATATATGACTGGTGGATAGAACAGAGCCACCCACTTGATTTTGGGTGTATTTTGGTCTCTTAGAAAAAACTAACTCCCAAAATTTTTAAGAAAGAAAAATCTATGTATATATACAAAATAAGGGTAAACAAAATGAAGGGATGGAATGTTACTGTAAAGATGAAAATTTAAAAAGATTCTAAAAATGAAATTGATAAGTTGGTTGGAAAAAGAAAAAAAGTGTAGAGAATGTGATCAGGCTGGAGCTAGATTTAGGGTATATTTTGGTCTATTAGAAGTAATTGTATTCCAAAATTTAAAGGAAAAAAAAGTATATGTATACAAAAAATTAGGTTAAATGCAATAAAGCGATAAAATATGACCATAAAAATGAAAATTTAAAAAGATTTTTAAAGAGGTATTGAGAATATGAACTAGTTAAAAGCATTAAAAGAGGAAAGAGAGAATGTTAAAAAATAGAGTAAGAAAAAAATAAAATTAAAAAAATTTAACTTTGCAAGACTAATGGATCATGGGAAAGAAGACATGAATTCTATGTGTTGCTTTACCCTAGCTCTGGAAGTCCGCAGATCTTGTTGACTCATGAACTTGGTCTTGGCTGTGTGTTCTTGCAGATCTTCTGGGCAAGGGGCCTGTTGCAGTGATTCTCAAATGTCTTTGCCCAAGGTGGAATTGTACTGCCCTTGCCAGGGGCCAGGCTAAGTAATCTGCTCAGGTTCATTCTAAGGAGCTTTTTTCCCCTTAATGCTTTCCGTAGAGTTTTGGAGGACAGAAATGAAAATTGTGCCCTCCCAATCTCCATCCCAGAGGAGCTGAGAGCTCAGAGCCCCACTCCTCAGCGCATCCTCAGAGAAAAGCATTCAGCCCCTCCAGTCTCCCTGGTCTCCTGCCACATTCCATGCTCACCAGCCTGTGACTGAGCGATTCTGTCTCTGATACATGGCCCTGTTTGGAGTCTCCAAACCCAGCAGATTCCTGCCACGTGCTCCTGCACTGAAGGAGGAAGAAGGGGGCCTCTCTGGTTCTGCTACTTGTGGGATCCCTGCTTGAAGAGCAGTGGCCCAGCTGTGCTGCAGATCATGATTTAAGGTAATCCCGAGCTGAGAGCCAACGGCTCAACTCTGTCTCTGTAGCTGGCTTCACTACTCCAATACCTAGGATCTCTGCAACACTCAGATACCCTTGGTCTTTCTTTGACCCCGCAGGTCCTGAGACCACACTGTCCCCCAAGGACTCTATTCCTGCCTAGCCTCTGGAGTGACATCCCTCAGTGGAGCAGACTTCTAACAGTTCTGACTTTGTGCTCTGTTGCTCCACTGCTTGCTGGGAGCCAGTCCCTCCCCCTGCGGTCTATCTTCCTGTTGCTTCGAATTCACTTCTCTGCACATCCTACCTTCCAGAAAGTGGTTGATTTTCTGTTTCTAGAATTTTTGCTCTTCATCTCTTCTATCTCTTGTTGAGTTTGTAGGTGTTTGGAATGGTTTGATAACTATCTAGCTGAACTTCTGGGACCTAATGCTATTTCAGTCTCCTACTCCTCTGCCATCTTGTTTCCTCCCTTCCACACCTCTGTTTTAAACTTTTTGAAATTGTTGTGAAGCACATTACTATTGTAAATGGTTTGGAATTCCCAAGATCAGAAGCAGCAGTGTGGTAGAAAGTGTCAGGTCCTCCCAAATATAGCCACACTTTATATAAGCCCCTGGATTTTGATATATCACCTTATGTGGCAAAAGGAATTTTGCAGATATAATTCTGGTTATGGCCCTGAAAATAGGGAGCTTATCTTGTATCATCTTGGTTTAGTTAATCAAATTGCATGAACTCTTAAAGAAGAGATGTTTCTCTGGCTGGAAATGGGAGAGTCATGGCAGAAGGAGAAGCCAGAGAGATTCCGAGTGTTCAAGTATCTGGAGGACTGAACTTTCTTGCTCTGGGATGGAGGAGGACAAGTGCAGGTGGAGTTGGAGAAGAGCCTTTAGAAGCTAAGGGCAGTGCCCAGGAACATCCAGCAAGGGAACAGACATCTCAGTCTCACATTCCTCCAGCAAGAGGCTGAGTTCTGCCCAACTAAGCCTAAAAGTAGATTCTTCCAATGATTCCTGGTAAGAACCCTGCTGGCCAGCCCATGAGTTTCAGCCCTGGAAACCCAGAGTGGAGACACCCCCAAGTATCCAGCCCAAACAGCTGGCCTTCAGAACTGGGATATGACAAAGGATACATTGTTTTAAGACACTAAATTTTTGGTAATTTGTTACAACAATGATGAAAATCATTTACAAGCTACATCTGCCTCTTTCCATTACATCAGTAAGGGGTCATTACTCTTTAAAATGTCCCTTTCAAACAAGTTCCAAATAACTATGCACTATGGGCTGTTTCATTTATACAGTATGAGATAGAAAAGAGGGTGCTTAAGTTATTGAGCAAATGGAATAAATTTTTTCAAAATTTAAAGTCAGAATTCTTAACTATGAATTACATACTCAATATTCTTTTTTTCAGCTCATTTGCTTCCAGGCTAAGAAATATTGGATTATAAGTATCATAGACATTTGATGATTTTTAGTTATATTTAATATTTTAAATTCAAATGTAATCTATCCAAATGGAAATTTATTTAGGGAACTTTTGAATTGTTTTATTGATTAAGATAGCATTGCATTGTTTTCATCAATAGAAGTGCAATTCTTATATAAGTAGCCTTCTATTTTAATTGAAGAACTTTCATACAGTAAAGAACTTTAATGGAAGAATTTCATTCAGAACTTTCATATAAAAGAACTTTCATACTCTTGATTTCTTTGCAGCTCTTCTGGGCATTTCTGGAGAAAAAAAAAATAGAAGTTAAGTGCTAAGGCTCTCTTTCCCATTTCTTCCCACTTCATTTAATGGTCTTTTCATGTAAAAGTTTCTTTATCATCAATGGTGCTATTGAGTAGATGATTCATTATTTTAGCTTACTGTACATTAAGCACTGTGTTTTGTGCTTTACATTCAAGAATCTCAATAGGATCATGAGGGAATATCATTATTTTCTCTATTTTACCAATTAGAATTCTGAAACCCAGTGAGTTTAACTGTCCAAGTATTTAAGACAAAGTCTATGCTTTAAGAACTATTCTATTCTACTTCTAATTAGCCCATGTGTCTGTGGGCCTTGCTGATTTTTTTTTTATCTACTAAATATTAGAAAAGTGAATTCCATTATCTTCAACACTAACTATAAAGCAATCTGTAATAAATAGTTCTGATTTAGAGTTCTTATCCCATTTTTAAAAAATAGCACAATGCCAAATATCTCAAGTATATATATGCCAAATATATCAAGTATTCATTTTTCTATATAAACCATCTCTATTCATACCTGTGTGACAGGTTTTTTTTAAGGCTGAATAGGTAGCAGTGAAAAAATATGTAACAATAGCCTACACAAAATTTTTGTTTAACTCTGGGTGTGGGTCTGATGTGAAGTGATAGAGAAATTAACAAGTGAAATATATAGTATATAGGTGGTCACAGGTGTTACAAGGAAATAGGAGAGCAGATAGATGAGGCAAAAGTGTGGTAAGTGGGAGTGCTATTCCAAATAGTGAGGTCAGGAGAGATTTTATTAGTGGGGTGACATTTGAACAGAGATTTGAAGAAGGTAAGGGGTTAATCCAGGTGTGTATCTGGAGTAAAAACTTTCTAGGGAAAGGGAAGAGCAAATGCACAGATCTTGAGACAGAAGTATGCATGGCATGGTAGGGAGAACATCAAAAAGAGCGTGGTTGGATCAAAGTGAGTGAAGGGGAGAGAACTATACTATCAAGTCACATAGTTTGTGGGGATGAAATCATGTTAGAGTTTGTTGATCTGAATAAGACAGGGTTATGTGATCTGACTTAATTTTAATAGAATTCCTGTAGACACAGGGTTGTGAATGAATTCTGAATGGCAAAGGTAGAGGATACCTATAAAGAAACTAGTCTGAGGAGGAGGTCTGTATGGCTTGGACCAGGGAGGTAATGAGAAGTCATAGATTTATACTAATGATAAGAGATGGCTGATATATATGATAGGGAGGTTTTCTGAAGTCTAGGAGAATCAACAGTACATCATCACAGATAAGATGCAGTGTGTGAGAATAAAAGGAGTCAAGTATGACCCCAAGGTATTGCCTTTGAGTAAAGTGGTAAAGACAGAAGGATGTAGTCTGAAGGAGTTGAGGAGTAATTCAGTTTTGGACATTAAATGGGCTCTCTCTTGGACATCCAAATGGAAATGAGGAGTAGAGTATTAGATGAGTATGTGTGTGGAGTTCAGAGGAGAGGTTTCAATTAGAAATATAACATTGGAAATTTTTATATTATAAATGGATTTTCAAGTCATAGGACTAATTGGTATTATAAAGAGAGGGATACACATAGAAAAAGAGTAATTCTAGGCACAAACCCTTTGTACCTCAGTATCTGGAGATCAGAGATGGGAGGACATATCAGCAAAGGAGCCTAAGAAGGCAGTAGGAAATTCCTGGAGGATGTTGAACCTGGAAGTACAAATAAATTTTCCTTCAATGAGGAGAGAGTAATCACCTGTATCAAATGATGCTAATAGTTCTAGTAAGATGAGTATGGAGAGCTGGCCGTTGGCTTTAGTAATCTGGTTGTGGGCAGTGGAGGTTCAGGAGTGTGGTAGAGATAGGAGACTGATTAGAATGGGTTCACATGTTGACAGAGGAAGAGCAGATACAAAAGAGCATGTAGAGAGCTGGTAGAAAAGTTATAGGTGAGTGTGGTGGGGTTTCCATGGGCATAAAGGCAGGAGGTGTGGGATATATGCTAATGAGTATGACCAGGATGGAGATGGGCAGGTAACGATACTGAGAGAGAGGGATGGCTGCTGGGTGACACCTTTGAATAGATGAAAACAGAGTAATTATACCATCACCTGGAATAACATCATATAAAAATACTAAAAGACCAGAGAGTCCCCTATCACTTCTTGCCAGTTTGTTTGCCCTCTAAATTAAACACAGCAAATGTTTTGATTCACATTGCTCTCCTCTCCAACTTTTTGTTTTTCTTAATACAAGATTAACGTGGATTTTTTTCCCCCAAAAAACAAAAGCAGAGTACTTTATTTAACTTCTAACAGCCTATTTATGATGCATGAAAAGTTCTTTTTTATCACTGTATGATTCATTCATACAAAGAGACATATTTTTTCTCTTGATTAGTAATGTCATAGTTGGCATTAATCACATTGACCTGTGTGATAGAAATTTATACTTAGCTTTTATCCTTGACAAGATGCTAACACTTCTGATTTATAAATTAACTAGTAAAAACTTTTTAAAAGTAGCAACACTTGGAATAATTTAAAGCAGGTCAAATCAGAAGAGAATTCCATACAGTGTATGAATATGCTAACTTTTTAAAAGTATGAAAGTGTAGAATATTTCACTCTGTTTACCTTATCTCATTACATTGAGATATTTTGAAAAGCAGACAGATAATAGGTTCAGTGGGTAGATAGATGGTAGGTAGATAGCTAGATCAGTCAGTATCCTCCCACCACACATTTGTTTTTGCTCTCCCTCATCTCTACTTTTCACCTGTTTGTTTTTTGCATTTTTCTAGCAACAGAAACTGTAACATATTACTCATTTTTATTCCCTATGTTTTTATTGTTGATATAATTTTCTTTTATTCCCAGGTTTATAACATGACTATTTTCCTTCAACTAGGAGATATACAAGGTGTACAGACTATATTTCACACAAAAACACTGCATGCCAGAGAAAAGGTAATGAGTCTTGTATCACTATATAGAGCGTGCAGTACTTAGCATGAAGTCATAAATCCTAGGAGTGGAGACTGGAGTCTCCTTTCCATGTGGAGCATAGCAGGCAATGTGAGCAAACATGGCCTTCTCCTGTCTTCTTTGAAATTGTAGCATTTCCTTGGTGATATTTTCGCAGGACCGGTAACTTCTAGGGGGTGATGTCAGCTGTCAAGGAAAGAGTCCATGCTTTGAAGTCTGCTTGGCTTTGGACAACTTACTCAACATATCTGACTATAGTTTCTCTTCTGTAAAATGAGGGCAATACCACCATTCTCGGAGGACTTACTAGAGATTTCACAGGCTACTCTGTGTATAATAGTTGGCACAGAGAAGGGCATATCGTGGAAGGTCATGAGGTAATTTCATCTAATACAAATGATTTTCCATCTTTTAAAATTTATTCAGTCCTTCGATAAATATAAGTACTGTGTGCAAACACAGCTCTCAGCAGTGGGGACATAGCAGTTGGGGGAAAAAAGGAAAAGAAAATTCTGCTGTCATGAAGTTTATGTTCCAGTTCTTTTTTCTTTGCATCATTTTGGATTTGTCCTTCCGTCCATAATTATCTTCTCCAATCGCTTTTTCTTTTCTAATTTTTTAAAATTCTTCCTTGCCAAACAGGTTTGACAGTGGTTCAAGAAGTCGTTATCCCTTGCGGGTGCAGAAAATTCTGGAGGGGAATACATCTGGACAGCTTGCCTGTGGACTTACTGTCCCATAGTCCTGCATCTCCTCTTACTACTTAATGTGTTCTCCTTGGCATTTGCAGATTTCCAGAGCTCTGTGTCTGGCATGGCAAAAAGGTCACTGAGTGAATCCTGTTCTGATCTGTCTGTGCCTGGAAAAAAGCTAGATACTGTGGATATTCAAGTTCATAAAATGCTTAGAGATCACTGGAAATACATATATTTATTTTCTTTTGCCTTATTTTCCACTCCAGTTTGTTTTGCTTGGTATGTATTGAGCCCAGGACAAGGGAACCTTGGTAAAGGTTTTCTTTCTTTTTCAGGTTCATGGAAAAAAAAAATCCCTGTTTTCACTTTTAAAGATTGGTCCTAATTGATCTCATTTGCATAGTTGACAGGCTACCACCCAGTTTTTCAGGGAAATCTGCAGGTTTCTTTTGAAGCTTCATAAAAGGCTACATATTATGTTTTAACATAAATGCCACCTGTGCCCATTATTACTCTCAAGAGCTCTTACTGCCAATAGCAAGGTAAGTGCAGTCACTTTAAGAAAGGGAGTACTTCATTGTAGTATTTCATGAGGCTTCCATGCCCTTATTGAACTATGAAACTTCCTAACATCTGTGTTGTTATCATCTTATGGAGTCTGAGCTGCAGAATGTGAGCGTTCTTCTGGCTGTGTCCACATACCCGACACCTGGCTCTCTGTGGGTGCCACCTGTCCTGGTGCACAGTGACATTGTGGGGGTTTACTGGCAAAGCCCTGGGGTTTTCTCCTCCAGTGTTAGTCTCTATGTTTATCTGCACCAACCACCTGGCCCTTTCCAGCTTTCACAAAAAGCCATGGTGGGCCCCTCCTCCAAACAAGTACCCCTAGTCCCTGAGAGACGGATGAGATGATGTCTTCTCACAGATGGTCTGCGGCGCATACCTCAATTGAATATCTAATCATGACAAGTCGTTGAGGATTAACTGCAAGATGTAAAATCCACTTAAATTGTGACACAAACCTATATCTAAAAGCGCAGAGCAAAAAAGAGATTATTTCAAGATGACAACAATGTTGGCAACTATCCCCTTTAAAATATGCATTTGACAATTGCATTTCGTTTCATTGTAATGCATTTAAACGGCTCAAATGTGTGGATGCAATTGAAATATATTGTTGTTCCATTACAAAAACAAGAGTTTGCATGACTCTGCTTTCTTTAATGCCAGTGACAGTGCTCAAGATTTTCATAAATCTTTACTCTAAGAACACTTACGTGTGTGTGTGTCTGTATATATATATATATATATATACAGACACACACACACATATATATGTTTGTATATGTATAATATTTGCATATATATAGTTAAAATGTTCTGAGTTAATATCTATGTTGTTATATTTATTATTTTATATATTACATATAAAATTACACCACCCTAATAGTGAATATAGATTAGTATACAGTATATAGTATATAGTATACTATATGTACTATAGTATAGTATATAGTATACAATAGTATATAATATATAGTACATATATGGCTTTTCAAAGACAAATGCCAGCTAAGATCTCAACAATATAACATTTGATTTGATCATTCAGGGAAGTTTTTGTTTGTTTTTGTTTTATTGAATGACCCATCAGCTATGCTGTAATAATTAGAAATGTCAGCTCTTGGATTTGTGAAGTAGGGGAGGAAAACATTTTCTTGAACCCTCTTGGGGGTCCTGGCTGGGTCTGACAAACTGGCAAAGACAGATTAACAGGAGAAAAGCACACACATGTGTTTAATATAAGTCTTATGTGACATGGGGTTTTCAGAAGGAAAGGGAGCTGAGTATTTTTATGCTGGTCTGATGGAGAGTATAGACTCATGCAAAACTTTGAAGCATTGGCACAAGTGTGTCAGACTGGGAGAAACTTAGCAAGACCTGTTTGTTTAGACTCTTTTCAGCATCCCTTGTCTTCAGAGATAATGATGTTCCCAGTACTGATGGTACTGATCGGACATGTCTCACAGGAAGGTTTTATGACCTGTTTCAAGAGAGAAGACTGGCGGGAGAGTAGGGTAACCTTCCTACTTCCAGCATTTTCTCTCATTCCTTCAGCTTAAAATAGTCCATGTTCCCTGGTGCCATATTTTGGGGTACTGTGACCTGAGCCCCAGTTTTATATCTTCATTATCATATGATAATTACCCAAGAAATTTTGACCTAACTTTTCCTTCAAAGGGCTACCCTACATATAACTATACTTAACCCAGCCTACACCAAATTCTTGTGTTGCTTTTTTTTCCTGAAAGTGCAATTGTTCGTTTGTTTGCCAATATCTCTAACAACATTTTTTCTTAAAGTGGATTTACATGTGAATACTTTTTCAACATGAATTTTTACTCTAATTAACATTTTAGTCAGTTAAAAACAATGAGCTATAAAAATTTCACTCTGTAATATTCTTTCCATATGATTATGATTATATATTCTTCTGACAGTATGCTGCAAGTCAAAAGTAGGCCAAATGTGATTCAAGGTTGAATTAGTGGGGTAGTTTACATGAGTTCTCACTTTACTAGTACGAAGATTAGTCTACTAAGCACAGTGAAGGTCTGTTTTCAGAGGTGTGAACACTGTGTTTGGACTAGAATGAGGTGATACATATTTTGTTATCACTGCATGACCTCTTGTTTTCTTAACTTTTACCACTGATTCTTCTCTGGAATGCTCCAACTGCTTAAGAATGTTTTAGTTCTGTATTAAGGATTTCTCTTATAATGCTTGCCTTTTAACTATAAGAAACCAGTCAGTTTTGACTGACCAGAATCCTTCCTTTATTATTTTGGTAAAAGAATACTGGTTTTATTTTGGAGAATTACTTCTCTCCTAATTCTTAGACCACTGGTTTCAAAACCAGAGTTGGGTATACATATTACCAAGGTAATTCTGTTCCCTAATAAATGTGGCTGGTTAGTACATCACAAATATGATGCAAGCTAGGCAAAATAAGAATTAGTCTTAAGATTTTTACTGGAAATGCCTGGAAAAAAGTTCTTTTTTGAGGGGAAGACCATCAAGAGGGGAGCAGTGGTTTAGGATGTAAGAGTTTGTAGTGATCATCTTTGCCACCATTATGGGAAGTCAGCTTGGAAACTGAGTCATCACAGAAGCCAAAGAAATAGAGATGCAGGCATCTAATGACATTGTCTGAGGCTTTGAATCCAGCTTCTCTTCCTTTGAACTACCAGTTATCTGAGTCAATAGTCACTGTATTTTATGAACTATTTTGGATTTGGATGTCTACACACAATAAAGGCATGCTTGTTATTCTATCTTAGCATTCATTAATTTGAGCTCAGATTGTCCCCAACCTTCCTCTACCCCTTCCATTCTGTCTGGAAGGAGAACTTCTATTAATAAGGAGATAATAGATACACAAGCATTGTGCTCATCAATTTTACTTAACTTTGCATTCTTCTGCCATCTAAACTCAACATTCAATTCTAACCATCTTAAATTGTTTATGATGTTCACCGTCCTGATAAATAAACACAAAGGATGGATCATTGAATTCAGTAACTTCAAAGAGAGAAAATGATCAAGAGCACCAACATCATCAAATGCTTCTATTAAAACATGGGCTTGGGCAGCAGCCTGTGAATTACATGGATACGTCTATGCTTACATTGGGATCTGAGCTAATTTGAATAAGATACTTAGTAGCCACTTCTGCTTTTCTCATCATCCAAAATGCAGCACATTAGATGAGGCCCAGGGTGGTATGTGTGTGAGGAACTGTTCCTTATGTCAGTGAGGGGAATATCTATCTATCTATCTATCTAGAAATGTTCATCTCATCTGTTTTAAAACAGTTTTTCAAAGAGGCAACAGTAAATAGAACTTCAAAGAGCTAACAAGGTAAACTCGCAGAAAAATATGGTCACTTATTTACTTTGGCGATGTGTAAAGGATATTTTGAGAAAATAGTTGAAGGTACTGTTGCCATGGTAAATTGTATAATATAGTGCTTACTTCTTCATAAATTGTGATCAAAGTTTTCAAAACTTTGTATGTATGGGGAAAAGTTCACAATTATATACTCATGAAACCTCCTGAAAGTAAATACAGACAAGCTTCGCTGGATTTGGAGGGGGTGGGTTTTTTCTTTTTTAGTAAATATATTATGCCCTGAAAGCTAAGTATCTATTTATTTTGCTAACTCCTGAGCTCAGTATAAATGCACTACCCTACTTTGCCCCACATGTTCAAGGAAGACCACCCTTCCTTGCCCCATACACATGAGGAGGATTATCCTCCCTTGTCCTATGGACCAAATGAAGAGTATTTCGTTCTAAAGCAGGAGCACAGGGGAAAATACTTCTACATCCCTATCAGGCTGGTTTTGCTTGGGAATAGTAGTGAAAGGAACATTCTGGATGTAGCTACACAGAGGTACCAATAACATCAACAAATTGAACCCCAAAATGATATAAGTGTAGGACTGATGAGAGAAACTAAGCATAAACCTATCCCTTGGAGTAAACTTCAGGATTTTTCAAAAAGTTGGTGGACTCTAGGAGCGCCTGTGTGACTCATTTGGTTAAGCATCTGCCTTTGGCTCAGGTCATGACCTCAGGGTCCTGGGATCGGGTCCCACATTGGGCTCCCTGGTCATTAGGGAGTCTGCTTCTCTCTCTCCCTTTGTCCCTTCATGTGTTGTTTTGTTCTCACTCACTGTCTTTCAAAAACATAAATAAAATCGTAAAATTTAAAAAAGAGTTCCTAGATATTTTATGTCATGGTGGTTTGCATTATGGCTTGAAGGTGAATGTAAATCTTTGATGGCCTATTATCTTCTTCTTCATTCATGGAGATTAAACAAAATGTCCTAAGAGACACATGATGCACAATGCTGTTCCCAGGCATGGCCTTGATATTTTCTAACTTTTGACAGGGAGAATGGAGGCATACATGGTTAAGGAATTTAAGCAAATATCAAAAGCAAGTATGGAAATGGAAATTTCTGTAGGATTTATATATTTTCTGAAAGTCCTTGATCTTTATTCTTTTACATACCCATTTTAATGAAGCTAATTCATATTAATATTAAATTTTTCATATTTTGACTATTGTATCCTGCTTTATTGCTCCATTGACAGAAAATTTTAAAAAGTCACATTTTGCAACCTGAAGAAAAATTCAGGTGTGTGCTTGAGTAGTGTTTGAGTGGAATCGAGCAGTTCTGGAAGTGATTTACTTTGAATATCAAAGATCATATTCTTCATTGTAAAGATGAAGACAGTAATATCCTTCCAGTGCCTTCTTAAAATCTAACTTATCATATCAAGTGATTATTTTTCCTCTTTGTATAAATGGGTGCTGATATGAAGGAAGATAGGAAGAGGGGAAGGAAAGGGAGGGCCAGGGGTAGGAGCCCACAGGGAAAGTCAGGCAGAGGAAGGGATGCTGGGGAGATGAGAGGAGAGGAGGTCAGCAGGAGACCAGAAATGAGAGGACAGAGGAACCCAGCCCCAGAGGAGGCAAGGATAAAAGAGCATCCAGGCACACGTCAGGATTCTTGGAAGGATAAACTCATGCAGTGGACCAGTATAACTAGGAAAGGCTCTGCTGACAAAACAAACAAAACAAAACAAAAAAACCTTATAGAATGTAATATTTACCAGATTAAAAAATTAAATAACAATACTGCTTTATTAACAGGAGACAATTCAAAACTCAAGCCAAAAATTCAGTCTTTAGGTTTTTGTGTGCATTTCCTTCGCAATGATATTCAGCTTCTCTACAGTCTGAATCAACTGAGTATTCTCATTGATCTGGTTCTGCTTCCTTTTAATAAAGGAGAAAAACAGGCACAGTTTAACTATAAAAGAAAGGTCAACATTAATATCTGAAGGTACTCGAAATTGAGTGATTTGGCATATTTAGACACTAAGATGTTAATTTGAGGTACTAATATTTACATTTAATGGGCTATATAATATATCATTTATAGTTTAAACATTTTGATGCTCATATTAAAGGCATAATCATGTTATTTTTTAATTTATTATGGAGACAGTACAGGGGGATGGGCAGAGGGACAGGGAGAGAGATAGAGAATCCCAAGCAGACTTTGCGCTGAGTACAGAGCCTGATGAGGGTCTCAATCCCACAGCCCTCCGACCACGACCTGAGACTGTGCCACCCAGGTGCCCCATGTATTCATTTATTTTTCATGTGTGTCCTCATCAGTAGTCTACTCAACTATGTTAGGGTTCCTTTGGTTCTAAGAATTAGAAAAGCAGGTTAAATAAACTTAAACTATAAAGGAGTTCTTCAAGCATCACTACATTCAGGGACTCAAACAGACTTCTTTTTTGATGGTTGTCTTTTTTTTTTTTTTTAAGGGTGTGTCCAGTGATGTGGGGCTTTTATTCTCAGTCAGGTTTGTGCACCCAGATACCTGTTAAGGCTGCTGATAACCCAATATTTAAGCTCTTGACACTATTTACTAAGGAAAGGAGGCATACATTGCATTACAGGCATACATTACATTAAGGAGGCATACATTACAAAAACTTGAGGGGATCCTCCCATTCATTGGTCCCATTTATATTTCTTAGTCGTTGGTGGTGGTAGCTATTACCCTGTGACTACTACAAAGAGAACAAAGGAAGTTGTTCCCTAGAGAGAGATCAATTCAAGGAAAAAGAGAGAAAGAGAGAGAGAGAGAACAATACTATTCTGGGGAAAACCAACAAGTGATCCATGCATCTGAATTATTGACACCCTAATATACACCTAAATTTGTAGTAGAAACAATTTAAAATTTCAAATTGCCCCCCACCTAACAAAATACAGCTATCTCACTACAACTACAAAAATCTCCCTCGCCCAGAAGGAGACTATTAAGGTTTGTGTGTTATACTTCTCATGTATCCCTCGTGTTATCTAAAGGACGTTGCCATCATGTTTTCTGAGACTCATGGTAATTCTATCGATTGTGAGTTGCTTATTAAAGCCAATACTTACCGAAGCATGCTTTGTCTGCAAACAGAAGAAAAAGAAATCCAAATACTAAACTCATCAAAATGTTCCTCCCTCAGGACTCCTGGGTGGCTCAGTCGGTTAAGCGACTGCCTTCGGCTCAGGGTCATGATCCCATGGTCCCCAGATTGATCCAGCCCCAGGTCAGGCTCCCTGCTCAGTGTGGAGTCTGCTTCTCCTTCTCCCTCTGCCCTTCTGCACTATTCATTCTCTCTCTTGCTCTCTCACTCTCTCCCAAATAAGTAAATTAAAAAAGTAAAATAAGGGACGCCTGGGTGGCTCAGTTGGTTAAGCAGCTTCCTTCGGCTCAGGTCATGATCCCAGCGTCCTGGGATCGAGTCCCACATCGGGCTCCTTGCTCATCAGGGAGCCTGCTTCTTCCTCTGCCTCTGCCTGCCATTCTGTCTGCCTGTGCTTGCTCTCTCTCCCTCTCTCTCTCTGACAAATAAATAAATAAAATTTAAAAAAAGTAAAATAAAATATAATAAAATGTTCCTCCTATTTGTCAACTCTGTTTTAGTAACATACATTTCACAATGCAAATATGAAAGAATAACTCAAACAATTAGTTAACATGCTTACTATTTACTTACATATACATTGGAAAAACCATCCATTCATCAGATAGGTTTCACTGGAGTTCTGATTAAGTCCTTTACTGATCCATCAAGTCCATTATTATTTTTTTTCTAAGAAACCATTTGACCCATTAGGATATAGGTTTTTAGTTGTTTGTTTTTCTTTCTTTCTTTGATGTGTCCTCCACCTCCAGCATTTAAATCAAATGGAAACAGAAAGCCACACAAACGCACAGTCCAGCCTTGCAATCAGGACCCTTCTCTGTATTTACCTTTTCAAAAAATGGCTGTTGCTCATATCCTATTATATACCCAATACTCTGTAAGGCTGGGTGCCAGTAAGTTATAAGGCAGCTTTTGTTCCAGCATTCATGGGGTTTACATAATAGGAGAGCAAGCAATGCTGAGTTAGCATCCTATGTTCTCTGTACTGTAATAAATTAACACTTCCACACATTTACTATTATGGATGTTATCCATGATAACCCAGTGAGGAAAGCACTGTATTATCCTTATGACCCAACAGATATCTTTAGTTCATTTTTACTAATTTTATGAAATAGGTTATCTAACTAACTTAATGGATTTAAAAAGAAAAATATACAGGATCTTTATGTATGGACCTGTGGATTCATAATCTAAGCACATGTTTAATAAGGTGTCAATAAGACTACAGTATTTTACCTTATTCATATCTTAAGATCATATATCTTTCTCTTCCCTGGTCTTTCCATTCTGTTTCTTTTTCTAAAACATGTCTGGGCTTACAGGTATAAGTCTGATCATTCTCCAATGATCAGACTTTACACTAAGGTGTGACTGACTAATATTTTAGTTTGGATAAACATGATTTATTTCACACTCTAGACAAAACCATATAATATTAAGATGTAATTTCAAGAAAAGAATTATATTAATCATTTCCTGTATACTTGGTACTACATGGGAGAATTAAGCCAACGCTGACATTGCTTTCTTTTTATGTTTTAATTTTTGAAAATATTTTTTTGATTTTGTTTTTATTTTTATTTTTTTGACATTGCTTTCTAAGTAAAGCAAAACTGTATGTATGAACAAACAAGACAAATCATTTTACCTTAATATACTTAAATTATTTAAAAGACTGTAGCTTGAATCTGAGAAGAACATATGTGAATTGGCTATGTAATTCTTTCCTGGCATATTAATAAAAATCCAATTATTGTGTGAACAGCAATACACTATAATTATTATTTCCATCAGTGTTTTTGTTTCTTTATTTGAAGTAAAACACTTTGAAAAGAACTGAATATTCATATGGAATGTGAGTTGGAATTAATCTTTAAATTGGAATTGAAATCAAATTTGCCAAATATAACCTCTTAAAATTTGATAAATTGATAATAGTTAAATGATATGCTATATATTAGTGTCAAGATTTCTTACTTATAGTATCTCTCTAGTAAAAAAGAAAAAATTCTCTCTAGTGAAAATCTATTTCTGATTACCAAGAAAAAACTAAGATAAAATTATCCTTAATTGAAATTATTTGATGGGTATTGTATTAATGGGGTGTGTTGTTTTGGTCTGCTAAGCCTTAACAAGGATCTAATTTTGATTAAATTTTGAGCATCCAAGGCTCAAATTCTATTTAGTTTGATGTGATATTGTATATCTTTAGTATATATTGCAAGCTGTGGAAAGAAAGAGTAGATACATTCTTTACCAAACAATACTTATCAAGAATAGCAATATAATGCATCCTTGATTCAGTGTTTGTTGATTACACCATCTCAGCCCACTAGATTGTCCCTCTTAATCTAGAGTTTTATAAAGAATTGGCAATTTCCTGGTGATTTTAACCTAAAGAGTGTAATCTAAAGAATCTATTTTTAAAGAAGTTTGACTAGCAGTAAAATTACCTGGTCTGCCACTCTGCTTAGCAGAGTAGTAACTTTCAAATATGACCTGATTGAGGGCAGAGATCCAGGACACTATGGTGCCAAGGTCACATTTCTCTGCTCAGGGACATGCTACCAGGGGAGACCATCTCAGCCTCTTAGTCTGAAGTATATTTGATTATTGCTTCTTGCTTTTCAGGGAGCTTTTACATATACTACGATGTTCCATCCTTAACATAGCACATCTTAAATTGTGGTTGAAAAGAAATTGAAGATAGAGATTATGTGACTTGGTAAGATCAAATAGTTGGCATGAGAATGTAATTAACATAATTAAAAAAAACCCACACCTTTTTATTAATTCATACTAACCAAGATCCTTTGGTATTAGATCTGTATAACATGTACTCTATATATTTGACATGGACGGGGGATTTATATGTGGGTAATCCCTTTCCTATCTGTATCTCTGCTAGGTGATACATATTAGGCAGTCAGTATATGGCTGCTGAGTGAAAAACTAATCTTTGTCAGAGAATTGTATTGTGAGTGAGAAATGCAATGCATTTCTAAGGGTTCTTCCTTCTTTTTTTCTATTCAGCATCTCTTTTACTAATTTATTTGAACCCAATGGTGGGCTTATTTCTATACACATCACCAACTTTCACCGAGTTTTACATGCTCAGACCATGAACCATACTTCATGAACTTCTCTTTGTATGCCATTGATTACAAGAGATGATAGGTAGGAGCATTTGAATGAGTACAACTCCCTCATGATGCTGATAAACCAGCGGGGCACCAGCGCTTTCCTGTCAGTTGGCTACATGACATTTTCACTGTTTACAGATCCTAAAGATACGTTGACCTTATTTTTTCTTTTAGGAGCATAGAAGACAACAAAGAATGTAGTAGAATTAGCCAGTTCAGTATATTTGTTCAGGAATTTATATACCCCATAAAGACAGTAGAGCAAGAAGGATTTATATGGCACATAGGAAACACTGATCCATTCTTCAAGATATTTAAAAAGACATTAACCTTACACAACTTTTGCAATAATTGTTAGTGTTTGTACATATTCCTGGCCAAACAGATGTAGTTTGTGAAGCAAATTAAAAGCACAAGAGATGTCCTTTAACTTTTATTTATCTGGCTAAATTATTTTGCTTGGTAGTTTCAGGATAAAACAAGCTTTTTCTAGGCATTGTATTAATACAGATTATGAAACTGGACCATGAGATTTATTGGTATGAGATACTGTTTTCTTTATACTACTAACTAGAAATGTACTGTCCTGTCTTTCCTACCATACTGGGAAAGGCTTCTAAACAAAATGTTTTACAACTAAATTATTACTAGCTAATGTTACCATGTTTGAAAAGCTTTTGTTAATACTAAACAGGATGTTTGTAGAGGATGATGAAGTTACTGAATAGTTCTGAATATTTTTCTTCTTATCATTAAGAATTAGCATTGTTCACCTTTTAGACTGAAAAGAAGCCCTGTAAATAGTATAAGTAAATATGCTTTCTTGATAGAATATAGAAAGCTCTGGAAAGGGCTTGAAGAGACTGGGGTCAAGTCTGGATTTTGAAATTTTCTAAGTAGCAGATTGGCTAAACCACTTCACTCACTTCATCCAAGTTTTCTCTAAACAAAGCCCAAGTGTTGGACTAGACTGGTTTTTAAGGTTCTAACTGGATGTAGTATGATACATTGTAAACTCGCCAGTTCTCTCTTTGTGCTGGATACCCTTGAATATTTGAAAATATCAGGGTATTATTGCCCATTACATGTTTAAGAGGTGCCATCTGTTTGTGCATATTTCATAAGCAGTTTTAAAAAGCACACCTGTTTGAACAGCAGCAAGCTATATCAGAACAATCACAGACTTAGAATTGCACACACCTCATTATGAATTCTGACCCTCTTAGCAGGCAGGCAACATTTTAACTACTTAAAGCCTCAAGTTTTACTTCTTTAGCATAGTAGGGATAATTCTTATCTGTCCAGGTTGTAAAGTATAAGTGAACTACTCTGTAGAGTACTTATCTGTGGTCTACTTCTTATTAATTCTGAATGATGTGTTGTATTTAGATACATTATTCTACCTAATGGAAATATATTTTTAATAGTAATACAGTTTTCAGAAGTAATTAGCATAGTATTTAATAGAGATGGTATGCCCACTAAATTCTATTAACTCTTGCTATTTCAGGGTACTTTTAACTCATACTTGTTTATATAACGTACACATTTTCTTAACTGCTGTTGGCACTATAATGCAGGGATGGTATTTCTAGGGAAATATACACTAGATATATCCAGCATTAATAAAATTGAGAAATTACTATGCTTTTGTTGTTGGCAATGATCTTTGAGTTAGGAATTTTGAATTTTAGGTATCATTAAGTTTGAGGCTGACAATTCTCAAATAATCTTTTCTTATGTAAGCTGAAAAAATTAAATATTATTGATTATGAAATAAAAGTAAGCTTGTAATATTACTTTTACTAAACAAATTTCCTTATGTATTTGTACACTTTTTTCTGAAAAGAATAGTATGCAATTTGCACTAAGTACAGAAAAATAAGTTTATTACTGATTTAAAATAACATTAGGAAGATAGTAATTCATAACAAAGAATGTTTGAGTTGTCTCCAAAATTACTATTTTTAAATAAATTGAATTTAAAATTAAACATAATTCAAAAATTTTTTAAAAATGAGGGGCTCCTGGCTGGCTCAATTGGTAGAACATGCGACTCTAGATCTCAAGATTATAAGTTCAAGCCCAATGTAGGGTACAGAGATTGCTTAAAAATATAAAATCTTAAAAAAAACCACTTGAATATGGATTATATAACACAGTAATTTTTTTTATGATTTGATCCATCACCATACAAATTAATTCTTTATACTCTCACTATCAAATCTTTGCCCTAAGTGACCCCTTTTCATTGAGGAGAATGTTTCCTATTGTTGGTTGACTACAGTGTTTAAAGAGAAAAATCATAGCTACATTGTTTAGTTATTTACCCTAAGTTTAACTCTTTTTTTTTTTTTATCTTGATTCACTTTTCAACTGTATTTTAAATTACCCTCAAATAAAGGAAGACCAAAAAAAGAGGAAGGAAAAGAGAGGGAGGGCATTGTATCTGTCTTGGGAGTAGGAGCCTTGATAATGAGGTAATAAATCTATTTCTGATGAAAGCACTAACATCCTGCACTCCAACACACACACACACACACACACACACACACACACACACACACCTCTCTCCCTTTAATGGGTGAGGAAACTGAGAAGTTAGGATGAAGAAAAAAATAAAGAAAAAGATGCTAAAAATAACTAATCTGGGTTGTGGCAAACCAGAATTCAAACTCCAGAGCCCATATTCCTAACTCACTTACTCAAGAAAAACAAAGCCCAGACAAACACTTGGGTTTTTAAACTTCCAACTCTGCTACCACACATTTAATTTTGTCAATTGCATTGACCTTTGTAATCTCTGCTTAAAAGTACAATAAAACTGAATACTAAGCAAAAGTACTTGGAGGGAAGCAACTGGCTGATTTCTGTTTCTATCTAAGAAGACTGTATGGAGCCAATTTGAAGAACTTCCAAAAAAGCACAGCCATTAAAATGAGTAAGTGGAGTTCTGGATTGTACAAAAGGAACTGGAAATGCTAATACAGTATTTCAAATATAAATTATCTTCTTGTAATCAGGCCAAAGAATAGAGTTTTGGATTCTACTAATACTTTCCTTAGGGTGAAATTTTATCGTCATTTAGGATCCAGGAAGCAGTTTATTTAAAAGCAACTGCTTTATAATGTATTTCTTCTTAACTCTGACCATAGCAGTTTCTATAAATTATCATCATTATGAACTATGTGTTTATATTAGCACAAAAATATTACTTTTAAGTTAAATGTCTTAAATAGAAAGATATGGGAGTAGATCCTGAAGCAGCTTTACATATGGCAGAAGGAGTCTGGCCTGGAATTGGAAGGTTGTTCTTATTGGCACAGTGAACTAGTCCTTTCTTTCTGGAGTGCTATCAGGTACGTTATGTCAACTTTGTGATCTCAGCCCAGGTATCTGTCCAAGACAGCAGCATTTGCCGAGTCCTTTTCACCTTCTGGGAGATAATGGGTACAGAATAGTTCTCTTAAGGTGCAGTTGTTCACAAGAAACAAAAGGAGCTATCACAACACAGAGGGAGAGAGTTAGAAGGATAATAGGCAGGCAAAGTCATGGCCAGGGGTCTGGGCCCAATGCATCTTATCCATCTAACCAGAAATATGGACGTTAAAAGGAACGAGGAGAGCATTTCAGATCCAAGTGCTCCATCTAATGAATGCTTTCCAATCCTGTTCTCATAACCTGCAAACACAGAAGATAATGTTTTTAGGACATACTCTGGAGGATGCTTTTGCCTTTTATGTCAGAGGTTTTGGGTACAACCTAAGGCCTTCTCCAGCCCTGTCTGGAATCTTTTGAATGGTATCAGGGTCCATCTGGAACTCATTCTTAGTACAGCTTAGACTCAAGGAAACAAATCCTGTAAGGTGTTCTGTTTTGTCCTTATTACATTTTTGTTTAAATCATGTTTGCTTTTAAACTAAGGACCTAAAATACCCCAGAAATACATGGACTCTGGACTGTGATCCCTATAAGCCTTATTAAAAAATAAATTAAAACCATTTGTTAAATACTATTTGGCACAGACTTTGCAAGATTCTGAGGAGATCAAGGTGAGAGGGAAGAGGAAGGACACTGCTCTTCTTAAAGACTCCACTCAGAGAAGGGAGGGTTGGTGGCCAACTATGGTGACCATTACCATATTTCATTACCATAGAAAGAGTGGCTTATTCTGTTTTTTAAAAAAATCAGATGAAGCTACTTTTTTTAAATTTATTTATTTTTATTATTATTATTATTTTTTTAAATTTATTTGAGAGAGAGAAATCACAAGTAGGCAGAGAGGCAGGCAGAGAGAGGAGGAAGCAGGCTCACCGCCTGAAGAGAGCCGATGCGGGGCTCGATCCCAGGACCCTGAGATCATGACCTGATCCGAAGGCAGAGGCTTAACCCACTGAGCCACCTAGGTGCCCCTTATTTTTATTTTTTATAAACATATAATATATTTTTATCCCCGGGGTACAGGTCTGTGAATCATCAGGTTTACACACTTCACAGCACTCACCATAGCACATACCCTCCCCAATGTCCATAACCCCACCCCCCTCTCCCAACACCCCTCCCCCCAGCAACTCTCTGTTTGTTTTGTGAGATTAAGAGTCACTTATGGTTTGTCTCCCCCCCAATCCCATCTTGTTTCATTTATTCTTCTCCTACCCCCTTAGCCCCCCATGTTGCATCTCCACTTCCTCATATCTGGGAGATCATGTGATAGTTGTCTTTCTCTGATTGACTTATTTCGCTAAGCATGATACCCTCTAGTTCCATCCACGTCGTTGCAAATGGCAAGATTTCATTTCTTTTGATGGCTGCATAGTATTCCATTGTGTATATATACCACATCTTCTTTATCCATTCATCTGTTGATGGACATCTAGGTTCTTTCCATAGTTTGACTATTGTGGACATTGCTGCTATAAACATTCGGGTGCACATGCCCCTTCAGATCATTACGTTTGTATCTTTAGGGTAAATACCCAGTAGTGCAATTGCTGGGTTATAGGGTAGTTCTATTTTCAACATTTTGAGGAACCTCCATGCTGTCTTCCAGAGTGGTTGCACCAGCTTGCATTTCCTCCAACAGTGTAGGAGGGTTCCCCTTTCTCCGCATCCTCGCCAGCATCTGTCATTTCCTGACTTGTTAATTTTAGCCATTCTGACTGGTGTGAGGTGATATCTCATTGTGGTTTTGATTTGTATTTCCCTGATGCCGAGTGATGTGGAACACTTTTTCACGTGTCTGTTGGCCATCTGGATGTCTTCTTTGCAGAAATGTCTGTTCATGTCTTCTGCCCATTTCTTGATTGGATTATTTGTTCTTTGGGTGTTGGTTTGCGAAGTTCTTTATAGATTTTGGACACTAGCCCTTTATCTGATATGTCATTTGCAAATATCTTCTCCCATTCTGTCAGTTGTCTTTTGGTTTTGTGAACTGTTTCCTTTGCTGTGCAAAAGCTTTTGATCCTGATGAAATCCCAATAGTTCATTTTTGCCCTTGTTTCCCTTGCCTTTGGCGATGTTCCTAGGAAGATGTTGCTGCGGCTGAGGTCAAAGAGGTTGCTGCCTGTGTTCTCCTCAAGGATTTTGATGGATTCCTTTCTCACATTGAGGTCCTTCATCCATTTTGAGTCTATTTTCGTGTGTGGTGTAAGGAAATGATCCAATTTCATTTTTTGCATGTGGTTGTCCAATTTTCCCAACACCATTTATTGAAGAGGCTGTCTTTTTTCCATTAGACACTCTTTCCTGCTTTGTCGAAGATTAGTTGACCCTAGAGTTGAGGGCCTATTTCTGGGCTCTCTATTCTGTTCCATTGATCTATGTGTCTGTTTTTGTGCCAGGACCATGCTGTCTTGATGATGACAGCTTTGTAATAGAGCTTGAAGTCTGGAATTGTGATGCCACCAACTTTGGCTTTCTTTTTCAATATTGCTTTGGCTATTCGAGGTCTTTTCTGGTTCCATATAAATTTTAGGATTATTTGTTCCATTTCTTTGAAAAAAATGGATGGTATTTTGATAGGAATTGCATTAAATGTGTAGATTGCTTTAGGTAGCATAGACATTTTCACAATATTTATTCTTCCAATCCAGGAGCATGGAACTTCTTTCCATTTCTTTGTGTCTTCCTCAATTTCTTTCATGAGTACTTTATAGTTTTCTGAGTATAGATTCTTAGCCTCTTTGGTTAGTTTTCTTCCTAGGTATCTTATAGTTTTGGGTGCAATTGTAAATGGGATTGACTCCTTAATTCTCTTTCTTCTGTCTTGTTGTTGGTGTAGAGAAATGCAACTGATTTCTGTGCATTGATTTTATATCCTGACACTTTACTGAATTCCTGTACAAGTTCTAGCAGTTTTGGAGTGGAGTCTTTTGGGTTTTCCACATATAGTATAATATCATCTATGAAGAGTGATAGTTCGACTTCTTCTTTGCCGATTTGGATGCCTTTAATTTCCTTTTGTTGTCTGATTGCTGAGGCTAGGACTTCTAGTACTATGTTGAATAGCAGTGGTGATAACGGACATCCCTGTCATCTTCTTGACCTTAGCAGAAAAGCTTTCAGTTTTTCTCCATTGAGAATGATATTTGCGATGTGTTTTTCATAGATGGCTTTGATAATATTGAGGTATGTGCCCTCTATCCCTACAATTTGAAGAGTTTTGATCAGGAAGGGATGCTGTACTTTGTCAAATGCTTTTTCAGCATCTATTGAGAGTATCATATGGTTCTTGTTCTTTCTTTTATTAATGTGTTGTATCACATTGATTGATTGGCAGATGTTGAACCAACCTTGCAGCCCTGGAATAAATCCCACTTAGTCGTGGTGAATAATCCTTTAATGTACTGTTGAATCCTATTGGCTAGTATTTTGGTGAGAATTTTTGCATCTGTGTTCATCAAGGATATTGGTCTGTAGTTCTCTTTTTTGATGGGGTCCTTGTCTGGTTTTAGGATCAAGGTGATGCTGGCCTCATAAAATGAGTTTGGAAGTTTTCCTTCCATTTCTATTTTTTGGAACAGTTTCAGGAGAATAGGAATTAGTTCTTCTTTAAATGTTTGATAGAATTCCTCTGAGAAGCCGTCTGGCCCTGGGCTTTTGTTTGTTTGGAGATTTTTGATGACTGTTTCAATCTCCTTACTGCTTATGGGTCTGTTCAGGTTTTCTATTTCTTCCCGGTTCAGTTGTGGTAGTTTCTATGTCTCTAGGAATGCATCCATTTCTTCCAGACTGTCAAATTTGTTGGCGTAGAGTTGCTCATAGTATGTTCTTATAATTGTCTGTATTTCTTTGGTGTTAGTTGTGATCTCTCCTTTTTCATTCATGATTTTATTGATTTGGGTCCTTTCTCTTTTCTTTTTGATAAGTCTGGCCAGGGGTTTATCAATCTTATTAATTCTTTCAAAGAACCAGCTCCTAGTTTCGTTGATTTGTTCTATTGTTTTTTTGGTTTCTATTTCATTGATTTCTGCTCTGAGCTTTATGATTTCTCTTCTCCTGCTGGGTTTAGGGTTTCTTTCTTGTTCTTTCTCCAGCTCCTTTAGGTGTAGGGCTAGGTTGTGTACCTGAGACCTTTCTTGTTTCTTGAGAAAGGCTTGGACCACTATATATTTTCCTCTCAGGACTGCCTTTGTTGTGTCCCACAGATTTTGAATCGTTGTGTTTTCATTATCATTTGTTTCCATGAATGTTTTCAATTCTTCTTTAATTTCCTGGTTGACCCATTCATTCTTTAGAAGGATGCTCTTTATTCTCTATGTATTTAGATGCTTTCCAAATTTCCTCTTGTGATTGAGTTCTAGCTTCAGAGCATTGTGGTCTGAAAATATGCAGGGAATGATCCCAATCTTTTGATACTGGTTGAGACCTGATTTAGGACCGAGAATGTGATCTATTCTGGAGAATGTTCCATGTGCACAAGAGAAGAATGTGTATTCTGTTGCTTTGGGATGAAATGTTCTGAATAGATCTGTGATGTCCATCTGGTCCAGTGTGTCAGTTAAGGCCTTTATTTCCTTGTTGATCTTTTGCTTGGATGATCTATCCATTTCAGTGAGGGGAGTGTTAAAGTCCTCTACTATTATTGTATTATCGTTGATGTGTTTCTTTGATTTTGTTATTAATTGGTTTATATAGTTGGCTGCTCCCACGTTAGGGGCATAGATATTTAAAATTGTTAGATCTTCTTGTTGGACAGTTCCTTTGAGTATGATATAGTGTCCTTCCTCATCTCTTATTATAGTCTTTGGCTTAAAATCTAATTGATCTGATATAAGGATTGCCACTCCTGCTTTCTTCTGATGTCCATTAGCATGGTAAATTGTTTTCCACCCCCTCACTTTAAATCTGGAGGTGTCTTCGGGTGTAAAATGAGTTTCTTGTAGGCAACATATAGATGGGTTTTGTTTTTTTTATCCATTCTGATACCCTGTGTCTTTTGATTGGGGCATTTAGCCCATTAACATTCAGGGTAACTATTGAGAGATATGAATTTAGTGCCATTGTATTGCCTGTAAGGTGACTGTTACTGTATATTGTCTCTGTTTCTTTCTGATCTACTACTTTTAGGGTCTCTCTTTGCTTAGAGGACCCCTTTCAATATTTCCTGTAGAGCTGGTTTGGTGTTTGCAAATTCTTTCGGTTTTTGTTTGTCCTGGAAGCTTTTAATCTCTCCTTCTATTTTCCCTGATAGCCTAGCTGGATATAGTATTCTTGGCTGCATGTTTTTCTTGTTTAGTGCTCTGAATATATCATGCCAGCTCTTTCTGGCCTGCCAGGTCTCTGTGGATAAGTCTGCTGCCAATCTAATATTTTTACCATTGTATGTTACAGACTTCTTTTCCCGGGATGCTTTCAGGATTTTCTCTTTGTCACTAAGACTTGTAGATTTTACTATTAGGTGACGGGGTGTGGACCTATTCTTATTGATTTTGAGGGGGGTTCTCTGAACCTCCTGGATTTTGATGCTTGTTCCCTTTGCCATATTGGGGAAATTCTCTCCAATAGTTCTCTCCAATATACCTTCTGCTCCCCTCTCTGTTTCCTCTTCTTCTGGAATCCCAATTATTCTAATGTTGTTTCATCTTATGGTGTCACTTATCTCTCTAATTCTCCCCTCGTGGTCCAGTAGCTGTTTGTCCCTCTTTTGCTCAGCTTCTTTATTCTCTGTCATTTGGTCTTCTATATCACTAATTCTTTCTTCTGCCTCATTTATCCTAGCAGTGAGAGCCTCTATTTTTGATTGCACCTCATTAGTAGCTTTTTTTATTTCAACTTGGTTCAATTTTAGTTCTTTTATTTCTCCAGAAAGGGCTTTTATATCTCCCGAGAGGATTTCTCTAATATCTTCCATGCCTTTTTTGAGCCCGGCTAGAACCTTGAGAATCGTCATTCTGAACTCTAGATCTGACATATTACCAATGTCTGTATTGATTAGGTCCCTAGCCTTCAGTACTGCCTCTTGTTCTTTTTTTTGTGGTGAATTTTTCTGCCTTGTCATTTTGTCCAGATAAGAGTACATGAAGGAGCAAGTAAAATAATAAAAGGGTGGCAACAACCCCAGGAAAATATGCTTTAACCAAATCAAAAGAGATCCCAAATGGTGAGGGGGGAGAAAGGGGATAAAAAGAGGTTCAGAAAGAAAAAATAAAAAAGAAACAATTAAAAAAAGAAAACGAATAAAAAAGAAAATATATAAAAAAAAGAATATATATATATGTGTATATATATATAGTAGATAAACTAGTTAAAAACGTTAAAAAAGAAAAGGGTAAAAGTTAAAAAAATTAGAAGAAGAGAGAAAAAAATTGAAAAAGAAAAAAAAATTAAATTAACTTGAAGCTACTTTTTGCAAGCCATCAAATTAACCCAAGGCAGTTTGGACTGAAGAACAGTAGATCAACTATTTAAAAAAAACAAAAAACAAATGTAACCACCGAGTGATTTTATCTTAAAAAATGCTACAGAAAAGTGTTGTTCATGTAGTCCAGATTTAAAACAAACTCCTTATTCTTTGAGTGGTTGTGTTTGGAAAGTATATGATCAGAATATTACCATATATCATGTCCTTTTCACTGAAAATGGATTCCTCTGTGGCATATTGAATTATTTGGAGATTTCTGGAAATGCTTGTCAAGGGTGGCACAATGAACCACAATCTTCTATTTAATTCTAAAATCTGTGATTATTCTTCATTGCCTGGAACATTTCCCTTGATTTAAGGCTAAGAATCCCTAGGAACAAAAGTTTAAATAAAGGAAGTTTAATGACTTCTTACAGAAAACAATATAGACTGATTACTTAATTAACTGACTCGTTCTGTAAGTCTTGGGGTGCCTAAAATGTCATTGACATTTGACAGAACTTTGTGTAGTGAAGTGTGTAGCAAGAGTTAGCAGAGCAGGCTTGAGACCACTATCCTTAGGAAGATGTGCTTGCAAGGTTGAACCCTGGCCAGTATTTTGGAACTTGGATTTCTGTAGCATTTTTTAAGATAAAATCACTCGGTGGTTATATTTCCATCATTACTATCTGATAAGCTCAGCTCATGGTACATAAATTGTACAAACAATGTGGTTTTGGCTAAACACTTGTTTATTTTCTCAGATTCTGGAGTTTTCATACATGTCATGCTAGGTGGTGAACATTAAGTGTCTAATGAGCTTTTTTGATAGACAGAAATTTCCATATGCAGTTACAGCTCATTGGTGGAGGAATTACCTGTATCTGTTGACTCCAAAGTGAAAGGACTCTTAGAAGCTTGTACCTGGTTTCCTCTGAACTTGCTTCTATTTTCCCTTTGTTGATTTTGCTTTGTATCCTTTCACTGAAATATATGTGCTGTGCTGTGATATATGCCTATATCCTGAATTCTGTGAGTCCTCCTAGTGAATCACTGGACCAGAGTGCAATCTTGGGACCCACGACACAGGAAGCGCGCGCACACACACACACACACACACACACACACAGGTTTTGATATCTAGGGTTATAGCTTTATTTTGTACATGAGACATAGAAGCAAAAGTTTTTAGATTAGTGCTTCTTAACCAACAGTGATTTTACCTAAAAGGGGACATTCGATAATGTCTGGAGAGATGTTTGGTTGTCAGAGCTGGGAGAGGGGAGTCATCCAGTGGGTAGGGAGAGGGTAGAGAATCAGTTGAACATCCTACAATGCCCAGGAAATCCCCCACTACAGAATTTAGCCATCTCAAAAGGTCAATAGTTCTGTGCCTAAGTAATGCCATGTAAGATTGCATGATAATAGTCAACCTAATATTAAAACAAAGAATGTTGAACATAAGTACTAAGGCAGAATGCACCAAATAATGTAATATGAACTAGAGTTGCTTCCCATTCCTGTAATTCCTTAGAATACCTCTGATACTCTTGGATGCTGGCCTATCTGGGTCCCTTTCAAGTAGTTTGTATGCCCACATAGTCCACAGTGTTTAATGAATAGATTGTTTGAAATACAGACTCTTCTTTTCAAGAGGAATAACACCAGAATTCTTCTCTTGCAAGATATGTGCAACTCCCCTTACACACCTTAAATGTACAGTGTGTGAAAACTGCACATATAGCCTATCACTACTAGGAAATGCATTTGGAACACAGAATTTCAGATGCCTGTTATCTGTGCTGTAATTCTGTCAGTGTTTCTGCTGGTTATATGCCTAGTATTAACAATAAATGGACCATATAAAGATTACATCGTTCCTTCTTTAAATTAATTCTTATATTCTAGAGAAATAATAATATAAATGATCATAGCAGGGCTTTGGGCTCAATAAATAAAGGAGAGTCATTTAAACTTCAACGGTACCCAGAAACAGGGCTATTCTCTATATATTGGTGTGGTGAGTTTAGGGGGATAAGAACATGAGCTAAGGCTTCAGGGACTTCCTGTTCAATAACAACTTGGTCTTCCTTGTTAAGCTAGACAGGCGGATGACAGGCAGATCTTAGTAGGAGGGAATAGGAATGTGTTGGGCTAGCCATGGTTATTCTCAAATAACGGCTGCTATACAATATGTATGGACATTTTGGAAGAGAGTAAATCAGAGATCCTCTGGGCAATGGAATTGTACCAAATTAACTTTGGGATCCATCCAGGACATGCAAGAACAATGTTATGTAAATGTGGGGTTTCCGTGATAGTTCAGGGTGAATTAAGCATTTTAGAGTCAGAAAGATGTGGAGTCAAATTACAGTGATTCTGCTTACAGACTGTATGGCTTTAGGGAGGTTATTTATCTTAACTGGATCTTCATAGTTGTCTTCGTAACTCGTAAATTTGTGGTGTGATTTTGAGGATCAGGCATGCAAACTAGATATGCTGCTCAAAGCAAGTGGTTAAGTGCCTATTTAGCTGTTGCTGTTCTTGTCATGACTGGTTCCTCCCAAATGATGGACCCAAATGAAGGGAAGTATTGTGTGCAGTCTCCATTTGAGGGCCAGCTGGGATCATTTATGTTCCTAGACACATGGGAGGGAGGGTGGGCATGTATACAGTGACGTTCAGTCAACACAAGCTGACAAAGCAGGAAGAGAGCGGTGGTTGCCCCCATCACACTAGGAGGAAGGCTCTTTACCTAGAATAAGTGATGGCTTGAAACAGTCAAAAGTAGGATGAGATCCTCGGTTCCAGCCTCACTCTTCCCAGTGGGTAAGCAGCTCAGTCCTCTCCGTGGCTAGATATTAAGGCTGCCATGAAATACTACCAGGTTTAAGTATCTTTTCATGTGGTATAGAGTTACTGGTTTATGCTTTGAGGTCAAAGTGCCGAAAGGCCACTTTAAAGCCAAAAATGTGAGAGGATTGAAAACTTGGCAGCTGGGGCATGCTTTGAAATGTGAAAAAGTAACAGTGACATAATAGTGAAAAGGTTAAAAGGGGAAGGTTGGTGAATTGGAGGTATTTATGTCACTGTTCAGAGGAGAGGATGTTCTGGCTACACTTCCATCAATTCTATTACCTAAAATTCCTGCCCCACTGCTACAACTCCAAGAAGGTGTTCCATAAAAGTATCTTCCTTTCTGTAATTTCTGGCTCACTCGACGATATTATAACTAGTGATTAAACTTCCTCAATGTTTAGAAACTACTAAAGAAATGTGTGGGTTGATATTTGGGCCCTTCGCTGCAGGTTGATTTTACATTTTCCTCGTGTATACTAACCAGTTTTTAAATTGGTGAGTTCTGCTCATGTCCCCTCCATACTTTCCTAAACTATAATCAGTCTTATATTAACTGATAAAAAACCAAGTTTCTCAACCTGCCTAGAGCATGAGGATTCCACAAAGGAGTAGCCCAATAGGGAATCCAGCCAGAAATCCCCCTGCAGTCTGATTTCAAGTTCAGTGCCAGATTTAGTATGTGGTGAAAGTAACTCATCCATCCACCTTCATCAATAGACACATGCCTACCTAAACAGACACCTCCTTTGCCCTTAGACATTACATCCTCTTTGATTCTTTTTGTTTATTTTGTGCAACACATCTGATTAGATCACTTTCTTCCCTTATATTTCTTTCACTGTGCATATAAAGGACTGGTTTCCCTTTTACCTTTCTTTGAAAGTGTTTCCTATGGTTACAGGCAGTCAGCAAGCTAATTTCATCTGAGCTCCAATCACAAGCAATTTATAAAATCTTAGAAGAACACAGGTAGGTAGTAAGTAGTAATCAACTTAACTTTGATAGGACAATTTATTTTTTTATTGTCTGCCAGTCATCAGCCTGGTGAGTTGATTTGAATCGTGGAGGTATGATTGCTTTAGAAACTTCATTTTTCCCCTTCTCGTGAAGTACTGATTAACAAAATAGGGGGGAAAGTCTGTATTCAAAAATTAACATAATTTCATGTCATGAAAGAATTTTGACTTATAAAATTCAGTTAGTGGTGGAATTATCATTTTTTTTAGGAGAAGTGCTTTTGAAATTTGTTGGCAACATTACAGAGAAGACATGGGTAAACAAAGACAAAATGTTTCTCCTGAAGTGCATGGGCTTAGATCTGCCACAATTTGTTACACGGAACTTTATTTATTGTAATAGAGTATTCGAGTAATAATTACTCCCAGAGAAGGAGGTGCATTTGTGTATGTTGCTTTAGAATATAAATTCTGACTTTGAATCTTTTTTAAAAAGATTTTATTTATTTATTTGGCAGAGAGAAAGAGATCACAAGTAGGCAGAGAGGCAGGCAGAGAGAGAGGGAAGCAGGCTCCTTGCTGAGCAGAGAGCCTGATGCAGGGCTTGATCTCAGGACTTTGAGATCCTGACCTGAGCCAAAGGCAGAGGCTTAACCCACTGAGCCACCCAGGTGCCCCTGACTTTGAATCTTTTAAGCCATTATTATAACTATCTCCCACACCTCTCTGTTTTCTATGTCCTTCTGAAATCCACAGTATACAAGTCTGCAATGGTCTAGTTTTCTATTTGAGCATTTAACAAATTCTGAGGAAAAGACACTTTAAGATATTCAGATGCTACAGTCAAATGATACCTTGAACATTGATAATTATGGTAGTCTCCTCTAGTTCCAACTTCTAGGGAAAAATGTATTTTGTCTTGTGTGTTTGGGTATTTTTGTGCGTTAGTTATACTTTTCTGTTTAACAAATGATTCCACCTCCTAGTCACCAAAGCAACAACCAGTTATTAGCTCATAGTCTCTGTAGGTCCAAAGACCAAGCAGGGCTTAGCTGGGCTCCTCCTGGACTGAACAGTTCACAAAGCTAAGGCAAGGTCTCCATGGGGCTCCCATCACCTGGAGGCTCCCTCAGGGAGTGAGTGGACGTCCTTCCCTCCTCCCTGCAGAGGTCAAGGCTGGGACTGTTTTTCCTGGGCTCCCGGATGGAGGACCTCAATCCCTTCCTTAATAGTTATTGGCCAGGGGCTTCCCTCATGGGCTTGTGACATGGATCTTCTCCATAAAGCAGCTCACAACAGAGAGAGCAAGAGGACAAGATGCAGTGAGCAAGAACAAAGTCGCAGTCTTCTGTTACCTCAGAAGTCATAACCTCAAGCACGATTTATCTCAAACCTATGCTCACTGGGAGTGGACAGACTAGGAATATCAGGGAGAAGGCATCCCTGAGAGCCCTTTCAGGAATCGCCTGCCACAGTGCGTGCGTGCGTGTGTGTGTGTTTACAAAAACAAAGTTCCCTCTTTTAAAGCAATTTCATTTTCCATTTTCCTTTCTCTGATTTTCTGTATACATCAGATATTTTAGAACCCAGCCCCTGAGGACAAAGAGACACTCCAGCCTGCATCTGTCACCTCTAGTATTTAGGACCACAGCACAGCACGTGTGATAGGAAGGGTGTTACTGTTGTCTGTATATTATGTTGAAAATGGTAGTTCATGTCTTGCGCTCCTTTCTCTCTCGGGTGGTGGTCATTTACAGTGACTGCCTTAAAGCACACTTAGAACCGAATGAAGAACTGTACCGTAGGGTACGAGTATGCAGTTATTATAGAATGACTAAGGGGGCCTGTGTGCTGCTTCATCATCTGCCAACTCCCTTGTGCCCTCTTGTGTCATCTTTTTCTATTGGCTTGCACCAAATGTGGTTTTCAAAATAGCAACCTTGGATAAAATACAAATTGGTAGCAGCACGTCACTAACAGTCTTCTAACAACATGCAGGGAAAGGGCTGATTTCCCAGACAAGCCCTAAATAAACTTTTAAGTTCCTTCAGAGTATTTATCACACCTTCCCTCCTGTATCTGGCACTTATGTCTCAGATATGACTAGTCTAAAATCAGGTTTTCCCCAAACACCTGAGTAAAAAACCTGACCCGTTTCACTTGATTATATGTAAGAATTCAATCATTTATGAGGTATCTAGAAACTACCAGCGTCATGTATCTGCTCCAATATCTTTCAGGGTTGTTACTTGCCACCTCCATTTACCATCTGGTCCCAGGTCAGAACCTCTAACCCCTTTTCTTCAGAGCACTCATCCTGCAGGTGAAGCCCTCTGGTCCCTTTGTGCCCACATAGCATTTTGCAAAACATTTCATCCAAGGGGTAGACCCCTATCCATTTTTTCTGCAAATAGAGCATAGAGGCAAGCCTGTAACTTCTAACAAAAATTATGCTGTAGATTATAAGAGTGATGCAAATTTCAACACAAAGACATACAAAATTCAACCTGCAATATGACTGTTCTCAAAGGACATAAATCCTCACATCTCTAGAGATGTCCACTCTGGGGAATATGTCACCTGTGGAAGGGGTAGACTTTTTTTTTTTTTTTTTTAACAATCTTGGGATCTTTTATTGTTTTTACACTTACCATGCCATGGATTCATAGGGAATGGGTTCTACAGCTCAGGCTCCTTTCCGTGCCCTTCTCTGGGTGGAACAGGCAGGCTCTTCAGTTGAATCCAAGTACCTTTCTCTTTGGTTTCCCTCTTTCTCTGATCATTTTCCTTCCCACGCTTCAGGAAGCTCTCCTGGCTTTTTGAGCACCGAGTGTGCTCCACATGCACATGAATTCTCTCAGCAAGAATCTCCCCCTTCCCTGGTTTGTTCCCATGGTGCCAACAGCATGTTGGGCAACGTTGCCGATTCCTCCGCCTTTCCCAAGGTAACGTTTGTGGGGCTTTCCTTTTTGACCAGTGCCGATCCCCATGATGGCTATAATATGACCTTTCTTGTAGAATCACATGTATGTGACCAAACGAACAGCTCCATGTTTTCTAAGAGGCCTAGACATGTAGCAGGTGCCTCTCCTTTCTCTCTTTGTGTTGCTTGTTTTGGTGAGTTCCTGGAAAATGGTGGTGCTGGCTGGAAAAAGGCAGAAGAGGTAGACTTTGTAGCTAACCCAAGGCTGCCACCTGAGCCATTATGGCAGTGTCCTTGGGTGTTTCTTTCCATCTAGAAAGGAGACCTTAAATACAAGTCTCTGAGGAAAGAATATGCATAGACTTTTATCCAGAATAAGGCCTACCTCCGCAGAACTAATAACCATAACCATAGTCTGCCACTTGTCATATGGAAATCTGCAGTGGAAATCTACAGTCTCTGTAGAGTGGAAATCTACAGTATCTATAGAGAAACAACAACAACAACAACAAAAACTCAAAAACAATTTCCCGGGAACACGGACAGATAACCTTTCTCCATATCCTTCAACATGACAGAGTCTTCACCATTCAATGATCAATATATTAGAATATTTTCCAAGTGTGGCTTCTTCAGTTTTGAGTAGCATCCTCATCCTTTTTTTTTTCTTTTAAGATTTTTATTTATTTGAGAGATAGAATGAGGGAGAGGGAAAGAGAGAGCATGAGAGGGGAGAAGGTCAGAGGGAGAAGCAGACTCCCCGCTCAGCAGGGAGCCAGATGTGGGACTCACTCCTGGGACTCCAGGATCATGACCTGAGCTGAAGGTAGTCTCTTAACTAAATGAGCCACCCAGGTGCTTCCCCTTCCCTTTTAAGTGGGGGCTTTTACTTGTTCGTCATCTGAGAGGTAACAGGTAGGCATACACATCCTAACTGCCTTTATGTTCTCTGCTCACAATTTCTCTAGTCACCTTCTGAAAAATAACACACATGCCCCCCAAGGATAAGCAAGATTAAACATGTACAGGAAAGTCTCCTGGACAGACACCTCCTCTCATGATCACACAGAGAAAGGCAGAATACAGTAACATGTAAGTTGTTGTCTATAAAGATAGGTTGACTTCATAAGATAAAATAATGAAATGGGACAGTTTTGAAATGTGTCCTTGATCCTGCAACATATGTTTAGATTGAGTTCGATGAAAGCTATGATGCAAGAGAAAGATTCACCTGGCATCATCCCGTTCAACTGATCCAGCATTAGTAGTAGACAGAATGAGGAGCCCCCTAATTCAGGTCCTAATCCCAGAACCTGCAGTATGTATTGTATAATGTAAGTGAAAATTAAAGTTACTTATTGTATGCCCTTGAGATGGAGAGATTATCCCAGATTATCAAGGTGGGCCCAGGGTGATCATAAGCATGCTTTAAGATGGAAGAGAGAGAGAAGTGTCATGTCAGGCATGTCATGTCAGAGTGGTACACACTGAAAGAGACTCAGCTGGCTATAGCTGGTTTTCAGGATCAAAGGGATCACACACCAAGAATAGTGACCAGCCAGCAGAGAATAGAAAAGCAAGGGATAGGTCTCCCTTTCTACCTGTAGGAGGAGCACAGCCCTGCCAGCATTGTGATTTTAGTCCAGTGAAACATGGGGTTCACCTTGTACCTTCAGAACTATAGGATAAGTCACCAGTTTTGGGGTCATTTTTTACAGCAACAATACAGAATATATACATATTTCTTCCTATTTCTTTGCCATCAGTGATCATACCTTCTCTAATCTGTAAGGCACCCCTTCTCCTTTCTGTATGACCTCCTCTATTGGTGGGGACATTAGTGATCTCATGACATTGTGAAGAATACTAGCAATGAATTTTTTTTTTTTTTAGTAACCAATACAAACAATATATAGTACTGTTTATCTCTTTCTCTTTCCCTTTCATCACAGTACATACAGCCAAATGTTACTTGTCTGCAGTAGTGGCCTTCTGGCTCTGGATTGCTGGAGAAAGTTATTTGGGCATCTCACGTACTTTAGGAAGGTCGAACTTTTAGTCACTCTGATGGCCAGAGTGGCAAAACCTAAATTAAAAGATGTTGACTCGTTACTCATTTTAGCCAAGTTACTAATTTTATAAGCATCATCAGAAGTATCTTCTAGAAACTGTTTCCTCCCATGTCCTCGCCCCACTATAATCCATTCCACCACAGCAGCCCAGGCGACATTTTGAAAGCGAAACCTTGCTGTTCAAATTCCTCAGTGACTCTCCATCTCTTTCTGAGTAAAAGCCAAATTCTTTCACTGTCCTGAGGGTGGACATCCCAAATCCTTTCTGTGTCCTAACTTCCTCTTAACTCACTAGCACAGTGCCCAGAGTGGACTCTGTTTCTCTTACTTGAGCTCAAGCCAGAGTTCTTCATCGTGTTCCAAGCACGTGCCCCCCCCACCCCAGTCAGGATGCTGGCCCTGGACTCTTTGGTGGGGACACTTCTCCTGCATGATCCTGGAGCCTGGACCCCTCACCGTGCTCTCCAGATAGCCTGGCTGTCGCTACCCTGTTCAGCTTATTCACCCTCTGGCCTGCTTATCATACACCTTCCCTCCTGTTCCGCTGTAACATCTTTTAACAGACTGCTCACTGGTATTTTGCTTTATGACTCCACACACTAGGATTTAAGCTCCAAAAGGGCAGAATGTACATCTGTTTTGTTCATTACTGTGTCTTGCTAGCAACAAGACAGGGGCCTGAGAACCTGATTTGTGCTTAACAGTACTGGTTAGGTGAATGTTTACTTCCTTGCCATTGATAAAGGGTCAAAAGCACATCAATTTCAAAGTTTAGAAAATGCTTAGATGCCATCAGATTCATTCCTTGCTTCACAGATGGAATAAATGAGGCCCAGAGAGATCACACAGTTATTTTCACCACAAGTGGAATTAGCAAGCTGCCCTGACTTTCTTAACTCATTAACAAAGATGAGTACCAGTGATTTACATAACTTCATACTTACAATAGCAGCAACCAAAAGCTCTTTCCAGTCTTAAACATTTCAAAATGATTAACCTATTGTGTCCATTGTGCTTTACTGTACTTTTAATGGAATTGTTCACTTCTAATGTGACATTCACTCTTATCTTTCCATTTTACTTTCTGAACTCTGTTATTTATTCAGTAAGTATGTTAATAACTGTGATGTATAAAATACTCTTATAATACAGAGAGTGTGTCAAGGATGGGTTCCAGCTGCTGGTTCCAGCTTTATCACGCCCGTACACTAGACCAGAGAGTGCTCATGTGCTGCCTGGGGGCCTTCAGGGTCCCCTGCCTCTGGACCAGGTGGTCACAGGATACAGTCTCCATCATCTCCAGCCTGTCAGTGTGCAGTACCCAACAGGAGCTTGCACAGGGGCTTCAGAATCACCCTGGAAGCATAAGGCGTCTTGTGACCCTCTTAGCACCCAGGCATATGTGGCTGAGTTGGACAGGGAGTTTGTGGTCCATTCCATCGGGGGAAACAGGAGTTTGCTTATGATTTTGTCTTCCTGGAAACATTTTATTTGACCTCTTTTGATGCTAGTCCTTCAAAACTCAGACACTGCCACCTTTAAGGACCTTGAATGCTAGCAAGAAAAGGTGTATTATCATCAGACGTACATGACTATCACAAGTACCATGTGATCTATTATTAAGCACCTATAGAGGACACAAGTTCAAGGACAGAGAACTCTCTTTACAACTGAGAGGTAGAAGGGTTTTGTTAAGAAAGTGAACTTTATTAAGTATTAAATGATAGGCTGGCTTCTGGTGGGAAGAGAGAGATGAAGAAGGTAAAACATATTGTTCAGCGGTTGGCTATGTCACGTCTGGGAGGTGAGCGTGAGATTGAGACCTGGACTGAGATCAAGATTTGGATGCTTAACTGACTGAGCCACCCAGGTTAGCCTATAGATGTTCATTCTCTGCTCAAACACACATATGCTTTCCCATTCCTATAGCATCATAACAATAATGAGATTGCTTTTGAGATATGACCTCTAGAATCAGGCTCATTTTATAAACATATATACTTCTCATTTTTTCCATAACTATTTATAATAGAATTTATTTTCTTGGAAGATTAAAATAAGTTGTTCTGTAGAATTTACTTTCTTAATATTTCTGAGTTTATAGAATATTTTTTTAAGAAAGGGATAGAGAAGACTTTTAATGCTACCATCCACTCCCAGTCCCACAGAAGAAAAAGATGTGGCATGTAGATAAACTAGAACACTATCTCTGTAACTTGGACAAGCCCTTGTTAAGAAGGGAGAGTTATCCCGAGTTTGCTTGATGATAACTCGTTACTATCACCTGCGTGAGTCCAGACAGATTTCCATTTAGCTCACATGCTGACCTGTGACAACCATCTGTACACATCCATATTTGTCCCCCAAAGTGAAATCTGAAAGGCAGCTCCCACGAATACCAGGTGCACCTTCTGGGATCCTCATCATGGCCAAGTATTTTTAAACACAGCTTCTCACATGGTTGCTGCTATTCTTTCTTCCCCAGTTTCAGCCTGAGACTTCAACTTGGTAAAAAAATAAAGAAAGAAAGAAAACTGTAAAAAAATGGAATTATCAAGTTCCTCGGTAAGTTCTTAACTGACTCAGAGTTATGTGCAAGCTTATCAACTGTTTTTCTTTTTATGAATACTGCAATTGCAGTTTCTTTTTAATTACAGTTCTCCTTGCAGCAGAGAAATGAGCTGCTCAATCATAACTTTGAATCAATGAAATTTAAATCCATTACTTTCTCATAATTCATCCAGCTCATCATGTTAGAATTTAGACCTTTATCCGTAGTCTAGGAACACAAACATTCTCTTCAACTTTCATCAGCCTGGTAGTACCTTAGCTTTTAACTGTAACTTAAATACATGTCTGCAAATAAGTATTATTCATTCATAGAAATTTTTATAAGAAATGATCAAAGCAGGGGCACCCAGCTGGGTTAGCTGCTGGAGCATGTGGCTCTTGATTTTCGGGTCATGAGTTCCAGCCCCATGTTGGGTGTAGAGATTATAAATAAATAAACTTAAAAAAAAAAAAAAAAGAAATGGCCAAAGTAGTATTCTCCATTATTATTACCATCTGTTTTTCAAAATAACCCATGAACTCTACAAGTTGTATTTGCAGCTACTAGAAAGATAGATGGGTGGGTGAATGGACAAATGGATGGATGGATGGAAGGATAGAAGGATGGATAGATGGATGGGTGGATGGATAAATGGATACAGGATGGATGGATCAATGGATAGATAGATGGGTAGATGGACGGAAGGATGGATGGATGGAAGGAAGGAAATGTAGATAAATGGTTGGATAGATGGATGGGTGGATGGATGCATAGATGGATAGTATTTTCTTCTCATGTTCAGTCTTAATTCTCTCTCCTGTTGAGTAGTTTATTTCAGAAGCCATTTATTTTTTATAGATCTAATTTTGTTTATCAGCTTTTAGTAAATGAACTTTTTGAAGTATCCACTGCATTCTTTCTGTATTTTTAATTTATTTTTATTATTTATTTGATATCAAGTATAATTAATAGACAATGTTATAATACTTTCAGATGTACAATGTGATGATTCAACAATGCAATACATTGCTCAATGTTCATTATAGTAAGTTTACTTAATCTGCTTCACCTATTTCACATACTTCCCCCTATTTCCCCTCTTGTAAACACCCATTGTTCTCTATGGTTAAGAATCTGTTTTTTGATTTGTCTCTTTTTCTTTGTCTCGTTTCTTATATTCCACATGAGTGAAATAATATATTTGTCTTTCTCTGACTGACATATTTGACTTAGATTTATATACTCTAGATCCTTCCATATCACAAATACCAAGATATTAAGCACCTAATATCTAAATATTGACTATATTGAGTGTAATATGGCACAAAATATACATAAATCACATCTTCTTTATCCATTTATCTATCCATTGACACAGGCTGCTCCCATAATTTGATTATTGTGAATAATGTTGCTATAGATGTAGGGGTGCATATATCCCTTTGAATTAGTGTTTTCTATATTGAAATAATCAGTAGAGGAATTACTGGATCCTAGGATAGTTCTATTTTTAATTTTTTGAGTAAGCCCCCATACTGTTTTCCACAGTGGCTGCACCACTTTGCATTCCTACAAGCATGCACAAAGATTCCTTTTTCTCTACATCCTCACCAACACTTGCTGTTTCTTGTTTGTTTGTTTTTTTTAATTTTTTTTTTGTCATTCTGATGAGTGTGAGGTATATCTCATTGTGGTTTTGATTTGTATTTCCCTGATGATGAGTGATGTTGAGACTCTTTACATGTGTCTATTGGACATAAGTATGTCTTCTATTTTTAATTAGATTACTTTTTTTTTTTGGTGTTGAGTTGTATAAGTTCTTTACATATTTTAGAAATATGTAACCCTTTAACAAATATGTGTTTTGCAGATATCTTCTCCCATACCATAGGGTGCCTCTTGGTTTTGTTGATGTTTCCTTTTGCCCTGAAAAAGTTTTTATTTTGATGTAGTCCCAATAGTTTATTTTTGCTTTTGATTGCCTTGCCTCAGAAGACATATCTAGAAAAATATTGATGTGGCTAATGTCAGAGAAATTACTGTGTGAGCTCTCTTAAATGATGTTTATGGTTTCAGGTCTCATATTTAGGTCCTTAATCCATTTTGAGTTTATTTTGTGAATAGTGTATGAATGTGGTCCAATTTCATTCTTTTGTATGTAGCTTTTCTGTTTTTCCAGTGCCGTTTGTTGAAGAGATAGTCTTTTTCCCATTGGATACTTTTTCCTCCTTTGTTGATTAATTAACCATATAGTTGTGGGTTTGTTTCTAGGCTCTCTATTCCATTGATCTATAAGTCTATTTGGTGCCAGTGCCATACTGTTCTGATTACTACATCTTCACAAAATAACTTGAAGTCTGGAATTGGGTCTCTTATAAGCAGCATATAGATAGGTCGTGCTTTTTTATCCATCTTATCACCCTATGTCTTTTGTTTGATGTGTTTAGTTCATTTGCATTCAAAGTAATTATTGATAGCTACATATTTATTGCCATTTTGTTATTAGTTTTGTGTTTATTTTTGTAGTTCTCTTTTCCTTTCTTCTCTTGCTCTCCTCTCTCATGTTTCACTATCTTTCTTTAGTAATATGCTTGGATTCCTTTTTGCATATCTATTACTATTTTCTGTTTTGCTTTGTTTTGCAGTTACCTTTTGGTTTATATATAATGTCTTATGCATGTAGCAGTCTTTATTAAACTGATGGTTGCTTAAGTTTGAAACTACTCTGAAACCACTAAATTTTTACTCCCCTCCCACCATGTTTTAGGTATATGGTATCATACTTTTAAATCATTTTATTTTGTGAATCCCTTAAATGATTTTTATATAGGAAATTTTTACTGATTTTGCACTTATTTTTCTTATTCCTGTTTAGTCTTTCCTTTCAACTCAAAGTCCCTTTTAACTGTAGGGCTGGTTTAGTGGTCATGAGTTCCTTTAACTTTTGTTTCTCTGAGAAACTCTTTATCTCTCTATTCTGAATGATAGCACTGCTGGATAGAAAATTCTTGGAGACATTTTTTTTTTTCTTTCAGCCCTTTGAGTATATTTTGCCACTCTTTTCTAGCCTGTAATGTTTCTGCTGAAAAATCAGCTGATAGCCTTATGAGTTTTCCCTTAGGTGTAACTGTTTTCTTTTTTCTTGTTGCTTTTAAAATCCTCTCTTATCTACTTTTTGCCATTCTTAATAACTATGTGTTTTGGTGTGGACCTCTTTGCATTGTTTTATTGGGGCCTCTTTGTGCCTCCTGGATCTGGATTTCTGTTTTCTTCCCCAGATTTGAGAAGTTTTCAGCTATTATTTCTTCAAATAAATTTTTTTGTCCCTCTTCTCTCACTCTCTCTTCTTCTTCTGGGCTCTCTATAATATAAATGTTATTATACTTGATATTTTGCTCATTCCCTAAGTCTATTTTCATTTTTTGTCATTTTTTTTCTCTCTCCTGTTTAGTTTGATTGCTTTGTATTACTCTCCTCCAGGACACTGACCCATTCTTTTGCTTCCTCTAGTCTACTATTTATTCCCTCTAGTGTAATTTTAAAATTTCATTTATTTAGGTTTTCATCTTTGATTAGTTCTTTTTTAATGTTTTCTATCTCTTTAAGGGTCTCACTGAGGTCCCCTCTTCTTTTCTCAAGTCCATGGAGTATCTTTTTGACCATTATTTTAAATTCTGTATCAGGCATATTACTTCCCTCCATTTCATTCAGGTGTCCCTCCTTTATACACAACATTTGATCCAAAGCGTGTTTTCTTGTACCTGGCTGGGTTCCAGGGCATAGGATCTGCTTCAATAACCATTTTAAGAAGGAAAGTTTTATATCTATCTATCTACACAATTGTATATATTATTATATACAATTATGTTGTAATTTTGTATATTGGTATAACAGTGGATTTTTTTTTTTTGTATATTCTGTTGAGCCATATAAATTTTACCCACAGTCTTTCAGTGTAGGTACACTACTCTCTATAGCTGATAGTAACTTATTAATGAATAAGAAGATCAACTATATTCAAATGGTTCATATAGTCACCTTTTGAAAAGATAACTATTTTAATTCAAATTCAAATCAAGCATTGTACTGGGGATAAAGTGGTGAACTAAAGCAGATAATATTTGTTGTCCTGGTGAGATTCATTATATTTATTTCCTGGTATATTTTTGGTTTGGGGACAGGCCTAGAAAAATAAATGGTAGGAATTACTAATCTCAATATTTTTTATTAACAGGCATGTGCCTAGTAATTTTTATTAACTTAATATGATAACATGAGAAATAAAAAATTTTTTATCAAAAACTGAATAGAAAAGAATGTGCTACATGAGACAATATTAACATGTTTTTGGACTTGAATGTATTTGTTTACATTATGGCATTAAAATTACAAAAATGTAAGATTAAGTGAACAGAAAACATGAAGACCTTCATAGTAATAGCTTGGGAATGGTAGAAGGACCACTATAAAATATGAAGAGATGTTAAGTGATGGCTTTAAAGGCTAACCCTTTAAGGCAAGGCTTGAATTTAACTTCCTAGATCTTATAGCAAGTTAGTGGCACCATGTTATTAGGACATGAAGAACTGCCTTTAATGAATTTCTTAGGTTATTTGAGAAGCCTACAAGATCATTTTATTGTGTCCTTTGGAAAAAGTTATTCAGCCAAATGTCTCTTTTCAAAAGTTATGATTGCTATACTGGAATTAGATCATAATGCTATTAAAATCAGTGATTAAGGATTTTTTGAAACAGCTCTGGTGAGTCTTACTGAGGATAAGATTGTATATTTTACAGGACATATGTATATGCTGTGTGACTTTCTGAGCCTGGCCATAATGCACTGGATACAAACGCCATCTGAGTTTGTGCTCTAAGTTCTGCTATTTCATATACTGTCTCTCTGCTCACCTCAACACCACTGGAAAAGCTGCCCTTTGGTTTTTACTGGAGAAGCTATTTACAGAAACTGGTGCTCTTTGCGGTAAACTGTTCACCTCACAAGATATCTGACACCTTCCTTAAAACAAGATCTCCTTCTCTGATTACTGTGCTATGTCACATTTTTGGCTGTCCAGGATAGTTCTTTCTAAGTAGTGTATATTTGTGAGTTTGTGAAAGGAAACATAACCAACTAATAAGGGCTGCTAAGTGGTCAGCATTTCTGATACAAAAATGGAAGCTCAAAGAGGTCAAGTAACTTCAGTCAATCTGTCAGCCTCACAGATTCTATCCTGTTACCATATGCCACGTTGCTTCACTGAAAAACATCAGACATGGAATTAAGATGAGCTGCTCAGTTCTTCTGAAACCCAAATACAAAATTGTAGTCCTAAGTTCATCAAGTTAAAAATCAAATAGGAGTTGGTAGGAGAAGAGTTTTATCTTTTTGATAAACTTAACATGTTTTATTTTTCTGAATCTAAGGAAAGAAATTTGGTAATTTTTTAGGTTAATTTCTCAACAAATAAGGTACTTACAAAATAGAATAAACTTAATAGGTATATGGCAAATAAATTTTAAAAGTTATTAGAGCTTTATCAAGAAATATTTAAGTGTTCCATAATAAAGTTTTTAGGTACATTGAGACTTTTCACAGACACTAGTTTTATTCATCAGTTAAAATATTTACTGGCCTCTAAAATCTTCCATGGTCTATGGAATTCTGAATAATCAATCCAGATTGTATTTGAACTGTCACTTCAATTTCAAGAAGGCCACAGGAAAGCAGACAGAAAGGATTAGCTTTAGCAATCTGAGCAATACTTAGGCAGCTGCTATTCATCGGGGACTATGGTTTTCCACCCAGTACCAGTACCAGGCTTGTTTACACAAACACATTAGTCTTCTGCTTCTGTCCACAGAGCATAGCTGCAGAATGACAATCCTGTGACTGGTTTTGAAATGGATTGTGTTGCAATTTTTCTTCAATGTGGACTACTAAGTGGAGACAACTTAAAAGAATCCCATTTGTAATTTTGAAATGTTATTCAACTTCAGTTACGAACAGCTGGGTCTAAGAACTAATGCCAAATTGAATGAATTCTGTAAAATAAAACCTAAGCAAGCAACTGGTCCAGTTTTACTCCAGTGCATTGAGGGAAAGTTCAAATGCACCTCCCTTGCTACTGCTGATTTGTGCTGCCCACTGGTAAGGCCAGAGAGAGATAATCTCTTTAAATTTTGAGCTAGGAACTGAAAGCTGTCTTTGTAAATTCAATCCATACCACCTTCTTCTATCATGCATCTATCATATGGCTATTTACACATCAAATGCTAACATCTCCTTTTCTACATAGTAAGGTTCAAAGTTCACCTGAACTATCCATTTCATGATTATTTTAAGCAAAATTAAGGGAGACTTGATATAACTGATAAGATGATTAATTCTGTATAGTTTTTAGTTTATACCTATATTACTCCCCAACCCAGTTGGTTAACTTCTACTTCTCTCTCTTCTCACCATCTTCCTGCATTTCCAAGTAAAGCCTCCAAGTCCTAGTTCCTGTGTCACTCTTGACAACTGTAGGAGTGTTAAGTCACTGATCCCTTAGTTTTGCAACCCCGAACCCCAGTGAAACATCTCCCAGCCATGCATTGGTATCCATCTATCAGCCTTCTCCCTTATTTAAACTGACCTGTGGAGCTCTTTCTGTCCTCCACTGTAAATGTAAGATTGTACTTGAAATTTTCCAAAACATCCCTGCTCATTACAAGACTTTTACAAGTGTATCTTGTCCCCATCATTGTCTCTTCCCCTAGTATTTCTTCATATGTCCCTCTACAGCTTGAATGGGGGGTGTAAGTCTTTCCTTTGAGCCTTCAGGCTCAACAGAGTCTGGCTCTTGGAACACCTGGGTGACTCAGTTGGTTAAGTACCTGATTCTTGATTTTGGCTTAGGTCGTTATCTCAGGGTCATGAGTTTGAGCCCTTTGTGGGGCTCCAGGCTAGGTGAGCCTGGTTGGTTTGTCTCTCTTCCTCTCCCTCTGCCCCTCCCCCCATCTCTAAAAAGAAAGAAAGATTCCAGCTCTTTTCTCTCTCCCTCCTGGCAGTTTTTAGGTTATGCAGACACAATGCATTTCCTTTATCTTAATAAAGCCTATGTAGCAAATTGAAGAGTCGTGGAAAACAGATCAGATGATTTCATAATATCTAGGAAAGTGAAAAAAAAAATTCTTTTCTTTCAACATTCAAATTTAGGAATGCCTCAGAAGACCCAATTACCTTGACAGTACCTAAAAAGTAAATAACTGTAGATATTTCAAAATACAGCAATGTTTAATACATGTTTTTATAATCAAGGACAGAAAAGCCAGAACCAATTAAACATCATACAAATCTAAACACTATCAATAATGAAAGACCTAGAAATTAAACTGTGAGAAATATTTACCAAAACAGAAGGTATTATATATGAAATGAAGACACTATATTATAAATTTGGTTGTTTTCCAATTCTTGAAGGTTTGAATTTTAAAAATTGAGTAAACTTTTATTGCATAGCTACAGACATTAGAATTAAGGTTTAAAAGAAACAACATATATTTGCTTTCAAATAAAGGTTAAAGCAAATAAGTGATAAGTGTTTATTTTTCAACTGGACATCTCTGGACATTTATATGCAGAGAAAGGCTTATTATTACAGAGGTGATTTTTTTTTAGTGTAATGTTGGAGTATATAATAGGCTCTAAAGTTTTATACCCACTCAAAATTATTTGGTTCTTTAGTTTTCATCCATGGAATAGCTGAGAGACTTCATGTTTTCCTTTATTGGACTGCCCTGAAAATGGATGCCCATAGCTTGTTGAGGCTGTATGAGTTCCAGAAACTCGTGGTGACAATTTATTCCATTTTGGAAATGAAGACCACTTGTTTCCAAATGTAAAAGTTATGAGTTTGTCAGAGAAAATGTCTGAAAGGGAATGTTACTAGGCCAAGTCACACTATCACTATTGAAAGGAAATCATTTCAGGGCCTCCCTAGCAGTGCTTCAGTAATATGTTGCAGTGACTCAGAGTATTAAAATAAAGGCATTTTCCTTCTGTAGAGTCACAAATAGATTAATCAGTGGAACTCTTCCTGACTACTGTTCAGGCCCAGCATGTGAATAGCCTGAGTTGTAATGACCAGCTGCCTTTTATCTGTTGAGCAGGTATAGCAATCCGGTGGGTCAGGGAAGTGAAAAAGAACTCTAAGGCATTTCTGAGTCCGGTATTTGCACACTTACCAAACACAGGGATGCCATTCCTCACTGCAGGTGATTCAATATTCTGCTTTTCCCAAAACAGTCCCAGTTTGGAACAGAAATTAAACATCCATCTTACTGCTAATCATAAAATTTGAAATGACAATAATGACGTGGTGGATTCAGAAAAGTTCAAAAATCAGATTATTACATAGAGAAAAGAAATAAGACTTATTATAAATATAAGGGTTTTATAATATATATAAATTATATATATATAATTACATATAATTATATATATTATAATTTATATTATAAATATAAGGGTTTTATAATAAAACCCTTATTATTAAGGGTTTTTGCTTTGTGTTTTTTTATAGTTTTTTTTTCCTGCTCACGTAAATGAAAGATTCATTGTGTTCTAAACTAACTATTTTTTGCAATACCAATTACAAAAACTCTTCTGTTCTGCCTCTTGCTAGCAACAAGTTATGGCAAGATGGGAGCAGGAGCGAGAAGGGAAAGTATAATTCAAAATCCTTCTGACACAAGCGGACTGAACTCTAGCCCATGGCCATCATAGAGGCTCTTATTTTCCGCAGTAGCCCATAGATAATGAACCTGCTAATAACGACTTAATATACTGTTATTAGAAAGCTCTGAATGATGGGTAGGACAGTCTTAAGACAGGATGGTTTCACTAAGAAATGTAACTAACAGTGAGAATCACATCATCAATGTTATTGAATGAGATTAAACTAAACATGATTAATTTTGAAACTAGCAGCATCTATCGCAATACTTTTCCAGTGCTATTTATTGATTTGTCAGTGTTTGTAACCCTTAGAGGCAAGCTCTTGTCACGCGGATAACTGATGTTTCATTTACTAGTTTTATAAAGAATCTTTTCATTATCCTTCTCTGGGTGGGGACAGACAGCATTGATTGAAATTAGTACAATCAGGGGCGCCTGGGTGGCTCAGTGGGTTAAAGCCTCTGCCTTCAGCTCAGGTCATGATCCCAGGGTCCTGGGATTGAGCCCCGCGTCAGGCTCTCTGCTCGGCAGGGAGCCTGCTTCCCTTCCTCTCCTCTCTCTCTGCCTGCCTTTTCTGCTGACTTGTGATCTCTGTCTGTCAAATAAATAAAATGTTAAAAAAAAAAAAAAAGAAATTAGTACAATCAGGGTAAAAAGGATGACTCAGCCTTTTGCTTGGTAGAATTATCTTTGTGAATTGCTGTTTTACGCAAGATATAATATATAATTAGGGATTGTTAGTAATTGCTAAGGCTTCTTGAGCTTCCTTGTGGTAGACATATCACTAAGAGTTCTTTACTCATTTAATCCTCAGGACAATGGATGGTAGATACTGTTATTTTGTATCATAATTGTTATTAATATCATCTTCATATCCATTACACAGGAAATAAAACAGGCTTAAACAGATTAAACAATGTATTTTTAGAGGAAATGTATATTTATGTACTAATATATAATAATGCAAAAAGAAATGTGTGGAGTAAGTTTATTTTCCATTCTCCTCAATCCATCCAAGAGTTAAGTGCAGAATATTGGAACCAAGCATAACATTCTTTATTTACAACAAAGAAACAAGGAAACAAACAAATACATAAGCTTGTTTCTATAACATGTGATTAAATTTCAGACACTATGAGGAATTTATTGCAAAGATCATTCATTGGTTAAGCAACCGTTTTATAATTGGAGAAAAGGGTAACTTACATATTACACTGTTCATCTTTTCTCCTCCCTTCAAAATGAAAGAAGATAATCAATGATTGTGAAAATCTAAGGCAAAAATCCACTGGCATGTCTTCATGGTCAATCCAGAATTATTCTTCCCCAGAGTAGGGATGTCACAATTTGATGCCCAGCTCATGAGGCAGAGAGGTAAATCTCTTCTTAGGAAATGGCAAAAACAAATGTTTGCTTCAGAGATACTCATTCAGGCTCATTACCTGGTGGGAGATAGTTACAGTGTTTCATTTAAGCACTCCAGGGAGGAAGGTGATGTCACATGCACGCATGGGCACACAGGCACACTTCCTTACTCTGGCCTCCAGAGGCTGGTGCAGACTCTACTACGGTTGTGGGGTGGGCAGGGACGCCTCTTCAGTAGACTAGTTAAGAACTTCACAGGAAGCCAATACTGCAAGAACTAGTGAAATAAGAGCTGAGAGACAGTCTGGATACTCAGGTAAAATGCTTATTATGGACAAAGAAAAAGAAGAGTGAAATTAAAACTAGCAAAGTCCACAGAGCTTGCAGAATGTCAGAAAGTGGAGGCAAGAAAAATGGCCTGGAAGTGTATCGATATGGGAAGGAAAATTATTTTTATACCTGAAACCTCCCTCAAAATACTTTAGAACAGTATTCTTAAAATATGTTAAAAGTGAAAAAGATATGCTATTACCATTATTTGATTATACTGATAAAATTAAGTAGACAATCATTTCTCTGAAATATTATCAAACTATTCTAAAGCTACTGATATTTTTTTAAAAGACAATATTTATTTATTTGACAGAGATCACAAGTAGACAGAGAGACAGGCAGAGAGAAAGGAAGGGAAGCAGACTCCCTGCTGAGCAGAGAGCCTGATGTGGGGCTTGATTCCAGGACCTTGAGATCATGACCTGAGCAGAGGCTTTAACCCACTGAGCCACCGAGGCGCCCCAAGCTACTGATATTTCTATCTTTGTATCTTAATCATTGCCTTCATTTTGCATGTTTTATTTGCAAAAAAAGTATATTTTTACAGTTTTGATTAATTCTCTGAAGCTTTTAGATGTTGGCACATCATAAATAGTTCTTCTTGATACATGCACGGCTTCTTTCCCAAGATACTTCCTTGTCCAAGCAACTTCCCCTCCAAGGATGAAGGTGGCAAATCACAGATTCTCTTTGTCTGTCTGTCTCTCACTCTTTCACACACATCTTATTCTGGTTCATCACATAAGTGGGGGGAAAAAAAGCTAGAAATTTGGCTGAAACACAACAATTGGGACAACAATCTAGTTTTTGGTATTTATAGACTCATTATAAGCTCTTTTCAGCATCATTACTGACACTTCTCTGCACTTTGTATATATTTATGTAGGTGATATTTATGCCACTTAATAAGGTATATATTATATGGTACTAGTTAAAAATACTCTATTAGATTCAGCGTATTTGCCATAATCTAACTGGGCTGTCTGCATCCTTGGATGAAAATGAATAGTAAATATAAACCTCATATCCCTTTGCTTTATGTCTTATACTCCTGAATCCACAGTCTTTCCTCTTACAGTGGTGATCTAACTACAATATGAAATTCGCTTCATTACCCTTCCATGGAGCATATCTTTGGCTCCATTGTGATCATCCGTATGACATACAACATGCCCTTTGTATCATGGTCCTGGCCCATTTCCCTGGCCTTACTTTCCAGCACTTCCCAACTTGATGTTTGTGTTATAATAGTATAGAATACCTATGTGTTTTATGATTGCCTACATTTACCCATGTTTTCCCCTTTGCCTGAAACATAACAGTCCCTGACATTTCCTTATCAGACTCATTACCTAAATTTAAGTTTATGTTGGATAGTGTTTCCTCCAAGAAGACATTCTCAGTCTAGTAGGCTGGGGCTGACTTTAAATGGTTTCACCTCTTTCCTTTCTCAAAATTATCTGTTTACGTGTTTCTTTATTGCTTTAGATTGACATTACTTGCTGATAGAGCAAATGTGCTTTTTAGTTTTGTAGGCTCATCCCTGAGCATTGTGTCTGGCAGACTTAGGTGATAATGCATATTTGTTGACCTGAAATAGCCAAAAGTTTTCATGGAATAAGAAACAGAATTTTATCTCAAGGTTGGGCATTAACAAAATTATCTTGCATTATTTTGAAATAAAATCATCAATAAAGAAGTTAAGTAGGCTAGCTTTCTCCAGTGATCTTAAGTCCATACCCTGGCCTTTCTTGACTGCTTTCAGGCCATTCCTTCATTCATTCATTCATTCATTCACTCATTCATTCTTTGATTCTCCATCTGTTATTTACATAACTTCTAAGGATGGCGTCTTGGTCTCTATACTTGCTTCAAACAGTATCCAGTTTCTACACCAGGAATTCATTTCCAGTAGGTGCCATACCAGTATATGCTATATTTAAACACTTCTTCCTTAAACCCATAAAGGCAAGAACACTGGGATCTACAGTACTGAGATACTGCTGTCTGATGCACTATTTATCTTAGGGGAGGCTATTCTCACTGGAGTTTGCTTGCAACAAATTCCATCGACTGTCTTACTTAAGTTCTCTGCTCCTGCTTAGGGGCTGACCAGGCTTGCCTGCCACGTGAAATAGCTCTTAGGTCAATAGCTTAAGCGGATAGTTCAAGGTCCAATTCCATTCATCACCTACAAAGATCGGCAGTTAAGAGTACAGCAAGGGCAGTCACAGGGCTCCATATTTCTTATTATAAACATGGTGAAACACTTTTAGCATTGCTTCAAAGAAACAGGTACATATAACATCATGAACTCAGTTCTATGTTCTTAGCAGGATTATCTGCTTTCTTTTTTCTAAGGTCTCATATATATCTTCTGATTTACCATTCCCCAAGATTCAGGCCTCAAAGGCCTGCATGCTCCCTTGGGATATAGGTAAAAAGTAAAGAATTAGGAAATATGGCAATCATTCCAAAATTTTATATTATCCTCTCCTACTGTCTGAGGCATTGTGTCTATCAAGATCAGCTCTGCATATCACATGTTTCTGCAAGATACAAATGCAGTGTGAATTTTAATAATGACTCTGGGTAATGTTTGATCATTGGACTCATATTTAACTTTCATGTATAAAGATATTACCTGTTTCGATTTGACTACTACTTCCTTGAGGACAGGACGAAGTTTCATATTACTATATGTTGTTCAAGGCCACTAATTGAGATTTTGACTGAATACATATTTACTAACTTGGTTCTTTTAAAAAGATGAATTGATATTACTTAGTATAGCTGAAATCTGAGGGTGGTTCATGGATTCCTATAAGTGCTTCTAATATCTGATATTGTAACCCAGTTTTGCCCAATAAATGTGTGGATGATTTCAGGAAATGATGTGACTACAAATAGTTTTGCATCTTGGAATACTTTGAACCTATTTTTATCCTTTCTTGTTCTCTGCCATTATGAGCAAGTAGGAATGACCTAAACATTTTTGACCTAAACATAATTGATTATGCACAAGACCATTTAAAATTCAGTAGCACTATAGTTTAAAAATCATTTGGACACTTAACCTTATTAGTTTTTATAGAAATAAAAGTTATTATGTTAAGTACCAAAGGCAGAAAATGTTTGGTGAAAAATACATTTTATTTCTTAAAATGTTTTTTACTTTCTCTGGAGGAGAAGGTCTTTAAAAGGCCTTCCACTCCAAATGTATGTGAGCATATCTATATACCTTAGCAATTTGCTTATATTGGAGGGCATTTTAAAAAATGTTAAAAATCCTCTAGTGCCAAAGCTTGATGTCTCATCAATGCACTATTACAATTATTGATAAATAATTGCTATTCAGAATGAATTTATTTTAAAAGCCTATGGATTTTTATTTAAATAAGACTTAGGCATTTTAAGCCAGAGTTCTGTGTAAATCTCACTTACGCATTATTTTCACTTTCTGTCTCTGAAGGGAATCAAGCCTCACTTGTCATTAAAAGTAGCAACCCTAAATAGTAGAATTTATTATAATATTGCAAATTTATTATTATTAATAAGTCCCAATCTAGTCTTCATTATCTCTTCAGCTTCATCTCTCAACACTCCTGCTTCAAATTCAGTTTTAGTCAATAACTCATTTTTTCATTCCTCTAATAAACTCTTCTCCCTGTGCCCCTGGTTTAACATCAGCTTTCACATTCCCAAGGAAAATTCACTGTGCTGTAGGGTGTATCTTGCCTTCAACAGCTCCTTTCCTCACACGTCATACACAAATCAAGTCCTAGCTGGTGTGCAGATTCCATAAGGATTCTAGAAGGTACCACAGGAGTGTATCCTCTGAAACCTGGGTAAAGAATGATTTCTTAAATGTGAAGCAATAGCACTAACTGTGATAAAAAGGTAGATAAATTGTTCTATATTAAGATTAAAAATACTCATCAAAACATATAATTAAGATAGTGAAAAGACAATTCATAGAGTGGAAGGATATGTTTGTAACACACATAACAAAAACAGATCTCATATAAAGAATATATAGGATACTCCTTCATGTCAGTAAAAACATTACAGACAGCTAGAGAGGAATGGACAAGAGACTCCAGCTACAAGCTCATGAGGGTGCTATCTGAATGGGCAGCAAACTTAAGAAAAGGAGCCTAAATCTATGAGGAAAATGCAAATTACATCAACTGATACCACTACACACCTGTGAGAAGGTCTAAAATTGAAAGAAAAGTAATACAAAATAATGACAAGCGTGTGAATAATTCAGGATTTTCAAAGCAAGCTTCCAGTAGAAAAGTGTGAATTCACCTGAAAGAATGATTTGACATCTTCTAAATATAAATTTATGCATATACTAGGATATCAAAAGTTTCACTCCTAGGAAGATAGTCATCATAATGGAACCAAAATATCAGTATATTCTTAGCATTATTGTTTAAATAGCTCTAAACTAGTAACAGCTCAAATAACCATAAATAATAGAATGAATGAATAAATTGTGTTAAGTAAAGAATATCCACTAGTCTCCCCCTTGTTGTAAGGGGTATGGTCCAAGATCCCCAGGGGATGCCTGAAGCCACAGATACTACTGAGCCCTATATATGCTATTTTTCCCATATATGCATACCTATGGTAAGGATGAATTTAGAAATTAGGCACAGTAGGAGATTAATAATAACTAATAAAATAAAACAGATATAACAATATGGTCTAGTAAATGTTATACGAATATGCTCTCTCTCTCAAAATATTGTACTGTACTCACTTTCTTCTTGTGATGATGTGAGATGCTAAAATACTGATAATAAGTGTGAAATAATAGTAATGAGATGAAGTGAGTGGAGTGATGTAGGCATTCTGAAGTAGCATTACAGGACTAATAACTATCTGGCAATATGTCAGAAGGACGATCATCTGCTTCCTGACCGTGACTGACTGAGGGAAAGTGAGACTGCATGTAAGGGGGACCAGAGTATAGCTACAGATCACCACACAACTAAACAAATGTTCCACATACTCCCGCAAGAGTATGGATTGACCCTACTAACAAATGTTAGCAACATTAGCCAAACACACACACATACAAATACCGTTTTATACCATTTCCATAACATGGAAAAATGGAGAAAATTATTTCACGCTATTAGAAGCCAAAAGGGAGGAAGTGCAATAGTTTCTGATAGGCTAATATTTATTTTTCTTTACCTCTGTGATGTTTTCATAAGTATATTCATGATGTGTTAATGCATTTATCTGTACTCTAAAATGTATACATTTTTGTAAGGTATGCTATATTAGATTTCTTCAGGGAAACAACCAACTGGATGGATGGATGGATGGATGGATGGATGGGTGGATGGATGCATGGATGGATGGACAGATAGATAAAAGGGGAAATTTATTGAAAGAATTGACTCACAGGGTTAAGAAGGCCAAGGAATCCCATGAACCACTGTCTTCAAGCTGGGGAACCAATAAAGTCAGTGGTGTAATTCAGTTCAAGTCCAAAGTCCTAAGAGTTGAGGGGCCAGTGGTGTTAAGTCCCAGACTGAGTCTAAAGGCCTAAGAACCAGGAACACTAGTGTCTGAGGTTAGAAGAAGGTGGGCATCCCAGCTGAGCAAATAGGAAAGATTTGTGCTTCCTTCCTTCCTCCACCTTTTTCTCCTGTTCAGGCCCTCAGAGGATTGGGTGATGTCCACCTTGGGTTGATTTCCATAGACTTTACTCAGTCTACTGATTCAAATGCTCATCTGTTCCAGAGACATTCTCATAGACACACTGAAAAAAGAATGTTTTACCCACTGTCTGGGCATCCCTCAGTCCAGTCAAACTGACCTAAAATTAACCATCACCTGTGCTATGATTTAAGTATGTAATATTTAAATGGTTTATAATACTTTTAGGCCCAGTGGAACCAATATTATCATCTTCAGTTAGTATGAATTTAAATTGGTGGGAATGTGTATAAGGGGAATTATGCAATGTGTATAATGAATATAGAAACAATATTAATTAATTCTATTTCTAAGAATTTATCTAAAGAAAATGTCATTGCTACACTGATATTTATGACTAAGAGTATACAACAGAGTATTACTTGATAGAGGTAGTCATTCCTTTCTTTAAAAAAATGACACCATCATCCACCTGAGATTTCAAGCCCTAAATCTGTAAAGCATTCTTACTCCCAGAACTATTCTATTCTTGTTTGGTTCCAAGTACAAACTTGTTCACTAGTCTATTATCTCCTCATCGCTAAACTTCCCTGTTTCCACTCCACACTTCCTCATATCCACTCTTCAAAAGATTGATCTTAAAAAGATGCATGATATTGGGGGCACCTGGGTGGCTCAGTCTATTAAGTGTCTGCCTTTGGCTCAGGTCATGATCCTGAGGTCCTGGGATCAAGCCCGCATCAGGCTGCCCTGCTCAGGGGGAGCCTGCTTCTCCATCTGCCACTGCCCCTACTTGTGTTCTCTCTCACTCTCTCTCAAAAAAATAAAGAAAATCTTAAAAAAAAAATGCATGACATGATATACTTCTGTGCATACCCACTTTGTACAAAAGGAAGGACTATGATATAAAGTAACACTCAAGACAGTCTCAGTGTTTGTTTTTCCCTTCTAGGAATGATTACTATCTGGATTTCCATTTATTCTCTGGTTTGATTTCTATCTCTGCAGTAGAATATGGACTCTATGGGGAAAGAGTAATCTCAGTGCCATAAAACAGAAGGAAAAAGTGATAGCGAGTTTAGAACAAATCAGAATGTCCAAACATAGAGTATTTAAGGTTTTAGATGAAACATTATGTAGGCATTAAGAGCAAGATTAAAGGTGAAAATGTCTTCATACAGAAAAAGATTCAGTGTCTTATTTTCCTCTCTAAACCCAGATGGAAATTTAATGAACTATATAAGGAATTTACTGAGAATTAGTTGAGAGAATATAATTAGAAGGAACCTATAAAAATATATATATATAAATGTATACAAAATATTCATTAAGGCAAAGCTGATTTTTATATCTTCATGTTGTTTACTTATCTTTGATGAAATAAAAATGAATTTACCAGTAAAATGCTTTTACAAAATTTCAAAAGACAGAGAAATTAATGAGTATTTATCCCCAGTAAAATGTTAAATTGTGTAACACTCCAAGTATATTATTAGAATACAATAAAAATTTATGTAAATATATATAAAATATATATAAACATATATAAAACATATGTATAAACCATATATATATACACACACATTTATTTTTTTTTCTGTAACATTCATTATAGGGTATGCTGGCTAAAATTATAGTACAATGAGAATTACATGTAGATGTTTCTGTTTCAAAGACTGAGTCTTTCCCATCCTATCCCTGTCACCATCCACCTGCTCTGCTGTTGGTCATGAATTAGATGTATAAGAACTACTGAGCTCTACTTTCAGAGGTGAGAGAAGCCTACAGTTAACATTGTGATCATGATGTGGTAAGATCGCTCAGCAAATACATGAAGCATATGCAGGAATGCTTTCCTTCACAGCTCTTGTTACTGCTGGTTATATTGACTTAGAATAGGGCCTTCATGATGACGTTTACTGGACATTCAAGGTCATAGCACCTTGATGACTTATTTCAAAAGGTGGCCAATTTTTCTTTCTATGACATAGGAAATAGTGATTTGATGAGGATATACAGTACTATTTTATTTTCCTTTCCAGGTGACCTGTATTTCAAAATTATCAAATTATGTTATGCAACTCATCACTTTTTGAAGGTAGCCACATCATTGAGACAGTTACTGAAATATCATAGGAATGTATAATATTGTCTGAAGCTTATTTTTTAATGCTTTGTCCAAAATCCTATTACCCCTTCAGGCATTAGATCTTTATCCTAAGAAGAGAAACAAATTGTGAGCAAGCTTACCCCCGCCCCACTACAGGAAGGAGGATATTATTTTTACAAACATATTCACTTGATTAATATGGACTTTCCTTTGTAAATGAGAAAGAGGAATTTTCTTGTTTAGCCTCTTAATCAAGAAGTCCTTTCTTGAGGGCATGGGGGAAATCATCATAATGATCAAAAGTAGCTTCAATAAGGAAGTTGTACACACACAGGACACCATCAGCAGTTAAAGAATGACTAATCTCTCTATGCAAGAGTAAAGGCTCCATGTCATTGAAAGAATCAGGAATGATACTAGAAGGTATCAGGGAACTGTTGGCTGTCCCGGGCCAGGCACCCTGCTAGAACATTTATTTATCTGTGATCTCTAAATTCAGTAGCTCATCAGAGTAGGCATTATGTGTTCATTTTACAAGTGATTAAATTGAGAACAAAGAATTAGAGAGGTTATATGTAACTGATCAAACGTATTCAGCTTTTAAATGACCTGGAGGTGATTTAAAGCAGGTTCTGGCCAGCATCGCATTTGAAGATCTTTGCAGTACCCCATGGATGACAAATTCTCCATCTCATTCCCTTTCTCCTGGCAGATACAGCAAATAAATTACGGCTTTTCTTTCTCCTTCACAACACACTCCCTTAAAATCCTTCTAAACACGGAATCCATATAGCATTGACCAGATTTGACACAGATGATAGAACCTAAGGGAACATCCTGTCAGAACATTGTTCTCTAATTTTCCTTGGGTGCGTCCGTGTTACTGGGTCTGTGAATGATCTTTTAACTGTTTCAAGAAACTCATTTATATATGACTTGATCCCAGCCCTTCAAATATTCTCTTCCTCCCTAGTTTTCAGGCTTGTTAATGTATTTCTCCAGCCCATGAAATCAACCTGGGTGTGCTTTCTAGCCAAATGAATGTAAACTCGATTTCATTGCAATTCTCCATTTGGATGGCTTTGCCTTTCTCTAGGTGGCTGTGACTAGACGGGGTGAAGGGATGATGATTCCAGATTAACATGGACCCGTTTTTCCCCTTGATTGCTTCATGACTTTTAAACATCACTCTTCCCATATTAAGGCTTTCTTTCTAGATAAGTATTGATTTAGGAGTCTCTCTGACAAAGATAAGGAGATGTGCAGAATGCCACTCGATAGAGAAGTTAGCAAGTGGCCTAAATTGTATCTAAGTGTGGCACAGAATGAGAAGTAACCAATAATGGAAAGGATGTTTATGTAAGGACTCTTTTTTTTTTCTTTCTCCCTCCCTCCCTCCCTTCCTCCCTTCCTTCCTTTTTTGATATATCATGAGATATTATAAATGGAAAAAACATAAGTAAGCATAAACATTTCACAGAAAACTATAAGTGTGCAGAGATAGAAATATAAATATGTACATTTCCATATTCATAGCATTCTACTTAGTGGAAAATCAGAAACAACATAACCATTGAATATAACAAGTTAAACAAAGTAAGTGGCATATTCAATAGAAGGATATACTTTCATTATTAGTGAAGATTTAAATTTATATATAGATATACCTGTAGATACCTAAACTCAAATTTAAGAGGTCATGTTATGTGAACAAAAAGAGTTTTAAAGCAGAATATTTGGCATGATGCTATTATGAAGCCAAAACTATGTATTTTTAAAACTTTCAAGAATACATAAATAATAAAAGAGGTTAACTTTAAAAATTTCAAATTATTTGCCCTTTTAATCCTATTTGATACCATGTGGTTACCAATTCTTATCTATTAAAAAGTCTCTTCTTATGTAATAACAATAGTAAAAGCAAACAGAAACAATGGGGTAACCGAGTGTTGGGTACTAAGGAGGGCACGTGTGGTGATGAGCAATGGTATTACACACAACTAATGACTCGTTGAACACCACATCAAAAACCAATGATGTACTATATTATGGCTAACTGAACATAATAAAAAATAAAAATAACAAATGAAACAAAAACAATTCCTTCTGCATTCTGCAAGACACAGTTGTCAGACAGTAAAGGTGGGGAAAAAAGATACAGGTAAAATATCCTCAAGACAATTCACAACTACATCATTTTATGTAACAAGCTAAAAGTACTTGGAATAGTAAAAACAGAACAGAACAAAATAAAATAATAAGAAGTGACCATGATAGGGGTGCCTAGGTGGCTCAGATGGTTGAATGTCTGCCTTTGGCTAGCGTGTGATCTCCAAGTCCTGTGATCGAGTCCCCTGTCTGGCTCCTGGCTCTCCCATGCTGCTTGTGCTCTCTCTCTATTTCTCCCTCCCTCTATCTCTTGCTCTCTAATTAATAAATAAAATCTAAAAAAAAAAAATGACCATACTGACATTGAATTTAAAGTAGAAATTTAGTGTCAAAATTAAATAATAAAATAGCTATGTATCATGAATCATTGCTGTTAAGTGAGAAGTGAGTAATGGGAAGGTTTAGCTCTCAGCTTCCAACATCATTTTTTCCTATTTCCCTTTCCTCTGACATTCATAGCAGGTTATATATATATATATATATATATATATATATATATATATATAATTTTAATATTTTAAAATATCAAAAATATTTTATTTTTAAATATTTATGTTTGTGGCTAATTAATAAAGATTCTGTGTTCCTGTAACTTACTTTATCTTAAAACTACTCCATGGCATTTATTGTCAGTATAACATATTTGGTAATTGTACAGGTTGTATTTAATACTTGTTTTATTATTTTGAACAATTTGATTAATTTGTTTTTCATTTGTTAGCCTTGAGCACATTTCTCCCCAGTCCATTTTCCTTGCTTTGGAACAGAGACTGTGCCCCCTTATAATGCTTAGCTCATGTGACATAGCAGGTTTATTAATTTATTTTTGAGAATTCATTTAAAACACTGGCTCATTTCGGGGCATCTGGCCCGCAGGGAACCTGCTTCTCCCTGCTCCTCCCCTCTTGTGCTCTTTGTTGCTATCTATGTCTCTCAAATAAATAAATAAAATCATTAAAACAATAATAAAGTATTGGCTCATTTATTTTTTTATAATTATAAAGATTCTATTTATTTATTTGAGAAAGAGCACATGAGCAGGGGAAGGGGGAAAGGGAGCGGGAGATGCAGACTCCCTGCTGAGCAGGGAGCTGGATGTGGGGTTGGATCCCAGGACCCTGGGTTCATGACCTGAGCCGAAGGCAGACGCTTAACAGACTGAGCCACCCAGGAGCCCAATAGTGGCTCATTTATTCGACAGATTTTCTAGACATGAAAGATATTTTCTGAAAACATGAGCGAAACATTGAATATTATTTTGGTATTTGCCATGTTGTATTTTCCATTTCACAGTTGTTTGAGGTCCTTATAGTATATCCTGACACTTATTTATGTCCTATGTTCTTTTATGTGGAATAAACCCTTCTAAAATTGTATTACTTTCTTTTTTAAAAATTTCTATTTATTTTTTTAAATTTCTTTTCAGTGTTCCAGAATTCATTGTTTATGCACCACACCCAGTGCTCCATGTAATACATGCCCTCCATTTCATTTCTATCCAGATCATTTTTTTAATTTGTAGTTTCAAGTGTATCATCATAACATTAACACAAAAGTTAATTTTTTTTATTTTTTACTTTATTGCTAAGATATTTATGTCTATAATATAATTTTAACCCGTGAACTGTTACAATTACTCCCAATTTTATGAGTGAGACAACTGAAAATAGGTGAGCTTATGTTATTCAAAAAGGAAAATCCTGTACTGAAGTTTAGGCCTCACTGAATTTAAATTCATACTCTTAAATATATTCCTTGGAGGAGAGCTCTGTTTTCTTGTCTCTGTTGTGCAATCGCTCATAACCATAGAAGGTTTATTCATGAACAGTGCAGGCTGGCTGGCAGTCACTGAGGTGTGAGAATTGCCCCCAGTAATGATCTTAGCATTGGCTCCTGTTCTGGTGGACACAAGCCCTCTTCTACCCAAGACTCTCTGATCTGGGAAATTCTCAGTATCAAATTTATACACTTTTCCTCTTCCCATACTTTTTCTAGAAAAAGGTGAGTAGTATAAAAACATGGATTTCACCGAAAGTTCAGTGACTGGAAAAGGACACCACTTTTAGAGCCTGTTTTTCCTTCAGAAACCAAGTTGGAGAATCAATAGCCCAACACCACTGAAGGTTCCAATACCCTCCCTTTCAAACAGATGAGCTCCAAAAACTTTATTTGTTTCTACTCAAAATATTATGAAACCCAGATCTCAGAAAATGCTGGTAATTTAGGATATGATCATGTATGTTTAAAAATAGAATTTACTAGCATACAGTGATGTTACCAAGTGGAAATCTAGAATTTGAATTGCACACTTTCTATCAAGAGCTCATTTACTTATATAAAGCAAAGAAAATCAGGGAAGAGACAAAAAGAACCTCAAATGCCAAGATTGTAATTATTCCTGAATTATAAAAGATAGGGAGCAATGTTGGGATAAGAGTGACTTTCATTTCCTTGAGTACTTACTTTGTGTTTGTGTTTATGTTGAGTGTGTGGCATCATTATCTCATTTAAACTTTAGTAGACCATTTCCATTTTGCTGGTGCTGTCCCTGAGACTGGAGTTCTTACATGATTGTTGTGCTTGGGTTTTTTTTTTTTTTTTTGAGATTTTTTTATTTATGTATTTGACAGACAGAGATCACAAGTAGGCAGAGAGGCAGGCAGACAGAGAGGAAGGGAAGCAGGCTCCCTGCTGAGCAGAGAGACCCATGCGGGGCTGGATCCCAAGACCCTGGGATCATGACCTGAGACAAAGGCAGAGGCTTTAACTCACTGAATCACCCAGGCACCCCGATTGCTGTGCTTATTATTTTGAGTTCTTCATCAGAGATGTTTGGAATTTTTCCATTTTAATTTTAAGAGTAATTTAGGCATATGACTTAGTTTAGAAATTATGGAAGTTATATTTCTACATCTCATGTCACTGAAGTCACAAGCTTTAACCATTTCTTATTTGTAGTCTATTTTCTGCGAATGAGCTGAATCCACAAAGGTTAAATCACAGAATAAGATGAAGTTTTAACCCAATTAGATTTCATCTACAAAACATCTGACTTAAGAGAAAATCAAAACTTATATTGCAGAGAAGTTATTTTGATTTTTAGAGTTTAAGTGATAGAAGATGATTTGAATCTCTGGATTTCAGTAGGATTAAAATCCCACTGGAAACAAGTGTACTGTTTATGAGTTTAAAAAATAAGTGATGGGTTCCATAGAAAGATGCAATTTTTCATTGCTTTTCACTTCATATAAGCACATATAATCTTGACCTGTATGAATGTATGTATACACGTGCATGCATAGAATGAATATATACAGCTTAGTAAAAAGATGCAGAGGTAATGATTATAAATACATTCCTTGTGTGAGCTTGATAAATGAAGAAAGGAGTCTACAGTTTGAGTTCCAAGTATGCAGATGAATATAGTAAAGCTAAAAGACACTATGAATCATGCATTTAAATTATTTATTGTTATTTCTCTCATAGTAGCAAGTAATTTGGGAACAAATAAAAACTTTTGGAGATGTTTTAAATTATCATCTCTGAAATATAATTGTAGTTAAATATTACCTTGAATTTCATATGAATTGTAAAATATATTCCTCTTTTCTGATAAAATGGCTGGAGAATTACCTTTATGCACTTAACAACTGAGGGACATACAATTTCTATTTTTTTAAATTTAGTGCCTTCTCTGTTTCCTCCCAGAAAGGTTGTAAAATTAGTAAAGCTAATTTCTGAGTGGCTTTACCCCACAGAAAGCCTGTAGAAGGCATGGGTATATTCTCCAGGCTGTGAAAATGTTTGTCTAAGTTTCACAGAAGAATTATAGATAGGGTATAAAGAAAATTCTTGTTCAGAAATCCAGTTTCCTTGAAGAATGATGTCCATGTATTCAGTGTCTGTAAAATACAAAAATTTAGATGATCGTGTGGTTGAAAAGCACTGGGTCATCCCTCGTTTTCACTTCAGCATGCTCACCTCCACACCCTGAAGAGTACTCCCCAGCTCCTGCCGCAGAAAGATTTCACAGTTAATAAATCAATGCCAAAGATCCTTCTAGACTCAAAATTTGTCAGTCATGAGGTTCGTAATAGTTTAATATAAGGTTGTGGTATTGAAAGGGAGCTATAGAACAAAATGGGTTGGTTCTCAGCTAATGGTTTTTCCAGTTGAAGAGTTACATCAGGAGAATTTCATGCTCTGAAAGCTCCTAGTGGATACAGACTCCAACCGAATCTAAGAAGTCACACAGCCAGGAAACATGCAGTAGATTATCACTCATTGACTCTTTTTCATGAACAGGATTGTTTGAAGGCTGCTTCTAAAAACAAAATAAAATAAAGCATTAAAACAAGGCATACAGTGTTTTCAGAGACATAGCAACAAATTTAGACACTAAAGTGATTCCTTTTTCAAAAAAGATGCAAGGACGTGTGGGTTTTCTTACCTGAAATGTCTTTTAAGAATCTTTTTTTCCTAAAAGTTGATTAGAAAAACAGACTTTCCTCTTTCCTTCTACTGTGCACCATTACAAGTCTGCTGCACGAGGACATGAATTATTCCATTTTCTCACAGCCACCATGCCCTATACCATCCTTCTCGGGACCATTTGCAAACCATGAATATAGACCCCACCCTACCTGCTCAGAGGAATTCCTCTTCCTGGTGGGCAGAAACCTGAGGGGAAAACCTGGCATTTCCCTTTCTGATCATCCCATTCAACCTATTATCAAATTCTATAAAGGGTAGTATCTTATGTACCTGTTGAAGTACTTGCTTTTCTATAGACATTGAGGTCATAAGCAAAGCTTTGAACATTATAGGTGGTTTTAAAAGTTGGTCAATAATGGGGCCACCTGGATGGCTCAGTCAGATAAATGTCCTTTGCTTAGGTCATGATCTCAGAACCCTCGGATTGAGCCCTGCTCAGCGGGGAGCCTGCTTTTCTTTTTCCCTCCCTCCACTCATGCTTTCTGTCTCTCTCTCTCTCTCTCAAGTAAGTGAATTAATTAAATCTTACAAAGAAGTTTTTCAATGATATTAGCAGACCTGGAGACCTTTAGTTAATTGATTGATGATGATGATGATGATGATGATAGATGATGAATGGTTTAGAGACTTGTAACAGCTGAAAATGCAGATTTCTAATACTCTGGCCAAATACAGATTTCTAATACTCTGGCAAGATCTTTGATATTGGACCCCACCACCATCTCCCCACACTTTTCCCCCATAACTCCAGGTGTGCATGTACACACACACACACACACACACACACACACACACACACGTGCATGCAAACACACACACAGAACTTCCGGTACCCAGTACCGTGAATGAACTCTTACGTGCCTAGTTTTGACCACCCATTTTACTTTAACTGTGTATTAATTATGTGTCGCCATTACCCCAAACATAACAGCCTGAAAAATCAAACACATATTCTTGCCAACATCCCGTGGCAAGGCATCCTAGGACTGGCCTAACTGACTTGCTCTGGCTCGGGGTTGCACACAGTGTCGCAGTCAAGCTGTTAGTTGTGTCACTGGGGTAAATTCTGCTTCCAGGCTCCCCCAAGTGACTATTGGCAGGCCTTGGAAAATCTGCTTCCAGGCCCCTTCACTACTTGAGGGCAGGCCTCCATTCTTCACCTTGTGGGAATATGCACGAGGCTGCTTCACGACCTGGCAGCTGGCTTGGTACAGTTTAAAAAATGAATTTCGTGTTTTGAGAAATTTCCCAGTAACGATACTCTCTGTTCCATCCATGATGATCTGGCCTCAACCTGTTCTTCCCTGCTCACACCCGAATATCCGAGAGTCCAGCAAAGCATGTTCTGTTTCCTGATCATACTGTGTTCTTCATACACCTGTGATTTTGTGTGGCCTACGACCAATTTCGGATTAAAAGTCATTGCTGTGAAAACTCCACCTGCTGCCTTACCCCGTTCAGAAGAATTTGTGTACATGCCCCCCAGTACCCAAGGGTCTTGGTAACTGGATGTATTATAACACATGCTCTCTTGTATTATTATCTGCCTGTTTGTTTAGGGAAGAACAGCTCTAAAGCAAGATTATATCTTCCCTGCTATGTGCTCTGTGACTAACATAGCCATGGGACCTAGTATTTGATGTTTTCTTTTTGGAATGGACATCCTTAATATTGTTATTTCATAAATGGATGAGTGATGGTAAAAATGTCAGGGATATTCCAAATATATTTATCTCCACAATACTTTCTTCATCCCCTAATTGCTAACTTACGAAAAGTGCTTTCTGTGTCTAATAAGTTAATAAGGAAAGGGGTTATAAGCAAAACACAGGTTTTGATCTAAAATTTGTGTCATAGTGTCTATGAACACTCATGAGTTAATAATGAATTATTGCTTTAGAGACCAATAGTTTCTATGAACACTTTACATAGTACTTAAGCTCTTTGCTTCTGGGACTTTCACAATTACCATATCTAAAAAAAAGTACTTTGTATTTGGATGGTTTAAATGAATAATAAACAACATATCCCATATGTGTTTGTGGAAGTGCTTATATTACCATCAATTAGGCCAAATACTTAAAAATGAGCTATTTTATACCCATTTAAATCTGTTATATATGTAGATAAAGAAATACAAATATTAACATAGCAGGACTTTTACTTTTGAGGTTGTGGAAACCTTGCATAACAATGTGGTAAAAACAACAACAACAACATCAACAACGACAACAATAGCAACAAAACCTTAAATGTGATAGAGGAGAAGAAAGCAATTTTGGAAACATTACTAAGAAAGCAGGAACTCAGTCTGGTAGCTATAAAAATACAGAATACAAGTCATCTGAGGTAAAAACAAACAAACTAAGAAACAACCAATTAAGTTTATTGTGCCTTTATGCACACTCTTAATCCAAATAGTGATGGAAATCTTATAGATTTCCTCATTCACAATGGGCACAAATAAACCCAAGCCTTGGTTCTCTTCTGCACAGAGAGACCACCTGCTACTGCTGTGTCACATTTTCCTCTTGGATTTTTCTTACTGAGAAAGTGATTTCCTCTCGTAGTTGATTTAGAGGTGCTACTTTCAGAGTTTAACTTCAGTGCAGTGCTTAGGTAGGAATGGATACTCTACTATGGTCTCGTTGATCTTTGCATCACCACTAGCCAGCAACTCTAATGACATGCTTCCACATTTTCTCCTTGAGGACAGAGCGGGAGGGGTGTGTGCACACGTGGTCTGAGCACATACCTGTGCAGCAAGGTCCTCGCGTATCGTTCACGAGTGTGTGCCCTTCAGGCTATGCAGTGGTCACTCACCTTCACCCCCTGCTCTAACACTTGTGGATTCTGAAATGCAAAGTTCATGCTGTAAATCTGCTTGTTTGAGGAGACTGAGGCATCATTATACATTTTATTCATTGTTTGGTGGGAGTCAGGTTGAACTACCCAATGTTTGGGGCCCTGTTTTAGCAGGGTAACAATCCTCTCAGTTTGATATGATGAGCCCTACTCTCAAGAAATAAAATTGAGGCTCTGAGGGGTGAGTAGTTTACCCAAACCCACCTGATGGATGAATGCAGTTCTGGAACTCAAACATGTGTGTTGTTTTGTTTTGTCTTGTTTTGTTTTAAAGTTTTACTTATTCATGAAAGAGAGAGGGAGAGAATAAGCAGGGAGAGGGGAAGAGGCAGAGGGAGAAGCAGACTCTCCACTGAGCAGGGAACCCCATGTCAGGACTCGATCCCAAGACCCTGACATCATGACCAGAGCTGAAGGCAGATGCTTAACTGACTGCACCCAGGCATTCCTCAAAAATATGTTTAATGACTTCAAAATCTATTGTTTCCACTATTTGACTCTTTTGCCATTTATCTACATTCTTAAAATCCTGTCTTCAGTGGGCTGACAATTTTACTTTTTCAATTTAATTGAAATCTCAGAGGTGGATTTAAAATTAGTTTAATATCTACATGGCTGTATCTGTTAACTTTCTGATTTTAATCCTCTATTGAATCCGTGTTGTCTTCCAACCGAAACTGGCACTCTTTGGCGTTGGAATTCACACCCAGTCCCAGGCCATGATCTTACAGTCGTGAGATGGAGCTCCAGGTGGGGCTGCTTGAGATTCTTTCCCTCTCCCGCTGCCCCTCCAGCTTGCAGTCTCTCTCTCTGAAATAAATAACTAAATCTTTAAAAAAATGAAGTTACAGTAGAAATCATTAGTTATATGGCTCTCATTAGTTATATGATAATCAAGAGTAGAGCAGAGAAAGCAGTCCGTGATCCTTACCATTTTAGGTTTTCCAAGGTTACCATAGTTTATATCAGTTTTAACAATCTGAAAACGAATTTTAATAATATGAATAAAATCCTAGAACTTTGTATATAATTTCTATTCATTTGTGTTTTTTCTTAATAATGTAAAGCCAGGTAAATTCTATTCTTTAATAAAATTTATCTAAAATTGACAGATTTAATTTTTTTTAGAGTCACTGGAAATACTTTAACTCCATCCAGGTAGGTTTGAGGACTTTTCAGATCCCTTGGCATACATTTATGAGAAATATCATTTTTAATAACTTAGAATTTTTGAATGTTTAAATTTGGCCAAATATTAACTTAAGAGTTGCTTTGCCATCTAACATCTCTAATTAGAATCATTTGTCATTTGAAGTATCTGTTACATTGTCCAGTATCTAAAAATAAAGTCTGTGAACTATTGTAAGAAACTATCCCAAATGATTAAAAAAATGTGCTGAGTTGTTCATCACATCATGATATATACCACAAAGATTAATATGACTTCAATTTCTAAAAGTAAAATAAATATTATAACTATTAGACTGAATCTAACATTGCAGAATTTGAAAGACTCTGTAGCAATGTAAAAAATGCTTGTGTGAATTAAATTTTCTAAGAGCCAAAAACGAATTAGTCATTTTTGATATTATGAAAACTAATTTTTGCCAAAAATATTTGAAAATAACTCAGGAAAGCATTCCCTATGAGTGTTCCCTTAAAAATAGCAATTTAAAGCAAAGCTGATTACGTTAAATTTTTCAGTAATGCCCTCTAAAACCTGCCAAAATATTAAAGAGCCTTTAAACTTTTTTTTTCTGATTAAAAAAAAACCATGTATGTTAAAGAATATTCCAATTAGTAGTAGATAGTTTTAATTTTTTAAAATATATCATCCCTGGGTCACTATTAAAACTGGATACCTTGGGGCACCTGGGTGACTCAGTAAGTTAAGCCTCTGCCTTCAGCTCAGGTCATGATCTCAGGGTCCTGGGATAGAGCCCTGCATCGGGCTCTCTGCTCAGCGGGGAGCCTGCTTCCCCCCACCGCCCCGCCTACTTGTGATTTCTCTCTCTGTCAAATAAATAAATAAAATCTTAAAAAAAAAACTGGATACCTTGTTCTCTTGGATTTGGTTTTCCATTCTAAATTAGAAAAAAGGACAATGACTGGAAAATTATATATATATTTATTTATATAAATATATATAATCAAGTTATTATTTATATATTATGGCATGTTATATATGATAAAGCTTATGGACATGAAATCTGTTTGTGTCCACATATGTATGTATATACATTCACGGTGGCCTCTTTGGAGATGGGATGAAGGGGATGAGGCCAATGTGTATTTTGCAAGTAAATTCACAGAAGTTCGTGAGCAGACTGAATGGGGGTAAAGACGATGAACTGATGAAGTGAAAAGCTAGATTCAGGGAGATAAGGAGACAGAGGAGCGAACCCTGAGACCCGAGTGCCTATCCCAGCATGATAAACAAACAAGTTGTGGATGACAGACATTGTACTTAGCTTTCCTATCTACTCTGTCGTTTCATTCTGCAGAATTTAATATTAACATATTTTAATTAAAATGTTATATAAATTTAAGTATAAGAATATGATAAGGGAATTGCTGACTTGTTTGTTCAGATACCCCTTAAAGAGATAAGATGCATTTTTTTCTGTTTTTCTGTTTAAACAAATACTGGCATACTATTTTCTTATACACTTTATTTTCTAAGGGAGTGCACTGGGAAAATTATTCGATTTGGGGATAAGATTTAAATTATTGTTGCTGTTAAATTTTCAATAACAAAAATATAAACTTTGAAGATTTAAATATCCAGGTGATATTTTTTTAATTAGCATATAATGTATTATTTGTTTCAGCGGTTTAGGTCTGTGAATCATCAGTCTTACACAATTTGCAGCTCTCACCATAGCACATACCCTCCCCAATGTCCATCCCCCAGCCACTCCATCCCTCCCAGCTCCCTCTCTTCCAGCAACCCTCAGTTTGTTTCTTGAGATTAAGAGTCTCTTATGGTTTGTCTCCCTCTCTGGTTTCATCTTGTTTCATTTTTCTCTCCCTTCCTCTATGATCCTCTGTTTTGTTTCTCAAATTCCTCATATCAGTGAGATCATGTGATAATTGTCTTTCTCTGATTGACTTATTTCACTTAGCATAATGCCCTCTAGTTCCATCCATGCTGTTGCAAATGGCAAGATTTCATCTCTTTTGATAGTTGCATAGTATTCCATTGTATATATATATATATATACCACATCTTCTTTTTCCATTCATCTGTTGATGGACATCTAGGTTCTTTCCATAGTTTGGCTCTTGTGGACATTGCTGCTATAAATACTGGAGTGCTCATGCCCCTTCGGATCACTACATTTATAACTTTAAGGTAAATACTTGGTAGTGCCATTGCTGGGTTGTAGGGTGGCTTTATTTGCAACTTTTTGAGGAAACTCCATAGTGTTTTCCAGAGTGGCTGCACAAGCTTGCATTCCCACCAACAGTGTTAAGAGAATTCCCCTTTCTCTGCATCCTCACCAACACCTGTCAATTCCTGACTGGTTAATTTTAGCCATTCTGACTGGTGTGAGGTGGTATCTCACTGTGGTTTTGATTTGTATTTCCCTGATGCTGAGTGATGTTGAGCACTTTTTCATGTGTCTGTTGGCCATCTGAATATCTTCTTTGCAGAAATATCTGTTCATGCCTTCTGCCCATTTCTTGATTAGATTATTTGCAATACCCAGGTGATATTGACATGAATGTTTTTCCTATCCCCTGAGTATTTCCTATGTATAAAAAATAAAACTTGAAATATCTTTATTATAATTTAATAAGTTTGACATATTCAAAAGCTATTTTTCTATGTATGTGTATAAATTAAAATAAAAAATAAAATCAGTTTATTTTATTATCGTGGCTAGGTGTTAAATGACTTCTATTCAGAGGCTATACACCTACCACTGGAGTGTGAAAGAGGTTTTGCTTTAACTGATTAATGCCTGGCTTCTGTAATAGTTTAGCTTGTGTCTATAAGAGAGAAATGCAAAGAAATTATTTTTGTGTTTGTGAGTGGAATATCTTATAGTGCTATATCAGAGGGTTATGAAAATACATATTTACATATGTTTTATCAAATGAGGCTTATAATCATTGTTAGATTTTCTTTCTAGAGAAGGTGAAACTGCAGATTCAATATAAACATCTAGGTTTTATTAATCTACATGTTTCTCTTACCTCCTTAATATATTTTTGAAAACCTTTCCATTTCAGTGTATAAGTATGATTTTAAAAAGATACATGTGGGGCACCTGGGTGGCACAGTTGACTAAGCTAAGCATCTGACTCTTGATTTTGGCTCAGGTCATGATCTCAAGGTTGTGAGATCGAGCCCTGAGTCAGACTCTATATTCTGTGCAGAGTCAGCTTTAGATTCTGTCTCTCTCTCCCCCTCCCACTCATGCTCTCTCTCCCTCTAAAATAAATAAATAAATCTTTAAAAAAATAGATACATATATTCTATTAAGACTATAGAATTCCATCTTTCTATCATCTATTCCTTATTTTTATACATTCTGAATGTATACATTATACATTCTGATTTCCAGTTTCTTGGTATTACAAATGATACCTCAGTGACTAGCCTCATACCCTATACAAAGTCATTATACCCTATTTGAGTATATCTGTAGGAAAAGACAGAACCGTTACTTAATGTAACACCTGTACCTTAATATTTGATAGATATCACCTAATTACTTTTGGTAGAAGTAGTAGCATTTACATGTACATTAGCAATGTATGAGAGAGTGTCTGTTTCCCCACACTTCCTCTGATATAAATTACCCAATTTTATCTCTGCTGATCTGATATACCAAAAACAGCATCTCTGGTTTTATTATGTATTTTTCTCATTAATGTTATATTGAGTGTGTATTGTGCTTGTGTTTAGATAGGTAGTTACGTGGAAAGTGCATGTGTACATGTGTATATTATAAGTTTTTTGTGTATATGTGTGTGCATGTGTGTGTATGCTTAGGGGACAATTAGCAAATAATCCACAAATCATAATGACTTAAAACCACAAAACTTTATTTCTCCCTGTATCTTTCCCATATCCTGTATCCAGTGTGTCCATACCTCCATCTAGTGATTCTGAAAATCAGGCTGGATTTGATCTCAAAGCTTAATGTAAGACTTCCTCCATGGTTACCATATGTAGGGAGGGAGAAGCTCGATAGCTGACCTGAGACTTCTTACTTCTTCTATACAGAAATAGCATGTATCACTTACTCACATGGTCCTAAACAGCTTCTGTGATTCTGACAAACATAGGAAGCAAAGTATCCCATTTTCCTAGGAAGGAAGGGAGAAATCTATATTCATGAACATTGATATTTTCTACCATATTAAATTTCTTTTACTGAGATAATGCAATCAAATTTATTTTCATAACAGTCCCATGGAGAAATAAAATTCCTCTTATAAAACACTAACTTGTCAGGCAACATATCCAAAGGCAAACTGACTTTTGTTGTCATAGTATTTGTGTAGTTGGCATTAAAATGAGATAATCTAACTTCCAGGGAAAGTCACCATCTTCTTAATTGTAGCTACTGTAACAAAACTGGAATAAATCTTACAATGCCTTTAATTCTAGCATCATTCACATCAGAAGCAGATTCAGTCAATGTACGTTCTTCTCTGTACAAATTTATATTTGGAACTGGTGTTGCATATTTTGTATTTTAATTATATTTATTCAAACGGGAAAAAAATAAGATGGTTGCTAGATTTTTTTTTTTTCTGTGATACTTCTGAAAAAGGTTTTCTGGCTTGGATACCAGAATTCCCTTCCCTGAGGCCATCCTGTTAAAAACAGTTTATTCAGAATTCTGAAAGAGTATTTTCATTTGTCATCAAAACGTTTTTTGTAGACGAGAGATTTATAAACTTTATGAGCAATGAACATCTTTGGATGAGTTACTGAAAAAATATGGAGGAGACTCTTCTCTATCATTCATATAGGTCCATTTGTAAGAAATGTTGTACACAAGGTATTTTATTGTACTTTAAAATTGGGGACTTATTTTACTCAAACAGAATATAAGGTTCCACTCTACTATGTGCTTTCAGTTGTTTTACTGAAAACACTCATGTCTCCTTCCTGAAAATAAATTCAAACTCCACATATTTTTTAAAAAGTAAATTTTGATTTCAATTCAAGATAATTTGCAATTGAATGATGTTTTTAAAAAATAAGAATTTGAAATTTAGTCATGTTTTTGGCCTGACAGTGGCACAAGCTCACACATGTTTCATACTCTGGTTTTTATGATTCCCTTTTTAAATGACAATATGTGACTGAAGTGATCAATTAATGAAAGTCTGTGCAGCATAAGAAATCCAAAATCCTATAACTCTCTCTACCAGAAGACTTACTTTTTTTTTTTTTTTTACAAAAAAACATTAGAATCTTTTAGTTGCATTTTTGTCACATTATTTTCTTTGTTTGGGAAAGACTGCATAATGAATACCATTAATGCCCTGTTCCCCAACATTATTCTTATTTTCACCTTGAAATCTGTTATGTGAAGAGAAAGGAACTTTAGATTACTTCAGAGATATGGATGCACTGCTGTCACTGAGCCCTAATCTGCAGTGACACTTTCTCCAGCATTGGAGCATCTAAAACTTTCCTTACGAGTGGCTTCTAGGTTCATATTTATTGGAGATGTTCGTGTTTTTATACATGCACACACATTTGAACAGAGACAGCCATATGTCAAGGCATTAAATCATTCTACCAAATTCTTCCTACAGATAGCTTTTCCGTTTTATCTTCCAGTCTATCAACTAATTTTGTAAAATGTCTTGAAATGTAGTCACTTTCTTCAAAACATCCTCCAGGAAATCCACGAACTACTGGATGGCAGAGAGAAGTGTCATCAGGTCTCTTTTCCTGGTTAAGCATCCTGAGGAGCGGAAGGTTCAGAACCCTGGCTCGTTCTTCTCATGTTCATAGGAGAGGACTTACAATCCCTTCAAAAATAGTTGGTAGAGCCCCTGAGGTCAGCAGAGAACAATAGTTCTCAGTAATGGGGGGTTAGTTTCTTCACCAAAGGAGCAAAACCAGATGAACTCCCCACACAACGGCTCTTGAACCACACAGAGGCTTCTACCAAAAGTTTGTGCCTCCTGTTAATGTTTGACTCAGTAGAGATACCTTCTGCCCATCTGAAAATGTGTTGGCTATTTTTGAGGATTTCCAAACGAGGACTTCCAATGCCTTTTTTGATGAACTGCTTGAAAAACATTGTAAATTTATTTTTATGGATACCGAAAGGAAACTGAATTAACTGTTTCTCCAAGCCACACTTCAAAATATCAGATGACGTATCTGCAGACTTGTAGCAAACACCATCTTTTCTTTCCCTCTTTTTTTTTTTTTTTTATCTTGCCATTTTCTTTCCCTCTTGAAAGCTGCTGACTCCTAGCTTGGATATTTCCTGATGTGTCTACTTGATCAATAGATTTCCACTCTTTATTTATTTTCAAGAGAGAGCGCACGCACACGTGAGTGGGAGGAGGGGAAGAGGAGGACAGAGAGAATCTCAAGTGGACTTTCTGCTAAGCATGGAGCCCACGGTGGGGCTCAGTCTCAGGACCCTGCGATCATGACCTGAGCCAAAATCAGGAGTAGGCCAGTCAACCCAGTGAGCCACCCAGGGCCCGCATCTTTCATTACTTAGATTCTTTAGATTTAGTCTGAATTTTAGTATGTTTAGAACTTTTCCAAGCACTAAATTTAATACAGAAAGTCGGCACTACCTGATTTATTTTCAGGATGACCAGATACAATGTTTCTGTCTCTTTCAATGATTTCATCCTTTTGTTGCTAAGGAAATTGTTATGCATAAACTAGATATTTATATCATCATATTTGACATATGAGAGCCCTTTTTTTGATCATGTGTTTCCATTTCACATTTCCCAACCTGTGCTAGGCCTGTTTCTTGTTCTCATTTTGTTGTGTTGTTTTAGAGAAAGAGTGAGAGAGTGAGACAGAGAGCGTGTGTGGTGGTGGAGCGGAAGGGCCGAGGGAGAGGGAGGAAGAGAATCCCAAGCAGACTCCCAGCCCAGTACAGAGTGAGGGGCAGGAACCAAGATCATGACCTGAGCCGAAATCAAGGTTCAGCAGTCTAGAGGCTCAACCAACTGAGCCACCCGGGCGCCCCTAAGCCTTTCTAAAACAATGATAGATGCCCAGATTTCTAGTAAGAGACTAGTTGTCTTTTATTCCTATGAATAGAAAACTGATATATTCACCATAACACAAAAACAGTAAGTACCTTATCTTACACCACAAAATAGCGTCATAAGTTCCTGTTAGAAACAAGATCTTAAGAAAATGAAGTCTTAGCATCGTGATAAGAAGTTTCTTTTTTATAAAACAATTTTGAGGCTGTCAAATAAAATGCATTGCTAATATAGCCAGTCCACTCTGTTAGTTTCCCGGGCTGCTGTAGCAATTACCACGACCTCAGAGGCTTGAAACAGCAGAGGTGCGTCCTTTCACAGTTCTGGAGGTATGAAATCTGAAAAGGTATTGTCAGGACTACGCTCCCTCTGAAGCCTCTAGGGGAGAATCCTCCTCGGCCTCCTCTGGCTTCTGGCAGCTCCGAGGGTTCCCGGGCTTATGGCCACGACCTTGCAGTCTCTGCCCCTGTCTTCATGGGGCTTTCTCCTGGCCTCTGTCTGTTCGCTTGTACTTGCAACCCTTCCACTTGTTCTAGGTGGATCTCATTGGATGTAGGGACCACACACAGTTAAGCCAGGATAATTTCATCTCAAGACCCTTAACTTAGTTAGATCTACAAAGACCATTTTCCAAAGTAAGGGCATGTTCACATATTCTATGGGTTAGAACTTGGACATATCTTTTTGTGGGCATGATCACTATTCAACTCAAAACAAACATTAAAAAAAAAAAAAAAACTGGATCCCAGTTAAACAACTCATGATGAAGAAAAACCTATTGCCTAAATATGATAATAATTAAAAATCAATTTTATGCTTATATTTCTCACAACTTCTGCTCCTATACATAGCAACTTATATTTTCACTCATCCAAATTTTAGCCTTATTTTTTTTCAGTGTCCAATGATTCATTAGTTGTGTATAACACCCAGGGTCATCACATCATATGCCCTCCTTAATGCCCATCACCCGGTTACCCCATTCCCTTACCCCCCTCCCTTCTGTAACCCTCAGTTTGGTTCCTAGAGTCCAGAGTCTCTCATGGTTTGTCTCCCTCTCTGATCTCTTCTTTCTCAGTTTTCCCTCCCTTCCTGTATAGCCCTCCATGCTATTCCTTATGTTCCACATACAGGTGAAACCATATGATAATTTTCTTTCTCTGCTTGTCTTATTTTACTTAGCATAATTCTTTCTGGTTCCATTCATGTAATCTTCTAAGGGTCATCTCAGTTGTTAGTTCCCTAGAAAGTCTGAATTCTCTTCCAGATATAAATAACCTCCCTATTATATATTGAAAAGTTCTATATGTTTTTGTTTTTATGACAGTAAAACTGTCGTGAGCTGTGATGTAATCAGTACCTCTTCCTAGACTTTTTTTCTAATCATCACTTTAACATTTCACAAAGGAAACACTGAGGCTTTGAAAGGCTCAAAAACATTCCCTAGGTGATGTAGCTGGACATGGGCAGGATCAAAGTGCAATTCAGATTAGTCAGACCCTTGTCCCAAACTTTTCATCATTACACAACGTACCTGAGACATCTTGGCCTTTCCAGTGCTGTGAAGAGACAGCTGTCAGAGATTTGAAGATGTCACTCCAGACTTGCATCTCCTGTCCAACATATGATCTTGGTGAGGCCACCTGATGTCTCCATCTCAGCTCCTGCCTAGTTCACAAAGAGATGAAAACACTTATTTTTATAAATCTGATATGGAGATTAAAAGACAAGATTTATTTAAAATGCCTAAAAAAGGATCTAAAAATAAAATGTAGATGCTGAAACATTGTAGTTGCTTCTGAAAATTGATGATAGAATTTGTTTTGAATGCTTCCCAATACCTGGTCTGTGTGAAGCATGTAATAAAGGTCTATAGTATACATAAACAATTCTAAAATTATTAGCAGCCTGTGCTGATGAATAGGAGCCATACATCATGTCATTTTTCAAAGAACCTTGTTCTAGTCCAGTTGTTCAGACCAGAGTGGTCATTCATATAATACAAGAAGAAGTTTCATTATTTGCTGCCTACACAAGTGTTTTGAATAATTGCCACCTTTGAAAATATTTATTTGAGATTCAGTTATATTTAAAATATTTTGCTTCATAGGGAAAATTTTTAAAGAATTTATTTTATAGTAAACTACACGTAAAGATGAAAAAAGAACTCAGTACCATTTTGACTACTCTAATCCTGCATACCAACAGCTGAAGGTGGCTAGAAACACACAAACACACAAGTGAACTTCAAGTGGCCTGTCATCCCTGTGTACTTAATTATATTGCATTTTCCCCATTCGTTCATGCTCTTGTTTTCTCAAGGAGTACTTTATGCCTTATTTCCTCAAACCTCCAACACACCTTTCTCATCCCCAAACTTCCACATGTCCCCTGCATTTTCTCTAGAAATAATGAATGAACTGTGCATGTCCACCAGAACTCAGTCCCTTGTACCAACCTGAGGATGTCTCTCCTGCAGTCATGCCCAAGGTCTCTCCTGCTCCTGTTCTGTCTGCACTGTCTTCCCCCATGGATTATTCCCATCAGTAATGTTCCATCCTTAAACACACAAACATGCACCCTGCACATGACTCCTTGACCAGTCATCACCACTCTCTTCTTGGCTCCATATTTTGCTGCTCACTTGTATGACAAGAACATCAAAGAACGGTCTAAACTCTATTTCTTGAAGATCTCTAGGAGGGTTTCTATTCCCACTGTTTTCCTGAAGCTACTTTTCTGTTCAGGACACCAGTGACCCCTCCTTTGCCTCATACTCTGTGGTCAATTCTCAATCCTTATCTTTTTTCAACATATCAGTAGCACTGGACACATTCACATCCACTCCATTTTGGAAACTTCTTTTTCACTGGGCCTTAGAAGCTCTTCACTCCTTCTCAGCTGCTTTAGCTAGACCACCCCTCTTATTTTTCCCACTATAAACTATTTGCAGGTCTCATTTCGTCTCCCTTTACTCACCCCATAAGTAGTCTGTATCAGTTGCATGATTATTCCATGAATGTCAACTTTGTTTCTCACCTGACTTCCAAACGCATTGATATCAGGCTGTGATCATTACTTGTCACCCTTTAACTTTCCAAGCCGAACTCTTATTGTCTGCTTTAAATCTACTTTTCCTTCCACATAACACATCCTAGGAAGTGGCACCCTTACTCTGCAAGCCCCCTGAGTTGGCTACTTTTCTCATCTCCTCTACTCCTGGCTCCCTCTCAATTGAGCTGCAGTTAAATTGAACTGTTTGCTGTTTCTCAACCATGCCTGGCATGCTCCCAACTCAGAGCCTTTGAAATTTGTGTTCCTGCTTCCCAGTGATGGATTTTCTAAAACGTCCCCTGCTCTATTCAGGTCTCAGTTCAAATGTCACTTTATCAAAGAACCTTCCCTGAGCATATACTACTTAAGGAGCAACTCTCTCACTCTTCAGCCCTCACATCCATCTTCAAGGGCTAACACTGCCTACATTATGTCTGTGCTTTTGTCTCCTATTACAAAATTCAAGCTCCATAAAGGCCTTGTTAGATCATACTTTTCAAACAAGGTGAAAAGGTTAAAAAAAAAAAGACAAATATGTCTGGCCATTTTATTTTTAATACTTAGGAAGAATACTTAATACACTTCAGCTTTGTGTTTAAGTTGTAGAATTTCTCTGTAGAAGGCAGGAAAAACAACCTCCACCGCTGACCCCAAAGAGCATCTCTACGGATGTACTGCTGAATTATTGATCTTTTATTTCTGTTTTGTTAGGGTCTTCTTTTTATTTTCATTCATTTCCTAACACTACATTTGCCACACTATGCAGGGGAAGTAGATAACTTACCACCATTATCCAGGGGCAGAAAACCTAACTTGCTTTCACAAATGAGCAAAATCTGTAAAGTGAATTTATTTAATCAAAGTTCAATTAATATATGTTTGGATTAGATATATTTTATCTAATCAGTTTAACATGTATATGTTTAATATATCATCTACACAAATAACCAGATACCTTAAAAAATGTACTTAATCCATCAAATATGAGATATCCCCAAGATTTATAATTATATCCCAAGTTCTGAAGTTTACAAGTTACTGGATAATTGTTTAATTTGTTTTCTAAGAAACTAAAGTAGCAATAATATCTTTAAAATAACCAACAGAAATTCAATTTGTGATAGTATTTTTCTTCAATAAAGAAGTTTAAATAAAACTTCTCTTATTAGACTAAGTATTTTCATTCTTATAAGTTTCATTTGCTTTTTTCTGTAAACAAATCACTATCACCAGACTCCCACTCCCTCTGTAATTACTATTGCTTAAGAAAGCTCCATTCAGAATGAGATTACAGGAAAATTATAGACATCAACCACACTTAAAGGTGTTTAATATGACAGAATAGCTTCTGCTCTGTATGTATTACTTGGCTGGTAGAAGATAGCACCTGATGCAACTTTAGTTCCAACTCAAAGTATTAAAATCTGTGTACTTCTCATGTATCTTCAAGAAATGTGATTTTTAGAGGCTAATTTCTGTACACAGATTTTCCCAGTTTAATTAGGAGTCGTCATGTAACAGAATGTTTTGCTAGTATTTTTGTCATGTGAAGTCTCTCTCAGTAAGCAACATCACATATAAATGCCCTTTTTCTCTCCAGTCTAGTAATCTGAAGGGAAATTTCTTAAATTGTACTACCGAAGCCTATTCTGCCATAGTTTTTTTTTCTTTTTATTAACATATAATGTATAATTTGTTTCAGAGGTACCAATTTTTGATCATATGTTTTGAAATTCACATTCGTGACAGGAGTGGTATGCAGATATTTCTAGAATCCCACCTGTATAATCAGGGCTTCATTGTTCTATTCAATTTTATATTGCTATTCTTTCCTACTATATTTAGACATTATTTTACTCCAAAAACGTTATGTTTACTCCAATATAATAGGACATATGCCATCTCTTTTTATCTTTATGGTGTCCTACATGCTAAATGTAGGAGTTCTGAAAATAGTCAAACTTATTTAGGAAGACTTCTTTTTAATTCAGTTGATTGAAGAAGAAAAAAAAATGTAGGGAACAAGTCTTGTGATCACAATAATTCAATTATTAATTCTTTTTTTTTCCTTTTTTTCTTAATGGATAGTAGAGCAACATGCATGAGCTTAGAGTCAAAATGGGCTATCACTGGAAGTTGAAACACCAGATACCGAAAGCTGTTTTAAAAGATTGTCTAAAACCACATGGATGGCCTAGAGGGTATTATGTTAAGTGGTATGAACCATACAGGAAAAGACAAATACTATATGATTTCACTCATAAGTGGATTCTAAAAACACAAAGCAAATGAATAAACAACAACAACAACAACAACCAGAAATAGACTCATAGATACAGAGCACAAACTGGTGGTTGCCGGGGGGTGGGGGGGAAGATGATGCTGTGCAGAGATGGCAGAAATAGGTGAAGGGGATTGAGAGGTTGAAACTTCCAGTTATAAATAAACCATGGGTTTGAAGAGTACAGTATAAGGAATATAGTCAATAATACTGTAATAACTTTGTATGGTGACAGATAGCAACTATACTTGTCATGAACATTTTGTAATATGTGATTATTCATTTACTCTGTTGTACACCTGAAACTAATATAATAGTTTTGTCAACAATACAGCAATAAAATATGTAAAAAAAAGTTACTTAGAACAAAACATAGGTAAATACCGTCAATATGAATTCAATCTAGAATTTTGTATGAAATACATACATACATAATATAGATAGATAGATAGATAGATAGATAGATATAAAATTTATTTTAGAGTTTGCATGGGGAGGAAATGGGGAGGGGCAGAGAGGAGAAGAAAAGCCTCAAGTAGACTCTCTGTGGAGCACAGAATCCCCTCCACCATGGGAAGCTTGACCCCACCACCCGCGATCATGACCTGAACCAAAACCAAGAGTGGATGCTCAACGTCTTGAACCACCCAGGTGTCCATGTTGATTTTTTTTTTAAGATTTTATTTATTTATTTGACAGAGAGAGAGAGAGCACAAGTAGGCAGAGAGGCAGGCAGAGAGAGGGGGGAAGCAGGCTCGCTGTGGAGCAGAGAGCCCCATGCAGGGCTCGATCCCAGGACCCTGAGATCATGACCTGAGCTGAAGGTGGAGGCTTATCCCACTGAGCCACCCAGGCACCCCTCCCTGTTGATTTTTAAAATTGCTCACATGATTACAGAATTTAGAGCATACATCAATACTTGAGGCAAGAATTAAATTTGCAATGAAAAAAATTTTTTTGCAATGATAATGACTATGCCCTAAAGGCATAATAACTTTGGTAAGATAGATATGCATCTAAGAAAATGTTTGTGACTGTATATATGTATCCTATATGTGTATTACTTTTTAAAGTAACTACATGACATTTCTGAAAATTCCTTTTGAAGAAATTTTGAGAAGAGTAGTACTAAAGTTTCCACCTAGGTGATTGTTCTTCCTGGTACATTATCTTTATAGCTATTGCTGGTATTACTGAGAGATTTTTCCAGGCAGAAAGACACCCTCCACGGCTGTAATTCTCAAAGACCATGGCTATGAAGAGTCTTTGTGGGACGTGATGACAGACTTGTGGTCTTCAGGATACAGAGAAAGCTGGGATTATGTAACTGACAGTCCATGACAGACTGTAAAACCTGAGCTTTCAGATTGTTGTAACTGGGCTGGACAGCACAGTTACAATTTTTTGGCCAAGCCTGTTATGTTAAAAGTAGTTTAATTGAAACAATTTAATATAGGGGTTGACTGGGCAGCTCAGTCATTTAAGCATCTGACTCTTGATTTGGGCTCTGGTTCTGATCTCAGGGCTGTGAAATCCAGCCCCACCTCCAGCTCCTCTCACCATGTGGAGATTGCTTGGGAGTCTCTCTCCCTCTGCCTCTGACCCTCCCCCTGCTCGCACTCTCTCTCTCTGTCAAATAAATAAATAGATCTTTGGAAAGTCAATAAAACAATTTAATATTGTGGCTACTTACACTCCAGAGTATCACACCATGCAAAACAACCAGCGAGCATGCTCACACGTGTGTGCACTCACACACAAGCACACACACTCACACACGTGCACGCTCACTCACGCACATGCACAGTCACACGTGCATGCATGAACATCTTTCCAGCTTCTCTTCTCAACAGCTTAGCACAGGTTTTCATCCCGCCACAGATAGATCTGATGATTTTTTTAAATCTTCCTACACCCACTGTTTATAAGCAATTAGCAAAATATACGTCTGCAATGCATGCCAGTTTGGTGGGAATGGACAGAGGGATGGGATTTGCTTCCTCTTTGATCCCCCCTTTCATACTTCCCTTATCATCATTAAAATTGCAACTTCAAAATTATCTGTAATATCTGATTCTGTCTTTGCCTATGGGCATCACATTAATAAGTTTCCAATCTTAAGACTTCTACATTCTTTCATCCACCAAAGATTCCTGATGCTGATTTATTCACCCACCTCTGAAGCTGGAAAGTGGGGGGAGAGCCTGTCTGGCCATCAGTTTAGATGAGTGTTAGTACTTGTTAATGATATTTTTCTAAGAGAAATATCTTACTGAGTCATGTAAAACAGGAGACTTTTCTTACTTTTGTGAAAGTTACACTGCATGCTTTATGAGCAGCAGTTAAAGATTTGAACCTTTGAACTACAGCAATAATCCTAAAGGGAAAAGCATTACTTTATAAAGTGGTTATGGTTTAATTAGACGAGAATGCTGATTAAGTAGGGAAAAAGCTCCAACTCACATTTCCATACATGCTTTCTTTGAGTCCTTTCTGTTTTCTGAAAATTCTTTCAAAGGAGGTACTTATATTTGTGTCATTTCCCATTCCTTTTACCGTTTCAACAAAAATGTTAAAATATCATTATGTGGCTTATGTTCAGTTATTTTAGTGATTTTTCCATGAAAATCCATATTAAAAATAGACATTATTATGGGTTAAAGATAGTTCTGCTAATATTGGTGTGCTGAGACACGGAGGGATGTTTGTTATTCATAAAACATTGTCTGTGTGAGTATGAGGATTATCTAAATTGTGCTTTTCCCTCAAACATAAAGAACACATTAGTTGTATTGAGTTACTGTTGATAGAGAGGACCGGATTTTACAATTATAACACTGGCTATCTCTTATAAGGAATGCTCTAAGACCAGCTAATAGCTTTCTTATTTTATTGCTGTGTCCTGCAAATATCGAGCAACCCTGCTAGTATGTATTTACATCCATATGTATTTAAGCAGAGGATGTAGCTGGAGTAATTATAGCATTTGGTAGCATTTAGTCATCTGTTACTCATCATTCCTCCCTCTAGTATATTTTACATGTTTCTACCAAGTGAATCTGGATATCATTCTCTTTTTAAAATATGTCAATAGGTTACTATTAATAAAAATAAAGACAGAAAGAAAGAACAGTAAAAACAAAAAGAACCTGTTAGCCTGGGGGCATCTGGGTGGCTCAGTCAGTTAAACCTCAGACTCTTGATTTAGGCTCAGGTTATGATGATCTAAGGGTCCAATAGAACCCATGGAGCCTGTTAAAGAGTCTCTCTCCAGGCACCAGGATGGCTCAGTTGGCTAAGTGTCTGCCTTTAGCTCAGGTCATGATCCCAGGGTCCTGGGATCAAGCCCCTCATTGGGCTCCCTGCTCAGCAGAGAGCTGGCTTCTCCCTCTCCTTCTGCCTGCTGCTCTGCCTACTTGTGCTCTTGCTCTCTCTCTCAAATAAAGAAATAAAATCTTTTAAAAAAATAAAAAATAAAGATTCTCTCTCTCCCTCTTCCATTCCCTCATTGCTCACACTCGCTCTCTCTAAAAACAGAACAAAACAACTTGTTAGCTTAAATTTTCTGATTGCATATGATTTGATTGGTGATATATTTTTCCAAATGTATCACCTGCTAGTCCACCAGGCAGACTCTGTACTAGCTTACTGGTTTTGGTTTTCTTAATCCTTCTTCCTTTACATTTTTAACCTTATTTCTCCTACCTGAGTGATTTTGCTCCCTTCTGAGATCTTATATAGATCTTGTTAGACTTCAAGGCCCTTGCGAAGTTCCACGATATTTGTGAAATAATTCATGTTTGACCCTCCAGTTGTCAGGGATGCTCCATCCACACTCCTGTGGAAGAAACATCTTTACTCCTTTCTTATACTACATGTTTTGACTTATGTAAATTTTCATCTCAAACCTACTATATCTAAAACAGGTATCAATAAAAAAAAATCTACTACAGTGTCTGAATGACCGACCATTAAAGGATTTAAAATACATTCAATGATCAAACATACAATATTATATTGTCTTTACAAAGTCATTTCATAGCCATTATTTAATTTGTATTCGTTTTCGTTTGCAGCACAATGGCTAATTATTTAAAATTTTACATTCTCAGTTTAATGCTGTGATTTGCAAACATCCAAATAGTCCAGATATTTTTAATATTATATCTCTTTTAAGCTCTTTCAGCCACATATAAATTATATAAATTTAGATATAAAATTGCATCATGGTTATTTTTCTAGTCTTGAGCAAAATTGTTGTTTGCCAGAACTTCTGTTCAATCAAATAAAACTTGGTATTACCTAAGAATTATAGTCTCTTTAGGAAAGATTGTAATGACCTTGATGGGTTTTTAACATGAATGAAGGGCTTACATAATCAGTTGTTTCTCTAAGTCAAATTATTCACCTTCACAACTTTTGCCAGTTGAGAAGATTGAACACTTCCTTAATCATAAAGATTTATAAGATAAAAAGTTTAAAATAATTGCATCAAAACAAAGCTTAAAATAATTCTAAAAAAAAACTTATTTATATGCCTTTTCCTATTAAGCCATTATTTGAGTTATTATTACTATTTTTGAGATATTTCTACAAATACTTAAGGCTATAAATTTCACTTATAATTTATTAATATTAATAAGAAAAGCAAGGTGACATCAAACAGAGCAATCTACCACTTGTCAAAATTAGGAGTATATGTCTAACAATTTTAGAAATAGTATTCTCATATTCAGAATACCCATCTTTTGCAGCATTTTTATCAGAATCAATCATATGTATTTTGTTCTAAATAGAATTTTCCAATTTAAAATTATGATACATGTACTAGTTCTAATTACTACGTACAGCATATAGCTTCTGTACTTGGATTGACATCGTAAAGAACTTTATCTGTGGTTAGCATGTACATAATGTGAACTATTAATAAAGCCTAGAAAAGGCCCCAATTCTCTAAGTCTCTTGGGGTATGAAGAAGGACAATGGCAAATGAACTTAATTTCATATGTTCTCCTTTTATGTCTCACTTAGCAAAATAGTTAAAATGCAAATTTTCTAATCCAGTTACATTAAATAAAAGCTACAGATAAAATTTATAAAGTATATATTGAAACAATATAGTACACAAAATACTTTATTAATTAGAAATCCTGTTTCCCAGGGTACTTGGGTGGCTCACTTGGTTAAGCTTCTGCCTTCAATTCAGGTGGTGATCCTGCCTTCAATTCAGGTGGTGATCCTAGATTTGTGGGATGGAGTCCTACATTGGGCTCAATGTGGTGGAAAGTCTCCTCCTTCTCCTTCTCCATCTGCTTCTCCCCCTGCTGTGCTCTTTCTCTGTCACTCTCTCTCTCTCTCAAATAAATAAATAAAATCCAAAAAAAAAAAGAGAAAGAAATCCTGTTTCCCAGGGTTCACTCTAGTATCTATTATATACATCTTAATAGTCAAGTAAATATAATAAATGATGTTTTCTGTGTCCACCAACTGTATGTAAGAGAAATGATGTGCTTTATTGATTGATCACCCATGATCTCCATGCATGCAGATTTAGAAAAACAAATGAAAAATTTAAAGATGACTATTTGATGTGTCATTTAACACTTGCAAATATTTCTTAAATTCAGAATGGTTATGAATCTTTTATCCTAAGTCTGTCACTTACTTAAAAGACTATTATTTAAAACTACATTTCCAACCAAATCTTAGTGATGGAAAAAGTGAGTAAAATTATATGATGAAATTCTAGGACAATTTGTTTTTCAGTTAAGGAAACAAGAAAAAGAAAGATTTATCAGGAAAAATGAATTTTGTATACCATTGATCATATCTAAAATAATTGCAATCTCATCACTTTTGTGTTTAAATTAACAATTATTTTCAAACTATTATTTATAGTACAGAATGCAGTTTTCTATATGTTAAGAATTATTTTAATTTTTTAATTTCTGACTTTATTTTAGTACATATTTAGTGAATCAATTTTCAGTTTTACTTATTTAAATACAGTATTGGCTCTGTTTATTAAAGGCAAATTGGATTCTCAAAGTTTCCATAGTCCAGAACACAATACTAATTTGCTTGTATTATTTGCATAAAGTTTTAGTAATGGTGTTTGGCAGCTGTTGCACAAAGGGACATATTTGTTCTCCCTACTTTATTTTATACCTGATTGGTTCATGCTCATTAAAATTGTTATTATGCTAGTAATATAAACACAATTAAATACACATTTTACTCTAAAAAACCTGGCAGTTGAAGGAAAAATATTTTAGAACTATAGTTACATCATTCTGGTTAGGTTATTTGTTTTTTGAACCTGTAAAAACTTAATTTAAGACCTAAGAAGATAGCAATCCTTATATCAGATCATTTAGATTTTAAGCCAAAGACTATAATAAGAGATGAGGAAGGACACTATATCATACTCAAAGGGTCTTCCCAACAAGAAAATCTAAAAATTTTAAATATCTATGCCCCTAACATGGGAGCAGCCAACTATATAAACCAATTAAAAACAAAATCAAAGAAACACATTGACAGTGATACAATAATAGTAGGGGACATTAACACTCCCCTCACTGAAATGGATAGATCATCCAAGCAAAAGTTCAACAAGGAAATATAGGCCTTAAATGACATGCTGGACCAGATGGACATCACAGATATATTCAGAACATTCTATCCCACAGCAACAGAATACACATTCTTCTCTAGTGCACATGGAACATTCTCCAGAATAGATCACATCCTGGGTCATAAATCAGGTCTCAACCAGTATCAAAAGATTGGGATCATTCCCTGCATATTTTCAGACCACAATGCTCTGAAGCTAGAACTCAATCGCAAGAGGAAATTTGGAAAGCACCTAAATACATGGGGGCTAAAAAGCATCCTTCTAAAGAGTGAGTGGGTCAACCAGGAACTTAAAGAAGAATTGAAAAAATTCATGGAAACAAATGATAATGAAAACAAAATGTTTCAAAATCTGTGGGACACAGCAAAGGCAGTCCTGAGAGGAAAACATATAGCGATACAAGCCTTTCTCAAGAAACAAGAAAGGTCTCAATACACAACCTAACCCTACACCTAAAGGAGCTGGAGAAAGAACAACAAAGAGAGCCTATACCCAGCAGGAGAAGAGAAATAATAAAGATCAGAGCAGAAATTGATGAAATAGAAACCAAAAAAACAATAGAACAAATCAATGAAACTAGGAGCTTGTTCTTGGAAAAAATTAATAAGATTGATAAACCCCTGGCCAGACTTATCAAAAAGAAAAGAGTAGGACCCAAGTGAATAAAATCATGAATGGAAGAGGAGAGATCACAACCAACACCAAAGAAATACAAACAATTATAAGAACATACTATTAGCAACTCTATGCCAACAAATTTGACAATCTGGAAGAAATGGATGCATTCCTAGAGACATATAAACTACCACAACTGAACCAGGAAGAAATAGAAAACCTGCACAGACCCATAACCAGTAAGGAGATTGAATAAGTCATCAAAAATCTCCAAACAAACAAAAGCCCAGGGCCAGATGGCTTCCCAGGGGAATTCTACCAAACAATTAAAGAAGAATTAATTCCTAGTCTCCTGAAACGGTTCCAAAAGATAGAAATGGAAGGAAAACTTCCAAACTCATTTTATGAGGTCAGCCTCATCTTGATCCCAAAACCAGACAAGGATCCCATTAAAAGAGAATTACAAACCAATATCCTTGCTGAACACAGATGTGAAAATTCTCACCAAAATAGGATCTAGCCAATAGGATCCAACGGTACATTAAAAGGATTATTCAACATGACCAAGTGGGATTTATTCGTGGGCTGCAAGGTTGGTTCAACATCTGTCAATCAATCAATCTGATACAACACATTAATAAAAGAAAGAACAAGAACCATATGATACTCTCAATAGATGCTGAAAAAGCATTTGACAAAGTACAGCATCCCTTCCTGATCAAAACTCTTCAAAGTGTAGGGATAGAAGGCACATACCTCAATATTATCAAAGCCATCTATGAAAAACCCACCACAAATATCATTCTCAATGGGGAAAAACTGAAAGCTTTTCCACTAAGGTCAGGAACACGGCAGGGATGTCCATTATCACCACTGCTATTCAACATAGTACTAGAAGTCCTAGCCTCAGCAATCAGACAACAAAAAGAAATTAAAGGCATTGAAATCAGCAAAGAAGAAGTCAAACTATCACCCTTTGCAGATGATATGATACTTTATGTGGAAAACCCAAAAGACTCCACTCCAAAACTGCTAGAACTTGTACAGGAATTCAGTAAAGTGTCAGGATATAAAATCAATGCACAGAACTCAGTTGTATTTCTTTACACCAACAAGACAGAAGAAAGAGAAATTAAGGATTCAATCCCATTCACAATTGCACCCAAAACCATAAGATACCTAGGAATAAACCTAACCAAAGAGGCAAAGAATCTGTACTCAGGAAACTATGAAGTACTCATGAAAGAAACTGAGGAAGACACAAAGAAATGGAAAAATGTTCCGTGCCCATGGATTGGAAGAACAAATATTATGAAAATGTCTATACTACCTAAAACAATCTACACATTTAATGCAATCCTTATCAAAATCCCATCCATTTTTTTTTCAAAGAAATGGAACAAATAATCCTAAAATTTATATGGAACCAGAAAAGACCCCAAATAGCCAAAGGAATATTGAAAAAGAAAGCCAAAGTTGGTGGCATCACAATTCTGGACTTCAAGCTCTATTACAAAGCTGTCATCATCAAGACAGTATGGTCCTGGCACAAAAACAGACACATAGATCAATGGAACAGAATAGAGAGCCCAGAAATAGACCCTCAACTCTATGGTCAACTGATCTTCAACAAAGCAGGAAAGAATGTCTAATGGAAAAAAGACAGCCTCTTCAACAAATGTGTTGGGAAAATTGGACAGCCACATGCAGAAAAATGAAATTGGACCATTTTCTTACACCACACATGAAAATAGACTCAAAATAGATGAAGGACCTCTATGTGAGAAAGGAATCCATCCAAATCCTTGAGGAGAACACAGGCAGCAGTCTCTTTGACCTCAGCTGCAGCAACTTCTTCCTAGGAACATCACCAAAGGCAAGGGAAACAAGGGCAAAAATGAACTATTGGGATTTCATCAGGATCAAAAGCTTTTGCACTGCAAAGGAAACAGTTAACAAAACCAAAAGACATGACAGAATGGGAGAAGATATTTGCAAATGACATATCAGATAAAGGGCTAGTATCCAAAATCTATAAAGAACTTAGCAAACCCAACACCCAAAGAACAAATAATCCAATCAAGAAATGGGCAGAGGACATGAACAGATATTTCTGCAAAGAAGACATCCAAATGGCCAACAGACACATAAAAATGTGTTCCACATCACTGGGCATCAGGGAAATACAAATCAAAACCACAATGAGATACGACCTCACACTAGTCAGAATGGCTAAAATTAACAAGTCAGGAAATGACAGATGCTGATGAGGATGCGGAGAAAGGGGAACCCTCCTATACCGTTGGTGGGAATGCAAGCTGGTGCAACCACTCTGGAAAACAGCATGGAGGTTCCTCAAAATGTTGAAAATAGAACTACCCTATGACCCAGCAATTGCACTTCTGGGTATTTACCCTAAAGATACAAACATAGTGATCCAAAGGGGCACGTGCACCCGAATGTTTATAGTAGCAATGTCCACAATAGCCAAACTACGGAAAGAACCTAGATGTCCATCAACAGATGAATGGATAAAGAAGATGTGGTATATATATACAATGGAATACTATGCAGCCATCAAAAGAAATGAAATCTTGCCATTTGCGACGATGTGAATGGAATAGAGGGTATTGTGCTTAGCGAAATAAGTCAGTTGGAGAAAGTCAACTATCATATGATCTCCCTGACATGAGGAAGTGGAGATGCAATGTGGGGGGTTTGGGGGTAGGAAAAGAACAAATGAAAGAAGATGGGATCGCGAGGGAGACAAACCATAAGAGACTCTTAATCTCACAAAACAAACTGAGGGTGGCCAGGGGGAGGGTGGTCAGGAGAGGGTGGTGGGTTATGGACATTGGGGAGGGTATGTGCTATGGTGAGTGCTGTGAAGTGTGTAAACCTGGCGATTCACAGACCTGTACCCCTGGGGCTAATAATACATTATATGTTTATAAAAAAATAAAGAAAAATTTAAAAAAGACCTAAGAAAATAGAAGTAGTTAGAATCAACTATTTTTCACCTTTAATTATTTAGTGTTCTTATCTCAGGAAATGCTTGTGAACTATGGGAAAGCCATTTTGCACATGAGACTCATGTACACGTGACCCAAAACAGCACTTATAGGAAGGTTTAGTCAGGCAATGGTGCAGGAGAGGAGTTCTCATGCGTGTTGTTTCATGGATGCCGCGATACCTGGATGCTGCCAAAGCACTCCACGTTTGCTGACTGTGCCTTTCCCACTTTAATTGTGGGCAGCATTCTCCTTCCCATCCTCAATTCCTAAGCAACCACAGTGTGAAGGTTTTGAACAAACACTAAACTGACTGCTATTTTACGGACATACATTTTTCATCAGATCCGCCTATGTATTAATTCTCTACTGCAGCGTGCAAACTCCCACACATTTGGGGGCTTAAAACAAGCTGCATTGACTATGGAATGACTTCTGTGGGTGAGGAGTTCAGCCACAGCCCCCCTGGGACCTCTGCTCAGAGCCCTACACGGCTGCAATCCTGTGCCTGCCCATCTTCATCTTCTGGAGGGTTGATTAGGGAAGTAGCCCTACAAACTTACCGACATTGTTGCTGCAGTTCATCCCCTCTCAGGTGTGTGATAGAGGGCTGTTGTCTGCAGGCCACCCTTGGATACAAGAAGGTACCCATGGTTCCCCAGCATGGGTCCCTCTCCACAGGGACATGAATATTTACAACATGAATATTTGCATCTTCAAGCTCAAAGTGAAAGTACCTCCAAAAGGCCAAGCCTTCTGTAATTTAACTGAGTCAGGGGGATGGCATCTTATTACCTTTACCATATTCTGTGAGTTGAAAGGAAGTCCCAGATTTCACCTGCCCATCGTGGAAGAGGATCACACCAGGACGTGACTCATAGTGGGACACCTAAGTGTGTAACTCTCACACCGCATGAGACTGAAGACTGCACCTGGAACTTTATCATGCATTTATTAATTCATCCGTTCATTTATTTTGTTCTGCTACTGCTGTAGTCTCTGCATCTTATAACATGCACTGCCCAGATTCAGTGCTTAATAAACACATACACAGTAAATTTTTAAAATAAATATTCTTTAGTACTCTTCTTAATAATTTTTGTATCAATCACATGTTCACTTTTTTTTTACAGAAGAATAAAATGGATTTTTTAATTGTCTATTTTATTTATGTATTTATTTATTTAAAGGTTTATTTCTTTACTTATCTTAAGCAGAGGAGGGGCAAAGGGTGAGGGAAGGAGAGAATCGGAGCAGACCCCTCTCTGAGCAAAGAGCTCTATGGGGACTCAATCCCAGGATCCTGAGATCATGACCTGAGCCAAAATCAACAGTTGGCCTTGACCGACTGAACCACCGAGGTGTCCCTACATCCTAAAGTGGATTCTGTTACCCCAATTTTAAGCTGAGTCTCACAACTTTTCATTGCTTTACCATTCATATTGCAGGGAAGTGCTAAGGGCTAGGAACGCCCCGTAAGTCTCCCTCATCCCAAAGCCAGGACTGTTTTTCTAATACCCCCCAAAATTCACTGGCATTGTCACACTTTGAATTTCAGTCACTCCTGACCGACTAAATACTTTGATTTTTGTTTACTCTAAGAAAATAATAATTGTTTTATTAATGCGTGTTTCTTGGAATGTCTAACTTTCATCAAACAAAAATGTTAACTATAATCTGTTTCCTATACCAGTGAATGACATAAGCAAATCTCCTTTTCATGTTTTCTTTTGAAATCACACATGTACTTGCCTGAGCTTTAAAACTTGGTTTTAAATGTACCCGGTTATACCTGTAATTTAAATACCATATAGATAAAATAATGCTTGGGCTTTTCCCATTTCAGAGTTCTTACTCTTTTGAAACTAAGGTTTTTTCCTGTTATTTTTCTAAGAAATCATAGGAAGCATATTTACATCTAAGACTAGTATTTACATGACGTTTCAGAAAACATAGATTAAACAGAAATCACTTAAAATTGGAAATTAAATTTAATATCTCCCTAATTTAGAATCATTTTATTGAAGTACTTTGAAATGATGTATTAAGTTAAAAAAAAAAAGGTGATACAGTACTCGCTCAATAGCAAAGTCATTGTGAGGAACTAAATTGATTTATTTCTGCAGTAGAAGCAGAGTTTCTAACATGCTTTAAATATACAGTAAATTCCTGTTAAATAAATATGCATATAAACACTAAAGAGAATACCCAATATAATAACAATATTGAATATGAGTATTGAAATCTACTCTCTATTTAAAATTTTGCTTATTCTCATTTGATCAAAGTAACTAGTATGGCTAGGTTATTAACATATGCTTAACACGTACTACTGATTATAAATAGAGTATTGGCTTTTCTAGTAGTAGGGTACAGTTTTTTAAAAGATTTTATTAGGGAGAGATAAAGAGAGTGAGCAACAGAGCAGAAGTAGGAGGGGTGGGTGGGTGGTATGGGAAGGGGAGGCAGAAGCAGACTCCCTGATGAACAGGGAGCCTGATGTGGGACTTGATCCCGGGACTCCATGATTATGACCTGAGCCAAAGGCAGACACTGAAGCAACTGAGCCACCCAGGCGCCCCACAATACAATTTTTAAATGGAAATTAAATAGACTTATTCATTAATTTGTTTCCATTTTTCATTGAAGTATAATTCACACACAATGTTATGCTAGTTTCAGGTGTACAACATATTGACTGAAGAACTTTGCACGTGACTCAATCAGTGCTCACCACAATAAGGGTCCTCATTATCTGTCACCATACTAAATTATTTCAGCATATGCCTATATTCCCTGTGCTGCATATTCCATCTACTTGACATATTTGTTACTGGAAATTTGTACCTCTTAATCTTCTAAATCTATTTTGCCCACCCATCCCCTCTCTCCTCTGGCAACTGCCAGTTTCTTTTCTGTATTTAAAGCTCTGTTTTCATAGAAATGAAATCATATGGTATTTGTCTTTCTCTGCCTTATTTCATTTAGCATAACATCCTCTAGGTGCATCCATGTTGTATGATGTCACACATGGCAAGATCTCATTCTTTTATATGACTGTGTAAATTTCCTCATATATATATGTCATCTTTTTTTAATCTCTTCAGCTATCAGCAGACATACACTGGGTATCCTAAAAATGCTGTAGAAAACATAGGGGCACATATATCTTTTTGAATTAGTGTTTTTGTTTTCTTTGGGTAAATGTCCAGTAGTGGATCATGTGGTATTTCTATTTTCTTTAATTTTTTGAGGAATCTTCATATTATTTTCTACTATGGCTGCACAAATTTACATTCCCACCAGCAATGAGCGAGGGTTCCCTTTTCTCCACATCCTCACCAACACTTGTTATTCCTTTTTTTAAAAAAAAATTATTTCTAATTTTTTTTTTTCTTAAGTAAATTTTGGCTCTAACTCATGACCCTGAGATCAAGAATCACATGCTCTACCAATTGAGCCAGCCAGGTGCCCCTGTGCTTATTACTTCTTGTCTTTATGATTTTAGCCATTCTGAATAGTGTGAAGTGATATTTTATTGTGGTTCTGATTTGTATTTACCTCGTAGTTAGTGATAATGGGCATCATTTCATGTGTCTTTTGGCCATCTGTATGTCTTCTTTGGAAAGTGTCTGTTGAAGTCCTCTGCCCATTTTTAAATTGGATAATTATTTCTTTTGGAGGTGTTGGCTTGTGTAATGCTTTTGGGGGGGGGGTCTATTGTGAGTATTAACTCTTTAACTGAGAAATCATTTGCAAATATCTTCTCCCATTCTGTAGGTTACCTTTTCATCTAATTGATGGTTTACTTTGCTGTGCAAAAGATTTTTATTTTGTTGGAGTCCCAATAGTTTATTTTTGCTTTTGTTTCCCTTGCCTCAGGAGACATATCTAGAAAAATGTTGCTAAGGGTGATGTATAAGAGATTGCTGCTTGTTTTCTTTTACTAGTTTTATGGTTTCACGTCTCACATTTAAGTCTTTCATCAATATTGAGTTAATTTTTGTGTTTGGCATAAGATTGTCTGGAATTACAAAGGCCCCCAAATAGACAAAACAGTCTTGAGAAAAAAGAACAAAATGGAAGGTATCAGAATCCTAGATTTTAAGACATGTTGCAAAAATATAGTAATCAAAACAGTGTGGTACTACTATAAAAACAAACACACAAATCAATAGGACAGGATAAAGAGTATGAAAGTAATTTGTTTTCTTGAAGAGTATTATCCAAAAAGCCAGCAATGCCCCTCTTTTTTAAAAAATTTATATCTTTATGATTAAAACATTTAAAAAAGGATAGACCCCTACAGACATGTGAAGTACTGATTGAAATTTCCAAACATCCACCAAAGTTTATAGAAGAAAAATGTCTAAACTTGGACTTTTCTTATGTATATCATGTAGTTTCTGGAAATACATTTTGGATCAAATCAGTCTCCCTTAATGCTTACAACTGTTGAATATATATTTGAAATGTTTAAAACTGAAACACAGGGCATTGTCAATAAACAATTGTAGTGATGGCAAGATTAGTTCTCCTGGCTTTCTTTTCTCCCTCAGTTTTGAAATTATTTTCATCAATTTTATTTTTTCCTGGTGACCATCAGTGTGTTCTGTATAGTTAAGAGTCTGTTTTTTGGTTTGCACTTTGCCTCCCCCTTCTCCCCTTGATTGTTTTCTTTCTTAAATTCTTCAGGTGAGTGAAATCATATGGTATTTACTTCTGACTTATTTTGTTTAGCTTGATACTATCTAGCTCCATTCATGTTGTTGCAAAAGGCAAGATTTCATTCTTTTTGATAGCTGAGTAATAGTCCATTATGTATGTATACAACTTTTCTTTATCCATTCGTCAGTCAGTGGACATTTGGGCTCTTTCTATGATTTGGCTATTGTTGATAACACTGCTATAAACATAAGGGTGCATGTATCTTTGAATTAGTACTTTCGTGTCCTTTGGGTAAATACTTAGTAGTGCAATTGCTGAATTGTAGGCTAGTTCTATTTTTAACTTTCTGTGGAAACTTCATACCAAATAAACATACATTTTAAAGTGGACAGCCAAGGCATACTCAGACATTCTGGCATGTCAACAGACTATAAATTCCAGCAAAGATCAGGTAAGCCTGGTTTGTCTGGGCTAGGTTGAAGGGTTGCTTTTGATCACAATGCACTGTGAAAACAAGGTTATTTTGTAGCTTTTACATAGAATTAGTTACAAGTTGGCTATTTGTGTCCTTGAAACAGAATTTAGCTTGTGACTAAAAAGAGTATAAATGAAAGATAACATCAATATTTATCTAGATAGCTAGCTATATATAGTGTAAATTTAAATAAAATATAAATGCATTTCTTTCTATAGACTTTATCCATAAAATATCATAGACAGTTATATAGATATGTTGCTTTATGTAACTCATATATGCATAAGATACATTTTATACTATACATGTATATATATTTCATTATATTTTCTGTATTATATAAGTATAATGTATTTTATAAATATATATATTATATGGAAATATGTAGCATAAAGGTATCTGTAAACATATAAATGCATATTTAAAATAAATTTATATATAAATTATAATAAGAGACAACATATGAAGTGATCTATAAAGAAGGAAAATCTCTGAATCTTTGAAATTTTTTTTTGAAGTTTATATTATAAAAAAAAGAAGAAATAAAAGATGATTCATCAGGTAATGCTTAGGAGTGAGGACTGTTCTCTGTACTGATGAAAACATTTTGGTGTTTCCCCCCACAGTGAGGGAAAAGAAAGTTTTTCAACTAGTCATGTACGGAAGTTTGTATTTGGTCTGTTGAGGTGTCATGATGTTGGAGAACATTGAGTTTTCAGTTTGATAGTAGAAGCTGCTTTGAAAGGGAGTTTGCTTTATTCCCACAAGTGGATAGCATACCCTTCTTGCAAGGGATATGGACCAGTGATAAGTTTCATTTTTACATCGCTGTCTAGATGTTGTCAGAGCTAGACATCCCAGAGTCTGACAGAGCAAAGTGCTGGGGGCAGGTGCATGGGACAGCTCCCACTTCACCAAGAGGCATTCCAGCTGGTAGCCTGATGCCACATCAGGGTGGGAGTTCTCATCATGGTATTGGCAGTGTGCTCCAAACTTTGACAGATCAAGGAGACTACTTTCCCCACCCCCCCCCAAGATAGCAATCAGGGACAAATGCTTAGAAAAAATATATATATAGTTGACATTGTCAAAAATATACCAGAGGAAAGACAGCTGGGGGGTCAGTCTTGACTGCTCTTGCCATGAGTCATACAACCAGCCTGGCCACACAAAGCATCATGTGTTTGCAGTCCCTGGATGTGAAAGGGATGAAAGGTCATTATTCTTCTTCTGAGAGAGGAACAACAGTGTGTACTCGGGGCGTAAGGTCACCTCAAGGGTGTATCCAGTAAAGTTCTCCTTCAGCTCTATTCTCAGAAAACATTGTGGTTGCTTCATTTGATCCAACTTCATTCTCTGAATGAAAATTAAGTGTTAAGGGACCATATCACATTTTGAAAATGCAAGCTGGTGTTTTCATGTCACTACTTTTTCACCTGTTATGTGATGTGTTTGTGTTTATTGTTTGTCTCTCCTCATGTTCCTAGAATGTCAGATGCATGAGAGTAGACATGTCAGTGGGTTTTTTGTCATTGATAGTTTCCTGCTGCCTAAAAGGGTGAGTGATACCTCATAGACCCTCCATGACTGCTTGTTGAGTAAATGAATTTCTAAGAACATCAAATGCCCAAGAAATATATATGAGTTTTGTCTGAGGGGAATCCAAATGATGTGCAAGTCAAAATAGATATATTATATCTTGAATAATAGTAAAATACTCTTAAGCCCGTGGAAAATGTATTGTCAAATTCATGAAACTCAACCACTTACATGTAGAATTATAACATAATGGGAAAGCTGCCTTTTTTCCCAATATATTTGACAATAGAATGTTGTTTACAAATCACTAAGCAAAAGGAGTTTATTAGGTATACCAGAGTGTTGACTTAACCAATTAGATTATCTCCTGAAAGGCAAGTACAATGAACTTTGTACAGGTGAGCTCCATTCCTTTTTAGATTGGGACATGTTCTAGTTGCTAGAGCATAATGTTGTTGGCCAACGAGATCCAGAGGGAAGACTTGTACCCAGAGAACATGGTAGAGTTTGATACGGAATTTGTAGTAAAGGTACTACACCACATTTGGGATGTTGTTTGAAACGCCTTTCATTTACATGTTGTCATTTAACAGGATTTGGGTTTTCATCTCCTGTAAGAACTTTGTCTGCAGTCCTACAGATTGCATAACTAGTAATGAAAATGTTATTTTGGTTAAAATGTTTGGTCTGTTCCAACTTATTCGTTGACAGAAGAGCCTGTCAACTGACTAGCACCATGAGTTTATTAATTGTGCACGTCCTTAGTCTTTCATTTGTAGAAGCATAGCCTGTTTCCAGGAAATATTTTCTCATTGCATCTTGATTCAGAAATCAGTATTTTCTTATTAAACCAATATGTGCATTATGTCTTAGGATATTAGGCTGACATGATGAGTCATAACTTTTCTTTTAGGTGCTATACATGTTGGGTCTATTGAAATAATTAAAATTGCCTTGGAAATGATAAATACATAAATTAAGTAGTAAAAAAAAATAAGATAGGAAAGTAACTATGTTTGTCATTATTCAAAGTAACATATTGTCCCAAAAATTCATATTACTCTGGTTGGTAAATGCTATATCTAGTCTAAGTGAATTTTTATGTAAGTTTTTATTGTGATATTTTCAAAAATATAAGTATGATTCTCTAGTAACAATATACAAGATCATAGATCAAGAGGTTCTATTTCTGGAGATAGAAAAATGCAGTGGCTTTAGTAATTTTAAAATTAGGACCCATCTGGTGGTTTTCATCTTCAAGGCTGTTAGATGGAACCAAATAGTTTGACTCAGAAGCAAAAGAAAATGACACATTACAGGAACATAATACTAAAACCTAAGCCAGTGAGAGGGAAGTCAAGTTGGTTAAGGACCCATGAAGAAACACAACGTTGCTCTTTTGTTACTTAGAAAGATAGTATTGCTTTCCTTTAAGTTTTTCTTAATAAATATTTTTAACTATTTTATCTGTGTGTGTGTGTGTGTGTGTATTTTTAAATTTTAGATCCTACTTTCTGTTTCTTTGTGTTATTACATTTTTTTTGAGAAAAAATGGTTTGGGGCTATCATTTGTAAATAATGATAGCAGGACTTTTCTCCAGGTTTGGGAAGAGGCCTCCATGTCTCTTGAAACCTTCTGAGCCTGTAATGCAATGAGCACAGGTTTCAGACTCACCACCTCTATGGCCAGTTTATAACCTGAAGCTATTCAATGTGACCTTTCCTCCACGGAATACAGATAATAGCAACTATGTTAGAGGCTATCCTGAAGACAGGTTGAGAAAATGTATGTTTCAGCACTTTGAAGCCTCCACAGATGTTGAGTCAAAAATGTGCATTTTAATCTCACTCTGTTTGATGCACCGAGCATCATTTATTTAATCCATTCACTTATTTAATCCTCAAGACAAACTTCTGGGGTAGGTCCTATTTTAGCTTCATGTTAATGATGAGGAAGGTGAGATAGAGATGCTGTCTGATTTGCTCAAAATCATGTAACTGGTAATTTGAATAACTTGAATATATAAAGAAACTTGTGGACACCTGGGTGGCTCATCATTAAGCGTCTGCCTTTGGCCCAGGCCATGACCCCAGGGTCCTGGGATCAAGCAATGCATTGGGCTCCCTCCTCGGCAGGAGGCCTGTTTCTCCCTCTCCCCCTCCCCCCGCTTGTGTTCCCTCTCTCGCTGTGTCTCTCTTTGTCAGATAAATAAATAAAATCTTAGAAAAAAAAAAGAATAACTTGAATTTATAACTCTAATCCACTGCTCTTACATATGTTCACACTGGTCAGCTGTAAGTACGGTTTCTTATGTTCTCTTAATATTTAATACTGGGCTCTTCTTTGAGCTATCTGTGCCTAGAAGTTACAAAAGCAGAGGTCAAATCTATTGCCAGTCAGGGAGAAAAAACTGTGTGAGGGCCAGGTAAAAAGAAGGTTCCTTTTTGTCTGTCTGTGTGTTTGTCTTAGATAAGGAAACAGAAGAATAGCTCTCATTCTTAAATGTGTGTGATCTAGTGTAGTGACCTTGGAAACTTAAGGACTATGTATCCTATGAATAAATAATAAAAAAAATGGGCTTGCATTTTTAATACAAGTTTAAAATAAATTATGTACATTTATATATGTTACTGTACAAGTACACTTTATAAAACAGAAAGATGGATGAAATAAAATCCATGTAAAGGCGGGATGAAAATATTTCCTTGGTACATTCTTGTGAGTCTTACCACAAGTCATCTAAGGAGAGAGAATCCTGGGCAGGAGTGGTAAACCCAAGGCCCTCAGAGAACAATATGGCCCACCAGAAGCACTTGGTTATAAAAAGGGTTTGACAGTCATCTAAACACTGGGCCATCTCACATGGAAGTGTGGATTTCTGTGATATCCTGGAAACTTTGAAGACCTGGCAACACTGGTTTGCATTCCCACCCAACAGCCATTGACAGAAATTGGCCCCAGTTGGCCTCCGCAGACAAACACTGCTCCCCATCACAGCCTTGTCATCCCCATGGCTCCTTTGCAACTCATTCACTCTTACGTCTTCTTGCCCCCATAGGCACTTGAGCATAGAACCCCTGAATGAGAGAAGCAGAGTTCCTGTCCCTGTTCTACCATGATCTATAACCAGGGTCACTTTGAGCACGTCCGTGTGAATGATTTCTTCAATTTACATGGAAACTTAGCACATCATTCTTTCAATAAGACTTCTTGGTGCACTTACTGGCCACTAATATCTCACTCAGTTTCTTTGCTTGTTGTGGGACTGCAAAGAAAAGGAAAGGGATGAAAATGAAATTTGTCCCAGTGCTTTGCAAGACAGATGTGGTCAAAATGCGTGGTCTATCTTTGGTCTTATTTGGCATAGTCAATCTCCTTTTGCTCTGCCAGAAAGCAATTTCTACTGTAATGAGGGGTTTTTCTATTTGATTGTATAAAACAAAGGCCCATTGAAATTTTCATGTAGGACATTGACAACTAGAGTGCCAGCTTAAATTGTCATAAAACAGCACATACTTGGGGCACGTGGAGGACTCAGTCGGTTAAGCCACTGAATCTTGGTTTTGGTTCAGGTTATGGTCTCAAGGTCATGTGGTTGAGCCCCATGTCAGAAGGGAGTCCGCCTGGGACTCTCTCCTCTGCCCCTCCCACTATTCGTGTACTCTCTCTAAATAAATAAACTTATAAAAACAAAACAATGTATACTATTTCATTGAACTAGGCTATAGACCACATAAATTTAGTATCTTAAACTGTTTAACTTTTGCTACACTCATGGGGTCTCAGTGTTTAACAGGGCATGATTCTGGCATCATCAGTATGTCAGCTTTGCAAATTACTTGCTTAGAGTCACAGAAAATATTTGCTTCCTTAGAGATTACTTGTCTGCAAATCCCTGTGGGAAAGAGTTACAGGGCATTACAAAGGTGTGTTACTTTGTTAATGGAGAGTATGACACAGGTTATTGCCTATGAAGTCATTAAGGGTTTTCTGTGCTGTGACAGCTGTGTTTACCTATCACAGATCAATGAACTTGTCCCATGTTTCCTTCCCTCTCCTGTTATTTCAGATCAGCCTTGAGTGGAATTCAACAAAAGATGCTACAACAGCTTTATCTCTGGAAACTGTTAGCTTCAGGGACTGTTCTCACAGCGTTCTTCACAATCTGCTTCGGCCAGTATGACGACGGTAAGCCTGCTTGTAGTCTGACTTGGAGTGTTGGCTGGGGTTTCTGTTATTAGATGCAGAATGAATCATAACACCACAGTGAATAATGTTCATTTGTAGTTCATTTTTAAAGGTTAGTGGCTGTGTTTAATAATTTACTTTAATTAAAATAATCCTACAAAAGTGGCCTCTGGATGCACCTTGTTTCTTAAATATATTTTTTTTTAGATTTTATTTTATTTATTTGACAGGGAGAGATCACAAGCAGGCAGAGAGGCAGGCAGAGAGAGAGGAGGAGGCAGGCTCCCCGCCAAGCAGAGAGCCCGATGTGGGGCTCGATCCCAGGACTCTGAGATCATGACCTGAGCCGAAGGCAGCGGCTTAACCCACTGAGCCACCTAGGCGCCCCTGCACCTTGTTTCTTAATAAGGATTGTGGTTTGATAGAAAATCCAGAGGAAGTCCTCCCTTTGAACACTTACTCATTATCACTAAGCAAATGTGTGATTGCTATGGGGAAAAACAACAACAACATTAAATACTATTTACTAACCCTTGCATAGACAGAAGCAATGGTTCAGATAAAGTTTAAGAATACAAAATACACCAAAATTTCATATAAGATAAGGTCTCTGAAGAGGTCAAAAGTAGACATTTTAGGTGATTTTACTGTTAGCACTTTTAACTGGGTATTATGTTATTTCATCCAGCACCATTTTATTTGGAAAGAAAAAAAAAAATGGTAAAAGACTTGACATTAGAGTTTGTAAGATATTTCCTAACAGTAATTCAGGCACTTTAGAAAGAAATGTTAGTCATCAGGCTCGACCATTTAACACATTCTGTCTGCAGGGTCCTGAATGTGCATATCCTAGATACATGAATATTAGAGGGATCTGGCTTTGAATACCACGTAATAAGAGTTAGGATATATATAATACTTTAGGTTCAATAGAAGGAAGAAAGGGACAAATGTGTCCACTGTGTAGAAAATTGAGTTTTATTTTTCCTTTGCATTGTTTTTACCCTACATTTGTTCAGCATTTGGGGTTCCCAGCCAGAGGCAAGCAGACCCTCTTGACCCCTGTTGCCCTGTTATCTGGTTGCACTTAGTGGCAGCAAAGAATGGGATCAATATTAGTTGTTATGCTTTGCTTGGCTAAATTGAATGATCTGAAGACAGATGAATTGATTTGTTTTTATCACAAAAAATATTCAAATTGCACCCATATTAAGACATTCTTACTCCTTGGAAGTAATAGTTTCTTTCTATTTTCTATTCTTTCTATTTTCTATTTTTCATAGTTAGAAAAATATGACTCTTTGGAGACTTGCAGAATAATTAGCAACAGCAACTATTTTCATATAGTCAGTAGCCTAATTCCTTGAAAAGTGTTGCTAATTAGCACATTGCTTACTTTAAGTGTGTCTGAGTTCAGTGCTCATATTGTTGCCATTTCTGGTGACCGCAAATCTACATTCTAAATAAAATGTTTAAGTGTCATAATAAATAAGGTAACTGCTACTTTTTTTTTTTTTTAAGATTTTATTTATTTATTTGTCAGAGAGAGAGAGGAGCAAGAGTGAGCACAAGCAGACAGGGTGGTAGGCAGAGGCAGAGGGAGAAACAGGCTCCCCGCCGAGCAAGGAGCCCAATGTGGGACTCGATCCCAGGACACTGGGATCATGACCTGAGCCGAAGGCAGCCGCCCAAACAACTGAGCCACCCAGGTGTCCCGGTAACTGCTGCTTTGAAGCAAAAATATCAATGAAACTTAGAAGAGCATAACTTTCTATTAAAAGGGTATATTTTAAATTTGCCCCAGGAAGGGAGCCTGGTGGCTCAGTGGGTTAAACATTTTGCCTTCTGCTCTGGTCATGATCTCACGGTCCTGAGATCCAGCCCTGTGTCAAGCTCCCTGCTTAGGGGAAGTCTACTTCTCCCTCTGCCTCCCCCCCACCTCCGCTTATGCTGGCTCTCTCTCTTCTCCCCGCTTGCCTCTCAAATAAATAAAATCTTTTAAAAAAAAAAAGGAAGAAAAAATGATTTTGCCCCAGGAATAGATGACAAATCTGTATTGATCGTTTTCTATGTCATAAGGCATTCTATTTTTATTCATATTTAGTGTTCACACTGAACGGGGAAGATTTCAATGTCATTGCTCACATTAGAAAGGCACAGGCCCAGTACTTTTCAGCTATGTAATTTAGGTTATCAGAGAAAATGATTCCTGGTTTAACTAGGAATGCTGTAGATTGGTTTCCTTAATAAGCTCATTTGCTCTTGCTAAGTGTGTTCACATAGACTCCAAAATAAGATCAGGTAACTGCTGGCTACCTTATCATTTACTTTCTGAAGCGACGTGCAGCCTCACACCTGCCCCCTGCCTGCCTGCAGGAGGCCTGCCCCTGGGGGACTGAAGTGGGGGTGGCCCCCTGTGAGACCCCTGCTCAGCCTCCTTCCACCCCCACGGACTCACTTGGATTTCAGGAAGACAAAGGGATTGGAGCCCTTAAAGAAGCATGAATTCTGTATGCTGTCTTATAGAAGTCTCTTCCCTTTATGTGCTTTCTCCCATCTCTTCCATCCTTGCTTCTTCCCATGTACCCCATGCCAGTGTCTCAGTCTTTTCATTAGGTGCCCCGCCCCCTAGGTCTTCACTTCTCTCTGACTTCCCCCAATCAGGGACGCTGTGGCATCACTGTTATTCAGTTGTTTAGTGATGTGTGGCTGAAAATTGTTCTTATACTTGGTATTTTTTAAAAGATTTTATCTATTTATTTGACAGTGAGATCACAAGTAGACAGAGAGGCAGGCGGGGGGTAGGGGGAACAGGCTCCCCAACAAGCAGAGAGCCCAATGTGGGGCTCGATCCCAGGACTCTGGGATCATGACCGGAGTGGCTTTAACCCACTGAGCCACCCAAGCGCCCCGCTATTTTTTAAAAACTATATAAAATTGGGAGCCCACACAATGAAGGAATAAATCAGAACTCAGAAATAAAATCGCACTAAACTGGAATATGCAGTAAGAATTTCTTGAAGCAATGTGTTTTTAACTCAAATGCTTGGGGATGCAGGTATAGAAGCTTAGATGGAAGGAAGATAATGGTGACATCCTAAACATGATTGAAACCTGTGAGGAAAGCGAAAAGTGAAAAGAATAGTTTGCCCTAGGTAAAATGCTGGTTGGATTGGCCTGTTATGATAGTTGGCAACTGGTCAAATAAAGGGTGAGGAGTTTTGAATAGAGAAAAATAAAGGAGAAAAAATTTAAACTACCATAAGGCTATTAGGATAACAGTCTATTAGGATAAAAGACTAGGTTTTTCTTATATGAAATAATAGTATTCTTCTGGATTTTTAATGAAAAACAGTTTCCTCTTTTTTTTTTTTTTTTCCTTTTAGGCATAAGAGAGTTATCCTGAAATAAAATATTCTGGTATTAGCCAAATGTATAGAACTGCTTCTAAGGGAAATATATTATATAATTATTATTTAAATACTTTATATCACATTTTTTTTCACTTGAAAATTTTGGCTAAGTTTTGAATCTTTTCATATTTTTCACTCACATTGCTGGGAGAAGTTTCTAGATTCAGTAATAAAATTTGCAGTTGGTCTGTCCCATAGTGGACACTTCATTTGTTGGATGACTATATCTAAGCAAACATTAATAGTGTCAGTGAGATTGATTGTCTTATATTAAATTTTAAAAGTAAGAATTTAGCTAACTGATAGAAAATAAAAGAACATAATACATTTTCAGTTAATGACCTCATTCTACCCATAGATAGCATTGGAATTGATATTCTCACTTGTGGCTTCACACATTATGAGCACTGACAAGTTTATTTGAATGGGGACGTGGGCCCTGATCCCACATTGATTGTGCGGAGTCTGGGGCGCGGGAGGAAGGAAACAGGGCCATCTGCTAAAGTGTGTGTGGGATGGGGGAAAAAACGCCTCTAAAAGATGTCTCTTATTCTAATGTGCTAGTCACAGGGAGGTAAATAAGCGAAGTTGTGTACAGGGTCTGTTATAATTGATTCTGAGTTGATTTTGAGTTCATGAATGAATCCTGAAAGAGAGAGAGAGAGAGAATGGGAAAATGATATATGGGCAATGGGTATATTTTATTTTATGTTGTATGATTTCCTCTGAATTTTCAAATTGTCCATATTAAATCTATAATCAGGAAAAAAAACTCTGTTTAAAAAACAAACTACAATCTGTACATTGTGACTAAGTTTAGAGTCAGAGGAGTTTTAGAAGGTATGTGTACCAATGGGTGGGGGGGGTTGTCTATCTGTCTGTAAGAGAGAGAAACATTCACTAAGTGCGAGCACATTATGGGAACCAGCTTGCATTTATTTAATAAAGGGTTCTCCCTGGCTGTTCTGGCATTTAGCTGGAAGACAAATGTCTTCTGCCTTGCTCTTGAGCTACTACGTAAATCAGTACACATCTGCGACCTGAAGAGAGCTGCTAGATAAGCCCAACCTCATGAAGGGGACCCTGGTTAAAAGGCCATTGAGACACCACAGTACCTAAGCCTGTTTCCTTACAAATAACAGTATTAATAAATATTCACTCTTAGAACTCAAGTGGAAAGTTTCGCATAGCATTTGGTATATGGCTAATGTTCAATTAACTGTTAATCTTTGTTGCTATTATTACTTCTCATCACTTGTATATCATCATACTTCTTTTTTATAACCTTACGTATTTATTTATAAAGGAGTACTATGTGTCCCTGTGCTTGTAAATTTGTTTTGTTTTGTTTTGTTTTTTGTTTTTTTTTTTGTCTCTCCAAATTTACCAAACACCTTGAAGGCTTTGTTAAATTACACTTCATTCTGAAAAGTATCCATGACTATGTTCTCTCCTTGGAGAGCTTCCTGGTCCATGTGAAGTAGGGGGTTGTGGGGGAGGAAGTTGGAGGAGTGTTTCCAGGTTCATTTTCATGCTTTCTGTTCTGTAATCTGTGGAAGGTCAGTGAGAGGATATGCATGCTGGTCCATTAAGAGTGTGACCATCTAAGGTCTGAGGCCAAGCCTGGAAACTTTGTTTTCCTCAGTGACTTTGGCTCATGCTAATTAATCTTAGAAGAGAATGGTTGATAAATTACAATGCTGATAATATAATTATAAGGAGATTCTGTCAAAAGAGCTGAAACACTTGAGTTTCCAAGCAAGGCAGGTCCCCACTTGAGATGCCTCAAAGAAAGTAGAGTTGGTTCAGTAAAGGGAACAGCTATGCCAGAGCAGTGGGACGGTTTTAATGGCTCCTATTCCACGGCTTTTCCATACTGTTAAGAGGACGCTACCATAGCACTATACCCACATCACGGGCTGCAGTGGGACCCCCTGTCTGCCAGGATCATGCTGGACATCTCTCAAAAATCCCATATCCCCTGAGTATTCTATTTCTAAGTGTAATGCATGTGGTCTTCTTCTTGACAACATTATCTTTCTCTGGACATAGTATCGTGCAAACGTTTCTCCTAGTTTCTTTCAGTTATAATCAAATTAAGCTAAAGATGATTATTGAAGATTATAAGAAGTTTTCAATGAGCTATGTTGTCTGTGAAACATCTTCATCCCTCATTTAAATTTGATTTCTTAAGGCAGCATTCATAGAAAGTGAGCAAATACATGTGCGCACACAGACATATCTACCTGCATAACACACATTTTAATACACATTTCAGACAAAGAACCATAGCATGCATTCTTATGCAAGTTTTTCACTTCATATGTTATAAACACCTTTTTGTCTGTAATTTATTCCATCTGATAGTATTTGTTTTCGTTCTGAGTCTAAAGCTTGGCTGTGTCCTCTTTTTAGATTATACCCACACCTGCATTTCTTGTCTCCTCTTTTCTGACTATGAGTCATCACCTGGGTCCTTGTTAAGCACTCCCCCCACCCCCAGGACTTTGTTTTAGAGTAAAGGTTTGAAAAACATACACCTTTTTACGTAGTTTGTTTCAGCAACAATTGTCCAGTAAGCAAGTTCAAATATAAACTCTTAAGCTATGACCTTGTGCCGAGAAGGATTACTTCTGTGGCTTTTGTATACTCTAGTAAATGGCTCACTTAAAGTCCATCTGTATACTCTGGAGAACCAGAGCTAAATAACTGGGGGGAGGGGGAGCTCTGATAAAGAGAAGACCAATTATTGTACTTAGAAGATTCTCTTTCTACTCACCTGTGCCCACCTGCGTGCGCTCTCTCTCTCTCTCTCTCTCTCTCTCTCTAATACACATGTTATTTCCAAGATAACCTGGAATTGCTAAGTACTAATAGTTCAGATGCCCCATTTGTCCTGTGAAGAGAGGGAAAAGAAGGGGAAGGTCTAATTCAGTGTCCTAGCACTGCAGACTAAAATAACGGTAACTGGTAAGGTGGATACTTCCCTGCAGGGTTCTAACACCTGAAAACTGGAACCTATTGAAAAATAAAGTACTCATATCCTAATTGCACGAAATGCATGAAAGACAGAACTCTTTAAGTATCCTTAATAGACATTGAGATTGAGCAAAAATGTCACCGTAACCCTGCGTGGTTTCAAGTCATCAGTGATGCATACAGCTCATGGTACAGTGGTTTTTCTTAGTTGGGTCTTTTCCTGTCAAATCTCTCCTGTTACCACTTCTCCACCAATTCCCTTAAGCTTCAATTTGCTTGTTCTCATAACCCTACTATAACTGTGCTCTCTAAAGCCTCCACCAGCTACTTTCTTGGACAAATCCTATAATCTACCATTTTAGCAAGCAGCTCTATTGATCCACCTTCCTTACAACTTTGTTTTTTTTGGAGGTTCTTTGTACTGACTTTTTCTGATTGTCTATATATCAGCCTCCTTCTTCTTCCTGGTGAACATTCTACCTCTTCCTTTTTTGTGGTTTTGAAAGTGTCCCACTCTTATTTATATTTCCATAAGGATCTATATATAAATATATATTTTTAAAGATTTTACTTATTTATTTGACAGAGAGAGATCACAAGTAGACAGAAAGGCAGGCAGAGAGAGAGAGAGGGGGGAATCAGGCTCCCCGCTGAGCAGAGAGCCCGATGTGGGGCTCGATCCCAGGATGCTGGGATCATGACCTGAGCTGAAAGCAGAGGCCTTGACCCACTGAGCCACCCAGGTGCCCCGGGAGCTATATTTTTTAATGAATTAGTTTTGATATTTTTTGACAGTGTGGTCATTTTCTACCCTCCTTCTCTGGCACAGAGTATTCCTCTCCCTTCACTCCCTCTGCACGTATGGTCACATTGCCTTGGTCCACATGTTCTGATTCACTTATTTAGTTAACATTTTATTGTATATCAACTCTAGAAAAGACAGTAAGGCAGTCTCAGGGTGCCTGGGGGGCTCTGTCAGTGAAATGTCTGCCTTTGGGTCAGGTCATGACCTCAGGTTCCTTCCCTCAGGGGGAGTCTGTTTGTCCCTCTCCTTCTGCCCCCCTCAAATAAATAAATAAAATCTTTTAAAAATCAAGGCAGTATCTTCATCCAAGTATAATAATGACAGTGATAGTCAATATGCAATGTGATCTGTGTATTAATAGAATTAAGTGCAGTGTCTGGGTTTTGGGAGAATACCAGTGGAAAATTTGCTGAAGAATTCAGGGTAGACATAGTAAAGAACTATGCACAGGACAGATTCTGAGTTTCCAAGTTAAGGAACTTGAGGACCATATAATTTGAGAAAGCAGTGTGGTGCACTGAGCTGGCGTTCTGGGTTTTCAGATGTGTACAGGTCTCTTGGCACAACACCAGGGATTGTGCGCACTATATCATGATTTTATTCAGGAGACATTAGGTATTAATGTATCCGAAGGTAACAAAACAGCATGTGTTTGTTTGTGATCGCTATCTGTCCTGGGCTCATCTATGCACTCTTCCCATTCATGAAACTCCAGCTGACCACATCCCCAGTCTGTTTTTGTTTTGTGTGTGTGTATGTGTGTATTTGAGAGAGAGAGATAGACAGACAGATGAACAGAGACAGAGACAGAGGAAGGGAAAGGTACCCCTAGAAGCTATTTCTCAATGTTTGTAGTGTTCAGTTTTTGCAACTGACTGTATTAATACCGTGCCTTCTCAGACACTGGTCTGTTCCTACATATTTGCATACACACCATCCCGGCATATTCAACAAGTTCGTTGAAATCAGAAAGTGTATCAACATTTATGTTATGTATAAACCATTATCTCTTAACAATAACCACCAACATTTATTTAGCATTTACTAACCAAGTCTCCAGGTACATTGCATTCCTTAGTTTAATTTTCAGGATAACTCCAGGAGGTCCTGGAGGTGATATGAACAACCATGTAGCAGTTCTCTTCTATTCCTCTCTACCCCCAGGTCAGGAGGCTCTAGTGGCATGAAGAGGTGAACTTGCTTCCCGGTGTGGTAACTAGGAGGGGACAAAGGCCAAACCAGACCTTTTCCTCAGGTCCATGTGCAGTCACTAGCCTCTGGGCTATTTTATCATGACATCAGAATCTAATATTCCCTTCCAGGTTTTACTCAGATTCTGTTTATTCCTTGATACTAACTTATTCATTATTCTTTGATGTTGTTGCTAATGACAGTCAATCAAAATTAAACATGGAAGGGTTGGTCAAAGGGTATAGACTTCTGGGTACAGAGGAACAAGTCCTGGGGATCTAATATCCAGTGTGGCGGTGACCATTACTAACACTGCAGTGTGTTTTTGAAATGCTCTGAGAGAGTAGATATTGACCGGTCTCACCATGGCAAAACAGAGAAACACATGCATCAATCCACAAATACACAGCCAAGTAAACACAGAAATAAGATAGCTGTGCAGGTTGATGGCTTGTGTTATTTGGGTTGATTATGGCCATCATTTTGCAATGGGTAAGTATCCAGACACCACACCGTGCTCCTTACCTCGGTAAAATTTTTGTCAGTTACACTGCAATCAAGTTGAAAAAAATAATACCTCTCTCCCCTCTTTATATTCCAACACATCACCTAACATTTGTTTTATGTTGAGATTATAAATTGCTGAAGACAGAAACTGTCTCATTTACTTTTCTCAGCCCTTGACAGAATGACCCAATTAGAGGTTATTGAAATAAGTAAACACTGAAATTAGAGAAAATATTAGAGAGATGAAATGTCTCTTTCAACAATGTAGAGTAGGTTGATGCAGTTCAAGAAGAGCAACTAGGGTTCAAACAGCAATTCAGAAACATACTTAATGAGCGTTTGATTTCTCGGGCGTTGCTCAACATTGACGTGGGGACAAAAACAATCCATAGACACCTGTGCTAGGGAGATGCTGCCCACAGCCAGGTATTTTTGGTTTGTTTGTTTCTGTTTTGTGGGTTTTTGCATCCTGTTGGGAAACCTATTTAGGCAAGCTCTATGTGTATATATGTGTGATTTTTGAGAGATTCAGCGGTCATTGACACCATCATAACGTGTCACTGAGCCAAGTCCATGGAAAACTCAAACTGAACCCATCCTTCCCTCCAGTGTGCTTCTCGCCTTTCTTTTCTCCAGTTCTCAGTCGCCCTTCTGGGCATTTGTTCACAACGTTGGTGGATCCCACGGTGGCACTGATTCCTGGATCAGCAGCCCAGCTCATGCCACTCATCTTTTCTGCTCATGTAAGACCTTCTACTGCCCCTCAGGGCCACTCAATTAGACTGTTCAGTGATGACTGTCCTGCTACTCTGAGTTTATTAAGTGTCTCTGTTGAACACATGGAATACTGATGAGCTCTCTTCAAACTGAACCTGAGACAGGGTGCAGACAAGGCCTTGCCAACTCCACACTGCATGGGGCTGGATCCAGCCCTGGGCCATGGCAGCTCTGCTGGGTACACAGGAGGCACTTGGGATGGTATCCCCACAGGGAAAAGAAAACAGCATTTTAAAAAATATTAATAATGCATTGTGTATATTATATTCATTCATCCATTTGTCTATTCAGGTAGAGCAAGCATATGCAACTTCTATTATGTGCACATCAGATTTCTGTTAATCGCAACTAAGTGATTTCTGAGTGCCAGATGCATACATACTACACACTTGAGTTACATTGCTTATATACATATAATACACATGATATGTGTGTGTGTGTGTGTGTGCATGTTTAAATAGGTTGCTGGTGCTATAGAAAAATACAATCTTTGCAAAGAGCCAGATTTCTAGAAGAGCAAGAAGAAAAAAGGAATTTTCAGCAATGTATATATTCTCTTCTTATTTAAACTGCACAAGAACCCCATGAGATAAATTCTATTATTATTCCTATCTTACAGATGAGGAAATTGAAGCTCTAAGGATAGCAAACTGTCTTGGTTCAGGTCATGGGTCTCCTACATCTTAGGGCCATGATCCTACTTCAGGCAGCATGGCTCAAACTGGCACAGCCTGAACTACTATATTTCAAAGCCTTAGGACAGAGTGCTACAGGACTCAAGAAAGTTGGATAATACAGACCCTGATCCATGGAACCTTAGAGAATCATGGCACTATGATCAATCCCTATTGTCCATTTATTCAATATATATGTTTTAACATCTCTGATGTACCAGTTTCTTGCTAAGTTCTGGAGATGCAAACATCAATAAGGTACATTTTTTGGACCTCATGAATGCTACAGCCTAGTTCGTACAGAACATCAATACAAGGAACAAACAGATTACAAGTATAAGTCAATATACTGTAGGTTGTGAAGGGCGGGAGTTAAAAGGATGTCATTCTTCAAAGTGTGTCGAAGTCTGCGAAAGTCCTAGAAAGATTTTTAGAGTGAGATAGTTTTGAGTTACTTGGAAAATGAGTGACAAGCTGCAATAGATTCAAACCTGATACACGATGCATTGTGTGTGCAGTCCGAGCGAAGGGGAACGTGGGAGGATTAACAGAGGATACTCCTTGGTGGTGTGCAGAGATGGAAGGAGTGGTTAAAGCATGGGCTTGGGAATCAGACAGACCTTCTCCAACTTCTGACACAATCAATGGAGGCATTTTGATGAGTGATGTAACCTCCCTCAGACTCAGATCTCCATCTCTTCAACAAGGGTAATGGTAGCCTGACTGGACTGCTGGTGGAATTAACTGACGTGATGCCTGGGAATGGCTCATGAGGCTTCCTAGCATATGGGCAGTGATTAATACATGCACTTTGGTATAGAATAATTTTCCATTTTCCAATTAAGGTAGACTTCAGGTTTCCTCATAATTATTCAGTATTTATTTGGGTTCTATTTGCCTGAAAACAATAATGCACATACACAATCACCTGCAACATATTAAATGGACCACACCCTCCATAGAAATATCATACACTTTCACCATACTTCTTTTGGGGTACTATACTTCTCTGCAGGGTTTCCTGCACATGGAGCCTGTGGATTTTTTCGCTGTGCTTATTATGGCATCTGGGAGAAGAGAAACCCAGTAAGCATTTGGCTATCTCTACCTTTTCCATATTTTTCTCTTATTTCTCTACCACCTTCAACTCTGCCAGTTTTGAATAGTTCCTTTTTATGTACAGGAACTTCCTTTAGTTCCTTATACCTACTCTTTCTTTGTTTTTGTTTCAATGTTCCAGGATTCATTGTTTATGCATTGACCTTCACTCATGGGAGATGGTGCTCAATGCTTTCTTCTTTGTGTTTTGTTTCCTACATTTTCCCAGCCCTCTCCTCCTTCCTTATTTGTTCTCTTTCCTGTTTCTTTGTCTTCTCTCTGTCCCTCTCTCCCTCTCTCTCACTCCTCCCCTTGCCCTCTTACTGACCTTCCCTCTCTCTCCTTCACTCACTCATTTCCCCCCTCCTCTCCTAGCACTTGCTCTTGTTTTGTTATCTTTCTCCCTCCCTGTAGGTAATTTATATTCCAGAAAGTACAACAAGCACTTTCTTGGCTTTAGTCACTTCATATTCCTAACACTTTGGTCTACATTTAAAAGGTTATCACAACTGGACTTTCAGTCTCATTTATTGCAGAAAAGAATTAGGATAGCATCTTAGGGAAAAAGAAAGAAAAAACTCCCAGAGTGCACACACTGCAATACCTCTAAAGTTTCCTTCTATTATCAAATGAGCGCCTTAGAAGAGATGCCCTCCGATTTCATTTCCAATGATAATGAAGTTTGAAAACATTTTCAATCGCATCTCTAAATTTGTAAGATTTAAATTCAAACTAGGACCTTTGCCAAATAGCATCTGTGAAATTATCAGTTCCAAGGGAGTTCATTTAAATATGTAAAGTGAGATATGGTCTCAGGGGGAGAAAACAACAACAACACAGGACTCCTTAGTGACCTGTGGGCACTGGACCTGAGCCCACACAGGCAGTTGGTACTGGTCACTGAGAGCTCCCCAGCTCCCTCCCATCTGACAACAGAAGTCCTTTTTTTTTTTTTTAATTTATTTTCAGCGTAATAGTATTCATTGTTTTTGCACCACACCCAGTGCTCCATGCAATCCATGCCCTCTCCAATACCCACCACCTGGATCCCCCAACCTCCCACCCCCTGCCCCTTCAAAACGCTCAGATTGTTTTTCAGAGTCCATAGTCTCTCATGGTTCACCTCCCCTTCCAATTTCCCTCAACTCCCTTCTCCTCTCCATCTCCCCTTGTCCTCCATGTTATTTGTTATGCTCCACAAATAAGTGAAACCATATGATAATTGACTCTCTCTGCTTGACTTATTTCACTCAGCATAATCTCTTCCAGTCCCGTCCATGTTGCTACAAAAGTTGGGTATTCATCCTTTCTGATGGAGGCATAATACTCCATAGTGTATATGGACCATATCTTCCTTATCCATTTGTCCGTTGAAGGGCATCTTGGTTCTTTCCACAGTTTGGCAACCATGGCCATTGCTGCTAGAAACATTGGGGTACAGATGGCCCTTCTTTTCACTACATCTGTATCTTTGGGGTAAATACCCAGTAGTGCAATGGCAGGGTCATAGGGAAGCTCTATTTTTAATTTCTTGAGGAATCTCCATAGTGTTCTCCAAAGTGGCTGCACCAACTTGCATTCCTACCAACAGAAGTCCCTTTTCTTAGCCAGGTTCACTGTGGCTTTGGGAGCAGATCTCCCAAAATGTGTGACGTTTGAAGGCAATCACAATGTATTTGTGTTTGTCGTATGATATTAAGTGCCTCATTCCATAACATACACCCCCTCACACACGCATACACACAAACACACACACACAAGCTAACTTATGTAATCAAATCATATGAAAATCAGCTTCTATTTACTGAAAAGTCTTCAAAAGTTTTCCAAGGGCTGTGGTCGTGCTCACATTAAAAGTGACATAACGCAAACAGCCTTGCAAAGAAACTCTTGAATTCTGGATTTTCTACAAGCCCGATCCCATCGGTAGAGATTACTGCAAGGAACAACTGGCCAGTGATGGCACTGCTGATAAGAATAACTAGAAACTGGGGCGCCTGTGTGCCTCAGTGGGTGAAGCACCCAACTCCTGGTTTTGTGATCTTAGGGTCATGGGATCAAGGCTCCCCATCAGTCTCTGTGGGGAGTTGCTTGAAGAGTCTCTCCCTCTGCCTCTCCCTGCACGCTTTCTGTCTCTCAAATAAATTAATTAATTCAAGAAAAACGAATAACTAGAAACTTATGAGAAAGCACTTCAAAAACAGAAAAGGTTCAACCACATCCCCTCAAGACAGTGAGGTGTCAAATAGGGAAGTGTCAGATAATGGTACTCCTTGTTGACCTGGCAGAATGCAGGGTGATATGAAATACTGCAATTTAAGATTGCTGACATGTTTTGGTAGAGTAAATAAATAATGAATAGGTTTTTTTAAAAATCAATGACTTAGAATATGAAAAGCATATTCAGTAGGGTTTGGAAACAACTGAATCTCAGTCAGAATTTTATGCTTATGTGATTCCTACACCGCATCTTCTTTCTTTACATTTTTTTTTCTGAGTTCAAGTTTAGCAACAACAATGAAAGATCAAAAGTGATGCCCCACTACTGTGCAGCTCAGTCAGCCCGCCCCAGAGCACAGCTTAGGCCGTTCTCTCCAGAGGAAGAAAATCTGGCCTCCTCAGCTCCTACAGGAAGGGCCTGTCCTGTCCCATACCATACCTGCACTGAGTCTAAAGTCTTGAGTGTTAACATGGATAATAGTACAAAAGAGATTTTTCATGGCCGCTTATGGCAGCTTGGCCCTAAAATGGCCCAGGGTTCACTTCTTCTTCTTCTTTTTTTTTTTTTTAATAGCACCATGGGTCTCAAGTTCTTTTTTTTTTTTTAAAGATTTTATTTATTTATTTGACAGAGAGATCACAAGTAGGCAGAGAGGCAGGTAGAGAGAGAAAGAGGAGGAAGCAGGTTCCCTGCTGAGCGGAGAGCCCGATGTGGGGCTCAATCCCAGGACGCTGGGGTCATGACCTGAGCTGAAGGCAGAGGCTTTAACCCACTGAGCCATCCAGGCACCCCGGGTCTCAAGTTCTTTATTGTTGAAAGTATTTTTGCATATAGTGCCACTGCAAACAAGACACAGTGAGGGCAGTTTGATTTTTTCCCTATTCCATTTTTTTTTCTTTTCAGCATAACAGTATTCATTGTTTTTGCACCACACCCAGTGCTCCATGCAATCTGTGCCCTCTCTAATACCCACTACCTGGTTCCTCCAACCTCCCACCCCCCATCAAAATGGATAAAAAACCTCAACGTGAGACAAGAATCCATCAGGATCCTAGAGGAGAACATAGGCAGTAACCTCTTCGATATCAGCCACAGCAACTTCTTTCAAGATATGTCTCCAAAGGCAAAAGAAACAAAAACGAAGATGAGCTTTTGGGACTTCATCAAGATCGAAAGCTTCTGCACAGCAAAGGAAACAGTCAACAAAACCAGGATTCACTTCTGCTTAGAGAAATATTCTTTGCTCTTTGGGACAGCGGGCTTGATGGTATCACTGCCAGGCTTCCAGCCAGCTGGGCACACTTCCCCATGGTTTTCAGGAAACTCAACTAGTCTGACTCTCAACCACAGAGCGACCAACAGCGAGGTCTTCACAGCGATCTGTGGAAGGATGCCTTTATCATCAATGATAAAAATGCATGAGATGTCTTCATCAGCCTTTAAGACTCCATAGTCCTGAAGGATGGTACACTTGGGGTGTGATATAAGCGAATGTTCACGGGTCCCTGTCCTCCTTGTTTCTTGGGTATGGTGATCTACACCAGGTGATGGAAACAAGAACCCACAGAAGTACCAATCACTTGACACTTGACTTTCTTAAATCTTTCTGCCCTGTCACTGGAAGCGATGATCTCTATGGGGGCACACAAAGATAAAGTCAAGAGGAAAAAAGAACACAGCATATTTTCCTTTGTAGTCAGAGAGGCTGATGTCTTTGAATGGGCCATCTAGCGTAACAGCCTTGGCTTTGAAGTTGGGGACAAGGTGCTCAATTTTGGCATTTCCTGAAGACATCTTTCTATTGGCAGATTTGAAACAGAACACACCAAAGACCAGTCAGGAAGAAGACCTCTACACCCATATTTTAAATGGAAATTTTTGGAACTATACCAAATTACAAAGATATATTGCTCTAACGGGGGGGGGGGCGGGGAGTCTGTATAAATACGTACATACATATGTACATATGTACATAATTCACTATCTTCAATGAAAGATGTAGAGGAGCAAATGAATTTCAAAAGTATGCACAAAGGGAAAACTACATTCCAACTTCACAGAATCTCAAAATAGACTCTCTTTTCTGTGTGCTGTGTGTATGGCAAATTTGGTGACACATTCATTCGAACATATTAGCAAATTACACTGATCAATTGCATTCTATTATAGAATTTCATTATCTAAAATTAGGAAAAAAGGAAATATCTTTGCTGGTACTTCTGAAATGCATTTCTTAAGTATTTTGTGAATATTCTTTCAGGTTTGAGATTTAGAAATCATTTTGAACAGGTTTGATATAAAAAGTTATTTGAAGAGAAGCTCTTAAAATAAATGAGAAGAAAAAAAAAGCATGTCACTATAGGTCTGTCTAACTTTATCACCATCCCTTCTCTTCCTTCTCATCGGATGGTTACAGTAGATATTTACAAGATATACACTTGGGCCAAAGTCACTTTAGGAAAGACTGATACTTGTATAGGAAATATATTTTGGGTATTACCGAATATGCATTTTTGGCTTTTTGTTTAGTTTCAGTGGATTTTTTTTTTTAAATATAAGGAAATAAGATCATGCAAAATGTACTGGTACCTCTAAACTGACCCATTATGATTACTATTGGTTTGAGACATAATCATCATTGCTTCAGTCAGAGAAATGAATTTTCTATGAATCACAGCATCTCTGATACTGAATGTTTTTTCTAGAAGTCATTAAATATCTGCCAACACCTATGTAATATATCTGAGGCACTAATCACTTTAGTCACTACTCATTTATTTATTTATTCATTCAACACACTTTTGAAGGATTGCTACTATATGCCAGGTACTATAAAAAGTGTTGGGGCAAGGCGTTTGTTCCAGATGGAGGGAATAATGTGTATGGCCCTGTGATCAGAAGTAAGCACAGTATGACAAAGAATCTGAATGAAGGTCAGTGTAAATCAAATGCTAATGGAACTGCAAGGACCAAGGTTTACAGATGGTAATAGTGATAATTTTAGATTTAATTATAAGTGAAGCCATTGGAATTTTAAAAGCAGGAGCAGGGCGCCTGGGTCATTCAGTCAGATAAGCATCTGCCTTTGGCTTAGGTCATGAACCCAGGATCTTGGAATCAAACCCTGCATCAAGCTCCCTGCTCAGCAGGGAGTCTGCTTCTCCCTTGTCCTCTGCCACTCCCCTTGCTTGTGGGCACTCAATCTCTCTCTCTCTTTCTCTGTTGAATAAATAAATGAAATCTTTAGAAGGAAAAGAAAAAAAAAAAACGGGTGAGAGTAGAAGGGAAGGTGTGACAACATGATCCCATTTGTTCTAAGACAGATCACTAGATCTAGTGGGAAGAATGAATTCCTGTAACATCTGATAGAGAAAATAACACATAGACAAGATACACATCTGTGGCATAGTCCAAGCAGAAGATAGTGGTGGTTTAAACGATGAGGGGGTTGGATTAGCTAGGGAAGGAAACTATATATAGAGACTGATGGAGAGATTGGGAGAAAAAAAAAGAAAAAAAATATATAATGTATGTATATATATACACACACACACACACACACACACACGCACACATGATATATGATTTATTAAAAACCAGGAGGGAAGAGAGGAAAATATATATATATACTATGTATATGTATATATATATTCATATCATATATATATAATATGTATATATGTATACATATACACATGCACACATCATGTATGATTTATTAAAAACCAAGAAGGAGGAGAGTAAAGGGAAACAAAGCTGAAGTAAGTAGTCCCAAGAGCAGGACCATTCACTGAGACAGAACCCCTGAAAAGTCCACAGTTAGAAGAGAGATCTTGAGTTTAGTTGCGAGCAAATTGAGTTTGAAAGAGAAATTAGTTGATTCAGAATGATGTTAAATTTTTGCAACAAAAATAGTAACCTTCAATGCTTTGCTATGATTTTTGAAAAAATCACCAGTGTGGTAGAAAATTATCAATTTTTACAATTATTTTGATTTTGTGTTTTGTTGAAAAAAAAGTTTAACTTTGATGGCTCTCTGGATCCTCTACTCAATGTTGTATACAATTTAATGAACTGTTTGTTTTTCTCTATAGGAATGTCCAGTATACAACTGGTAAGGTAACAATTGGTATATTAAAATATATAATTGGTAAGATAACAATTATATATTGGATATTCCTACAAAGAATAATCAACATAATTTTTCTCTCAAGGAAGAAAAAGACATTGGTATTTAATTTGTCAAAACTACCACTTGAAATCAAAATGATGGAGAAATAATGGAACATCTATCTACCATCCTAGAATGCAGAATTTTTCTCTAAAAATTTAGAGTTTGAAGGCCTTTTACTTCCCTTTTAGTATCATAATAGGAGAAAATTTAAATTCTGCTTACAGAAATACCTTTTAACTCTTAACCCATTGATCAAATAAGATTTTAAGAATCTAAGACCAAAGGATATGTGTATTCATCCTCATAGACTCATTCTTTGAAGTCATGTTTGTCTGAATTTCTATACATTGTGTTACGAACTATGGAAATTTAAAATAATTTTAAGTTTTGTGGAGACTGCATTATATATTATTTATAATTTATCAATCATTAATAAATTATAATAAATTTATCGATAATATTAATGGTTTATTAATAAATTTTATTAATAAATGCATATATGTGAATTTTAAATTAAATATAAGGAAAATGATCGTGTATAATTTTCCATATTTGTGTAATTCAGTAGGGAAATATCAAATATGACTATTAATTTTGAAAGATTAAAATACTCCATAGCAGTATTTGTTCTCCTCAAGGGATGCAAGGGATAAAGGACAGCAGGCCCTCTGTTATAGGGACACAAGTATGCAAAACGGAAGCTGGGCACCATCCTAATCCCATTAGTTATCTCATTTCCCCCTTTTTCCTCTATTGTTCCTATTCATGTGAATTTTTACTTGAGAACATTAGGATTTTAATTATTATTAAATGCCCTTACTGAAGACAACCAAATATACTCCAGGTATATTAACACTGTGCAGAGATTCCTGGGACAGATTTCTTTCCCCACAGTTCAAATTTCAGTTTTGAAAGAAAAATCTAATTTACAAATCTGTCAAGTATGTAGACCATAGCCTCTTCTTCTGAACATACTCATTAGATTGTAATCAAATATAAGGGTGAAATGCATAGTTTCTCCTTGAATTTGGTGCCCCAGCCTAGTCTCATGAATGTATGTCTAAAACTTATGGTTGTAAGAAGCTGAAAAAAAATTTGTGTGTGTGTGTGTGTGTGTGTGAGAGAGAGAGAGACCCTGAATCCCTAGAGTCTAAGTAGCTCTATTGCATTATGAAAGTTATAAAATGTGACACAGAGGGAAGAATGAAGTAGTCCCCCACCTCCAGGAAGAACCAGAATAACATGAAGATATTAAGCACCTCTGTGAATAAAATATCACTTTAAAAAATAAATTTGATTAAGTTAACATATAGTGTATTATTAGTTTCAGAGATAGAATTTACATCAGTTGCACATAACACCCAGTGCTCACTCCATCACATGTCCTCCTTAATGTCCATCACTCAGTTATCCCATTCCCTACCCACCTTCCCTCCAGCAACCCTATTTCATTTCCTAAAGTTAAGAGTCTCTTATAGTTTGCCTGCCTCTCTGTTTTTATCTTATTTTTCCTTCCCTTCCCCTATGTTCATCTGTTTTGTTCCTTAAGTTCCACATCTGAGTGAAATAATATGTATTTGTCTTTCTCTGACTGGCTTATTTCACTTAGCACAATAACCTCTAGTTCCATCCAAGTCATTGCAAATGGCCAGATTTCCTTCATTTTGATGACTGAGTAATATTCTGTTATCTGTGTATACCACATCTTTTTTATCCATTCATTTGTTGATGGACATCTGGGCTCTTTCCATAGTTTAGCAGTTTAGCACTGCTGTTAGAAACATTTGGATGCATTAATTCATTCAAATCACTATATTTGTATCCTTTGGGTAAATATCCAAAGTAGTAGTACAATTGCCAGGTCATAGGGTAGATCTATTTTGAACTTTTTGAGGAATCTCCATACTGTTTTCTACAATGGTTGTACCAGTTTGCATTCCCACCAGTAATATAAGAAAGGGTCCCCTTTCTCCACATACTCACCAATATCTGTTCTTTCCTGAGCTTTTAATTTTGGCCATTGCGACAGATGAGAGGTGGTATCTCATTACGATTTTAATTTGTATTTTCCTGGTAATGACTGATGTTGAGCATTTTTTCATGTGTCTCTTGGCCATCTGGATGTCTTCTGTGGAAAAATGTCTGTTCATGTCTTCTGCCCATTTCTTGTCTGGATTTTTTGTTTGTTTTTTGGGTGTTGAGTTTGATAAGTTCTTTATAGATTTTGGATATTAGCCCTTTATCTGATATGTCACTTGCAAATATCTTCTCCCATAAAATATCACTTTGATGCTTGAAGAGTTGCAAAATTGTGAACAGTGAGAGAGAGTCTCAGTATGGACAACAGTGAGGCACAGTGCTTCCTGGAAATCATAGGACTGAGGTGATCCCCTCAGTGACTTTGATAGCAGAGGATCAATAACTAAGACCACTTATATAAGACTATTTTGCCAAGAGGATATCCAGCATTGACAAGGCTAAGATTTGAGAAGACATAAGATGAATGATCTTGAAAAAAGTCACTTCCCCTGTCTGGGAAACACTTTCCTCATCTGTTACATGAACAGATTAATTGAAAATAACTCTTTCATAGGAGATTTTTGTAATAAACTAGTTAGTCAAAGTGACCTGGATATTGTTGATGTAGTAGGTCCTTGCCTGCTTCAGATGTTCTATATATAGATCTATATATATAGATCTATATATAACCTCTTATGTCCATGGTGCTGAGTAAAATGGGCTGACGATATCCTGAAACTTGATTGTTTCAATACCATAGTTATTGAGTTCATGACACACACCAGATAATTTACTATCCTACTTGGGATAAAAAGAGTAAAACCTCCCCAAACATTCCACATGCTATTTTCCAGAATCTGAGTATATTATCTTACATGGAAAAGGACAATTCAGATTTCAGGAAAAATTAAGTTAGCTAATCTGCTGACTTTAAAATAAAAGGATTATGCAGAATGTACGCAATGTAATAACTAGGGTTCTTAAAAGTGGAAAACTGAAACAGTTGAATTCTGCATGGGAGGGAAATGTGAGTGTGGAAGAAGTGAGAGGGATATGCTATGAGAAGAAATTATCTGGCTGTTACTACCTTTCAGGATGGGGGAAGGACCATGAGCCAGGAGAAGTGGACAGTATCTAGAAGATAGGAAAGACAAGGAACTAAATTTTTCTATAGACCCTAGGAAGAGAACACAACCCTGTCCACACCTTGATTTTAAGCCAATGAGACTATGTCTTACAGAACTGTTGTTCTGAGCCACATAGTCTTGGTGACTGGTTACAATAGCCATAGAAAACTAACATATCTCTTAAAGATTTTACAGCATAGTTAGGGGCACAGACCAGAAAACTCATAAATCTGTCACAGTGGCATTTACAGTGTATTATAGGAAAACAAGATCACTAACTAAATCATTCTGGAGTTAGCTGTGTTCAGTTGTTTTTGTAAAGAACAGTTCTAAGTTGAGAACTGAATAAGAGTAGGATAAGCAGAGGCAGAGATACATGATAGAGAATGAAACAGCTCAGATAGTGGAAGTAGCATTTGCTATGATGGGAAGGTTCGAAGGACTTTCATACACTTGGAAGGATGGCAGCTTACAGAACCCCTGTTTACTTATATTTTACCATCATATGTCTCACTGTAGCCACAGTTTTCCTTTAAATGATTTTGCATCAAACAACCAAACACTTGGCCCTATTTCTTACTATAATAGGTCTATAATAATTGCAGACTTGTGTTTCTTATTCATAAGTTATAAAATTAAAGGCTTTTAAAATATTATATTATGTAGATGTGGGCCTCTTTATAGCTCTCTGTCACTCCTGGTATTAATTCTAAAAAGAAGAAAAGCAATACTAGGTTGTTAACCTTGCACTCTTACTTAGATCCTTTGTCAGTTTCGCTCACCTTTCTTCTTTCTGTTCTTTACATTTCAGAGACTCAACCTAAAGGCTTAAAGCATCCTACATTTTTAAGATATGCGACTTCTTGAAAATATATTTGTTTAGGATAGCTTCGTCATTTGTCAACTTCATTCATGACGTGTATGAATTTCAGATCAGAGGGAAAATGTGATATATCCCGATTAAATGCAATTTAGTTGTATAGTGCACAGAGACCTGAGATGGCTGTCGTTAGCAAGGTCTGCCTACAAGTATGGCCCTTGTGTGGCATCTGGAAGAGAGATTACCTCCTGGAGTGGAGTGGAGGGGGTGAGGCCCTAGAGAGGTGCAGGTGCATGGTATCAGTACTATTGTAGTTCCTGGATTGGCCAAGTTGGCAGTGGTCATTACATTCTATAAATACATACTTTTTAAGAAGAGCCCTGTTTACTTGGTAATGATGATAGGGTATAATAAACTGGTTATTAAATCAGGGTATTAAATAGAATGTTAATAAACTGATTTACGATTAGTCTAATAAAGTACATTTCAGATCTAACTAAAATGTTAACAATGGAGGAAAAGGCTTTGGAAACAGATTCATATTTTATTCTGAGAATTACTGGATTAATGACTTTATATTGATTAACTGGACTTTATCACTCTGAACTTCACCTTCAATAACAACTGTTGATAAGGATTCTCTCAGAATGTTTTTTTGAGGGAGGTCAGCCATTAGACCTAATACCAAATATTTCTGGTTCTCCATATGGGCACATTATAGGACTGCACTTCCGCAGGTGTTCTGTTTTTGTTTTCTTAAAATGATGTCTAATCATGATATTTGTGATTAAAAGTGCAATTATGAAACTCAGTTCTGAAAGAAAAATTTAAGTGCCAGTGTATAATTTGCCACATTTCCTTCTGTCTGCTGAGCTGTCATTCTTTGCTTCTGCCAGTCTGCTCTTCTGAGCAGCTTTGATAGCAGAACCGTTTGGATATGGAGAATGAACAAGAATATATGCTTTCTGTTGTTTTAAGCCTGTTTTATTTCTTTTTGTTTGTCACTACAGCATATCTTTGCTTATTCTAACTGATGAATTTTTATTTATTTATTTATTTGATAGACAGAGATCACAAGTAGGCAGAGAGGCAGACAGAGAGAGGAAGAGAAGCAGGACTCCCGCTGAGCAGAGAGCCCGAGGCAGGGCTCGATCCCAGGACCCTGGAATCATGACCTGAGCCGAAAGCAGAGGCTTTAACCCACTGAGCCACCCAGGCACCCCTAACTGATGAATTTTTTAAAAAAATTAAACACATAATGTATTATTTGTTTCAGGGGTACAGATCAGTGAATCATCAATCTTACACAATTCACAGCTCTCAGCATAGCACATACCCTCCCCAATGTCCATCCCCAGCCACCCCATCTCTTCCCCACTGCCCTCCAGCAACCTTCAGTTTGTTTCCTGAAATTAAGATTAAGATTAATTAAAGATTTTATTTATTTATTTGACAGAGAGAGATCACAAGTAGGCAAAGAGGCAGGCAGAGTGAGGGGGGAATCAGGCTCTCCACTGAGCAGAGAGCCTGATGCGGAGCTCGATCCCAGGACCCTGAGATCATGACCTGAGCCAAAGGCAGAGGCTTAACCCACTGAACCACCTAGGAGCCCCACGAGTCTCTTATGGTTTGTCTCCCTCTCTGGTTTCATCTTGTTTCATTTTTCCATCCCCTCCCCTATAATCCTGTCTTGTTTCTTAAATTCCTCCTATCAGTGAGATCATATGATAATTGTCTTTTTCTGATTGACTTATTTCACTTAGCATAATACCCTCTAGTTCCATCCATGTCATTGCAATGGCAAGATTTCTTTTTTTTTTGATGGCTGCATAATATTTCATTGTGTGTGTGTGTGTACACATACCACATCTTCTTTATCCATTCATATATGGATATATATATATCACATCTTTTCATCTGTTGATGGCCATCTAGGCACTTTCCATATTTTGGGGCTATTGTGGACATTGCTGCTATAAACATAAAATTTTTATTAAAGGAAATAAAATAATACAGTACACCCAGCATAATGCTTAATGTATTAAAAGTGATTAACAAATATTAGTAATTATATTATTCTGTTTTCCACTTATGTAACAGCTCTAGCAGAATACCACATAGAATGGGTAAAGTTTGGTAAGCAAAATGTTAGAGAATTTCTCCATACATGGAGAAGCATATACACCTGAATGATGGATCGGGAGCCATTAAATACAAATTCTATAACCATTTTTTGCCTGGAGCTGTCTTTTTATTACTTGAATTGTTAAAGCAAATTTCAACTAAATAACTGTGTTTTACATGAATTTCTTAAATTTATCTTTTTCTACCTCATAGTCAGGAAAGCAAGTCCCAGAATGATTGATTCATTCATAAAATGAGATTATTTTTATAAATTTTAAAAAGAAACTGAACAGTATATTGTTTAGGCATACTTACATATATTATTTTTTAGCAAGGGAAAATCGAAACATGAGATTCTGGTGAATGATAATCTGGCCATAGGAGTTCAGTGGTGAGTTCATGACTGGAAATCTTTATCTTCCTAAAGAGGCTAGTTACACTTAGAAATCTCCTTTAAAAACAAACAAATAAACCAAAAAACCCTCCATAAATAAATAAATAAATAAATGAAAGAAAGAAAGAAGTTAATTAATTTAAAAAGCCCTCCATTTTGGGCTTGTTATCCAAAGTAGTAATGCTAGTTATTTTATGGTATCTTAAAAGTGTAGAGTATAAGAAACTATAGTTTTATAAATGTAAAGAAGCTTACTATGTGTCTTTTAAATTTCACTGAGGATCAAGTGTTTGTTTTAGCATATCCATAGCCGAAGCAGTTGGAAGACAGCATGTACGTACAGGCATCTTTCAAATTCACTGTCTTAATTACCAAAATTAAAAGAAAACACATAAATTTTCTTCTTAGTCTCTTCCTGTAGTTTATTTTCCTTCTCATTATTCTCATCCTTTTTAAAGAAAATTTACAGAGCCCTGAATCATAGACCAAGAACACAGCTGCCACTTAGATGAACAAATAAATAACTGCATTTTTCACATAAGAATGTGTAATTTTGGACAAAATGCAGTGAATCCAGGGGCTTATACTATCCTCAAGAACTAAATAAGTAAAATATTCTTCATTTTTCATCACTGTAACAAATCAAAACTGCTGTTGACTTTAACAAAAGAACAATTTTGAAATTTTAATCATTTTTACATGTTTTTATTTGCTATACTGACAGGTCATATAAAGAACATCCCTAAGGAGAAACGCCTGGGTGGCTCAGTTGGTTAAGTGTCCGACTCTTGATTTCAGCTTGGATTGTGGTCTTGGGGTTGTGAGATCAAGCCCTGCATCAGGCTTCATGCTGGGCATAGAGTCTGTTTGAGATTCTCTCTCTCCCTGTCCCTTTACCCTCCACCCCTCCCCAAAAGAACATTCTTAAGGATATAAAACAATGTCAAGATCTCATAATTTTGCTTATAAATAGTTCCATTCCCTTGGAATGTAATATTGCTGTTGTTCTTAATAAGAATAATGCACGTATATGATACAAGTATATAGGCATGAGGAGTCCTCTGAGTCTCTGAGTTCAGTTTCTGTGGACAGAAAGAAACTGAAAGCATAGATGGTATTTGTGGAGGTGAAGAGTGGCTCAGAGGAGACAGAGGCATGGTTGGTGTGTGGGCATCTTAGGACATCAGGGGATATATGGACTCATGGACAGTTCTGGCTGCCTTATTTATCAGTCCTCATGAAATCTCTCTGTCTATATTCTTTTTATGACTTAAATTCAGTTTTCATGTTCTACATGTTTGTTGTGGAGCGATCTCTACACAGTGAGTATATTCATCTGGTTAGAGACAATTGGTCTATAGGTACTCCTTATTTTCTGAAACTGTGGACATCACAGAGAGCACCATTTCCCTCAGAAGGTCAGTATTTGTGTGGACAGTTAGACTCTGTACTGGCCTGTCTCCTTGCTCTGCCTTTTGCTTGTCAGTCCCCTTCTGATATGGTCAAGGCATTCTCCACTGAAAGTTGCTCTGAGTTCTCTCCAGTCCCCCCACTGAATTCAGAGGTGCCCTACCAAGCGCATCGCCTCCCTTCTCTGCCCAACCTAGACAGTGTGCTCAACAACCAACCTTCTTCCCTCTCTGACAACACTGTCCCCCTTTATAGAACAAATTCACCAACTTCGGGATCATGCAAATCTCTTAGATGAATGATTAGCTCAACTTCTGAAAAGAATCAGAATTTTAGAAGGAAAAGAGTTCAAGATCTGGCTAGAATGCAGTATTCTTTGCCTCTCACAAAATAATATGCCTACTAATCAGGGCATCCAGGAGAAAGTACTCAGTGGACGCCCCTCCACTTCTTATGTGGCTGTCTGACCTTTGGGTTTATCCATGCTCCCTTCTTCAGGTTACTCCATTTAAACAAATTTGATATAACTCTTTCCACAGGAAGTTGTCTCATTTCCTGGACCTTCTCCAGTCTTCCTACTCATCATGGTATTAAACCAAATACAATTTGGAACCAAAGCTCAGCCTTTAATCTGGTGACCAGAGATTCTCATTGAGTTATAATTTCATTTGAGCAAGTGAGAATATACTTTCCCCTTCCTGCTTCCTTTTTATATTCCCATAGCCACCTATTCAGTGCCTATCCTAGTTGACCTATAATGTATACACAGTTCTCCCAAAAAACTTTGAATATTTTTCCTTGAAACTTACAGTCCCAATGCTTTTGAGGCAAAATCTAGGTAGGTCTGATTTTACAATCTATAGCATATTTTTTTAATTTGAAAATTTCAGATAAGTGATTAATAAGTCTATGTCTACTCTTTTAATCCAATCTTGGGGAAAGTACAAATTCTTATATTTTCCCTCAGAATGGAAGATTCAAGAACAAAGATGCCAGTATCCCTCATCCTCACACCACATTTCAAATACCTTCCCTTTAATGTAGGGTTGTTGCTTTATATCCTTCTCCATTATTTCTACAAGGTTTTAAAAAATATTTAATTAAATGTAACACACAAATAGTAGCTAAAATTTTATTAGAAACCAAAAACTCTTAGGTCATCCTGATTAAGAAGATGGATTTTTAATGTGGTTCACATTTTAACTCATGAAGGCCAATGCAGGCAGGTTAGTGTTTTAGAGAACAGATGCTTGATTTTAAGAACCCCAAATATGGCATTGTTTAAATCTCACTAGGAAAAAAAAAAAAAAGTTGGTTGACATTTCCCCTCACGAATATTAAAATAATGACAGTGACCCACATCCATTTAGAGTATAAGTGGGGCAGAAAATAAAATTAATGATTTTATTTTTAACCTGCTTCTTTAGGGGAGATGAAGAGTTATGAATAATCAGAGAAACACATCTATCTGTGTGTAAGAAGAAGATATTTAGGAATCCTGAAAGGAACTTACATGTTACTGCTTTCTCCCCATCACTTTCATATGCAGACTGAAAGACCTGCTTTCAGGGGTTGGTGTGGCTAGTGCTCATTTACCGAGATCAGAAATCATCATTTCCATTCATCCACATCTCATAAAAAATGCTGTGATAGAGGCCAGTAAACCAGTAATAATTGTATGACAGATACTAGCATACCACTAACAAAAATGAATATAATTTTATGCCCCTCATAGCTTGAATTTAATGGATGTGCCTTTGTAATTATTTTAGGGTATTAAAATTCAGCTGTACTGAATGTTGTTTAAATAACTATTGATGATATGATTTTTCTGTGATTGAATGCACATGTAAATAACTGATAAAATCATGTAGTACATTATATCTTTAGTTGTTTTCCCAGAACAAGTAATATAGTATTTAGTCACTTTAGTGATAGTTTCAAATCCTTTAAGTCAAAATAAAATATGGAATCTGACAGAAATTTGAAGAAATGTAATGAAAATTGAAGGAATACAACCACTGAAAGGCTTTGTGATTTGACTGGATTAAATTTTTTAAAAGATTTTTATTTTTTTACTTGATACAGAGAAAGAAAGAGATCACAAGTAGGCGGAGAGGCAGGCAGAGAGAGGGAGGGAAGCACGCTTCCTGCTGAGCAGAGAGACCGATGCAGGACTCGATCCCAGCACCCTGAGATCATGACCTGAACTGAAGATAGAGGCTTAACCCACTGATCCACCCAGTCACCCCTGGATAATTTTTTTTTTAATGTAGGATTATTTCATCCTGTTTTTGATCATTTGATATCCAAGAGGTACTCAATCTAATCTCTAAAATTATAATAGTCACCATTTATACCACATTCTTTTATTTATTTCCTTCTTAATTGCTTAAGTCAGATTTGAAAAGCAACCTGGATCTCCTCTCTTCATCACTTCTCCTGTATGTAGACCCTTTTACATATTCATTCTGTTGACTCTACTTGTTAGTTATTTGTTGCATCAGTTCCTTTCTACATGTGTTGCTATTTTAGTTGTCTAGTTTAGTTTAGTTTTATTAGTTCAATTAGCCAACATAGTACATCATTAGTTTTTGGTGTAGTATTCAGCGATTCATTAGTTGTGTGTAATACCCTTTGCTCATCACCACACATGCCCTCCTTAATACCCATCACCCAGTTACCCCCTCCCCCCCACCCCTCCCTCTGTAACCTTCAGTTTGGTTCCCGGAGTCCAGAGTCTCTCATGGTTTGTCTCTCTCTCTGATTGCTTCCCCTTCAGTTTTCCCTCCCTTCCCCTGTGGTCCTCCACACTATTCCTTATGTCCCACATATGAGTGAAACCATATGATAATTGTCTTTCTGTGTTTGACTTATTTCACTTAGCATAATCTCCTCCAGTCTCATCCATGTTGATGCAAATGGTGGGTATTCATCCTTTCTGTTGGCTGAGGAATATTCCATTGTTTGTATGAACCACATCTTCTTTACCCATTCATCTGTTGAAGGGGATCTCAGTTCCTTCCACAGTTTGACTGTTGTGGACATTGCTGCTATGAACATTGGGGTGCATGTGCCCCTTCTTTTCACTACATCTCTATCTTTGGGGTAAATACCTAGTAGCATAATTCCTGGGTCATAGGGTAGCTCTATTTTTAACTTCTTGAGGAACCTCCATACTGTTTTCCAGAGTGGCTATACCAGTTTGCATTCCCACCAACAGTATAAGAGGGTTCCCCTTTCTCCATATCCTCATCAACATTTGTTGTTCCATTTTGGCCTTGCTAGTTTATTAGTTAAGATTCCATGTTCTGACTTGCTTCCTCAAACTTACACTGTTTTCTCAGAACACTCTTTCTGAAAAACAAACACTACAAAAGTAATTTAAAAATGGTTAAATCTACTAGCCTGGTCTGTAAAGTGGTTCGTATTCAAACTCACCTACTCAACTTTTAACTGATTAACATACATGCCAGTCAAGAATTACTAAAACAAAACATGCATCTCAAGCCTCAGTGTCTTTCATAGAGTCAGTCTAGCATCTTGTTCATCCTCAAAGAACCAGCTCAGGCTTCCTTCCCTAGAAGCTTTCCTTTATATCCATTCCTTGCAGAGTTCTGCAAACTCTGCTTCATCTGTCTAGTGTGCCTTGCAATCAACACACCATGTATCATACTAGATAACTCATCTGTTTTCCCAACTTTTGGACTATCCAAACCTTTAAGGTAAGAACTGGGTCATATTTATCTTTATAGATGGGTATTTTGTAGGAAGCTCACTCTGCAACCCAGTATACCTTTAAGGACTACTTATTTTGCCTGTTGGCTTGGCTGTTAGACCTCCATGCAAGATTTTTTCCATCTGTTTGAGCTAATATCTCTATGGCTGGAATCATGAAATTGCTTATTTTTTGTACCTGTCCTCTGTAGCTGACCTTTCAATATGGATTCAGTTCTTGTTACTGTTGTGCCCTCTTGGGTATGATTATTTAGACTGTTCCTTTTTCTTGAGCTTTTCAACGTTCATTCTTGGCAATGTGACCATTAAGTCTATTTTTGCTCCTATATAAACTTCAGTCTGAGTCTCATTCCCTTGCTAGATAGACAAATTGCACACCCACAAGTATACCAATATGTGTTGGTATATGTGTTGAAAGAGTGTTGAAAGAGTTAATGGTTAGATGAAAGTATGTGTGTGTTTAAACATATCCTAATGCCTGAATATTTGCCCTAATTCCAGAGGCAATGTTATTTTTCATCACTTAAAAAAAAATTCCTCTTCCAGTACATAAACAAGAAGAAAAACAAATCATTGAAGCTATGAGTTTGTATTTTCGCTCATTCCTTTGAGAGAAAACTGCACAGATATCAAATCCCTAGTTTTATTTTTTAGACATGCTTTATAACATTCCAAACATTGAGTACAGATAACAAACAATAATAATTAATCAAAGTTGATTTTAGTTGCCTGAAGCATTATCTGTGAGGAAAATGGCATAGCAAATGTTCTCATAAAAATGTGCTGCTAATGTGTCATTGAAATACAAGACAAATACAAAAGATTAAGGATTTCCCCCATACATATCTTTTGTTTCAACCTTTTCTATTGGTTGATTCTTTGCCAGGTCTTGACAGTTTTGTTTTTGTGTTCATTTTTTTCTACAAACACAGTCGATTTTTCTAACATTCCAGATTTATTACATTTCCATCCAACTCTTCATCCCTTCTCTTTTTGTCTAGCCTTGGTCAGCCTTAGAAGAAAAGAATACTCAAAGACAGAAGCTGACTTCCATGAAAACATGCTGATAATAAAACCCCTCACTTGCCATATGCAATGAATTTTTGTGAAGTGTTAGGTCCCTGAAGGAGAAATTAATGTGTTTAACCAGCAATATGCTGCGGAGGTGGCCAAAACACGAGCCATCTTGTTCTTGCCAGTGGAAGGCTCTTTTCACTTGGTTCCAACATGTTGGCCGTCAGCTCCTAATGCCCTCTCAGGAAGAACAATCACTGTTGTTGCTTTTTGGACAGGGGGACAGGGCGCATCTAATTTCATGCAGAGCAACCCCACGTTCTTTGTCTTCATAGAAGCAAAGAACGAACTGTTTAACTTGCCAACTGAATGGTTTGTGTGTTTCTGAGCAAAGGTAGCCTATGTAATGGCTTATATTCAATGTGAAAAAGTGCCCCAAGGAGACCAAGTAGGTTAAAAAAGAGGATGTTTGCTTACCTACAACCCACCCAGTGTCGTAATTCTCCATATACTAGAAAAATGTGTTGCTTTCTATGCAAAACTCTTTAATCTGTTTTCCACTCATAACCTCCTTCAAAAGATATGGCAAAATTCCATTAATCTGTGAAAAAAGGTATCTCTCAAGTATATTAAGAAAAGCCAAATAACTTGTTAAATAGGGTGCATGCTGATGGCAGCTAGTAATTTTAATTTGTAGTTTTGAATTGATTTCTTTTTCTGAGAAAGAATTACTTTAAAAGCTGCTAAGATGTGTCCCACCTGTTTAGTTGCTGGCCCACTTAGAGAGAGCTTCCATTCAAACTCAGGTTAGAGTTATTAATCTTTAGAAGTAAAATTTAATAAATATTAAAAATATTAAACCAGTCCAGTTCTATGAAAGCAGATGCACACACACACACACACACTATACCTACATAATTTTTCAAATGTAGGAAAGGCAACAGTAAATGAGATTACAATGATATGCAGTGATAATAGGACTTATGAATGATCACAAATAACTATTTTCCAGATTTTTACTAGACTCTTCATATCTATTAATTTGTAATTCTAATTAAAGTGTTATAAACACCTGAGGCTTATAGAGACTATGCAATCCAGGCTTACGGGTTGAGACAAACACCATAAAAAGGAAGGTATATCCTCTTCTTAAGCCCCTGAGATTCTACCACAAACCACACCAAGCCACTCTCTGCTTGCTTGCAGATGTGTTCAATCAGTATTGGCAATAAACAAACAAACAACAACCAAAAAGTAGATTCATGGCCACATAACAAGATTCTCTATGGATATCAGTTTTCATCACATTTATTAAATATAACTAGTGTTAAATGATTTAAAAATTCTATTTTGTCTTTAAAACATTTTCTGCTGTATCCATTCAAATACAATTTGGACTCCATTTGAGCTTTATAAGTTAAGTTCGGCAAAGTAAAATATTTATATTTTATTTAAATGTTTTAATTATGAATTTCTAAATACCACTTTTCTTCATGGAAAATAAGGACTTTTTATCTTGTAAAAGACTCCCTACATTTAAGATTCTGTTATGCATTGATAAATATATTCTACATTATATAAAGGGGCGTAATTTTCCCTCTGCTTATTAGTGTTGTTTTTATTCCTGCTAAAACATCAATATAAGCTAAATATATTTTTTTCTAAGACAGTGTAAAAGAGTAAAAAAAAACCCACAAAGTTATACATGAGATAACTCATATAAATGGGGCATGATGGACATGTGTGAAGCTTCTACCGTCAAAACCCCTGTAGACTCCAGGGCCCTTGAGCAGCCTGGGACTTGGGTTTTATTCCAGCTGATGGTGTTTGATGCCAGGGAAGACGTCAGTACAAAGTAGAAACCAGTCTACCTAGAACAGACTCATGGAAAGTCAGGCAGGGAAAGTAAAATCAATTGAACCAAACTGTGAATAATTAGATTGATAAGATCAGACTTTATTCTGAGATAATGGGAATCCAATCGGCATTCATTCAAAGAACAAACCTGAAAAGAAGTGCAGTATTTGATGAAAATGCATCTGAAGGTGGCCAGCAGGACACATCAGGTCTTGGAAGACTGACAGTCAAGAAACTGCTTTGAAAGAACCTACAGGAGAGAGGTTGTGGAAGGCATGTGTGGAGGCAAGGATGAAGAGGGCCTTCCAGACTTGAGAGATACTGTAGAGAAACAGCCCTGGGGTCAGTGCTTGGATCTGCAATGGGGAAGGAGCAAAGGGACTTGGATCACACTGAAATTAGACAGTTGGAGCTGGGAAAATGGACGAAAGATTTGAAGTGGTGTGACAGAAGAAGTTAAAGCATGAGGGTGAGAGTCTTGTTGCTCAGGAGCTGTGGAGAATGGAGATTAAAGTCTTGCCACTGATTATTATATCTTTCCACGTCCCAGGCATCAGCGAGTTCTCTGTGGCATACTGTCCCCAAGGGCTACAGACTTCCCTGCAGAGACAGAAAAGCTGGGGAGATGGGACACATAACTGCCTCCGACCTCCCCTAGCACGTGCATGCATGCACACACTCACACACACACATACACACACACACACCACCTCCAGTAGGAACAGCCATTAGTGCTGATAGCTTTAGGCAACGTGAAAACAAGAGCTCCTTTCCCTCCCTGCTTAGCAGTAGACACCCCGACCAATCCCTTTCTCTAATTTCCCTATGGCTGCACCCTCTCCAAATGTCCTGTTTCCTTCCCTTCTCTGAAGGATGTCCCTTCCTTTCTCTTTTTACCCCCCTACATTTCAGCTTGTATTATATTTTCTGTGTGGCTCTTCATTTACTGACTCTCCTGTCTCTCTTAGAGGATGGGTTCTTCCAAACAAGCAAGGTTAGGATTGCTCAAAGCAGCTTGGGAGTTGAGTGGAAAAGATGAGTGGGTAGTAAGCAGAAACAAAGGTGAAAAGCCACACTATAGAAAAGAAAAAGAAATATATTTTTAGATTAAAAAATAAGAAAAATGGGGACACCAGGGTGGCTCAGTCAGCTAAGCAGCTGACTTTGGCTCACATCACATTCTTAGTTTCCTGGGATTGAGTCCCTTGGCTCCCTTCTCAGTGGGGAGTCTCCTTCTCCCTCTCCCTCTCCTGCTCTGCCTGCTTGTGCTTTCTCCCTTTCTGTCAAATAAAGAAATCAAATATTTTTTAAAAAATAAGAAAAATGGATAGGGACTGAGTATTCACAAGCAGAGGAAATAAAAGATATTGAATATTTTCCATTTTCTGGATAAAGTAGATGAGATTATCTGCACAAAAAGTCTGGCTTTAAATGGATGAGATAATTCAGAAAAATGGGTCCCTACAAATTTCATATGTTGTGAAGTCCTACTAAATGTAGTGTTCATGCATATCATCTTGATTTTCTTTTTCTTTTTCTTTTTTTTAAAGATTTTATTTATTTATTTAACAGAGAGAGATCACAAGTAGGCAGAGAGTCAGGCAGAGAGAGAGAGGAAGAAGCAGGCTCCCTGCCAAGCAGAGAGTCTGATGGAGACTTGATCCCGGGACCCTGAGATCATGACCTGAGCTGAAGGCAGAGGCTTAACCCACTGAGCCACCCAGGTGCCCTCATCTTGATTTTCTCATGCAAAGTAGACTTTCCTTACAAAATAATCTTGGAGACTTATGTAGATATCAGCATATTTAATAAATTGAACCAGTTAATATACACTGGGGGATGTGTTTTATTAATAACAGTAATTATAGCTTCTACCACAGTGTTTAGAAGGTCACTAATGGATACATGTTTATTTACTTGAAATAATGCTTTAATCCCTTTTAAGATAAATGTTGCTTTTGTTACATGAATAATTACAATCAAATTCAGCTCTTATGAGTGAATCAGATTTATGTTCTCAGGGTTTATTTAAAGTGAACTGCAACTGTATCATTTAAAATAAATAACAATTTTCTTTACATACATAGTAAACCTTAGGGAACATACTTAAATCTGCTATTTTAATGTTTTTCAAAGAAAGGATATATTTTCTCTTTATTGAGTTTTCAGAGACTGATATTTTTCTTCTTTTATAATAAACTTAGTACTAGATCTCTTACTTTTTTTTTTTTTTAAGGAAAACATGGCAGATTGTTTAATAAACAGGTTTTTAATAGAGGGGGGAAATAGAACTATTGTCTGGATAATATTTCTCTTCCTATGCATGGCATTAGTTCATGGCCTCTTTTTCTTTTGAAGGCATAATTCTATTCAAAATACAAGCAATCCTGAAGGTATGTAGGAAATATACAAAAATATACAAAATAAACATATAGATAATATACTTTTACAGTTTTAAAAACTGTCCTGTTATGATTGTTGTAATTATATACTAATAAAGACAGTTTATGACTCAATTTTTCAGCCACATCTATGATAAAATGAGGTTTTCCACTTTCCCAAGAAAGCAGTTAGTAATGGCATTCAAAGATTTAAATGTACTGCTGCAGGCTTCTTACTGAAGGTGATCTGACATGTTTAGTATCCTTGACCTTCACAGAAGAGTAAAAAGAATCCATTTTAATGTACAACCTATATAATTTGTTTTACATGATCATTTTCCCCAAAACTGTGTCAGGGGAAACTCAGTTTCATTTATAAGACTAGAATTAACAGAATCATTTTATCATCTACTATTCAGCTACTAGAATAAATCCACTGTATCAGATTTTTCCTATATGACATGTAATTATAAAGTAATAAGATGGATATTTTATCAGACCTTTTCTGGGTGACTTTTCCATTACTCTATAATTATATCATAGGGATGCCTGGGTGGCTAAATCAGTTGAGCATCCAACTATGGACTTTAACTCAGGTCATATGATCTCAGGGTCATGAGATCAAGCCCTGCATTGGACTCTGTGAGGCTGTGCTGGGATGGAACCTGCTTGGGATTCTCTCTCTCCCTCTGCCCCTTCCCACATCCTTTCTAAAAAAGAAATAATAATAATAATAAATTATATCATATGTTCACAGTATGCTTTTCTCCACGGTATTTCTAAATCTCTGTATATCCAAAATAATTTTCCTAGAGCAGGGGCCAGCAAACATATTCTATAAAGACCAGAGAGTAAATAATTTAGATTTTGTAGGCTGGATGGTCTCTATTGCAATGACTTCACTCTGCCCTTGTAACATGAGGACTACCAACACTGTGTAAAGGGATGGACAAGACTATGAACATTGAAATTAGAATTTTATATAATTTCTACATGCCAAGACATATTATTCTTGCTCTGATTTTTCCCAAGTATTTAAAAATGGAAAAACCATTCTTATTGTATTGGCCATGCAAAAATGCGACAGTGGTCTGCATTTGTGCAAGGGACTGTGTTTGCCTAGTCCTGTTGTAGATCACATAATCAGCAAACCAGCTCTTAGAAGCTCAGTCGCTGGTGTAGAAGGGTATACACATTTAAAACTGGAGAAAAGTACAGTATGAACTAGAGGAATATTGTAAACTTGGTCTTCACAGCAAGGGCTCCAAGGAGAGCCTGAATTGTGACAGCCCAGAAAATTAAATGTGGTAATCTACTTAAAAGTAGGGTGTAATTGTGCAGACGCATTCCGGGATACTCGTTTTGAAGTCACTCCTTGATGGGAGCCAACACCTCTGTTCGGTATCCTTGTCCCCAAGTGCTCCCCACTCCCGGGACTTACTCAAACACCAGCTGTCTGTTTCAAGAGTGCACAGGGAGGGACAGCTAAGGGGGAAAGGGTGCTTCACATCAATTTTACTAGGTGCAAGAATGGTGTTCAATTCCTCAAACTTCAAGACTTCTCTCAGTGCCACTATGAAACCATTCCTGTTTCTCTTCAGTTCTTCTCTTATCCCAATCAGTGAATTATCACCCCTCCTTTCTTTAAATTATTTAAAGGATTTTGGTTCTTATTAACAGATGTTAAGTAGCAGTCTGCCATGCAAGAGAGTTGAGGACTTCTTATTTTATATCCTTTTAAAGCGATAGATTGTGAGGACACAGGGCCTTAGTGTCCTCATTAGTCTCTCCAGGAAAGGGTTTTATTTTTAATTGTTGTCACCTAAGCCTTATATTTTTTTTTAACTGAGTTAACCCTACATAATGAAATGTGAAAATTTTGTAGGCTCTTAACTATTAATATTGAAGATCAGTACTTAGCTTTCTTTTCTTTCTTTAAAGGGAATATTTTGTTAAAAATAGTAATAATTAACATCATGAACCAAAAAATCAATTTTAAGAATTTCATATTAAAGGGGAAGCTGGATGGCTCAGTTGATTAAGCATCCTACTCTTGGCTTCCTCTCAGGTCCTGATCTTAGGCTCGTGGGATCGAGCCCCGTGTCAGGCTCTATGCTGGGTGCAAAGTCTGCTTGAGATTCTCTCTCTCCCTCCCCCTCAGCACCTCTCCCCGACTCATGAGCACTTCCTCTTTCTGTCTAAAAAAATAAATAAATAAAAATAAAAAATAAAAAAATAAAAAAATAAATTAATTTAAAATCCATATTAAATACTTCTTTTTAATGAACATTTCCATTTGATACTTTAATATCTTCCTGGAGTACCATTTTATCTACAGATGTGTCTTTTCATATAGAATAATGTTATTGGTACCTCTGTATACAGTTCCCTCTGTGTACCTTCATGTGTAATTCTTCATAGTGAAGTTACTTTGACACTAAAGATCTAGGTCTCTCTCTCTCTCTTTTTTTAAGCACATGCTTTCGTAATGCTGCTTCAACATAGCTACTTATTTGAACTGTAGAAACTGTCCCATGTAAGCAGCTCATGATTTCACCTGGCCCACATCTGGGAGCATGCACGTCCATGCTCAAGGGGATAATACGTATTATTAGGATACATATGTTTGCTTACATACAGGGGAGCCAATGGAATGCCATCAATGATAATCATTGTAATCATAGTGCTGCATTTGTGGACTTCTTACTCCATGCCAGTTGCATCCCAGTTGCATTTTCTTATTTGGTGCTCACAACAATCTGGTTGATAAAAAAACAAAAACAAAAAACTGTGTAAACATTGTTCCATTCTTCATTGTTACTAAGAATGAGTTTACTTGAAATATTCCCCTGCTTCTGCCTCACACTGTATGTCCTAGCAGGAGGTTGGCTGGCTGTGAGTATCAGCTTATAGGAAATGCACCAAATGAGCGAAGAGCTGAACCTAATGGAGCTATTGTTGCAGCCTGAATATCGATTTAGGAAGAACGTGTGATTCATGGACCCAGCCAAACAGGCGCTCATGCTGTTGTACTGATAAATACAATTCAACCTCAAATACTCACGTATTGGGTTCATAGAAGTAATTAGCTTACAGTAAAACTGGAGATACCAAAATACATGTTACCTCTTCTCATCTTGTGCCAAAATTGCAGGAATTTAGAACATATTTATACTGGGAAATTGTTAATACTATAGATGGACTTCTGAACTGTTCAATATGGCCCCAAAACTGAAAATGAAAGTTCTCATTCCAGATGCTTGTTTGGATTGTATGTAGCCATCCTTCTAGCTCCTCACCCTCTTCTTTCTCTTGATATTCATTAAATTTCATTTTTACTTTTTTTTCCTTATTTTTATTTTTATCTTTTCTCTTGAAGTGTATCTGATGTGCAGGGTTATATTTGTTTCAGGTGTGCAGCATGGTAAGTGTAGCTCCCATCTGTCACGCAGCATCATTACAATGTCATTGATTGTATTCCCTCTGCTGTACTTTTTATCACCATGGCCTACTTATTTCATAACTAGAAGCTTCTTCCTGTTAAACCCCTTCATCTATTTCACCCATCCCCTCCCTACTCCCCTTTGGTAACCAGCAGTTTGTTCTCTGTATTTATGAGTCTCTTTCTTTTTTGTTTGCTTTTTCATTTGTTTTGATTTTTAGATTCCACATAGACATGAAATTATATGGTATTGTCTTTCTTTGACTTATTTCACTTAGCATAATACTCTCTAGGTCTATCCATGGTGTCACAAATACCAAGATTTCATTACTTTTTATGGTCAAGTAATATTCCATTTTATATACACACACAATATATATATGTATGTATTTACATATATATGCATTGTATATATGCATACACAGAAGCATACATATACACATTGTATATATGTGTATATGCACATTCATATATAGACACATGGTGTATATATGCAATGTATATATACACATATATATACTATATATGTAAATTGTATATATACACATATATACAGTGTATGTGTATATATATATACACATGGGTGTGTGATTGTGTGTGTGTGTGTATATGTGTGTGTGTGTATGTGTGTGTGTGTATACATATATATGTATATATGTATACTTCCTATCCATCTGCTGAAGGACACTTGCGTTCCCTCCTTATCTTGCTTATTATAGTAAGGCTGCAATAAACATAGAATTGCATGCATATTTTCCAATTTGTACTTTTTTTTTTAATTTGATAGAGATTACAAGTAGTCAGAGAGGCAGGCAGAGAGAGAGAGAGAGAGAGAGAGGAGGAAGCAGGCTCCCCGCTGAGCAGAGAGCCCGATGCGGGGCTCGATCCCAGGACCCTGAGATCATGACCTGAGCTGAAGGCAGAGGCTTTAACCCACTGAGCCACCCAGGCGCCCCCAATTTGTACTTTTATTGAATCCAGTAGTGGGATTACTGGACCATATAGTATTTTTATTTAGACTTCTTTGAGAAACCTCCATATTGTTCTCCACAATGGCTGTACCCGTTTGTGTTCCCACCAACAGTGCACCATGGGTTCCTTTTTCTCTATATCCTCACCAACGCTTATTATTTCCTATTTTTTGGTAGGGTTTTTTTCTTTTATGTTTTATGTTTTTTTGTTCTGTTTTATTGTTGTTTTTATTTTAGCCATTCTGACAAGTGTGAGGTGATTCCTTATTGCATCTTTGATTTGCATTTCTCTGACGAAGAATGATATTGAGCATCTTTTCATGTGTCTATTTGCCACCTGGATACCTTCTTTGGAAAAAAAATATGTATTAAGCTGCTCTGCCCATTTTTTAATCAAATTATTTATATTTTTGGTGTTGAGCTGTATACGTTCTTTATAGATATGAACCCCTACTAGATATATCATATGCAAATAGCTTGTCCCATCCAGTAGGTCTTTCCCATTGTATATTCTTGCCTTCTTTATCATAGATTAATTGACCATGTAATCATAGGTTTATTTCTGGATGCTTCATTCTGTTCTATTGATTTATGTGTCCTATTTTGTGCTGGGACCATGCTGTTTTGGTTACTACAGCTCTCTAGTATATCTTATCTGGGATTGTGATACCTTCAGTTTTGTTCTTCTTTTTCTCAAGATTGCTTTGGTTCTTCGGGGTCTTTTGTGGTTCTATATAAATATTAAGATTATTTGTTCTAGTTCTGTGATAAATGCTATTACTCTCCTTGCTGTTCAATTCTTCACTTTCTTTTTATCTTATTTTTGTTTTCTTATGAATAGTGATAAATTACATTGTATACTTCATTGACTATCAGTGATATAGATTTATAATCTCTCATTTTCTCACTTACATGAAATCCAGGTGCCATGTCTCAAAGTTTTAGCTACATGGACCTTTGTCATTTTCCACATGTATAGTAAATGTAAAGTGTAGGTTTCAATTATTTTATATTATTATAATTTATTTCTGAGTAAGATTTTTTCTAAAACACAAATTTACTATTATTTAAGAGCAGGTCACATATAGGTTAGGGGCTTAAGAAATTGCTTAATATGTCATCTCGAAAGTCCATAACTTTATCTGTGAGTTGTTCAATGCCTATCATGACACTAGAAATAATTGTGTTAATACTCTTAGATCATTAGTGTATTTTAACAAGTACCCATGTTTCTAAAGTAGCAATGAAATTGAATTTGCAATAGTCATTTATTGAATGATTATTAAATCTAATTAGGTTTTTCTCTTTTATGCTGAATTTAAACAAACTGTAGGTCTAAAAATGTTGTTTTACAAAGAAATTATATATTTTAAAATTACCAACTTTATTAATTAAAATGGGCATTCAAAAGATGTTAAAAGTGTATCTGAAGTCTATAACATAACACAATAAAAATTTTAAAAATTTAAAATTTAAAAGTTTAAAATTTAAAAATTTAAAAAATAAATAAATGAAGACTATAATGCAATAGAATATAGGCTTCATGAATCCAAACACACCTTAAGATCATGTAGTTAAACTTGTAACAAATCTAGATCTCTTGGGACCCCTCCCTACGAGTTCTTGTAAGTCTGCATGGGGTTCAGAACCTCAAATTAAACAAGTGTTCTTGGCCAATCTACATATCAGTGTTTGGTGATCAGTGCTATAATTCCAAAACATTTCCTTTGTATTAAAATTAATTAAAGGTACCAAAAAAATTAAAAAATAATAAAATTAATTAAAGATACCAAATTAATTAAAGTAGATAAAAATAAAATTAATCAAAGATACAATTAAAAATCCCTATATCTGTGCCAAATCAAAAATATTCAGCTTTGTAAGTCTGCAATGATGCCCAACAACATTATATACATTTTAACAAATACAGGTGATTCTAATATGGAAATCCATTCACCTACTCTAAAAAATCAGAACCTATTTGAATGAAATTTATTCAAATAATCCCAAACCTTCTAAATCTTGAAGCATCCCCAAAAAGAGTGTCTATGATTTCACTCATTTAAAATTTTGTTGTTGATCCAGGAATATTTTCTTTATTATTGATATAATTTTGCATAAAAAAATTAAGGACAGTGGCTTTTTCTGTGTTATTTTTGTCCTTTCACAGTTTCTGTAGTATCCACAGAACTTTTTTCACAATGCCCTTTTCTATTATAATTTCTTTAATTCAGGGTCAAATACTAGAAGCCTGAATGTTGATTCCACCCACAGACATAGTTTTGGGATTTTTCCATTCTATGTTTTTAAATTTTTTGTCTACTCACTATTTGTGTTTAAATCAAACCAACTGTTGAAGTCTTTATGTGTGAATACACACACACACACACACACACACACACACACAGATTCTAGATTTATTTCCTCTCTTTAAAAATATGAGATAATTTGATAATGCTGAGCCGGCAGTTGTATAAGGCAATAATTTCCGAGTAGAAGCCACCTGCTTTAAACAGAGAGTGAAATGTGGAGTTTACCAACAGTGTTACCGCTCCTCCTTGTAATTTCTCTGACACTGAGACCACATACCCATGGCCATTTCTCATTGGAAATATTTTTTTTATTATTTTTGAGAAGCTCCTTTCTGTGCTCACATTACTATAAAAAAATCATGGGCCATAAAATTGGACAGAAAAGGCTGCATATTTCAAGGATATGTGAGGGAGATCACTTTTTTTATGAAAGTAACAATATTTTATGTGTTTATTTTATAAAACTGAAATGCTTCACCCATTTTGTTATCTGTCAGCATCTGAGTTTGCAAGTTTTGGTTTATGTGTTTTCCCTCTCACTGGTTTGAAGGTCTGTACTGTTTGTAGGCAGAAGAAGATTATGCCTTACTCATCTCTGTGGACCAAGCACCAGGCTAACAGTCAGGACCTGCTTAGAACAGATGCACATATGTGTTTCAGTGATTAACAGCATTGTTTTTTTAAACTTTTTATCAATATTATAGATGGTATAAGTCCAGTTTTTTGTTTGTTTGTATGTTTGTTTAATTTTCATGGCTGTATTTCCCAGCATTGGTTGCCTTTCAAGTGTTCTACTTCTTCTGGCTCTTGTCCCATTCCATAATTTCCACATATTTCTCTTTTGTTAAAGGAACACATATCTAAAAAAAAAAAAAAAAAAAAAATCTGTCTCAGGCACCCTAGTAGCTCAATCAGTTAAGCATCTGCTGTCAGCTCAGGTCATGATCTTGCGGTCCTGGGATCCAGTCCTGTGTCGGGCTCCCTGCTCAATGGGAAGTCTGTTTCCTTGTCTGCCTATCTCCCTGCTCGTGCTCTCTCTTGCTATCCTTCTCTCTCAAATAAATAAATAAAATACTTATTTGTTTATTTATTTATTTATTTAGAAATATTTTATTTATTTGACAGAGAGAGAGAGCGAGAGCATGTGCACCAGCAGGGGTAGCGGCAGGTAGAGGGAGAAGCAGGATCTCTGCTGAGCAAGAAGCCTGAGGTGGGACTCAATCCCAGGACCCCAGGATCATGACCTCAGCTGAAGGCAGATGCTTAACTGACTGAGCCACCCAGAGGTCCCTAAATAAAATCTTCAAAAAAAAAAAAAAAAAGAAAATCTGTGGAGCATGCTTCCACATGGAACAACGTATCAAGTACAGAACAATTCTCTCGGCTGCCAACAGAAATCTCCAACACCTGTTTCCAGTTCACATCTCAGTTCATATTATTCTCCCACTTACCTAGTGGGTGTTTATTCTAATCTAATTCATATTATCTAATCACTCACCTAGTGTTATTGCTCTCTTAGGGGATAGCCACCATCCAGTGCGCTTTTATCCATACCTGAGCAGGCATGCTGAATGTTCAGCAAACTGTGTGAATGGGTAAATCCATGCCCAGCACCCAATAAAAATAAATGAATCATTAAAATCCAGGCCCAAGTGAGCAGTAGCAAAAGCAGTCACCATTTGCTGAGTACTTGATGTATGCTTGACATTAGACTAGGACACTTCTGCACAATTTCTCATTGGTCACCGTGATGATTTCTTCACTGAAGAGCAGATTCAGGTTTAGGCAGGGGTAGGAGCAGGCAGCACCTGGGAAGGAATGGGGACACTGATCCCAAATTTCTTCCCTGCCCATGTGCCCTGCAGTGAGACTTGGCCTCCCAGGGGCAGGAAGTCAGAAGTGCCCGGAAGCTGAGGAATGAGAAGGGCACCCTGACAGGATATTCACATTAGTGACAGAACACCTCGTATGAGTGCTGATTTTGTTTGAAGCTTTAGTATTTGGGTCCAGTAGTGCAAGCAAAATTGTCATATAAAATCATTGTTTTGTGATTCCCTTAATCATGAAAATTAGTCAAATGTAAGTGGTTTATAACTTCCAAAAGGATGAAGTTCTGACTTTCTGAACCCTTAAAATTTAAGAAATTTAAACTCATTTGAAGAGCAGTATTGCTGTAAAACAAACACCTTAAAGATGAATGAAACTTTCAATATTTCCAGTACTCATTACATCTACTTAAAAACATTCTTAGAAGAAACAAATTAGCATATATTTGCTACTGGCAGGAAGTTGAGAAATCCTTGAATGATCCAAAGGTACTAAAACTCAAAATCCCTTCTGACCTCATAGCTCCTCTGGGCTAGTGAAGGCTCAAGATTTGTCTTGTTGGGATTATTGCATTTGGGAAATTTCTAGAGCCATTTCCTGTTACATGAGTATACAGTTATAATAATACACACGTAATTGTAATATATGTGGATACATGTGTGTGTTTATGTATATGTCTGTGTGTATATTGCTTTATATTGCTTACTAATTCCATTGACAATGACCTTTTATGTACTTTGTCTTTATATATCAGAAAAGTAGTTATCTTTACTAAGAAACAGTCACCTTTATTGAGAAAAAAATAAGTAAATAAGCTCATAACTCTTCATTAAAATGTTGTGGGAAATAATTTTGGAGCTGAAAATGGCCTTGGATCTCCTTCCCCTCCCCCATTATTGGGCTCATCTATGCAGTGCTCAGTTACCCAAGGTCGAGGAGCTCGCAAACTTACTTATAAATCTAGACCATTTTGTTATTGTTACATTTTTTTGCGGGATAGTTTCCATTAATCAGTCAAGCCATTTCCTGTTCTGTCTTTTTGGGTACATGATTAGAATAAAACTCTTGCTGATCTCCTCTCTTTGTAATCCTAGTGAAACTCTATTAATCTGCTGAAATATCAAAATTATCACAAATGTGCTTAATTCAATGTCTTCTCAGATTATTCCAGAAAGCATGATGCACACAGACACTTGGCCTTAATACTCCACATTTCTTCCAGCTAGTCAACGTACATGTGTATATGTGTGTGTGAAAGAGAGAGACAGAGACAGAGAGGGAGGGAATGAGGCTGGAGCTTGATACTCCAATCTGAAAAGGTGAGGGTGAATGCTTCTCGGTTACCCGTGCCACGGAGTGAGTCACATTTGCTCTGCAATCACTGTCACCCCACAAGAACAGACTTCCCAGAACAACAGTCTTAATTTTTCCTAGTTAACCCTCTGTGCATATTTTGAACTTTGCCTTTAGGGGGTGATAAAGTTTCTTCTCCTTCTTGAACTGAACATGCCCTAGGGACACAGCAATGCCATGTTTACCTGAAACGAGCAATACAAAAATATAAGTTTCGTTTCTAGACCTGAATCAATATTTTATCTAATCATCTCTATTTGCTTAGTTTTCCCCAATGTTGTGACTGCTTTAAATTAAAATAGAAAATTATTCTGTGCTTCTTACATGTTTAAAGTGTAATTAAATGAAAACATACACTCTATTTTTTTTTTCTAAGAGGGGCGTTTTTTATGCAACTGAGAAACATACCAGAAGCTAAAAAATATTTAAATAGATTCATTTGATTTTTAAGTACCTGCTGCCATTTTAAAAGAAGCAAATAAGAGTAAGAAAATAGTTATTATCTTCAGGTGACTTTTTCTAGTAGCAATGTACAATAAAACCTTAACATAGAAATCTGATAGTTTTGCATAGAATAAGTAATCTCATTAAAGAATCAATAACTCTATCCTCCTCACGGACTTATTTAATTTATTTGCATGGTCAGCATTATTCTAGGTGTTAGGAATCAGACAGTAAATCACACAAAATCTCTTGCCTTCTTTTGGCTTATAAAGAGCTGGGGTTTCACTTATTATTGTACAATATGTTCATCCATTCATGCTTGTGACTTTGAGGGCCAGAAATTCATGTCAAAAAGAAATATTAAGGGTGCCTGGGTGGCTCAGTGGTTTAAACCTCTGCCTTTGGCTCAGGTCATGATCTCAGGGTCATAGGATCGAGCCCCACGTTGGGCTCCACGCTGATGGGGGGAGTCTGCTGTAGATTCTTTCTCTCTTCCCTCTGCCCCTCCCCTCTCATGCTATAAATAAATTAATTAATTAATTAATTCTTAAGGAAAAAAAAGACCAGAAGAACCAGTGTAGCAAAACATTATTCAGAAGGCAAAATAGTGGATAGGTTGAGTCATCTCCCCGGGAATGTTTCCCGAAAGTGGATAAGGAAAGCCTGGGTGTGCTCTTGTCCATGGGAGCTAAAACTGAGGATAGGGCAGGTGTAGGCTTAACAGTATCAGCTTTAGAATCAACACAGACCTGCTCTGAATCGTATGCTGCAATATACTACCCTTGTGACCTTGCAAAAGGTAGTTAGCCTGTTGAATTTGCTTTTGTGTTCATTTTTTGTTTTTTTGTTTGTTTTTTAATCTTAAAACTGCACCTCTCTCTCGGGTTTAGTACATGGTTAGGAGATCATGTCAGTAAAATGTTTACACAGTCCTTGTACTAAACACTCAGGATAAAAAAAAAAAATATTTTTGAGATGACAAGTGTTTTTGAAAACAACTTGGAGGTTCAACTCAGAGGACAAACACAAAGCCAGCAGTTTTTAAAGGCTAAGAGTCCATAGGTAAGCACTGCCGAAGAGATTCTTTGAGAGAATCGGGATCTTCCCTGAGAGCCCCTTCAGCTTCTTGGATTGTGATATGACCAAGCTTTATACAGGTCCCCTAGAAGGCGGAGGAATCGTCCTGAAGGTTACGGAGATAACAGAACCTATGGAACAGGAGAAGCATAAAGGGAATAAGTAATAATTTTGTGCAGTGATTTTTATCCCTGACATACCCTGAATAGCATTGTTGGAACGATCAATAAATGCAGATGAAAATAAAATTTTTAAGACAACATTTAAAGAAATTGCCTTAATGACAGAAGTATAAGAAAATAATAAAACTCCCAAGGAGGTGTTTACACCAAATTTAGCTGTCTAATAAATTATAAATAGCTCTGTCTTTACACACATTTTATCTAGGGATCAAATAGAGTTATTTACTTTCTACAAATATTCAGTATTCTTCAAAGTGTCTTCCCTACAAAAATGTTAAAGTAATTGGGGGAGGGGAGGGGTTAAGAAAGCACATTGCTTTATACCCGTGCGTATAACTATGTGATTTATATAATAAACACAACCACACTAGCAGTATATTTTCTGGATGTTAATAGCCTGAAATTTCTTTTAGTAGTAGCATTAATCAGTCAAGGATGGGTTATTTTATGGCCTTTAATGGCCTTTGTTGATAGATGGAGATTTTGTTTACAGATTATTCTTCATTGAATCGCCATACATTGCAAGCTATGTTTCTTAAGTGATGTTCTCAAAATACAAATTGCACTGCTGAGAATCTGTTCTCAGCTAAATTAAATTAGATAAATGCATTCTTTATGAAGCATAGGTAATGGAGCAATGTGCTAAAAATGACTTTTCCTGAGACATTAGTGTGGAATGCCTTAAACATACAATTTTTCCTTCAGAAATATCTCTCTGCTTGTGTGCAAGTTTATGAACCTACTTGTTGTTGTTCCAGAGTAATTTATGTAGAATACATAACGTATGAAGTTTGCTTTATGGTGTTTGACTATTATAATGGATATCTGCCTTCAGGTCGCACATTACCAACAATTTTCATTTTTTAAAAATGAACAAAAGCAGAAGTGCCAATTTATATTTTCCAAATGTTTTAATAAAGTTGAATATACTGAGAGTGCAGTGGCAAGAGTTTTAATAATTGTCACAGTCAATGTTTTGTTTCACAGAGAATAATGGTTTATTGTACCTTTGAGGGCAGCATTATTCATATACTTGTAATACATTATTATTGTTTGTCTTGGTTCTAATAATGTTTTGCTCACATAAGCCTTGTGGATTGAGGACAAAATCTCAAAGTTTGGGTAGGATTATATTACTTCAAAATACATTTTTATTTCCCAAACATAGTGACTTTTAAAATCTCTACCTAGGGATTTAATATGAGTTTTTGTCATTGTTATGATTGAAATTTGCAATGGTAGAAATCAGTGGCTGAGTCACGCCAAATAGGTCATCCCTTCATTTATTTCAACGTGGAAGTTGGATTTTTAAGGCAATTTAAATGCCTGGCTTCCCAGTCTGACTAGATGACATCATTTTATCTGAGGGGTCTCCTCTCGTTTTGAGTGAAACTGTGCATAAAGAGCCCCTCCTAGGCTAGAACTCTGCTTGTCTATTATCTCTATCACATTTACATTATTTCAAAAAAACTCTCTCTATATATGTGTATATATATAAATATATTCGTTTAAATTTTTATTTTGAAAATTCTAATCATTTTTGCAAGTCTTCTCACAGAAAGCAAAATGGCGTGAGCATGGTCTTTCCCAGGAGATGCTGCCCAGCAGGAAAGGAGTGGTTAGTGGTGTCTGGCCTCACTCAGTCTGTAGACCATTGTCGCTAAATGCCAGATTTAGAAAAGATTCTTTGCTCTAACAGTATAAAATTTTAAAAGGCAGTATTGTCTTACTGAGATTATCTCCTATTAATTCTAATATAGATAGATATCTTAGATCGATAGATATCTATAGATATCTAATAGATATATAGATCTAATAGATCTATAGATAGATATCTATAGATCTATAGATATCTATCTATCTATCTATATTATATATAAGTTAAAATCTCCGTTACTCTCTAGTCCATTTCATTTCCTTACTGAATGAAGAGTTTTTATGCTAAAGCAGTTCTAAGGATCAGGGTTATTTTTACTCTGAATCTGAAACTAGAAAAAACGTTGTATGCATACAAGTTGGCAGAATGTCCAGAAAATAAACATATGCTAGGATTTGAGGGGTCCCCGAGAATAGGGACCTATGGTTCGTGAATGCCTTCCCACTCTTATGCTGTTCCTCATGCTTTTTCCTTGTTTAATAATTTCAGACACCCTCGGGTATTTTGTGGGGACAAGAAGTCAGGGAGAATGAGGACATTTGCCCCAGGATCCTTAACCAGGAAAATCATTAAATTTAGATAAACCAGGTAGTTACATCCCATCCATGATATATTACATGCTATGGACATAAATTCTATAATTAAACCTTGTAATTATTTTGTGACTAGATCAGTTCTTTTGCATCATATTTTTGATTTGACTTACGTAAAAAAGTGTTAATTTATTAAATGAAAACATTTGAAACAAGTTATTTTCTCAAGCATTTTTCAGCATCATTTTCATTTGTAAAAATTGCACTAAATCTTAAAAATATAAATAATCAGAGAAGGGAGACAAACCACATGAGACTATTGACTCAGGGAAACAAACTGAAGGTTGCTGGAGGGGAGGGGGTTAGGTGGATGGGGTAACTGTGTGATGGGCATTAAGGAGGACATGTGATGTGATGAACACTGGGTATTATATGCAACTGATGAATCACTGAACATTTTATGAAAAACTAATGACATACTATGCATTGGACAATTGAATTTAAATTAAAAAAAATAAAATATGTAAATAAGCTGAACAACTGGAAGATCCTAATACCATCTTGATAAGTATCTATCTCTTACACTGGTATAATCTCTCTCTTTTCTTGTTGTTTAATTCACTGTCTTTTTCTGGGTTTGCAACCACCCGCTACTTGCCCTTAGGGTAAGGACACTCAGGAACTATGAAATAGAAGCTTCAGACAAGTGGGACTTTGTAACAGAAAACAGTTTTTTAAGGTTCTTCTCACATATCCTTTCTGTCATCCTTCCCTTAGAAATTCTGTTGTACTCTTGGTTTCTGATGTGACTTGGCATTGAGTCCTGACCAGCCTTTCAACAGTCTATTGGTATTCCCTGCCTTGGAAACAGAAGGAGGTCACCTGACTCCTCCACTCGCCTGATTTCCAGTTGCTTTCATACTGAGATTCTTGGTTGCCGATTCTGTTTGAGGGCATTCCTCATTTTCCTCTCTCCCTTTTAAACACTGGCCTGTCCCCATCATCTTGATCCTGACCCTTTGCTTCCATGGCTAAGGCAATACAAAGCACCCCACCTTTCCATCTTCTGTTTCCTTTGCCTTCTTGGCAACAAGAAATGCTGATATTAGGGCTGACCAAGAAACGAACACTTATTCTTGCATGGTAACACTGAAGTTGATTCTTGTCCTCTGGGAATGGTTCCTGGTAGCTGCCTTCTGAGTTCTTGGTCTGTCTTCCTCTGTGTCCCCATCTGGGGTCTGCATTCTCTGACCGTAGCCCTACTTCCTCCACTCCCCCCTCACCGCCCAGTCAGGCATTGCACCTGCTCCAACTTCTAGGGATGAGCTAGGCTACATCAAGAATAAATCCCAAATGAAACACGAACTGCAAAATTAAACAAGTTTTCTTTGTATCCTTTTGTTTACTTAATTTTAACTTCCACAATTGATAAGCTGAATATCACTTTTGACACTATTCATCATCCTTCCTATCAATAGAAGGAAACAGCTCTGCGTTGTTTCGTACAGTGTGTTTCCCTCTGTGTCCACAAATGTGAAATGTGCCATGAGATTTGGTTCTCCGTAGGATAGTGTCAAGTTAAAGCCGAAACTCTCTTGTTTGCACATTCATTGTCGTCACACGTTCTGGGGTTCATCTGCTGTTAGATGTAAGCTGAGTTCTGATGAGGCTGGGCTCTGTTGGGTGTCATTGGGGTGACTGAGACATGCTGATGTCATTTTTTAATGAGGACGTAATGATAGGTTTAAAACGTTGCTTTCAGGTGGATGACGACTAGAAAAGCTATTTGTTTCTTCATATTTTTGAGGGTAACATACTAACCTCAGTGGCATTTTAAAATAATTCAAATTTCTGGGGCACCTGAGTGGCTCAGTTAAGCATCTGACTCTTAGTTTTGCTTAAGTCATGATCTCAGGGCCATGAGGTCAAGCCTCGCATTGGGCTCCCCTCTCAGCGTGAAGTCTGCTTGAGATCCTCTCTCTCCCTCTGCCCTCACCCCTCTAAATAGATAAATCTTAAAAAAAAAATTCAAGTATCTCAAATACTTAATATAGAACAACTCTATGTGCCATTTTAATTTGTGTCATATATATATATATTTTTTTACATCTGATTTTGGTAGAGAGAGAGTGTGTGTGTGTGTGTGTGTGTGTGTGTGTGTGTCTGTGTGTCTGTGTTATTTATTTAAAAAATATTCATGGGGCACCTGGGTGGCTCAGTGGGTTAATCATCTGCCTTTGGCTCAGGTCATGATCCCAGGGTCCCAGGATTGAGTCCCGACTCAGGCTCCTTGCTCAGTGGGGAGTCTGCTGCTCCCTCTGCTTGTATGCTCTCTCTCAAATAAATAAATAAATAAAATGTTTTAAAAATATACTGTGAGGGGCACATGGGTGGCTCAGTGGGTTAATCCTCTGTCTTCAGCTCCGGTCATGATCTCAGGGTCCTGGGATCGAGCCCCGCATCGGGCTCTTTGCTCAGCAAGGGAGCCTGCTTCCCTCTCTCTCTGCCTGCCTCTGCCTACTTGTGATCTCTCTCTCTGTGAAATAAATAAATAAAATCTTAAAAAAAAAAGATTAAAGAATAAATATATACTGTGATCTTATTACTTACCTATTGCTGCTGTGGTACATTTAGTGGCTCCCAATAACTCAAATGTGTTATATGAGGGTTCTGTCTGTCAAATGGTAGACACAGGCTTCAGCACTAACATTAAGATGTTGGCAAGACTGTGTTCCTTTCTGGAGATGCTAAGGGAGAATCTGTTTCCTCAGCTCTTTCAGCTTCTAGAGGCCAGCTGCATTCCTTGGCTCCAGCCCCTTGGCTATTCTTCTGCAGTCACATCTTCCTCTCTGGCGATAGCCAAAAAGGCTTAATACTTTTTTTTTTTTTTTAAGATTTTATTTGTTCGACACAGAGAGAGCACAAGCAGGGGGAGCAACAGACAGAGGCAGAGTGAGAAGCAGGCTCCGCACTGAATAGGGAGCCCAATGAGGAACTCGATCCCAGGACCCTGACATCATGACCTGAGCCAAAGGCAGATGCTCAGCCAACTGAACCACCCAGGTGCCCAGGAAAGGATTAATACTTTCAAAGACTCATGTGATTAGGTAAAAACCATCCCTTACAGATAATCCATGACAGTCTTCCTATCTCAAAGTTGTTAGCCTTAATCACATCTGCAAAACAGGGTGCCAATGCTATGTAAATGGTGACATAGTGACTGGTCCCAGGGATTAAGGCATGGATATTTCAGAGAGCCCCACCCCCTACCCCAGTCAAATAACCCAAACTTATTTCCTGTAGTAGTTTTTGTACATGCACCTTTAATATGGTGTAGTATCTAAGCAGTCTGTCAATTAAGAGAAAAAAATTTCATTTTCACTTCAGGAAGCTCAACATAATTAGGAAACCATATTAAATCTTAAATTTTCTTCTAAGTTTTTATTTAAATTCCCATTACTTAATGTACAATGCAATATTAGTTTCAAGTGTAGGATTTAGGGATTCATTTAGTGATTCATCAGTTATGTACAACACCTGGTAAACGTAAGAAGGTACACTCCTGGGGCGCCTGGGTTTAAGCCTCTGCCTTCAGCTCAGGTCATGATCTCAGGGTCCTGGGATCAAGCCCCGCATCGAGCTCTCTGCTCAGCGGGGAGCCTGCTTCCTCCTCTCTCTCTGCCTGCCTCACTGCCTATTTATGATCTCTGTCTGTCAAATAAATAAAATAAAAAAAAAAAAGAAAGTATACTCCTTAACCGCTCTCACCCATTTAGCCCATCTCCCCACCCACCTCTTCCCATCAACTCTGTTCTCTATAGTTAAGAGTCTGCTTGAGGGTTTACCTCCTCTCTCTTTTTTCTTTTTCTTTCCCCTATGCTCATCTGTTTTATTTCTTAAATTCCACAGATGTGTGAGATCATATGGTATTTGTCTTTCTCGGGCTGACTTATTTTGCTTAGCATAATACACTCTAGCTCCATCCATGTTGTTGTAAATGACAACAAAAAAACATTTTTTGATGACTAAGTAATAGTCCATGGTATATATACTACCTCTTCTTTATCCATTCATCACTCAATAGACACTTGGGTTCTTACCATAATTTGGCTGTTGTTGATAATGCTGCTGTAAACATCAGTGTTCATGTATCACTTCTAATCAGTATTTTTATATCTTTTGGGTAGACACCCAATAGTATGATGCTAGACCTTAGGGTAGTTCTATTTTTAACTTTTTGAGGAAACCATGCTGTTTTCCAGAGTAGCTGCACCAGCTTGCATTCCCACCAACAGTATAAGAGGTTCCCCCTTCTCCTCATCCTCGCCAACATCTGTCATTTCTTGGGTTGTTGATTTTTGCCATTCTGACTGGTGTGAGGTGGTATCTCATCGTGGTTTTGATTTGTAATTCCCTGAGGATGAGTGATGTTGAGCATGTTTTCATGGGTCTATTAGCCGTCATTATGTTTTCTTTGGAAAAATGTCTATTCATGCCGTGTGTCCATTTGGGAGACCATTATTTCGCCTTCTGTGCTAAACATCTGGGTACTAGAGGTTTTAGGCATCTGACCTGTAACCGGATGCTCAGGCTGAAATACAGAAGAATCCCATATGCAGATTTGTATGTATAAATATAGATACATTTCCCTCTACCTGTGAGATTAAAAAATATCCATTGGTTAACCCTACTCTCCCCTCTTGGGACATGACTATCTTTGCTCAAATCCTTTGGGTTTTTCTACGTAGCATCAGATTAACTCACTTGTGCCTTTGAGGCAGAGATGAAGTGGCTATTTTTCAAATCTCAAGTGCTCTACCCACAGGAAAGCAATATTATTTTTTCATTTAATGAGTTTTAGCACATGAACAATTAAGAAGACATAATTGAATGGAGCTAATCAGCAAAAAGCAAGAACTTGCCTCCGGGAACCTGCTGAAGTTGGTGCAGCTCTTATCTGTCCTGATATTTGTTAAACTGATAGTGCCAGTGGGTGGAAAAGTACTGACTAGTAATTGTACACATTTGGTACACTCCCGTTTTAAAATTGCTTTTTAAAAATACATATTGCTGGGAGGACTAATGATGCTGATACTATGAGAATGAAGCCATTGGTTAACCTACAACTGTCAGGTTGTTATTAAAGAAGGCGAAGTTAAAAAAAAATGAAATTTCTTTTCTTTATCTAGTTATTAACATCTGCTCTGAGGGGTAGCTTTAATTACTGTAAGGAAACTTTCCTTATTCTAAGGTAGGGGGTCAGTCATGTAATGAAGGATAGCTTGTTTAGAACTTTTGTTCAGAAGTTTAATAAAGCCTGAGTTTTAAAATATTCAGGTCCCTAAAGGAACCTAAGATGTCTGCCTCTCTCAGTTGGAAAATGGTAATTCATAGGAAATTGCTATATTGGGATTCCCAAAATCAGGAGCTAGAAAACCTCGGAGGATAGATGTCCCAATTAAAGTAGTGAAGCTCACAGTAGGGGGTAAGTTGGCGGTGTATTTAAACTAAACCCTCAGGGCAGCCAACTTGTGTGGATCATTTGCAGCTTCTAAGAGACTTACAGAGCCTTTATATCTAGAGTTCCAGAAAAGTGGCTTTCTTCAACCAGGCGTCCGATTCAAGGGTATTTGCATATTGCTTTTGCAACATTTGTAGTTGTGCAATTTGGTATATGTTATATTTTGATGCTGTAAGTGTATGTATTTGGTAATTAGATTTTCATAGAATAGAAGCATACCTACTTTCTTCAGTGCATTCTAGTATTTGTAACTGTTCCTGACATTCCCCTTTTTTCCTTGTCTTTTTGTCTTTGTTTTATTATTTGAGAATAGCTATATTTTCTTTATATGAGTAGACTGTCATTGCTAAGAGACATTTGGGCAGATCCCTTTCATTTTCAGCCATGGGTTTAAAGTATTTCCAGTCACTCCCCACGGGTATCTGCCAGACAGCTTCACCCCCACATAGGCAGGGAGATGGAGCCCAGGAGCCCTGGACTGAGGCAGGGAATACAGAGAAGGCAATGTAAGAATACTAGAAGAAGAGACATGAATTCAGGAAGGATAAAGAGAAAGTATACAAATTGCTAAAGCAAGAGAAGAGAGTGAAATGGTACAAGAAAAAAAGATACAAAAAGATGTTATTATAGAGAACGTATTTCTCATGAAAACAGATTTAAGGGATAATTTTGGCAATATGATAGAATTTTTAATTCTTGCTTTATATATTTAAACCTTGAAAAAATACTATTAAGAGTGTTTGCTATCTTTTTAGCAGAGGCAATTCTGGGGCCCCTGGGTGACTCAGTGGGTTAAGCCTCTGCCTTCATCTCAGGTCATGATCTCAGTGTCATCAGGGCCTGCATCTGGCTCTCTGCTCAGCAGGGAGCCTGCTTACCCCCTTTCTCTGCCTGCCTCTCTGTCTACTTGTGATCTCTCTGTGTCAAATAAATAAATAAAATCTTTCTTAAAAAATTAAAAAAGTGATTCTGTTTTTCAGAGTCCATAGTCTCTCATTGTTCACCTCCCCTTCCAGTTTCCCCCAACTCCCTTCTCCTAACTCCCCATGTCCTCCATGCTATTTGTTATGCTCCACAAATAAGTGAAACCATATGATAATTGACTCTCTCTGCTTGACTTATTTCACTCAGCATAATCTCTTCCAGTCCCGTCCATGTTGCTACAAAAGTTGGGTATTCATCCTTTCTGATGGAGGTGGGGAAGTGGGAGGTTGGGGGAACCAGGTGGTGGGCATGAGAGAGGGCACGGATTGCATGGAGCACTGGGTGTGGTACAAAAACAATGAATACTGTTATGCTGAAAATAAATTTAAAAAAATGATTTAAAAAATAAATAAATGTATGGCAGAATTCTATAGTGGAAAAAAAAGTGATTCTGTTAAAAAGATTCTGTTTCTAAATCATTTTTCATGCAATGATAATAAGGTGAGTGACAAATTCCCAATTAAAGTGGAAGCCTTTTTTTCTGTTCTAAAGGTTCTGTGTCTTTATTGTTATTTTTATATCTTTATATCCTAAATGAAAGCACATATGGTAAACTAATATCTTATGATCAAATGTCTTCCTATTGAAATTTTAGTTCAGTCTTAATTTAAAATAGGTACTTACATTCAGGCAATACTTTCTGTCTACCATTTTAACTTCAAGTATAGTTGTAGCTAAGTAGATTCACCTTTGAAGAGATATTGGGCAGGTGTTGAATATACCTTAGGGAGTGTCTATTTTCACACATCCCCACTAGGATAGCAGACAATAATATCAAGTTCTTTCCCTTCCAGACTTATAGATGATGTTGAAACAAGTTATATAGTTGTTTAGCATATGGACTTTTTTTTAAAAGTAATTCTTGGGTGCTAATGATCTCACCTACTACATGTTGGAGTTCCTGTATGTGTAAATACTCTTATATTCCCAAGCCTGCATTTAACTTTTCCCATGTAGGTAAAAGAATGAAACACTGATCAATTGTAATATACCTTAGTATACAACTCTCTCTCTTTTTATTTATTATCTATATGCCCACACCTACACTGTAGCTGTAAAGTATCTTTAACTTTGATCTGAGTGTGAGAAGGTAACGGAGAAACAGCATTCTAATTAGTGAAATAACATGGAGGGAAAATGCAATGATCCAAGTAGTACAGTAAAAATAAACAAAAGAAATTTTAAAAAACTTTTGAATTTTTCAGTTGTGTGGTATAATATTCTATATGTTATGCCCATTGGCTCAGATTTGTTATTATTGGATCAAATATCACATGTCAGAGTATTCAGTCTATTTGATTGATCAAAAGCATGACTTTACTTAAATACACTTTTAAAAAGCCTACATGTTGTTTAGAAGTGCATACATACATTGTAGTATATCAGAGGACACAACTAATGAACGGCATGAAATTCAGGGTGGTGCAGGAAATAGCAGGTGAAGGAAGAATATCAGCAACGTTTTATTTCTTGGGTGCCATGCATTTTAAAATTTGATTTTTATTATATAAAAGTAAATAGAAATGCATACTGTTTTGTGTGCATACTTCTTTGTTTTTTATAAGAAAAACCTGATTAAAAGAGTATATATAATTATGATGAGAAAAGGGATATCTTGAATGCGACTTAACAACATAGAGATCCCTTGTTGGATTCTAGGTATACTAGTTAATCATTTCACCCGTGATGTCACTGAAGCTGCACCTTTTACCAGTTACAGATGCAATGATGTAATCAGATGATCAAAGGGAATTTAGCAATTTTTATGCAAGTGGAATAGTTTTGTTTTACGTGATCATGAAGATATGCCTTTAATAGTAAGCATTCCCCCTTTTCTTTACAAAGGTAGAAAACAGAAAGTTTAGGCATGCCTGGGTGGCTCAGTTGGTTGTGTCCGACTTTTGATTTTGGCTCAGGTTATGGTCTCAGGGTCCTGGGATCAAGCCCAGGATGGGACTTCACACTCAGTGGAAAGTCTGTTTGGGGATTCTATCTCCTCTGCGCCTCCCTCTGTTCGTGCACATTCTGTCTCTTTCTCTCTCTTTAAAATAAATAAATAAATCTCTTAAAAAAAAAAAAGAAACAAAACCAGAAAGTTTACATTTTCAAAGAAAACCCTTAAAAAATAACAGTAACAAATGATATGATTAGTGAAAAATGTAAGGAAAATTAAAATGTTTGGAAAATACTCCAAGTAATAAGGTTTGTTAATATGGTCATGTGTTTTTTAGTGGTTTGTAGTCTATTAAGTAATCTAGATATGGTAATCCTAAGATCAATACAGTATGTCCTGTATTATAAAGATAAGCATTTTAGTTCTCACTGCACAGATGACAAAACTGAGGTGACATGAATTATCCTGTATCATGCACATGATTTATCATGTAAATCATGTAAATCATTTGCACATGATTTAGATGTAAAGAAGTATTTCTGACTTCAAAGATGTTAGTTTTTTAAAGATTTTATTTACTTATTTACTTATTTATTTACTTATTTTAGAGAGAGAGAATATGAGTGGGGGAAGAGGAAAAGAGAGAATGTCAGCAGACTCCCTGCTGGGCACAGAGTCCCACTTGATCTCACAACCCTGAGATCACAACCTGAGCCAAAACCAAGAGTCAGATGCTTAACCAACTGAGCCACCCAAGCTCCCTGAAGATGTTAGTTTTTAAATTCAATGATAAAAATATAATAATCAAGAAATCTTTGGATAACAGAATAAGTGTTCACTAAACTTACCTCCTTATATCTAAAATGAAGATCCCATACTTCAAGAGAATATAGAAATAAAATTTTAAATTGCATAATGTTTTTAAATTCCCTAAATAAACCACATCCATTAATTCCATTGTCCCAAAACACCAGTTATCCTAAAACACAGACACTAGATTTCACAGTGCTGTGTTGGAGTCCAGTTTTTATAAGGGGATATATTTTTCCTTTAAAAAGAATATCTAGAGTCTTCATGGTTTTAAATAGACCTTGCTATGTCCTTTGGAGAGATTTCTGTGTTTCAGTGGTGTTTGTTTTAATCTCACAACTCTAGACAAAATGCTTCTTGATATTAAACATCTGACATCACCTTTTCAAAGGTTTATTTTTTCCCTTCTGAGATGACTTATATGAACAACTTAAGGATACTGGTCTTTTGGGGTTCGCTTTAGTTACTTGTTTATTTTATTAACTGTTATTTTCCAAGCAGTGGAGTGAATGGGAGGAAAATGAAAGGACCAAATTATTACAGTAGACATGACCCTGAACTGTTTTAAGTCTCAAGATGAGATAAGAACAGAAGCTCCATCACAGCAAGTATTTTCTCCCAGAACTTTATCCATAAGGGCTGGAATAGTAGGCACTCAGTAAATTCATTGAGTGAATGAATGAATAAATAGATTAGATTAGATTACTCCTGAAAATTCATGTAACTGTAGATCTTGAAGAATCCATGAAGGTTAGAGACTTCATAAAGACATTGTATTTACGAGGTGCTCACCAGGTAATGTTTCTTGTACTCAGTCTTCTGAGTTAAGACATCAAAACAGTGGAGTAAAGCTGCACAGAGAGGAGTCCCGTTGAGAATAAGAATGTGGGAATCAGAAGAGATCAGCGCACTTCTCATGTTTCGTAATGTATCTTCAATTATATTAGAACCATTGTTGTTCTTTTGTGCTTTGAATCTCACACAAAAATGGGAAACTTCTGGGGGTGCCTGGGTGGCTCAGTGGGTTGGGCCGCTGCCTTCGGCTCAGGTCGTGATCCCAGGTCCTGGGTTCAGGCCCCGCATCGGGCTTTCTGCTCGGCGGGGAGCCTGCTTCCTCCTCTCTCTCTGCCTGCCTCTCTGCCTGCTTGTGATTTCTCTCTGTCAAATAAATAAATAAAAAATCTTTAAAAAAAAAAAATGGGAAACTTCTAATAAGTTTCTTTTAAATAGTTCAAAAATTACTCTTTAACAACTCTCTTTGTGCAGATGGAGTAGCTAAAGATAAAATAAAAATTTTACATCAGTTTTTCAAATATGTTGTTTTCTGAATCATGATCAGCGCTCTATAAATGTCACTTTCCCCTATTCTTTTCTATATTAGGTCTTTATGATTCACCTAGAGGAAAAAAATAGTATGCTATCTCTGTACATCGTGTATGAGGGAGATCTTGGGTGATTGCACTTTGGTGTTATCAAACACACAAACAAATAAATAGATGAGTATAGAGCAGCTAATAAGTCTCCAAGTACATTTTACTCTGTAATCATTGCCCAGTATTTTTATACTAACGAAACATATTTGTGGAGCAGTGTCTTACACAGGCTAGAAGTCCCTGGGCACCTGTGCTGAAATGGGTTACAATAAGCACTTAGGGACTTCATTTTTTCTGTCCTATATTTTTCAAGTAGATCAGCATTCTGAGATACACACACGCACACAGACACACACATATACACGATTAGCTTGGAAGAGCCGCCGCCAACATTTCTTTCAGCTGCAGAATGGCAATAAGTCTACGTGGTAAAATCTAGAGTGTCAGCATCAGGGCCACCTTAGGAGCGAGCAGAGGCAATAGGATGAGATGTGAGGGTACATGTGCAGCCTGCAGCTTCTGATAGTTCTGTCTCTGGCATATTGTCTTTTGCTCAACATTACCATTTCATTTCTTAATCTCTCATTGTTTCCTCAAGGTTACCTGACAAAATGCAAATTTCCCTAAACCTTGTAACTGCAGTTTTCAGTTAAGGTAACTTTTATGCCTCCATTCATTCATCCACCCGTTCATGTCTGAAGGGGTTGGTCTCCTTGTAAGTGGTGAATTTGATTCATAGATCAGGTCTCAGCTGAGTCACTGATGTTGTGAAACCTTCCACAGCTCCCACTTTCTAGTCTCAATCCCCATCCCTGAATTATCAGTCACTCCCTGCACTATTCTTAATGAGTTGGGTTGATATAAAGTTTTCCAACTATCCACACTGTTTTAAATTGGTGGGTCACTGGTCTTTCTCCTTCAGTAGAATTCATGGTCCTTAAGGACTATGCGAGTATATCCTCAGGTCCATCTATTATACAATCAGTGTAGTGTCTAGTTTTTGGAAACACGTATATGGCATAAACATATCTAACTATTATATAGCATGACATTTGTGTCACAAAGACGAGTCCAGAGAAAGGCGTTCTTTACTACAGTGATCCCCGGTTTATGATAGTTCGACTTGTGATTTTTCAGCCTCCCAGAAGTGCAAAAGCAAGATGTGTTTAATATAAATTATACTTTGAATTTTGAATTTGATCTTTTTGTGGGCTAGTGATATGCCATGGGATACTCTCTTGTGATACTCAGTCTGCAGCAACCAACCACATGATGACGAGGGTCAACAACTGATACACACTACTATTCTGTTTTTCTCTTGCAGTACAGTATTCAATAAATTACATGAGATTTTCAATATTTAATATAAAATAGGCTTTTTGTTAGTTGATTTTGCCCAAATGTAGGCTAACGTAGTGTTTGGAGCATGTTTAAGTTAGGTTAAGCTATGACATTTGTTAGGTTAGGTATCATATGGTTTCACTTACTTGGAGAACATAAGGGATAACATGGAGGACATTAGGGGAAGGAAAGGAAAAGTGAATTGGGGGAAATCAGAGGGGGAGATGAACCATGAGATACTGTGGACTCTGAGAAGCAAACTGAGGGTTTTAGAGGATAGGAGGAAAAGGGGATGGGTGAGCCCAGTGGTAGGTATTAAGGAGGGCACAGGTTGCATGGAGCACTGGGTGTTGTACATAAACAATGAATCTTGGGACACTGCATAAAAAACTAATGCTATATTTTATGGTGACCAACATAGCACAATTTTTAAAAAAGTTATACCAAATACATTTCAACTTACAATATTTTCAGTTCAGGATGGGTTTATTGGGACATAATTCCAGCATAAGTTGAGGACTATCTATACTTTCAACCCAAGACAAATGGTTCAGAGTCAGATTTTCTTCAGTGTTACAATTCTCCCCTCTGGGGAGGGGAGGTCAGTGGGCAGTTTGCTCTCTATCAGTTTGTTCTCTATAGTTAAGAATCTGTTTCTTGGCTTGCCTCTCTCTCTCTTTTTTCCCCTTTGTTCATTTGATTCATGTTTTAAATACCATGTATGAGTACATTCACTTGGTATTTGTCTTTCTCTGACTTATTTTGCTAGCATAATATACTCTAGCTCTGTCCATGTCATTGCAAATGGCAAGATTTCAATCTTTTTAATGGCTGAGTAATATTCCTCTGCGTGTGTGTGTGTGCGCGTGTGTGTGTGTACACATACATCTAGCACTTCTTCTTTATCCATTCACCAGCTGATGGACACTAGGGCTGTTTCTATGGTTTGGCTATTGTAGATAATGCTACTATAAACATCAGGGTGCATCTATCTCTTTGAATTAAGACTTTTGTATTCTTTGGGTAAACTAGATATCTAGTGGTGCAATTGCTGGATCCGGTAGGGTAGTTCTATTTTTAACTTTTTGAAAAATCTCCATACTATTTTCCACAGTAGCTATAATAGTTTGCATTCTGACCAACAGTGCAAGAGGATTCCTTTTTCTTTGCATCCTTGACAACATCTGTGGTTTCTTGTGTTGTTGATTTTAGCCATTCTGACAGGCGTGAAGTGATATCTCATTGTAGGTTTAATTTGTAATTCCCTGATGATGAGTGATGTTGAGTATCTTTTCTGGGTCTATTGACCATCTATATATCGTTTGTGGAAAAATAACTATTCATGTTTACTGTTATTACTTTTAACCATGGGGGTTAATTCTTAAATCGCAGGAGACTAGTCATTAGAAATATTTGCTAAAATCATACCATTTACCATTTCCTGTAAGTTTAATAGTTCAAGGAAGATTTCCTTTAAATTGAAATACAGAATGTTTAATCAAATTCCCAAATATCAGAATGTTGGAGAGAATAGTTTCTTTACCAACCGTGATACTCACATTGATAGAAATGATTGATAGTACCATATTAATTGAAATAGTTATTTGTAAGCCCAAGACCAATGGCTCTCAATTTTTGTGGAGCATAACAGCTGTCTATAGAAATTTTTTTCAAAAAATACATGTTCGGGTTTACTTCATCAATTCAGAAAGCACTTTAGAAAGTATAAGGAGTATGCAAGTTAAAATTTTATAAGACTCCACAGATGATCCTAATACATGCACTAAGGTTGGGAACTATTGTGATCAAGTGTAAAACATTCCGAAGTATCCATAAACTGCCAGGATAATGTAGGAAAGTATTGTACAATTTTAGCTTATATTAATGTAATTTGTCTTAATTTAATATAATCATTGATACCTGGATGACTCAGTGGTTAAGCATCTGCCTTCACCTCAGGTCATGATCCCAGGGTCCTGGGAATATGCCCTATATCCGGCTCCCTGCTCAGCCGGGAGTCTGCTTCTCTCCCTCTACCTTTCCCATGCTTGTGCTCTCACTTTCGCACGCTCTCTGTCTCTCTCTCTCTCTCTCTCTCTCACACACACACACACACACACACACACACACATACACACATGCACATAAACAAATAAATAAAATTTTTAAAAAATATGTAATCTATTCATGGCATGCTCTTTAGAAGGACTCATCAGGGTTCTGGGTAAACTGCTAGAATACTCATAGAAGAGGAATTGTTCTGGAAGCCAGAAGCTAAAAAATCCCTTCACCCGTGGAACTCCTCTGAGTGAGAATGGTGTCTGGAGGAGAGGGTGTACAGCCCAGAATGAGCCAGGACCCATGGATGCAGGGTTATCTGACCTGTGGATCAGTTTCTACAAGGGTTTTAAACCAGTAACTAGATGCTAATGATGAGAAATCCTTACAGGAATGGCTGGCCTTGAGCTTCATCTCTGTAACTTGAGAGTTCTTGGTTTTCATGGAGTAATGATATGTGATCAATTAAACTTGGCATTTTTTTTCCTGCATTCTCTCCAACACAGCATTTTGTGATCAGAGGATACCTCAAGGCACTTTTTGAGCACTGAGTTTCTGACAAGAGAACCGCTGACGTTTGTGTATTAACTTGCCTTCACATTAATCTTAAAAGCATTGAAGTCTTGGAACAGGGTGGGCCAAGGAAGACAAGTCAAGAAAATTAAATTTTCTCCTCAGACCCTCCAGGTCCCCTCTCTTGTCTCCTTCGGCCTTGGCTGCATCTCAATCTCCCAGGTTTTGAGGCATCAATCCAGACTTTTTTTCATCTTTGTATCAGAATTTCCAGGAGGAAAATAATTTAATCAACTCTACTAGATTGCACACTCCTCAGGACAGGACTACCAATATATTTTTTTTGCCAAATTCTTGACATAGAGTGGATACCCAAAAATATTACTTGCAAGAATGGATGGATTCTTCAAAATGTAAATTCTTGATTACACTAAATATTTTATGTGCACAACACCTTAGGTCCAAGGGATATGATACAAGGTTTTGATCTGAGAGATCAAAGTGGGGAAGGAGAGGTAAGATAGGGTAATCACACTGATCACTAACAGAACTAAAATATGTGTGGAAAACAGCTTGATATGTTACCACCCTATAATTTCTAAGAGTGATGTGGACCATAATGTGTTGATCAGTTTCTAAGGTTCTTTTTTTTTTCAGGATTGGGAGGCAACTTTCTAATATTTGACATTTTCTAAGACCTATGGAGTCTGATTGAATTCCCTGCAGTTGACATCTCATAGGAAAAGTACTGTTATAACCTACAAATCACCTTATAATTCTTCTCTTTGATAACTTTATGACATTAACAAAGATTATCCCTCAAACAAATGTAAGACAGATTATAGACCAAGAAGACCTTGCCATGAAGCATGGCAGTAGGAGGCTTTATTCATCTTCCTTTTCACTTCCCACAAGTTGTCTTTAAGTGACCAGTTATCATCTATAGGACATAATCTCACCTTTGAAGGAAAATGCCACCAGTCCATTATTTTTCATACTAGCTCAATATTTATTTCCTCAACTTCTGGTTTTAAACCCAATTCCTAAGCAAAAGAGGAATCCAAATATTCAATATTGATTTTATAAGAAGTGGGTCATTTGGTACCCAAACCATATGTTCTGTAGTTCAAATTCATGAAGAGAGGTGATAGAAAGACTTCTTTTTCAAAAAATTAGTAAGTATCAGATAACTACTAGCAATGCATCCTTTCATGATAGTAGACTTATCGTTACGGCACTCTTGATGTAATACATTTTAAATTAATAATATGCACAAGAGCTAACAGAACATATTACATTTTATAGCAAGTTTTATTAAAAAAAACACACAAAAGGGATAGTTGCATTAACATTTCATGTTCCTTGGATACAAAGGCAAAAGCAATTCTATATCAGCAAAAGAAGATAAGTAAAAATAAATATAACCAACTTATTTAGAATTTTAGGGCTTGTTTGTTTTCAGCAATAGAATAATAGTAGGGGACTTCAATACCCTACTCTCAGCAATAGATAGAAAGTCAGTAAGGAAATATCAGATTTAAACTACATGTTAGACCAGGTGTACTGAACAGGCACAAACAGATCCTTTCAACAAACAATGGAAGACTGCACAGTCTCTTCAAGTACATATGGAACATTCTCCAGGTTAGATCATGTGTGAGGCCATAAAACAAATTTTAATAGGCTTATGATTGAAGTCAATGGTATAAAACTACAAATGAGTTAGAGAAGAAATCAGGAAAATTTACCCAGATGTGGAAATTAAACAACACACTCTTAAACAATGGTTGGGTCAAAAAAACAAAAACAAACAAACAAAAAAAAAACATTAAAATGGAAGTAAAAAAAAAATCTGGAAAAGGAAAATGGAAATACAACATACCAAAACTTATGGGATGCAGTAAAAACAATACTAAGAGGGACACTTAGAGTGATAAACATCTACATTAAGTAAACAAAAAATTAGAAATACACAACCTAACTCTCCACTTCAAGGAACCAGAAAAAGAAGAAAAACTAAGCTCAAGGTAGTAGAAGGAAACAGAAATAAATGAAATGGAGACTAAAATACAGCAGAAATGAGTAATAAAAATAAAAATTCCAAGCCATTTTTGAAAGAATAATCAAAATTGCATAATAAATAATTAAATAAAAACAAACCTTTAGCTAGACCAAGAAAAAGGAAAAGGTGCAAATAAATAAAATTGGGAAAAGAGAAGGAGACATTACAACTGATAACACAGAAAAACTAGGAATAGTATGAAACTACTATGAACAATTATATGCCAACACACTAGATAACCTAGAAGAAATGGATAAATTCCAAGAAACATAACTCAAACAAGACTGAATTATGAAGGAAGAGATAATCTGAATAGGCAATTAACAAGTAAGGAGATTGAATCAGTAATCAAAAACTTCCCAACAAAAAAGGTCCAGTACAAGATGGTGTCACTGATAAATTCTATCTATCTAATTAAAGAATAATTAATACCAATCCTTCTCAAAACTCTCCTAAGACATAGAAGAGGAGGGAACACTTCCAAACTCATTTTAGAAGGCCAACATTATACTGATACCAAAACCAGACAAGGACACCATAATGAAAGAAAATTATATGATGATATTTTTGATGAACGTAGATGCAAAGATTCTCAACAATGTATTAACAAACCAAATCAAGTAGTAAAAATAGTTAAGTAGATCAATAGACATGATCTAATAGGATTTATTGCTGAGATGCAAGAATAGTTCAACATACACAAATCAAAAAAAATGATATACCACAATCACAAAATGAAGAATGAAAATCATAAATCCATCTCAGTAGATGCAGAAACAACATTTGATGAAATTGAACATTCTTTCATGATAAAATCAACAATTTAAATATAGGAGAAATATACTTTAGCATAATAAGGGCCACAGCTAACCTCTTACTCAGGAATAAGACAAGGATGCCTAGTCTTACCACTGTTATTCAACATAATACCAGAAGTCCTACCCAAAAAAATAAAGCAAGAAAATAGATAAATAAATAAAAGGCAGCCAAATCAGAAAGGAAGAAGTAAACTTGTTGTTGTTTCCAAATGACATGATACTTTATGTGGAAAACCCAAAACAGTGCACCAAAAAAACAATAGCCAAACAAACAGAAATGGAAACTAATCAACAAAGTATTTTCAGGATACAAAATCAATACACAAAAGTCCATTGTATTTCTATACAGTAACAATGAACTATCAGAAAAAGAAATTAAGAAGACAATTCCATTTACAATTACATCAAATTTTTAAGATTTTATTTATTTATTTGAGAGAGAGAGAGCAGGAGGACATGTGCCCTTGAGAGTAGGGGGAGGGACAGAGGAAGAGAGGGACAAGAAGACCCTATGCTGAGCATGGAGACCAATGCAGGGCTGATTTCAGGACCCTGAGATCATGACCTGAGCTCAAACTGATTGAACTATCTCCCTGCATCAAATATTGTTAAAGTGTGCATACTACTCAAAGCGATCTACAGATTCTGTGCAATCCCTATCAAAATTCCAATGGCATTTTTCACAGACATAGGAAAAACAATCCTAAAATTTGTATTGAACCACCCAAGACCTCAAATAACTGAAACAATCTTGAGAAAGAACAAATCTAGAGGAATCACATGTCTTGGTTTCACAGTATATTAGAAAACTGTTGTAATCAAAATAGTATGCTGTTGGCATGAAATAGACACCTAGATCAATGGAACATAATAGAGAACCAAAAAATAAACCCACACGTACACGATCAATTAATTTTTGACATGTGGCCAAAACTATATGACAGGGAAAGGACAGTCTCTTCAATGAATGGTGTTGGGGAAACTGTACATCCACCTGCTAAGAATAAAACATCATCCCTATCTTATACAATATACCAAAATCAACTCAAAATGGATTAAATAACTTAATTAATACCTAAAATTATAAAATCACTCAATGAAAATCACAGGGGGTAAGCTCCTTGTCACCAGACTTGTCAAAATTTATTTGTGTGTTTGTTTTTGTTTTGACACCAAAAGCAAAGGTGATAAAAGCAAAAATAAACAAGTAGGACTACATCAAACTAAGAAGCTTTTCACAGCAAAGGAAACCATCCACAAAATGAAAGGCAACCTGTGAAATAGGGTAGAATATTTGCAAGCCACATATCCAAAAAAGGTTAATTTTCAAAATATACAAGGAACTCATACAACTTAATGACAAAATAAGAAATAATTTAAAAATGAGCAAAGAACCTAAAAAGACATCTTTCCAAAGACATGCAATGGTTAACAGATGAAAAGGTGCATGAAAAGGTGCCCAGCATACTATTCATCAAGGAAATGCAAATCAAACTACAATGAGATACCACATCACACCCCTTAGAATGACTGTTATCAAACAAATAAGAGATAAATGCTGGTGAAATTGTGGAGAAAGGGAAACCTTGAGCACTATTAGTGGGAATACAAGCAGATGCAGCTGGTGTGGAAAACATTAGAGGTTAGAACTCTTGTAAGCAAGCAGAACACTTGTTTCTTACACGTATGTGGTCTTTGGTTCACTTTTTCATTTCTTTTAATTTTCCTCTTTCTTTTCTACTGAGAAATTATTGGTAGACCTAAAGACACTTGAAAATAAACACAATAAAGCAAGTCATTCATGTGAACTTTTAAAAGATTAGGGAAAATAGAAGCATCTAGATTGTTCAGATATTGATGGAAAATAGGTCAATCTCTAAGATACATTGTTAAATACCATTATCACAAGCATGAGCACAATACAATTTCTTCTCTGTATTTTTTTAGCTATGACTAAATATTGAAGCAATGAGTTTTTGCTATAATACCTTTTTTTGATAAAATAACTTGGTTAATAGTCAGGAATTAGTTATAATGAGATTTGTATGTCAGACAAAAATTTGATAAGAGAAGAAATAATGAAATGGAAATTTAGATTTTAATAAAGACATTATTTACATGTATAGGTAAGAATCTATTTACTGGTAAGGATAGTGTTTGGGGACTGGTAAAAGGAATGATGCCACATGAAACTGCTGTTGGCAGGACACTGTTTCCACCCTTGGATCCAAGACCATAATCCAGAGTAAGGTATGGTTAGAAGAGTCTGGAGTCAGAGAAAGCTGTAAAGAGAAGGCCACCTTATAGATGCTGTGTTGCAGATATCAACCTATATGTTAATGAAGTATTTATAATTGTTCACAGGGTTTGTACATATGCCTTTTTAATTAATTTAGAGAAATCCACTATGAAGTGCAGAGAGTTAAACCTTTTGCAAATGGCTCAGAAATCAGAATTCACCTGTAGGGAAAAGGAGCCAAGGGATATCATCCAAATTACTTACATGCTTTGTTATATATAGAAAATGTTGATACTGAATACTCCATCTTTATGAGCACCAAATTGGTGGGGCCTACACTTAAGTTTTTCCTCCTAAATCTCTGTGTGTTTGATGATAGAAGAAACGTAGGTTGTAGATTCAGCCTCAGCACTCATATTAAACATTTTTCATTAAAATCTTGAAAATATCAAGAAAAATAGAGACAAGACGTATTCTTTTCTTTTTTTTTTTTTAAATTAAATTAGTACTGCAGTTTCTTTAATTTGGAGTATGTGAGTCAGGATTTCTTTTGAGAGGAGATTTGGCAAGAATATGGGTTAAAGTCCTCAATTTCTAATCTTTCTTAGATTGGGAAATTATATACATTATATCTAATTTATATATAATATATAATTGTATATATATTTGTATAGTTATACATACACATACATACACCTATATGTATATATATTCTAGCAGATGCAAGGCATGGCATAATTTAAAGAAAACATGAAGAAACAACAAATAAAAACAGCCAAGTAGAACATGAGGTTGGTTTTTACCTTTGATTCACAGCAGGATTAAATAAAAAATTCAAACTTGAAAAGGGGTGTGTAATTTCCTCCAGGTTACAAAGGTTGAGTTTTTACCTGCCTCTTCTAATTTTGCTGGATCTAATTCCATGTACAGGAAACACCGGAGTTACAATGAAGTGATTACTTCTTTTTATCTTTTACTTTCCTGGTTATCTGTTTGAGCTCATCTTTTCTTCACTGAATTTTCAGAATGTTTCCTGCAGGCCAGTGGGTAAAACTCATTAATTTATTAAGTTGTAAAGGAACTAGACCTCACTGTAATCATACATGAATCAGTGGTATAATGGATTCCATTTGGGTGTGCCTACCGTGATCATTGTCACCAAAACATTGGAGATGTTTCCTCAGGCAGAGCGCTTGACCTCCAACAGTCTCCTTCTATTCATATTTAAAGAGAACTTGTACCAGGCATGACCTTCCTTTTATATTTCCCCTCTTTTTGCTTCCCTTTCAATTTATTTCCTTAGGAAATTTCTAAAGGTAGCAAAATCAATCTTTTCATCTACTCTACAGAATATAGGGTTAATACATACTTTCATCTACTCTACAAAGATTAGGATTAATGCTGGTCTTCTGTTTCCATAAGGTAAACTATAAGATAGAGTCCACTCTTCGGAATTCTCTCAGTATTATTGATGTTATCAATAATATTATTAATTAGAGCTAATGGCTGCCAAACTGTAAATGCCAAAAGAGCACATTTTGGCTTGTCCTTTTTAACCTTTATTTTAACATGTAGTAGTTACTCAATAAGTAATTGTCAGTGAATAAATACATTTATTATTCCTTCCTATATGGCAAATGTGATATTCCCTCATTTAATTCTTCTAATGAACCCCAACAACATTATTATGCTACAGTTACAGATGAACAAAGAGAAAGGTTTTAGGAGGGGCAGTAACTTGCCCATATTTTCCAAGTAATAAATTTCAGAAACTCCTTGAGACCAGTTCTATGTCATTCCAAACCTTTTGTCCTTAACTAGCTCACACTCTGTTTTCCCATCTGCTCCCAAATCCTGTCAGCAGTCACTCTGGAGATTTTCAGACCTTTGATTTTCAAAATTGGTACATGAATCCAGAGCATAAGAATTTCTCTCTGAGGTAATACAACAGCAGTTTTTAAGGCAGACCAAGAAAATGTGAAAAATATGAAGCAGGCATTCAGTCAAACTGTACCTTCCCACTTGTGTAAAACTTACCCCACCTCATTGCACCTGGCTATTCAGGAAGCCCAGTTTATTTCTCGTCCTTTGGAAAGCTTATTTTTCAGAGCTTCCATTATTTCCCATTTCAACTTTTTTTTTTTTTTTTTTTTTTTAGTTCATTCTAGCTCACTAAACTTGTAAGTGCTAATGGATAGTCTCTTGCCTTTCCAGGTGTTATAATTGGGTTTTAATGAGGGTATTGTGAAGGTGGTATATTAATCCTCTGCATTGCTTGTAATGATGACATTTATCAGACACTGACATACTTAACAGAAAACCCATTGTATTTACTATCGTCTTATTTTCCCTCAGGAAAATGTTTCTTTACAACTTTTTCAAATTATGGTTATTTCCTAACACCACCTGCATCTCGGAGCCAGGAGGTTGAGCTGGGATCCTTCTCCTCTACCCACTTGCTAAAATCCTTGCTTTTTTCAGCCTCCTTTTCCCCCATCTCATATTACTTGTCCCTGCCAACTTCCCCCTAGTGCAACTCTTTCAAAGTTCTAGGTCAGGGGTTATTTTCTCTACCTGAGATTCTCCCATCATCCTGGTGCCTTTACCATCTTCAAAGATAATGAGAACTTTAGACTCTCGGTTCCTTGATTTTATTCCAGTACCCTCCACTCTAACATAGGCACCCACAGTCCATGGTCAAACCTTCGAACAATGATTGGGATTAGGGTGAGACCAGTGAAGCTTTCACTTTGGGGGAAAAAACTTAAGGGATGCCAGTGAAACTCAATAATCAAGATAAATTACATTTTAACGTGGTATTTAAAAAATTTAAAAAGTGATATAACTATTTCTATAGGAAATAGTTCATTAAAATATTAAAGTCAAGATCAACAAATTGAAATTAAGGTTATTTAAGATCTTGGTCAAGAGAAATTGACAAACAGAGCAGTTGTCTCAGTTGAAAATGAAAAAAGCGAAGGAGCAAATTCTGAAAATAGTACCGATGAGTTTTCTTTCCTGAAAGCCAGGAAAGTAAAATTATTTTATCTTATTACTTTGAAATAGAATAATATTTTAACTTAAAAATATTATATGTTTTATATTATATGTTATATAATTTAAAATATTGTGTGTTTTAAACCCTATTTTGCAATTTTTCAACCATTTTAATGTCCTCAAAAAATAACCATTAAATAGCACATTAAATATGTATATGGCAGCTCACGTTTTTGCTTTGGCCTCCAGCTCTGAGGCACTAACCAGTGCTCCTTACAATTGCTCCATCGTGTCTAGGGATTCCCATCTCTTCCTCATTGCCCACTCCTGGGGTAGCAAGGTACACACAGAAACATAAAGAAATCCTTGTTGGATTGGTAAAGAGATACTGTGACTCCTGAGAGAGTCGTCTCCCTGGGCCTTCACCTCCATCCCCAGTAAGAGTGAGTACTCCTGAGCTCCATGTCTTAGGGACAAAACGAGTGTTAGACTCCTAGTTCTATTGAAGTCACCCACTATAGGAAGTTCTGTACAAGGTTTTTATGTATCTTGATGTCTTGGGCCAGAAACTCTAAAAGAACCTTGTGTGTGGTAAATTATTTCATGGCAGAGCTCTCTCCTTACCATTTTTAAGATTTCTTGTTTCAGTGTTTGTTGCCAGCATCTTGGTGGTTTTCAGTGAATAGAAAATATTGCCATGAGAACTGTTGTCCAAGTGTTGGCTTCTAACTTAGTCTAGAAATTCCCAAAAACCCAACTTTGCATTTCCTTTTCTAAAAACTACACTAAGAATTTATTTTGGCACAATCATCTACCCTTGTTTCAAATTCTCCAAAATCTGCTTACTGGAATGGAACACTTTAAAGAAAATTAACTGCAATAATAATCATCCTTGTGTGCTGTTGACTGTAATGTTTTGGAGAAATAAATACCTATGTTCTTTCACAAATATTCAAGAAATGTTGATTTTAGCGACTTGTGGGACATAAAATTTTCCTATGAATATTGATAAATAAAAATCTCTATGAGCATCAAGCAGGAGCAAATAAAAATCAGATTAAAAGCTACAGATAACTGAATGACCTATTGTGCATAAATATTGTACAGGTTTTCTTCATAATATAATTTTTATTTTTTGGTATTTTCATATATATGTTTTTCATATTATTTTGTATATATATTCTGCATATATATTTTCATATATATTTTAATGTAAAAATTTTGAGACATACCAAATTATTCAACTTTATTCAGCATGTATATGGTTGTATACACACACTCACACCCACACACACACACATATATAATTTCACAATAAAATATGCTAAAATTGTTTTCTGTAAACATCATGACTATTTCAAAATAAAAAAGTTATTTATTTATTTTTAAAAAAGCAATTTACAATTACATGAAAGCAATCTGTTTTTACAGGTTATTCTTTGAAACCCAGAGTCCAACTCTGAGTTCCACATGAAGAAAAAAAGAAATTATCTATTACAAAATACAAAATTACAATAGGCAAATTGTTTTAAATGGCTCATAAAGTTTACAAAGACCTTGGTTCTGCACTAATGGTTGAGTTATACAGTTTAGTATCATAATGATAAGTTTATTTTTTTTATAATGATAAGTTTAAAAACATCACATTTGCTTTTACAGAACCTTTGAATTAAAATAGAAAGTAGTACTAATAGAGAATAAGCATGTGACATAAACATAATGTACTGAACAAACTGTAAATTCCATTTGTATGAGATTATACAATAGGCAAAAGAATCTATACAGAAATAAATCAGACCAGTGGCATGTCTCTGTGGGTAGGGGAATAATTGACCCGGGAACATGAGGGAAACTTCTGGGATGATGGATATGCTCTGTGTCTTCTGCAGGTGTGCCATTTGTCAAAACTGTAAACCATAATACTAAAAATCCATGGCCTTCACTGTTTATTAATAATATCATAATAAAAACAAGTAAACAAAACATACTTCAAGTTGAAAACTGTTTTTACTACTTTTTTTAGGTCTAAAAAGTCTACCTTTTGAATATAGTATGTCAGGTTGTGATATGTAGAATTAAATTTTAAAGGAGGAGGGTAACATGTCATCTGCAAAGAGTGAAAGTTTGATTTCTTCCTTGCCAATGTGGATGCCTTTTATTTCTATATGTTATCTGATTGCTGAGGCTAGGAATTCCAGTACTATGTTGAATAACAATGGTGAGAGTAGACATCCCTGTTTTGTTCCTGACCTTAGAGAAAGTCTCTCATTTTTTCCCACTGAGGATATTATTAGCTGTGAGTCTTTTATATATGGTCTTTATGCTGTTGAGATACAGTATTCTATGTAGAAAACCCAAAAGACTCCACTAAAACACTGCTAGAACTGATACAAGAATTCAGTAAAGTTGCAGGATATAAAATCAGTGTAGAGAAATCTGTTGCATTTATAAACACTGCTAATCAAACAGCAGAAAGAGAAGTCAAGCAACTGATTCCATTTACAATTGCACCAAAAACCGTAAGATATCTTGGAATAAACCTAACCAAAGAGGTAAAAGGTCTGCACTCTGAAAACTATAAGACACTTATGAAAGAAACTGAAATAAATTGAAATTAAAATAGAAAATAGTACTAATAGAGAAGAAGCATGTGACATAAACATAAACATAATACATCTGATAAAGGGTTAATATGCAAAATATATAAAGAACTTACCAAACCCAACACCCCAAAAATGAATAATCCAGTTAAGAAATGGGCAGAAGACATGAATAGACATTTTTCCGAAGAAGACATCCAGATGGCCAACAGACTCTTGAAAAGATGCTCAACATCACTCATCATCAGGGAATTGCAAATCCAGACTACAATGAGATACCACCTCACACCAGTCAGTTTGGTTAAAATCAACAACACAAGAAATGACAGATGTTGGCAAGGACTCAGAGAAAAGGGAACACTCTTGCACTGTTGGTGGGAATGGAAACTGGTACAGCCACTACCGAAAACAATATGGAGTTTCTTCAAAAAGTTAAAAATGGAACTACCCTACAATACAGCAATTGCAATACTAGGTATTTAACCAAAGGACACAAAAATACAGATTTGAAGGGATACATGCACCGTGATGTTTATAGCATTATCAGCAATAGTCAAACTATGGAAAGAGCTCAGCTGTCCATTGACAGATGAATGGATAAAGAAAATGTGGTATATATATACAATGGACTATTACTCAGCAAGCAGAGAAATGAAATCTTGCCATTTGCAACGACGTGGATGGAACTAGAGAGTATTATGCTAAGCAAACTAAGCCAGAGAAAGACAAATACCTTATGATTTCACTCATATGTGGAATTTAAGAAACAAAACAAATGAACATGAGGGGAAAAAACAGAGAAGCAAACCACAGAGGCAACCTTTAACTCTAGAGAAGACACTGCTGGTCACCAGAGGGGAGGTGGGGGAGGAGAAGGGGAAACAGGTGACAGGGATGAAGGAGGGCACTTGTGATGAGTGTGGGGTGATGTAGGAAAGTGTTGAATCACTACATCTGAAACTAGTATTACACTGCATGTTAACTAACTGGAATTTAAATAAAACCTTGAAACTCCAAAACAAACAAACAACCCAAAACAAAAAACAAAAAACAAAAAAAAGAGGAAGGTTAGAGCTGACAGTGCGGACAGTGGGCTATTTTCGACAGGGTGGCAGAATAGACTTCTTTGAGAAAGTGACACTTGAGCAGAAAGAGGACAGAAATGAGGCCTGGAGCCACACAGGCAAAATAAGGAAGGAAAGTTCAGGCAAAGGCTATGGCAAGGGGCAGACTAAAATGGAAAGTGGAACTGTGTTTAAATTACCAGCTTAATGGTGGTAAGTGAGTGAGAGAGAGAGAAAGGAGAAAAGAACCAAGTTTTGAAAATACGTTTTTAAATGTAACACGGTATCTTATGAACCAAAGCGTACCGATTAGTCCTCTCCTTGGGAGATAGAATTTTGCTTTCTAAGTGGGCACAGGGCTCTCTTTCTCACCAGTGCGCTGGGTGTCCTGATACGCATATCTAACGGAGATGATTTCAACAACAGAGCCACTCAGAGGAGTTTCCGCAGATGCTGGAAACCAAGCAGTATGCGGGCTTCTCTTTCTGTGGAAGGAGAGAGCACGGCGGGAGTGCCTCCCTAATGTGAGGCTGCAACTCTTCACCCTCCGCTGGTTGCCTCTTGATATCTTAATAAAATTACTTACACATCTTAACCCACTTTGGCTCCCCCCATCCCACATCACCTCTAGGAATATATGTCTACATCGAGTATGAAGATCTTTTTTTGGAATAATTAGGGGAGTATGCAGACAGTGAAATAGCACTTTTCAACATTATAAGCTTGAATATAGAGCACAAAGTGCTTAAGAGTAGATAGATCCAAGACATTATGCTACCGTAGGATGTTTTAGCCTTGCCCTTTGAAAAGATAATTTATCATTTGGTTTTATAATAATAAAAATATAACCACTTAATAATGGTTTGGAAAAATTAAAAGCATTGATAAAAAATGTGAGATGAGTATTATACAATAAGATTTAATGTTTTTTTCAAAAATACTATTTTTAATAAATTGTGCCACAAATTACATGTTTTTTTTCAAATTTTCACAAATCATTTTATTTATGCATAAGAAATACTGTAGAGATTTCTGCTGAACAAGCCTATTGAGGTGTAATTTACATAAATAAAATGCAAGATGTTTTCAATGCCATGAGTTTTATCAATTGCCTACACCTGTGTAAGTGGTACTTCACACAAGGAATTAAACCACTTCCATCATTCCAGAAGGTGACATCATGCCCCTTCCCAGACAGTGTTCTCTTCCATTTTACCATCATCATCGTCATCATCTAGAAATCCCCTGTACATCCGTTCCTGACATTTAGTCCCTGTGAAATACTTCGTTCCCATTAAACCTTTTTTTGACCATAGACTCAGTGCAGCAGTTAGAGAGAGACGGTGTAGCTGCCTGCTAGAGATGGTGTGCAGTCCAGGCCTCGACGAGCAGGCGCAGAGCTGGGGAAATCAGAGGCCAGAGCTGACCCACCACAGATCTAGAAGTGGAATGGGGTCACACGAGGCAAACCCATTCCAGATCCAGCCGTGGGACAACAGGACAGCTTGTTGCTTATGATAAGAAATACAATGGACAAAGGGCTGGAGTGTCTGAATGTATTAGGTGATGCATCTTCTCCCGGTAGGAACATAGAAAGAAGGAGCCAAATTTCAACTCAAAGACTGCAATTAGAATCATAGTAAGTGAACCGAGTTTAATGCTAACAATGGTTTGGGCTCATCGATTTTGCTAGACGAATGCATCACTTGTGTTAGAGGAATAGACACCTCGAGGTTTATTTATTTATGTATTTTTTTTAAAGATTCCATTTGTTTATTGGACGAGAGAGAGCATAAATAGGGGGAGAGGCAGGGAGGGAGAGAGAGAGCAGACTCCCTGCTGAGCAAGGAGCTCAATGCAGGACTCAACTCCAGGACCCTGAGATCATGACCCGAGCTGAAGGCAGATGCTTAACCAACAGAGACACCCAGGTGTCCCATGTTTAGATTATCCTTTCTCTTGACAGTGCTGCAGAGGTTGTAACATATTCTTTCTCTGATATTTCTGTAGTTTTTTTTTTTCCCAACAGTTCTGTTAATGTGCAACATCCACATTTTTGAAAATATATATTAATGTGTGGTGCTAGTAATAATACAGAAATAAACAATGAGTGTACAGTATTTCTTTTGTACTTGTTTCTATGCCAAGGACTTTCCATACGTTGTTTTAACTTATTCTTCATAACAACACAAAAAGATAGAAGGATATCCCCATTTTATTGGCAATATCTGCCAATCTTGTTCTAAGATGTACTGAATATTCATTTTTTAGGTTAAAGTAAACTCTGGATTTCTTGTTCAATAAATAAAGAAGCAAATAAAAAAATTGGCCACCTAATTTCACACTGGGTATCACAACTTCAGCATGCAAATGAAACTGGTAAAGGCAGGCAGTAAATAGGATTATAGTTGTGGTTTTTATTTATTTTTTATTTTATTTTATTTTAAGATTTTTATTTATTTGACAGAGATCACAAGCAGGCAGAGAAGCGGGCAGAGAGTGAAAAAGAAGCAGGCTCCCCACTGAGCAGAGAGCCCGATGTGGGGCTCGATCTCAGGACCCTGGGACCATGACCTGAGCCGAAGGCAGAGGCTTTAACCCACTGAGCCCACCCAGGTGCCCCTATAGTTGTGGTTTTTAAAAAAATAATTATCATAAGCTAAAGTTTGTTATCATTTTGGTCAGAATATTTTATTTAACATAGGCTCTATCTCTTACTCTAAAGGTAAAGGTAGAAATAGCTTTCAGAAGATTGTCTTCTGCTATTTTTAACATGGCACAATTATAACCCAGTTCTGTTAATGTAAAGATTGTGCCAATTTTACAGCAATTATTACTTAGCCATATTTCTGAATCCTTCTCTCGTGCTTAACTTGGGTATTCTAGTTCTTTCAGGTAAAAATGCTAACTCAGTTTAATCTCTGTTAGGGATCTCTTCTGTTATAAAACCATTTTGGGGGTGGGTGGCTCCATCAGTTAAGCAATTGGCTGGTTCTTGTCAGTTCAGGTCATGATCTCAGAGTCATGAGATCGAGCCCCGAGTCAGGCTCTGCGCTCATTGTGGAGTCGGCTTGAGAGTCTCTCTCTCCCTCTGCCCTTCCCCTCGCTCGTGCCCGTTCTCTTTCAAATAAAGAAGTAAATCTTAAAAAATAAAAATTAAAATAAAACCATTTGGAATGAATAGATAAAAACTTAACAGCCTTTAATATTTTGGTGATAATGTTGTTGGCTTCAATAGCATCTGGAAAAGTAATAAATCTATAAAAATTACGGAGTGTTTTATGATGAATGAGTCAGCATTTATTAATTAATGAAGAATTTAGGCAACAGGTCTCTGTTCTCTCTACCATTTACTCTCTGTGTTCTTGAGAACAAGCCAGTGAAGCCTCTCTTGGGGTTTTTCATTTGTTTTGCTTTGATTGTATTGGCTTTATTTTACTTTCCTGTAAAGTACCTAGCCAAAGATGCATTTTCCCTCATCACTGGCCAGAGAGACAAGAATTGTTACACCTTTAATGTGTCAGGGTGATGGTCATATTTTTCAAGTATTTTGTTTTGTTTGAGCTGAGCTGAGCTAATTTGGTTGCTGCTATCCTCACAACAAGAACAGGAGGTGGCTGCTGGCTACACCATTATCAAATCCCAAACTAGGGCTCCCACCTTGCTGGAGTGAGCTGACCCTCCCTGTTTCCAAAGGTATCGCTCACTGAGCTACATTCCACTGAGGCAGGGACACCTGCCTACAGTTATTTCTAGAAAATTTTGTCTGAGACTCTGTCTACACTGTTTCATGAATCTGTTACTCTTCTGCCAACTCAGAAGACAACTTGGGCTCCGCAGGCAGCCTCCTGTATCCTTGGACTGAGTATTTTCTTTGGCTGGAGAAGTAACACCATCCCCTGAGTGGATTTGCATTTGGGTCTGTGGCCATCATACCTGGCAGATGCTGCTGCCATGACACCTGCTGCCATTCTCTCCCATCACACCAGGATCAAAGTTCTGGGAAGGCAGAAGTCCCCTCAGCCAGAGCACTGCGGACCCTGAGCTCTGTGCTCCCAGGAGATCCTCCTGAAACAGGGGCATCAGCAGTCACTGGAATTACTTTAAAACCAGGGTGATCATGTGGGTTTTAGGAGTGTTAGTGTTTTTATTCCAAGACATGTGCCAGTGATAAAAGACGGATCGGACAGGTGACCAAAATGTATATTGCTTTATTTAAATCCATCTTGGTGGCACGTCTGTTTTTTACTTTCTTATAACATTTGCCAATTTTGGTGAGCACCTTCAAGTTCGAAAATAAGTTTCTAAGTCCATGGAGACCTAATTCACAAGTCTTTTCTCTCTGATACAGGAATAAATAAAATAAATAATAATTGTTTGTATTGTTTCTTAAAAGCCAAGATCCAACTGTCTTTAGGGTTCTAGTTATCACTTTTCTGCATTTGTAGAGTAAACTTCATTCAGACTGGTAAGTAGAATACTGACCTATCAGAACTGAAAAAGGCTCTGGTATTATTTTACCCTGAAATCATTTAATTAATTTTTCTGCATCTGTATGTGTGTGTGTATATGTGCACATATACACATGCATGCATATGTATATATATATTACATATAGACTTATGCATATATTACATAAATATAGTAGCTGAATTATATATTTTAGATATATTTTGAGAGTTATATGTAGAGATTCAGATTTACATGTAAAAGAATATGTTACATGTATGCATGTGTGTGTGTGTGTGTGTGTGTGTGTGTGTGTATGTGTGTATATCCTCATACTTGTTTTTAAATAAGCTTTCCTGGATATTTGATGAGTAAGAGACTGATCTGTAGGGCGTGATGTTGCAGGCCCTGAGAGATGGTTTGTAAAAATAATTATTGTCTTTATTATGCAGTGTTGCATTTTTCTTTGTCATTTCTTGAGGCACAACCTTGAATTCCTGCATTTCATTCGAATGCATTTCATTGAATCCTTATGATTTGTATAAGATTCGATAAGACGATAGAACCCTTACACAAAGCAATTAGAAATTACCATCAGACAGTGCACCTGGCTGGCTCAGTTGGTTAAGTTCCCGACTCTTGGTTTCTACTCAGGCCCTGATCTCAGGGTCGTGAGATGGAGCCCTATGTCAGGCTCCATGCTAGGACAGGAGTCTGCTTGGGATTTTCTCTTTCCCCCATCCCACGACTCCTGGGCACTCTCTCTCTCTAAAAAAAAAAAAAAAAAGGAAAAAAACTACCATTAGATTGTTTGTTTGTTTGTTTGTTTGTTTTAGATCCTTGAGTTTATGTTGCAGTTGCTTCTTGAGGGGGAGGGTGTCATTGGCCACTTAACCAAAGTAGTCTTTCCCATGAGATGTTTTATTTTCTTGTTGAAGATTGGATATCCTGCTTATCGCAGGCCTGACTTGCTTTTATCCTTTTCTCGTTATTAGATTGCCTATGATCAACATTTTATAATACTTGTTTTCAAGTTGCAAACCTTCACGTAGAAATCATTGCCTTCCTTTTTTCCCAAATACAAATGATGATATTAAAATCATATTAGAGGGGCACCTGGGTGGCTCAGTGGGTTAAGCATCCAACTCTTGGCTTCGGCTCAGGTCATGATCTCAGGGTCATGAGATCCAGCCGCACATCAGGCTCCAGGCTCAGCATGGAGTCGGCTTGAAATTTCCTCTCCCTTTGATCCCACCCCACTCTCTCTCTCTCTCAAATAAATAAATAAAATCTTAAAAATAAAATAAAATCACATTAGAAATAGTGAAATGAACTCCCTGATGACTTGATGTCATGAGTGTCCTCCCTGGTTATTGCTGGAGATTGTTTCTGTAATGACGCCTGCCTGCCAGCAGCACCTAGCAAACAGGCATGTTAGAATTTTAGGTAAGATGTTTAAGCGCTTTAATTTCCTCTTTCATAAATGCAGGCTCATCATATGTTATTTACTTCGATCTTCTCACTTTAGACTATTTATGTAAGTTCATTAATTGTGCTCACATTGTCAGTGAGGGAGGGAAAAAGCCTTTTCAGCCGTAGCTTGCTTGAAATCACTGTGAAGAGGGTAATAGGCTTCTTCTCCATTATAGTTACTAGTTGGCAGGAAACAGGTGAGCCAGCCAGTGTCTTTAATGCAGTTAATTTTTAAATTAATTTTTAAAAATACAACATCCCTTGATTATTTGGGGGATAAAAAAGAGAGTGATATTTTCATTAGTATCATAACATTTAAATCTTTAAATATGCAGTGCATTTTCTAGCAATAAGTTAGTGCAAGTTTTCTTTATATCAGAAAAAAGTGAAAATTATAAAGCAATTAGATGTTTTTATTTAAACTCTTATGAGAATATAGTTGATCACTTCACATATAATAGGTGAAAAGTAAATACATCCTTTTGGGAGGGCAATTTGGAAGATTTTAACACTTCTACCTATATATTATTTGATGTTAAGAACCCAATTCTAGGAATCTTGCATATGATCACAGACTATAATATATAAAAAGTATTCCTTGCAGCATTGTTTTAGTGAAAAACTAGAAGCAACCTACATGTCTACCAATAGGGGAATAGTTCAAAATTATGCAATGATTTACATATCTGTATAGTTTGCAAGTATCATCCAAAACACTCAAGAGCACTCACTTTTAGAAATCCCCATCTAAGCCAAGGAATAGGAAAAAAAAATTAATCATACTTAGGAATTTCAAGAGGAAATTATTATGCTAATTAAATGTTTTCTGATGTAGATTAATCCTCAGTCCATCATGTGCCAGAAAAAAGAAAAATGCTTTATGAACAGGCATTAGGACTGTTTGGAAGGGAACCAGAGCAGAGGACCAGAGGTCACTCCCACAACAGGGGTACGGGATGACTCAGCCCAAATTCTAAAAGCTCCAGGCAACCATTTTCTAGCTAGAATGCAGTAATGCACTTATTTAAGGGAAACAACATATCAGGTCACAGAAATAGATTTCTTTTTTTAATGGACATTATGACTTCATGTATAATATCATGCATGCAGCATTGTATACAGTGATAAAATTTTACTTATGAAATTAATTTAATTTGTTTTAATAGCATGAACGAGTAAGCAACTTTTCTTCCTTTAAGACAAATTAAGTTGTTGAGTAAACTTACTGCAACAGGGACATAATTCTCATTTAAGCCAATCATCTTCAAAATCTGAAACTAATTCTGTCTAAAGCATGCTTGTTTTGTTTTTAAGAAACAGTCATTATTAAAATATATACATTTAAAGTGGTTATTTCTCATTGGTGGTCTTAGAGGACATTTACTATTGGACCAAATTGATGTTTGCTTGGTCACTGAGGGCTTTTGGTGGGGTGGGGGGAGATTTATACTTTATTCTCTGAAGGAGATTCAGAAAATATGGTCCCTATAATTTATCTTCAGAGTAATAAGTAGACCGCATATGCCAACACGTACTCAGTGCCTTGCACTTGGCATTTTTTAAGAGCTATGACTTGTTCCTACTAAGATACATCATTGAATGTTTGTGAAATATTTTGAAAACCTGACCTCTGCAAGTGGTTTCATTTACACAGAGGTCATTGGTCCACCGGGGCTCAATAACAAGATTAATAGCTATTTTTAAGGGAGTACCTACTAGGAGCTTTAAATACATTATCCTTTGGCCTCCCAGGAGCAGCAGCAAAGTAATGAGGACCATTACTGAGCACTTAGGATCTGTCAGGTTCTGTGCTCAGCTCTGTCCTTGTTACAGAATTTAAATTTCCCATGCAATGTGTGTCTTACATAGTAAAAATTAAAACAAAAAAAAAATGGATTGAACAAGCCGATGAAAACAGTTAAGTTTATGTAAAATAGCATATGAAAAAATAATCAAAAAGGAAGTAGGGTGTGGAATAAGTCTTTGGAAAAAGCTATCTCAAAGAGACAAACATGGTAGTTTTAGGGGAAAAAATACAGATGATTTTTTTTCTCACGCCTTCTCACAACAGTAAATGATAGAGAAATACCATGATGCTAGCAGTGAAAATAATGGAAATAAAATACCAGTTGTTTGCATTTACTCCAAGGAAAATACTGTGCTAAGATAATCTACGTTTATTGGAAGTTATTGCAACAGGAGTAAACACTCCTCTGACAAAAATGTACCGGTATCTCAAGGGCCTGGGTGGGGCCCTTATTGAGCGTCGACTATTGCTTTCAGCTCAGGTCATGATGTCAGGGTCTTGAGGTCAAATCCTGCATGGGGCTCCATGCTCAGTGGGGAATCAGCTTGAGATTCTCTCCCCCTACTCCACCCCTTGCGCAAATTCTCTCTCTCTAAAATAAATTAATAGATTAAAAAAGAAGAAAAAATACTGACCACTCTCTCAGAAACAGGAAGTCAGAAGTGAGACACAAGGAGCTTTGAGGATGAGGCTTCAGGGATTCAAGGCAGGAATGAGCTGGGGCAGGGCTAATTCCATGATACAGTATTTAAGTCCTGGACATGGTCAGTGGGCCTGATAAGTAAAGTGTTGTTTTGATGAATAAGCTATTTAGTGCTGTCTCCAAAAAAAAAAACTGATCTTTGGGTACTTCCTGAGGCAAACAGTACTTTATTGAATTATCATCTTTTCTTTCCATGAGAAAGTTTTTTTTTCTTTTTTGTTCTTGTTTTGTTTTGAATCAAAACAAACCACCAGCAGAATAGTTAGTTAGCATCAATGTCCTCTAATTTCTCCCACTTCTCTTGTGGTCCAGCTGAAGCTGGAGGATAAACAGATATCATCCAGATAAATGATCAGCCAAGATCCACACTGCTGTTTGAAGGATTGTGACTGCAAACCAGGTTTTGGGCAGGGGACATACCCGTGCCTTGTGTTGTCGCCGCACTTGGAGGATAAAACACTCAGCCTCAGTACTGAGCCGATGGGCCGGACTGCCTCCAGAGAACAGTGCCTGCCCAGGCTTAGCCCTGGTCTTTATGGAGAAAATTATCTGGAGGTGTGTCATCAACTAACCCAAAGCAAGGAAGGAGTAGAACAAAGGAGAGCTGTTATTTTTAAACATGAACTACTAACTCATTCGTAGGATAGGTGCAGTTACTCAGAAAGTACATATAGAGAAAAGATGGGCTATAATCACCCCTGACCCCTAGAACCTCCTAAGGGTCATAAAAGCTTTGTCTCAAATACCTTCGAGAGTGAGAGGTTCAGGCAAAATCGATGCTGACGTTTCAGCAAATGCCTTAGACTTATGCCCGGAGGTTCAAATCCTATTTTCTAAAATTAACTCCATGATGTAGATCACATTTTTCTGTCCTTTTGACATTTTTCTGTTCGTTTGTTGGGTCACTTATGATACTGGGGCTACGTAGGAGAACTTAAGACCATGGGGATACGCATGTGAATGCTGAATTACTGACAGATGCCAAATAAAAATTAGGATCAGGTGATTGTACACTTCTAACCTAGGAGCCAAAAATGTCTGCCTTAAAATGAGAAATGTGGAGCTATTAGCCAAATAATCTAATTTTATTTCATTTTATTTATTTTGCTTTTTGAGTTCTTTCTATCCTAGTAATGAGAAGACACTAGAAATACCTATCAAAATATGAGTAGAACATATTTCGAAAATGCTTCATGTTCCATCCTGAGTGGCTGATATTATTTCTTGGACTGCTCTGTTTGGAAGCATTACCTGCCCAAGATTACAAAATTCTCAGATGACGAGTTCTGTTATTGTCCAATGCTCCAGACAAAGTCTGAGCCATAGCATAGTTTAAAGAGAAGAAAACTATCCAGAATTATTCATGGACTTTTTAATGAGCTCCTACATCTATGACACCCACCTTCTTAAGAAATTCATTAAGCTATTGATTTCTTTTAATTTCTGCTAAGGTCGAAAGCCGTGTTGTTCCCATAGCATTCCAGAATCGTGAGCTAGTCCAAAGAGAGTAGAGGTACTGTATCTTCTCTCAGTACTCACTAGTTCATGTTAGTGGGATTCATCCTGCCACCTGGATGATTTCATCCCTGAATATTCAAGGTATAGTCGGGTGTGGACAGACAGAGACAATCACAGAAATCTTGTCTTAAAGAGGAATAGAGTAGCAGGATTTTCAATGTTACAGTGATGACTAGAAAGGGTAGAATTCATGGAAGTTCACAGAAAGGAAGTCTGCTTGCTGAGAAATGTACACTGTCAGAAAAAGGAAACAAAAAAAAAAATCAAGCATCATACAGCAATAGGCTTTTGCCACCAAGTCTAGGCAAAGTTTATAGTAAATAATTGGTTTTCAAAGATTCTGATAAGTCTGAACATCAATGGATTGTTAAAATAAATAAATAAAATAAAAATTGGTAAAAAAAAAAAAAGTCAAGATTATTAGGAAGGCCATACATTTAACTTTAAATCACATGTATGAATGCATACACACACACACACACACACACACTCACTCACTCAGTCATACTGATTATGTTAGAAATCCAAGGACAGGATTCAGTTATCACGACTAAGTTACCTCTTAGAGGTGTGGTAATTTAAAAAATGTTGGGAACCTACCACATGGAGTAACTTATGAGATCCAAAAAACTTATTTTAAAAAAGTTTTTTTTTTTTAAATCTGTACTTGTTTGTTTATTGTTGCATTGTGCACAAGAGACAGGATACAGTAATAACTTAAGTGTCCATCAATAGTCCTAGAAAAGTTTCACCTGGCTTGTCTCTCAAGAGTGGTATGTGTATTCCCCTGGACCAGCTATTTCCTAGACAGTACAGTTTTTTCTAACAAAATTATATGTCTTTGGAAACTTTATATGCTTTTGAGCTGTGAGTAGTAGAGTCAGTCTCAAATCTCATGCTATCATTTAAAACATGGCCCAAGTTTGCCTGCATATTGGATAAGGGTAGAACCACAGAGAGATTCACGTTTTTTTAGATTTTGGTTGAGGACTTGTCAAGAGTAGGGCGATGCTCTGGGCTAAAATTGTGTAGGTATATTATTGATTTTCCAGGGGAAAGACTAACAAGTGTTTATGTTCTTGATCCGAAAGGGACAGTAGGAAAACAGAATGTGGATTTAGAATGAAAAAAATGCATAAACTCAATTGGTGGCAATCAAAATAATACAGGGTCTTTTGATCGTGGGGAAATAAGAATGAATGTTTTGTTCATGGTCCAAATTCCTGAATGAATGGGTACCCCAGTTCATTAGATTTACGGAATCGGGGAAGATTGTTGCAAGAACTGGTGTGAGGTATATTGAATTCTTTCTGGATTAGGTTTTTCTGCAGTTCACTTTTTTTGACAAATACTTGACATAAATAGCATATTAATCTTAGGTATACAACACAGTGATTTGACACTTACATATATTACAAAATGATCACCATGATAAGTCTAGTTACTGTCCCCAAAGTTATTATGATATTATTGACTATATTCCCGATGCTGTGCTTTCCATCCACATGGCTTACGAGTTTTAGAACTAGAATTTTGTACCTCTTAATCTCTGTCACTCATTTCACCTGTTCCTCTATCAACCTCCCATCTGGCAATCACGTGTTTGTTCTCTTTATTTAAGAGTCTGCTTTGTTTTTCTGTTGTTTGTTTGGTCCTTTATTTTGTATTTTACATTCTACATATAAGTGACATCATATGCTATTTGTCTTTCATTCTCTGACTTATTTCACTGAACATAGTATCTTCTGGATGCATCCATAACTGCTGGCTTTTGTCCTCCTTTTGATTTTGGTAATAGGGTCAGTGTAGATAGAGATTTTGATGGGTTATTCAGAATGTAATGGGTCCTTCTCCAATTATTCTGCCAATATCACTAGGATTTTTTTTTTTCCACAAATACTAGAAACCTTCTGGAGAAACTCAATTTGGTCTTGATTTAGACAGAAGGCTACTAGTAAGCCATTGTCCAAATTAGGTCTGACCTGATTGTGAACAGATGATCTCAAGGGAACTGAAGAGAAAGTCCTCTGAAAGCATTTAGATGGGTAATTCCATTTTTATAGTGCATCTGTGCCCACTGAATGAATAGGTGTTGGTCACAAGGGAGGAAATAATTTTAAAGGTCTGAGAGTAAAAGGGCAAGTGTCTGTGGGTTTTTGTACTTGTCCATCCTGAAGCCTCTCGTTGACTCTCAGGGAGATGGTGTACATGTACAGCAGGGTTTGTGGGTTAAATCTCTGCATCTGAGTCAATCAAAAACTTCAAAACTGGTTTTTAATATTTGGAGAATTTTTTCATTTTGGCTTTAAGGATAACATGGGGGAATCGGGTACATGATTACCCCTCATGTCAGCACGAGCTTCCCTGATTACATCCTCCCCCGCTTATTTTCACAGCTACTATAGGATAACTGTCTTTTTCAATATCCTTGCTGCTTACACTACCTACAATGTTTTTATTAAGGAGACTTCTTCCCCTGGTGCTTGATAATTTGGTGAAAATATCTAGTTGTTTTATCTCTAAGGCTATTTATTCTGAGTCAAATTCTGCTTTTGGTTCAAAGCTGCTTCCAAGTGTTCAGTGAGGGGTTGGTGTTCTCCCTACAGTGGGGCTGCTCCCATCCCAGGTCCTTTTGTGTTTTCCACACCCTCACCATGACTTCCGACTCCTCACAGAAAGGGGGTAGGGAGCCCAGGTTCCATCTCTTTCAAGATCTGTTTCTAAAGATTTTTAGTCTTTTCTTCAAATTTACAGTAGAGTTACCTTTTCTGTTTTAGGACTGGATTAAAGTCCAATTTATTTTCACAGGAAACTCTTTTGAGTAGACTTTTGAGTAGACTTTATTTTCTTTTTTTAAAGATTTTATTTATTTATTTGACAAACAGAGATTACAAGTAGGCAGAGAGGCAGGCAGAGAGAGAGGAGGAAGCAGGCCCCCTGCTGAGCAAAGAGCCCAATGTGGGGCTCGATCCCAGGACTCTGGGATCATGACTGGAGCCGAAGGCAGAGGCTTTAACCCACTGAGCCACCCAGGCGCCCTAAAATATTTTCTTTATTACAAACAGAACTCCTACATACTTCTGGTTTTCTGTCAAATTTAGGGTCTCTCAGTCACCCTGGGATTCTCCTGACTGTAATTTTTCATTTGATATTTTTTAACAACTACTTTTTTTACTACCTTATGAAACACTTTTATAAATCTGGGGGCCTTAAGAGTCCATGTTGTTGGAATGGTATTAAATTCCTCCATAATTTCTCTGTATTTTGTTTAGACTTTGCAAAGTCTCATACCATGATTCTTAGTTCAGACTGAGATGAAGTCTAAAAATAACCTGTCAAGGCTTGGTCATTTCCAAAGGGGATTTGGTTTTTGGTTTTTGTTTTTTGGTTTTTTTTTTCTTTATTAATTATTTTTATTAACATATAATGTATCATTTGCCCCAGGGATACATGTCTGTGAATTGTCAGGCTTACACATTTCACAGCACTCATCATATCATATACCCTCCCCAATGTCTGTAACTCAACCACCTTCTCCCTAACCCCTCCACCCCCCCAGCAACCTTTAGTTTGTTTTGTGAGATTAAGAGTCTTCTATGGTTTGTCTCCCTCCTGATCCCATCTTGTTTCATTTTTTCTTTCCCTACCCCATACAACCCCCGCCCTGCCTCTCAAATACCTTGTATCAAAGAGATCATATGATAATTGTCTTTCTCTGATTGACTTATTTCGCTCAGCATAATTCCCTCTAGTTCCATCCATGTTGTTGCAAATGACAAGATTTTGTTTCTTTTGATGGCTGCATAGTATCCCATCGTATGTATATACACCACATCATCTTTATCCATTCATCTGTTGATGGACATCTAGGTTCTTTCCATATTTTGGCTGTTGGGGACATTGCTGCTATAAACATTTGGGTGCACGTGCCTCGGAAGGGAATTTGATGTGAGAGGCAGTTGATATTTATGAATCCCAGACTGGCCAGAAGGTGAGAGGAGCAAGTCAGGAGAGGGGGTAAAGGGGGAAGATGATAGGAAACAAAGAAGAGCAGATGAAAAGCAAGGAAAAGACACTGAGTTCAAGTTGTGATGGAACTTCAGCTCCTTTCCATCCTGCGACACCTCCCAAGTTCAAATTTTTGTTCGTATCAATTTTTGCAGAGTGGCCCCTGCTTTTAAACTGTCCTTGATAAAATTATGCCTTTTGAAATGTAATCACATGAATTAGAGTCATGATGCAAATGTCTGTAAGAAGCAAGAGTCCAATGGCCAAAGGCAAAACTTTAGACTTAGAATGATACAAAACCAGGAGAATCTGGCAACAGATCATTCAAAGTCTTGATTTTGCATGCTGTCTCTTGGGCCCCTAAGTTCATTGGTGGCTTTTTTTAAAAATCCCCAATCCAATAGCCTGAGATTCTTGGTGAACAGAATTTTTTCATAGTAGATTTCATACAGAACCAGATTCTTACAGACTGAACAAGAGTTAGGAACATTCACATAAGCCGTTGAAAAGTGATCACAGGCAAAGTTTGTCCAAAGGATACCAGTCTGAGAAAGAATATTTTGAACTTATCTGTTTTGGGGCTATCTCTAGGAGTCAGTTGATCAGTGTAAATGTTTGGCCTTCTTCCTAGAAACGTCCTCTTTTTTTTTTTTAATTTTATTTATTTATTTGACAAAGAGAGATCACAAGTAGGCAGAGAGGCAGGCAGAGGGGGGTGGGGGAAACAGGCTCCCCGCTGAGCAGTTGCCAGATGCAGGACTCTATCCCAGGACCCTGAGATCACGACCCGAGCAGAAGGCAGCGGCTCAACCCACTGAGCCACCCAGGACCCCTGAAACTTCCTTTTAATAGATTCATAATAAATGATGAGGACAGAAGGAGGCAATGAGTGATGTCAGTAATAAGGCAGATTTCCATCAAGCATTAAAAATTTCAAACCTGATCAGATTACACAAGATGCCCTACAGCAGATCCTCTTTTCCAGCAGACAAAATAATATTAGCATTTGGGAACTTGATGAAAGAAAACAAAGATCAGATTCCATTTCAATATTTACACTGTACAATCTGAGTAGAAGAGATTTCCTCAAGAATTCTCCAGTAGAGCATTTCCAAATCAAGAGTCTTGGGCCATAGGAGGGAGGCTATGTCAAGTGGACCACAGTCATGATTTCAGGGTACTGATCTCATTATATCACCAGATAATCTGTTAGTAATGCATCCCTGAATTTACTAGAATGTAGAGTGATCAGAGAGGACATACCTTGAAAGAATTTTACCAGTGTCTTAAAAGGGTAACTCAGAGGGGGGTATTTATAAAGTCTTGTGTCTGGGCTGAAATGATGCTATACAGATATTTCCAGGCAAGGAACTAATTAAGATTGGGAGAACTTAATATGATATTTTAGGATTAGTGGGCATTGTGAGGTTGGTATTTTGAACCAATCAACTATTGTTTGATAAGTGAATTGTTTGATCAGAGCAACAGACTATTATCTCCAATAAATTGATCTGTAGGAATTCCATGGAAAGATAAACAGTGAAGTTAGTTATTGATTTATAGTAAAGAGTTTGATGAAGGTTTCCTGATAACAGGTAAGTCCTTGTCATCCACTCTTGCTGAGTAATGTGGACATTCCCGATCAGCTGGTATCCTATTTAATAACTATGGATAGGTTAATGCTTACATGACTCTTACTGTGTGTCAGATATTATCCACCGGCTTTATGATGATGTCGTTTACTCCTTGCATCAACTCTATGAGGTAAATTGTCTTGTAATCCCCTTTTAACAACAGGTGAGCTGAAACTCAGAAAGTATAAGTAAGTTTTCCAAAACGTAGCAAGACTGGGCCATCAGGTAGGATTCAAACCCAGGCAAACCAATAGTAAAAGTCTTATTCTTCATTACTATATTCTAATGCCTCTGCTGTATTAACCATGTCACTTAAATTTTAGGAACAAAAGAGAGCTGACAATGCCATTCAAAGGTTTCACGTAAGAGACAGCATTAGGCACAGACCTCGCACAGAGGCTTGACTTCTCACTCTGTACTTTGCCATTGGGATAACAATGTCTGGGAAAACTAGCATCAGTGTAGAAGGTGATCTACAAATAAATGGCCATTGCAATCCAAATTCCTAAATTGTTTTCTCTAGAACTTCATAATCTGACTCTTAAATGGATTACATGGGTGGGGGTATTGAGATTCACTAAGAAATTCTAAGGACTAAGAATAAGATGGGTGTGTTTTTTTTTCCTACCAGTCATGGATGCTCATTTTAAAGGTGTAATAAACAGGGACACCTGGGTGGCTCAGTGGGTTAAGCCGCTGCCTTCGGCTCAGGTCATGATCCCAGAGTCCTGGGATCGAGTCCCACATTGGGCTCCTTGCTCAGCAGGGAGCCTGCTTCTCCCTCTGCCTCTGCCTGCCACTCTATCTGCTTGTGCTCACTCTCGTGCTCTCTCTCTCTCTCTGACAAATAAATAAATAAAATCTTTAAAAAAAAAAAAAAGGTGTAATAAACAAAGCAATGGGATATTAGTGCAGGGAGAAACCAAAGAGATCAAAGAAACCAGATGAAAGGTGTAAGAACTAATCTACACATGTACCATAATAAATAGTATAAACAACACAGTATTTGCAGATTAATTAGGATGTGATTAAACCTTTCATAAATTGTTCTAAAATAGTTGATCTTTCACAAAGAAATTGAAAATTGTACTTTTATTAATAAGCATTTATTAAATAATTACAACAATCAGTTCCAAAAATATTAATGACTTATGTGCAAAAGACACAAATATAAAAGTAAAGAAATTTAAGAAAAATATGCTCATGTCCTTAGGACCAAGAAGGTTTTCTTAAGTCAGCCACATAAAGAAAAAATGTATGAGGATGAAACATTAAAAATAAGAAGCTTCTTTGTTGAAAGACCCAAACGGTGATGGTCGTATATTCCATGAAATATATTTTCAACACGTGTAAACAATAATCGATTCGTTACCAGAATACATTAATTAAAAAAGAAAGATAAGCAATACAATAGAAAATTGAATAAGCATTCCATAGAAGAGACACTCGTGTTCATTCAACATTAGAAGTTGCCAAGTAGTCAGAAAAAAATGTGAATGTAAGAACATAAAATATTATGTCACAACAGTCAAAATGACAAATATCGTATATCAGCTGTTATGGAAGCTGAGGAGACAGAGGAACTCTGAAATCGCTGCTAACCATGAAAATGGTACAGCAATTTAGGAAAACAATTTGAAATTATTTTGTAAATTTAAGTACATACCATACTTATGACTCAGCACTTCTGTTCCCAAGAATATGCCCCTAAAATATCGTTCTAATTACTCACTAAGAGAAATATGCCATAATGTACATTGTTCATAACATTTTGTTTATAGACACACACACACACACACACACACACACAATCTCATAATAATAATAATACTCCCAATAGGAGAAAGGATCTATGGAGTGTAGTCTAATTATACAATGGGTACTCTATAGCATCAAGTCCTTGAAGGTATTTGCTTCAGTATGGATTAATATCAGAAGATAATATTGCAGAGAAAGAGGCAAGTTGCAGAACACACACAAAGTAATTCTATTATACAAATCGCACAAATCTTGTAAAACATAAAAAGATTTATGATGTGCTAGTAATCTTTTATGTCTTATTGTGGGGGGCCTGGACATAAATATTCATTTTATTGTAATATTATTGATTTTTAAACTCTACAAATATATTACGTGCCCCTTTTTTGTGTGTGTATCTGATATACTTGACATTTTTAAAAAGGAAAAACCAAGTATCAGTAAACAAAGAATAGTGACAGGAGATGGATGGCAGGATGGCTTGCCGCGTAAATAAAACATTTTCTTGAGAAATCTAAAGTAGTGTTAAATGCCCTGTTAAACTGCACGCTCAACTATTTTGTTTTCCAAATATATGATCGCCTTGCTTTATTCATAGTGGGACATAGCTTGCTGTATACAATAAATGGAAGAAAAATAGAGTAGAGGTGGAGAAAGGAGAGTTGAAATATTTTGAACACAGTGAGTGCTGACAAAATATTCCCTGGCTAGTGGCTCTTCCCTGGCCTTTGATCTGAATGTGAGCCCCCTGCAGTGAGCTTTCCCTAGACATCATGACAACAGCATCATAGGACCTCTAGCTCAGTCCCCCAAGTAAACTAGAAGTCACTGACCCTTTGAGATTTGTATCTGTTGTGCTGCACTCAGAACCCTGTGCCAGATTTCCATCGGAATTGATGGGGATCATGCTGAGTTGAAGGAGGTGTTAAGGACGAGCTGTCACTCCACACGTAGCAGGTGAAATGACAGCTTCTGGAGGTCTTCAAGGTGGCAGGATGACAAGAAAGCAATTTTCATGGACTTAACAGACTTTAAATCTACACCTGTTCTAGTAAAACTGATTTCACTCTATTATAACATTCTGTATTCTATATTCTATATTGTTTATAAGGTTTTTTATTCTATTTAGAATCTTTGTGATATTATCTATATATATTTTTCTAGGTAAGTGCAGTTCTTTATTTTATATCCCAAGTTGTCTTTATTGTGGGTTTTCTTTTAAGTGTGATACATGAGCAATTTAGGAAGTTTTAAGTAACTAAAAACAATAATGATAATAATGATTATTTAGTAGATTTTTGTTGAAAGTTTTACATAGTGGCACCTGGGTAGCTCAGTCAGTTAAGCATCTGCCCTCAGCTCAGGTCATGATCTCTGGGTCCTGGAATTGAATCCCGCATTGGGCTCCCTCTCCTGCAGGGAGTCTGCTTCTCATTCTCCCTCTCCCTTGTGCTCTCTTTCTCTAAATAAATAAATAAATAAATAAATAAATAAATAAATAAATAAATAAAATCTTTAATAAAAAAAGTTTTAAATCCACCTAAAATAAGATCAGAATTTCTTCAACAGCACAAACATACTTTCTTGTGGCTGATTTCAAATCATCAGATTTTATAGCAGAAAAAATAGAATGCAAGGAATCTGTTGGGTCTGGAGTGGATTGGGTGACTCGGAAGGGTCAGAAAACTAAGCTTGGATTAGAGGCAGGATCAAGAAAGACAGAGAAACGCCCATCTGTGAGGACCTGGAACATCAGTAGTGCAATCCCCAACGGTGTAGCACCTGCACGCGAACCTGCAGCACCTGCAGCACCTGTGCCCACACCTTCAGCACCCGCACTCACACCTGCACCACCTGTGCCCACACCTGCAACAGCTGTACCCACACCTACAGCACCTGTGCCCTCGGATGTAGCACCTGCAACATCTGCAGCGCCTGCACCTCCCACTGCTTTATCTTGCACACCTGCTCTGGAAGAAACACACGCTTCTCACCTTCTGTGTATCTGAGTTCGTGGTCTCAGGACCCTCTTTCTTCCATGTGTCATGACATTTGGCTCTCTTTGGCAGGTTACCAGGCGAATTGTTCCTGTGAATGAATCTAGGACAAGCCTGTTTAAGCTCCATAGTCTCTGGAGAACAAAATCCCCTAGATAAACAGGGGGTGTGGGTGGGCTGATTGGCAGGACGATCTGCAGGACCTGCCTCTATACCGTAGAGTATACCTGAATCACAACGAGTGAACACAATTACTATTGTTTGCACTTGTAGCAGCAGTGTATACTTGTCTGATTATTTCTATATAAGTATAGTCCCAGAGTAAAATTTCCCCATCAAAGTGCAGTTTTCTTAAAAACCTTGCCATTTTTTTTCTGCCTTCTTAAAAAAGTTTATATCTCCCCCCCAAATCACCTATACTTTGCATTTCCTAACTTTTTAACCAAGTCTAAGATTCTTTTAATAATTTTTTAAATAATTGGACAGAACAAAAATACCACTTCATTTTAATTAAGATTCGTTTTTATTATAAACCCCATAGATGTAAATCTCTCCATAATAGATAGTATGCTTTTCCATTCTTTAAAGAGTTTGAATAAATTAGAGCTTAGGAGGATGAGTTAATGTTATTAGCATAAGTATTAATTAGTACAATGTGCCAGGAACCAGTGCAGAACAAACAGAAGGACGGTATTTGCTCTAGACAATTATGCTTTGAGAGTTCTTGTGCATACTTTTAATGATTTTTACTCTCTCTGCCCTTGCTCTCACATTGAAATTGTGCCTTCCTTTCGGCATGTCTCTTTTTTTCTTACACATTCTCTACCTGTATTAGTTTTTATAATCCATTATGCATTAAGAAAGAAGAAAATAAATTTTATTATAAGAGTATGGAAAAGTAGCTTTGATTCTGAGTGAAGGTCCATATCTTTCTCTACGTATCAAGTTCTTGACCATTAGTGTATAGACATTTGGGATCTTGGGAGCTATGTTCATCTCATTCTCTGGTTCTCGACTGTGCCTGTGATCATTGAAATAAAAAAAAATAAATAAAATTTAAAAAACTTCTTGATGTTAGGGATATTACCAAAGTTAATGCGGAAAAAAAAAATCTAACAACAGTCCAACGAGTCCATTGCCAATATTCAATTGGCAATATTCAAGTAAACTAATTTGCAGAGAGATAAAACAATATTATTTTGATGTAACAGAAGTTTAGGAAAAATTAATTTCTGCTATTTGTAGTATTGCCCTCTCACAGAAAATTGCCAATTGTGTACCATCAGACATGCAAAGCTAGGAATAGGGGGCCAAATGTAAAATAAGAAACCGTGTTGCTTAGAAAGCAAGAAGAGGGGCAGTTATAACCAGAAAGTGTCCTTCAGACTCACTGTTGGCAAAATATGTGATATGAGCAAACACAGAAAAATAAAATACGGAGTCCTGCCCTTCAGAATTTCTCTTAAATAGCAGCAGCCCTTCAAAACCACAGGCGTCTGTACAGACGATTGTCAAAAAATGAACCTGGGAGTGGTAGGCTCTGCAGGACGTAAAGCTCCGTGCATCGTGTGTTGTACATATGGATACCAAGCTGTCAAAAATATCATCTCTAAATGCCAAGGGTGGTATCATCATTTTCAATACTTGGTTATTTTCAGTCTTTGAGGACTCTAAGGAAAACTTCCAAGCTCCCCCCAACAAAATAGTTTATCAATAACACGATTTTTATTCTTATGGCTCCGTCTAAAATTATAGTCCTCCCTTCCTTTTCTTGAAGGGATTAATTGGAATAAGCACAGGCATGTTTGAACCAATGGCCACACTGCCTTTTGCCAAACTTCTCAACCAAAGTTTTCTCTCTGTCCAAGAAATGTAGGATCATATTATGACCCTGACTTGTTTTTTATATCAATCTGTAAGGCTAACGATGCAGAAAGGGCTTATTTGTTAAATGAAAGACTATCATTTTAAGAATAGTTGACACATGACGACATTACCCCTCTGACACTTGGTATTCATTATGACACAATGAAGAGACCAGAGATTCACTGGGAGCTTGTGGTTCTATATTCAGCTGTCCCCTGGAATGACTTCTAGCTGTTTGGCCCTCAGCACATCGTGTCACTAGGAATCGTGCCTGAGGAAGACAGTGAAAGCAAGCCACAAAAGCACATGGAGATGTAGGACACTGACATTTTGTGGGTTTTGTTATTTTTTAGGCACTTCTCCCATAACTCTCAGCTCCAGCCTCTCACCATGCCACTCTTAGGCCTTCTTCTTTCTCTTCTTGAGAGAAGAGAAATGTTCCTAGCATTTAGAAATGGGAAAATAAAGCAAAGGGAAAACATTTCTGAATTTCCTCTTATCTATGTATATTCAAATATGTGAATTTTCCAGCCAGACAGGGCAACCAAATATGTTTCCCTGCTTCCTTTAACAGCCCCCACACTTCATACATAGAATAGTTATATCCTAGACAACGAAACAGAAAGTTCCATAATTGGGAGCCTGGGTGGCTCAGTCAGTTAGACAATAGAGTCTTGTTTTTGGCTCAGGCCCACGATCTCAGGGTCATAGGGTTGAGCCCTGCATCCCCTCAGGCTCTGTATCCCCCCAGGCTCTGCACTCAGCAGGGAGTCTCCTTGAGATTCTCTCTCCCTCTGCCTCTTCCCCTGCTTGTGCACTCACTCCCTCTCTCTCTTTCTCTCTCATACATAAATAAATCTTTAAAAACAGTCCAATATTGTCACACTCTTCTGGGGGTCCAGAAATATAAGTTCATATTCTTTCACTTAGGTAGGAAATGTACTCCAGCACAATGGATCTTGTAGCTCTAGTGGATCAGCTTTATGTTGAAGCTTTATGGCTATACCTGGAACATATATGCATGAGGCTCCCAGACCTCACTAGTGCCTACTGGTTCCCAAGGACACTGGCAGGCATCCAACAGCCTCAACAAACTGGGATTCTTAGATTGCCCTGGTGTTTTCCACCTCCTGTGGCCCTATGCTCTCCATAAGCCCCTGCAAATCCAGGCACAAGGTTGGCACCCACAAGCATCAGGATGACTTCTACAGACCCAGACTTTCCACCCATCCCAGTGCCAGGCCAACCTCCATGGACCTAGAATCCAGATCAGCTTGTAGGGACCAGACTGCCCATGTACCTTAGGACCACACAGGTCCTCACTGAATTAACCACCAGGCTAACTTCCACAAACCAGGCTCTAGGCTCACCCAGGCACCAGGCTGGTCCCCATTGCCCTAGCCCTCAAGCCAGCTTCCATGAAACCCAGGTTCCTGGCTCATCCCAATACTGGGCTAGACCCTGGGCACTCGGATGCTATATCCTCACCAGTAGTAACTTGTACCAGGTTGACCCCTGTAAACCCAGGCTCGAGCTCATCTTCATAGACCCAGGCACCAGACTGGTCTCCATGTACCAAAGCACCAGGCCTGACCCCCTGCTGACCCAGGCACCACATCTGTCCACCCAAGGAATCCAATAGTAAGCCTGCCCACAGACACCACCAGAGTCTCTGGATGAGCTGACTGGTGAAGGGCTTTGCCTGCCAAAGCCAATCTGTAAAGACTAGAAGCTGTACCTACCTCCTCAAATGCACAGACACCAAGGCAAGGCCTTAAGAATCATGAATATTCAGGATATTCTAATTCTGTGATGTGGTGTGTGTTAATCACCTAACTCTAGGGTGGAAGTTAAAGGACAAAAGCATTACAAATAACTGTAGCTACAATAATGAGTTGTGGATACACAGTATAAAGAGAGGTAAATTGTGACACCAAAAATGAAAATTATGAGGGGTGACAGTAAGAGTGTAGTGTTACTGCATGCAATTAAAAACAAGTTATCACCTTAAAATGCACTGCTATATCTATGAGATGTTTTATGTAAGCCCCATGGTAACTAAAAAATAAAGACTCTCACTAGATCTGCAAAGAGAGAGAGAGAAGAGAATCAAAGATATCAAATCAAAATTACCAGTTCACAGAAATGAAAGCAAAAGAGGAAGAAAGGAACAAGGGTTCTGCAAAATAGCCAGAAAACAATGAAATGGGAATAGTAATTCCACACCTATCAATAATTATTATAAGGAAAGTGGATTGAATTCTCCAATCAAAAGGCATATTGATCAAGTGTTTTAAAAAACAAGACCCATCAGTGCTGCCTGTGAGAGATCACTTTAGCGTCAAACACATATATAGACTCAAAGAAAGGGGTGGAAAAGGATATTCCATGAAAACAGACACCAAAAGAGAACATGAGTAGCTATACTGACATCAAACAAAATAGATTTTAAGTAAAAAAACTGTAATAAGAAGCAAAGGAGATCATTACATATTGAAGAAAGGGGTAAATTAAATGAGACATTATAACAATTATATATGCACCCAATATTGGAGCACCTGAATATATTAAGCAAATATAAAAAGTTCTTAAGGAAATGATAGACAACAATACAATAACAGGACTTTAATACTCCACTTTCAACAACGGAAGGATGGTCCAGATAGAGTATCAAGAAGGAAACATTGAACTAGAACCACACCTTACACCCAATGGAGCTAACAGACACATACAGAACATCCCATCCAACAGCAGCGGAACACACATTCTTCTCACTTGGAACATTCTCCAAGATCGGTCATTTGTTAGGTCACAAAGCAAATGTAAGAAGATTTAAATCATACTATTTGTTTTCTTACCACAGTGGTATAAAACTAGAAATCAGTAATAGAAAGAAAACTGGAAAATCCACAAATATGTGAATATTAAACATACACCTGAACACCAGTGAGTCAAAAAAGAAATCGAGAGATAATTTTTTAATCTAAAAATAAATGAAAATCTTCCAGCCCTAAGGTGAGAAATTTCTGAAGCTCTAATGTCCAACACGGTGACTATAATTAACAATTCTGTATTCTATGCTGAAAGTTTACCAGGGAGTACAGCTTAAATGCTTTACACACATGCAGGGGCAAATGATGCGAGGGTATGAAAGTGCTAACTAACCTTATTCTGGCAGTCGCTTCACAGCCTAGATGTGGATCAGATCATTACATCATCCACCGTAAAGTTATGCATGTTCTATGTCAATAATATCTCAAAGCTGGGGGGAAAAAGGAAGAAAACAGATGTGATGCTTACGTGGATAGTGTTTGGGGTTTGGTGTTCTTTAACTTTTGTCTCTATGACTTACCCCATAGTTTGCCTTTTCACTGGCAGTTGGGTACTCGTAATTGGCTTGTGGCAAGGAAGTTGACTTAAATAGGCAAGCAGGCTGCAAAGAAAGGCTTCTTCAGGATCTCTCTGTTGGAGAATGCCGTTTCAATGAACAATGTTGATGTGCTGTTTTATCCTTTGACCTTGTTGAGGATCTGAGTAAGAATCATGACTGAGAACTTCTTCTGAGCTACCTCATTAAGAATAATTAGAAAATAAGATAAATTAGCTTTTGGAAACACCATAAACTCTTTAACTGTTTTTCATAAAGTCTTTCTTGAATAATTTTCTTTTCCTCATTGGCACAAACCCTTATGCCTTCCTTTCTCCTTTATATTTCAATGATAAAATCTAAAGACAAATTAGATAATGTGGTAAGATGAGCTACCCGACAGAAAATGCCTTTTGAGATGACTTTAGGATAAGAGCAAAATCTTGCAAAGAACTTATAGAAGAGATACACAATTTACTTTATGTTACTATATTAAAAGAAACATTTTATTTTAGTTGTAAGCATTCCTCAGATAATTTAAAAAAGAAAATCCTTTGCATGACTTCCAATCACTCTATATCCTTTACAATCTATAGACATGTAATTAAATGTGCTGTCACTGTTCCAGTATGTTAAATGCACATCACAAATGCTAACACATCCTGGGCCTATTTTGATCTGCTAATAAAATATGGCTTTCTTATGAAAGTTGAAAAGGGTAAGAAACTGCTACTGAAATAATTTAATTTATGTGATATTTAAATTTTACATAAACTTAAAATATGTGAATTTAAAATTATGTGAAAGTAATTTTTAAAATGAAGACGTAAGCAAATTTTGTAGAATTTACCTAGCAAGAACATTTAAATCATTTAAAGTCTGCTTCTCTCTCTGCTTTTCCCCCATCACCATCCCCCACCCCTCTCTCAGGCTCCTGCGCACACTTTCTCTGTCTCTCTCTCTCTCTTTCATGCATGCACACAAAAATAAATACATAAACTCTTTTAAAAAAAGAAATTCACATTTGGGTACAAAGACTAACATACTTGACAATACATATACATAAATTATCAAGTATATAACAGGAATATTCCCTGTGAGCAAAAATAACCTTAAAATGTTTGCTTGATCTTCTCATCAGACTTCTACTGACAATTTCTACCCTGCTTTTTTTTGTACAAGCCCCTGACTTGTCTTTATTTTGATTACTTTCATCCATTAACTTCTTAATAAGAATGCGTTTCTCTCTCTCACCAAATGCCAGCCATGCACAAGCCTACTGCTGTTGATAGACTGATTGCAGTGAAGTGAAGTAACTTCAGAAGGAAACAGTAGCTGAGGGAACCACAGTCTCTACCACAAAGTGTCCTAACGAAAGCCTTGTTGGAGAATGTTACTCAATAATGACTTCAGGGGACATTACCAGACCATGCTGTTGGAACATCTTAATCAAATCATATAATCCAGTTAATAATAACACTGGATGAGAGAATCTTTCTGTCTTCAGATTTCACTCCTATGTGTATTTATCTGGAAATGAATATTCTGAAAATCAACTGAAAAGATGAGAATAGACTCGTGCTGCTGCTTGTGACAAGCAAACTGAAAGTAAAATATTTGTGCAACATGAAATTTAAAGAGAGACAAGAACCCCTTTGAATGAGAGGCCAGATTGCTTGGAACTAAGCAACTAATTCAGTGTGTGTGTGTGTGTGTGTGTGTGTGTGTACAAATGTAGGCTTCTAAACAAGAGAGTTCAGATGACTTTGGATATCCAAAACTGATATCCAAACTGATACCAGAGGAATGCTGAGAAGAGTAGATGTTTCAGGAGATATGTAAGCCTTTCTTGACCTTTCTGCTTGATCACTTGGACACCAGTACATTTCAGGACTACAGAGGAACCAGTGGATGACTGTGAGCACCCCTCTACCTTCTGAACCTGGGCTTCAAGCATCATATATGCCTCTATTAAATTTAATCTAAGATAGTGTATCTAACATTGATATCTGCAATAAGAATTCTAGCATATTTATGTCTATTCAATCATCAGTGCCATCTCATATGACTACTTTTATCCTTAATGGGAATGTACCTCATGATCACATACATAAGTAAGATCACCCCCCACTGAATATTTAGAGGAAGCCAAGAGATTCTCTACTGTCTTTTGATCAAGAAGGAAAAATAGGAATGACTTTCCAAATATATTGTTTCTAAAATAATGATACTGTAAAAATTAAAAGTGTATCTATTCTGCCTGTACAATTTGCTAGCCACTATTCTAAGAAATTGCCATAGATTATCTCATTTATCCTTATTGCAATAAATCTGTGAGGTACTTATACTTGCTATTATTCCTATTTATGTTAACTGAGGTATGAGAAGTTAATAATCTGTTCAATATTATGTTACTATTAAAGGCCACAGTTAGGATTTGAAATTAGGTTTTCTGACTCCAAAGCACATGTTCTTACTTCTGTACTATATTAGGAATCAATTGCTTTAACATCTGAAAACACTCTCCCAAAAGATTTGAAATGACTAAGAATTTAATGAGTTATTTCTTTTATCCATTTTCCATGAAGGAGGATATTCCATAGTACCACAAATATATTGAATGATTCCATAATGTCAAACACCCTGCTGGCTGATAGAATAATTCATTGATAGTCATAGGCAGCTGGTAAGGAAATAGCTGTGTGAAAATTCTAAGGTGACACAAAAGTATTGGTGATTTTTGCTGTCATAAAATATTTGGTATCTGAGGTCTTCGAGTTTTATTTCTTCAAGTACAATTTGACCAAGTTACAGAAGACCTTGGGACACATCTTGCTATTATTAGGATATTGGTGTAGTCTTGCTTCATGATTGTTCTTCAGTGCAGACAACTGGATTGTTGGCATATGAAATCCTAACAGAAATTTTAGTCAGTTGGAGACAAGCGAACGTCTTCTCCTCCCTTGTTTTTCCATTTCTCCTCTTTCTCTATCATTCTGACCTCTCCACAGTCTTCCATTACTCATCCCACAGAACCTCAAAGTCCTACAAAACTGGCCTATTCCTTCTTTTACCTCAGTAGTAGATTTTCACATGTAAGGGGAAAGCCATTTTTCCCTCTACCTCTCTAGGTTCTTGGCTGAAACCACCCCCCCATAACGACAAATTAATAGGAGGAAACCAAAATTAATTACTCACAAAGCTATGAGACTCAAAGGCAGCCAGGCGGTTGAGGTTTATATACATACCATCTTGGACTGAGGAAAGGGACAGGGATCTGGGGCTTCAAAGAGGAGGAAGACAATCACAGGATAATGTGAAGAAGAAGTGTTTGGTAAATAGATGTTTGCCTTGACATGCAGACAAGTCTCTAAGATGAAAAAGTTATCTCTGGTGATAACTGTCTTGCTGGCATAGGCCTCCTTTCTGGATTCTTTTACACCGCTAAAAAAAAAAAAAAAAATGTAAAATGCTTTTCCTGTCTCTGTTGGGTCTTGATTGCCTTCAGCTCTGTGTACCCAAGTGACATATTTTGACCTGGCCCATCCTGCTCCCCTTCACAGTTCTCCTGAGGTAGCATTAATGATCCTATCTTAAGACAATTTGTTGTTCATTCCTTCTCCATTACTTGTATATGAGAATGATATTTCTAATATTAAAAAGGAAAAAAAGATTAAGTTACAGTGGGCTTTGAAAAAGTTGTGTAAATTTGGTTGAAGCCATAAATTCTTTTGTTCAATAAATAATTGCTGAGAATCAATTATGTTCTAGAAAATCTGCCCCAGGACACAACCCTGAGGAATAGAAGATCTGTCAGTGAGGAATCAGATATTCATAAACTGGCACTAGAAGGCAGAGTTATGAGAGTATATATCAGGGAACCTGAGGGTTGGAAATGGTTTCTTTGAGAAAGTAAGGCATACACCAAAATCTAAAGGATATGCAAGTGAATGATGGGCTGAGAGTAAAGATTAGAAACAAGAAATACTGCAATATGGAAAGGTCTTGAGGTAGCTCAGGATAGAGAATAGAATGCCTGAGGAAAAGAAACAAGTCCATTTGGAATGTTGACAACAAGTGAAGGTACAGGAACGGATGGGAGAGGAGAGAAGAGGAATCCATATCATACAGGTCCTGGTAGGCCTTGCAGTTTGGTTTTCATTCTAAAATCAGACTGTGCAGAGGATTGTAGGTCATTAAAAAAAAAAAAATGTTTTAACCTAAAAGCAATGGCAAATCATGAAATGGTAAGCCAGTTGTTCCTTATAAAAGATCATGTAGATTAAGATATTAAAGAATGGGACAAGATTGCCAATAGAGAAAATAGTTACCAAACCTGTTTGATAAGTAAGAGATTGGATCAGTGTGCTGACACTGGAGACTGAATGCAGTAGGTAGATATGAGAAGCTTTTTTTCTGTAGGAATTCAAGACTTGTTGGTGGATTCAGTCCAGGAACATGAGGGAAATGGTTAAATTCGAAGGTGATCATCTGGTTTCTGGTTTATGCAGAAGTGTGCTTATTCACTGATATAACACATACTGGAAAAGGCCAGGTTCGGGCTCAGGATAACAATATGTTTAAGGAAACTTTGATATTCCAAGTGTAGGTATCACCTGGACAGTAGGACCTAGACTCAGAAGAGAGATCTACGGCAAGTACAATATGCAAGTGATTAATACAGCCATGGCACCTACAATATCAATATTCCCCTCCCCCAAAAAACACCAAACAAGTAAGTAGGTTTTATTGAAATTTTATTGAAAACACATTGTTTGGCCTTAAAAGGACATTTTGAAAATAGGCTAAGGTTGAAATGTGGTTTTCCTGGCTACAGTGACTTCCTGGTAAGGAATGAGCATGTTTTGACAATTTTGGATTATTGCTTTTCTGTAACCCATTTGTGCCATGCTCTAAGCTTCAGGCTTCAGTGAGAATGGCATATCACAGATTTAGTGCCTTTAAAACCAGGATATTATGTCTTTTTCTAATACTTCTTTTTGGGTTTTAAATCCAACTTGTTGCATGAGATTATTTAAAATACATGGCTTATTCTTAGCTTGATGGCAAATTTGCAAAAATATATCACACTGAGGATTCAGATATTTGTATTCATAGCCTGCACTTTACAATAAATTGGTTATGGGAAGCAGGTAGTGGCCTAAGAGGTTAGAAATTTGAGGCATGAAAAACAATGACTTTGTGATTTAACCAGGACAGTCAAGGATGAAATTAAATAGATTAGGGAACTCCGTTTCCAAGGTACAGGCATCATCAGCTAACCTGCCTTTCATGGGCTGGACAAATTATCCATAGGCCATAGAGAACAGCATCACCCAGCCCCCAATTGCTTTCTAATCTTCATTTTGATGTCCATTTGGATATTTTGCATACACAATACATCCCTGGCTATTCCATCCAAAATTACTTCTTTTCAAGACAATTATGAATATACGTTGTTGTTGAAAATATTTTTGGGCCTTTCAAAACTAATTAATCATGCTTTCATGAATGCATCATTCCAAAACAAACATTTTAGCTGTTGTGAACAATGCCATTAGTAGGTTATTTTTAGATATCTGACTAATCTCTCTTCACTAGCATTGTTAGTCTTTAAAGAAATTACATCACTTTTGGTTTGATTACAAATAACTGAAGTATTTGTTAGATATGAGACTATCTTACTGTGGGGGTGGTGCCTGGGTGGCTCAGTCGTTAAGTGTCTGCCTTTGGCTCAGGTCATGATCCCAGGGTCTTGGTATCGAGCCCCTCGTCAGGCTCCCTGCTCACCTGGAAGTCTGCTTCTCCCTCTTCCACTCCCCCTGCTTGTGTTCCGTTTCTTGTTGAGTCTCTCTCCATCAAATAAATAAAAATCTTAAAAAAAAAAAAAAGACTATCCTACTGGGGTGAGGGGAAGGTGGAGTCTGCTGGAAGAGGAAAGCTTAGGGAAAGTCTCCTAATGCAGACTAAGCGGGAGGAGCCACAGCTGAGCCTCTATGTTGAAGATGTAGTGAAAACAGAGACTTCCAGCAGCTCTCATGGAGGACGTTCAAATGGGAGGTTGTAGCTGGGCAGACTGTAGCTCAGGAAAAATCAATACACGTTCTTTAAGACCATCTCTTAAGAACTGGTTACTAAGGTGGAATGTAATGAATATGATGGTTACTAATGTTGTTAAGATGATTATGATGGCGATTTGGTCTGATGAGCTCTTGTGAGAAAGACATACTCGTCTTTGCTGTGGTGTAATGTGTGACATGGAACATCGTGGGCACTAAAGGAATACAGAGAAGAGTCACTGAATCTGGACTAACAACAAGGAAGATTTTCTGGAAGGGGGGATGCCTTGCCAGGTTTTTTTAAAAAAAGAAATAGAAGTCAAGCCAGGGAAGAAGAGAAGGAGGAAGGACGTTTGAGCAGATGGCACAGCCAACAAGAATTGGGTTGGTTGTGACTAGGGAATGGATTGAGTGGAGGGGTCAGGGGGTTAGTTAGAGCTGGGAGGTGGGGAGTCGCACTTGGCTTAGCTGAGTAGAGAAAGCATATCCATACATTTAATGATACCAAAAAAAGTTACTTGGAGAAGTAACTACTCTCTAAAGGACAAAGGGAAGAGATGTTTGGTAACATGAGAACTGCTTCTGGAAAGAACTGGTCAGGTTTCGTTTATCCTCTTCTGCACAAATGGCCTCTGCCTTCTTGTGTATCCCATTTCCACTCCCCACATGCATTGTCTCTTTTTGATTTTAATCATTTATGTTGTCAGTGAACTGATTAAGGAATTGCCTCCACATGGACCACGTTGCCCTACACTTGTGTGATTGTTTATGCAACTTTGTTCTCGTTAGTGTCCAACCTGTTTCACCTGAGACCTTTGAAGAACAGAGCTGTTAATTTTGTATTCCCATGTTCAGCACAGTGTAATTCATCTACAAATTTTCCTGAATGAATGAATAATGTTTGACTGTGTAGAGGAATACAAAACTAGATGAAAATATATGAGAACATGAAGTAAAAGACAAATTCCAAGTGGGAATGTGGGCAAGTTTTCATGAAATAGGAGAAATCATGTTCTACCAAAATGAGCAGAGCTTTGCTGGGCAGAAGAGAGGCAAGAATGAATTCAGTTAACAGAACTTCCCTAAACATACAAAGTATGTTCCTGCAAGAGTCAGGGGTCTGATATAGCTGAAAGGCACAAAGCTTAATTGTAAATAAACCATGTTGAGATCTGACATCTTTTGAAATGTTGTCCTAAACCACTTAGATTTGAAAAGCTTTAAATGGTATCGTAAGAAAGTTTTCTGTACTCCAGAGGAAACATACACGGTTTTGTGAAGAGAGGTGCCATTATTTTACCTTTGATTTGGGTGCATGAATGTAATTCTCACGGGATGATGAATCGATGAACACATGGTGATAACAAAGCTTCTGGGAGGTAGTGAGGAAATCATTGCAAGAGCAGGAGTGACAGTGTATGTCGGGGGTGGAGGAAGGAGGAGGAGTGTAATGAGTATGAGATATTTTAAATCTAAAATGTTGTGACCTGGAATTCCTTGAATATTAATGAGGAGGCAAAGAAAAACACCGGAGACCTCTGAGATTTTCAGCTTCACATGAGACAGCATGTACTTTACAGTATAGAATGGAGCATACTGAAGGCTTTATTATTCATGCCCATGTGCATAATGGAGTTCGAATGAATGAATGGACAAATGAATGAATGAATAAATAACCTCAGAATCTTCCAAATAACAGACATACTTGGACGGCTTTAAGCAAATCTGTCTTACGCTGTAGTCAAAGGACTGTGCTTTGGAGCCATAACTGCCAACACAGCCCCATCAGGCTCACGGAAGACCTCCGAGAGTGCTGTACGTCTCACAAGCATAGCTGTGACATCTTGTGGGGAAAGCCTTCACATGTTAATTATCGTGGATAGTATAGCTCATGGTACTTTCTACATGTTCATTATCATGAGACCCTTGGCAAGGTATTAGCAGGGTATCAGATGACAAATCAGTCATCTCTCCTGATGGACAGGCACTATCCTTAAGGTTCATTCAACATAGGGATAATAGACTGTTCAGAAGTAACTCGTATTTACCTTTTCACAGAAAGTATATAAATGTACTTTATAGTATTTGCAAGCCTATCCATAATAAAGTTTGCAGATGCTAATGACATACATTATTAAGTTACTGTGTTAATATTACCTTAAGACTAGAAAATCTGAGAGAAGGATTTTATGTATTTCTTTTCCTCAAGTCATTATGTGATGTATCTGTTGTTATATAGTGCTATTTATTATCTTTCAATCCACACTAAATATATACATATATTCTTTCTTCCTTTCTTTCTTCCATTTTTCTGATCTGCTTCCATTGATGACTCTATACTTTTGACTCCAGACTGGCAATATGAGGGTAAGATGACAAAAATAAAAATGCCAAACAACCTCATGAACACTGCTTGTCTGTCTTTGTTTCATTCTCTTTAGAACATTATTAAAATTCTATTCACTCCCTTTAATTAGACCCTTTATCATAATTAAAGTCCAATTATGTTTGTTTCTGTTGTGAAGCTTTAATTACAATTTATCCTTGTTAATCATTCCTTTATGTTATTTCTTTGGGTTAAATTACCATCCCATTATCTCTGTCCTGAAGGACTTCTGCTCTCCAGTGGTCTCTGCTAGTGTTTTCTCAGTAAGATTTGAGTAGTTTTGTGGTGTACAAAGTGATTGTGTTATGATGTTGCAAGGAATCTATGTGGTTCTCATGAAGTTTTTTTAAGCTAAAAAATTATTAAAAGTAAAGTAATGATGCCTATCGATTTGATTGTAGGATTTTTCTTTTTTAAATACTAATGAATTTCATCTCAGTGAATTTCATCTCAGGGTGAGTGTCCTGCAGTTGCTCCTTCTTACCTTTGGTTGTTTTCTCTCTTTAGACTGCAAACTAGCTAGGGGAGGACCACCAGCCACCATAGTTGCTATCGATGAAGAGAGTCGGAATGGTGAGTGAACTTCGCATTTTACAAATGACTTCTCTTCTCCTTTCAACCCCAGACTTGTTATGTGTGGAAGTACTAAAGGAAAGCTGCAGCCCAAATCCACAAACAGCACTCCCTTAATTTCTTCCCTGTATGGGCTTGAATTAGGACCTATGCTGGAAATGCTTTACTTGTTTAATATAGGAGAAACTTCTCCATGACTAGAAAGGTTGTTCGTTCTTGATCGTAAAGGAGCATTTTATTCAGGATCAGTCCAAAAGAGTGCTTCCAGATAGGGCTGGGGTTTTTCTTTGTCAGTGGGTAGAGTTGACTATTGTGCATACAAAACACCTTGTCACCTCAGTAAGATAGACTGCATTCTTCCAAAAGAAGTGGACCACAAGGTAAGCCTTCCACAGCCCGCTTACGCTGGCTGGAATCTGGTAAGGTTTAAGCTCCATAGTCCACCAGACATGGGCATTTATGAGTGGTTAATGGTAAAACTGAAAATTCTTAGGAACAGAGAACCTGACCAAAGGTTCTGAGAGCAGAGGAAGAAGCTTGCGTGTTGGTTCAGGTTGTCTGCCATAAAGAACAACTAATATCAAATCCATTTTACATTCTTCAAGAAGTACTTTTCCTTATCAAAACCAAAAATAAATACATTTGACGCTTTGTTCTACAATTCTCTCTGAGCCTCTTTTATCTTCAGTGTGTGAGTGTTTGCAGATTCTTCTCCTCTGTTAGGACTGCAGTAAAACAGTATCTCTTGAGGCTTGGTTTCTGTTTCAAACTACTCTAAGTGTGCGAGTGTGCTCTGAGGCACAGTTTGTGTACTAATTCCACAGTGGGCTTTCCACTGGGCTTCCACTGGGTTTGTTTGGTCCATGTTTTCTGTCTTCTTGAAAAAAGTCTGTCTTCCAGACTTATATATACATATACATATGGGGCTTATTAGAGAATGATCTTTTTTCCTGGAATTTAACCCACATATATCTTGAAGCCTTCTATGACATAAGTGATACCTTCATTGTTCCATGTTAGAAACATTCCTTTATTCCTTCGAAGAGTTGGCCTAATTCTTTTTCTTCTTGCATATCCTTTGGAATTAGCCAAAAATGTCCATAGCTTTGCTGGCCTCTGTTTAAACAAAATAAATGATCCGTACTAAATTTTAGCAACATTTAAAAAATCACAAAACCTTGAGTTTTCTCATTATTTTTAAAAAGCCAGTCTGGGGGTGCCTGGGTGGCTCAGTCGTTAAGCTCCTGCCTTTGGCTCAGGTCATGATAGTGGTCCTGGGATCGAGCCCCACATTGGGCTCTCTGCTTAGTGGGAAGCCTGCTTCTCCCTCTCATGCTCCTCCAACTTGTGTTCCCTCTCTCACTGTGTCTTTCTCTGTCAAATAAATAAATAATATCTTAAAAAAAAAAAAGGCCAGTCTGTGTTGAGCCTGAAAGCAGATAAAGTTGATGCATTATTATGATGTTTTTGAATAAGTTCGAAGTAAATCTATGTGTGTCTACAGAAAATGAAAAAAAAAAGAATACGGAAAAATTTTTTTCATACATGTAGAAAATCATGGTTTACTTATCATTAACTATTTTTTGAAATACAAATCTATAATATTTCAAAAACAAATCTACAGGGAAAACAGTTTGTCTTTTTTTTTTTTTTAATTTTATTTTTTTTTAAACATATAATATCTTTTTATCCCCAGGGGTACAGGTCTGTGAATCGCCAGGTTTACACACTTCACAGCACTCACCATAGCACATACCCTCCCCAATGTCCATAATCCCACCCCCCCAACCCCCCTCCACCCATTAACCCTCAGTTTGTTTTGTGAGATTAAGAGTCACTTATGGTTTGTCTCCCTCCCAATCCCATCTTGTTTCATTTATTCTTCTCCTACACCCTTAACCCCCCATGTTGCATCTCCTCTCCCTCATATCAGGGAGATCATATGATAGTTGTCTTTCTCCGATTGACTTATTTTGCTAAGCATGATACCCTCTAGTTCCATCCACGTCGTCGCAAATGGCAAGATTTCATTTCTTTTGATGGCTGCATAGTATTCCATTGTGTATATATACCACATCTTCTTTATCCATTCGTCTGTTGATGGACATCTAGGTTCTTTCCATAGTTTGGCTATTGTAGACATTGCTGCTATAAACATTCGGGTGCACATGCCCCTTCGGATCACTACGTTTGTATCTTTAGGGTAAATACCCAGCAGTGCAATTGCTGGGTCATAGGGGAGTTCTATTTTCAACATTTTGAGGAACCTCCATACTGTTTTCCAGAGTGGTTGCACCAGCTTGCATTCCCACCAACAGTGTAGGAGGGTTCCCCTTTCTCTGCATCCTCGCCAGCATCTGTCATTTCCTGACTTGTTAATTTTAGCCATTCTGACTGGTGTGAGGTGGTATCTCATTGTGGTTTTGATTTGTATTTCCCTGATGCCGAGTGATATGGAGCACTTTTTCATGTGTCTGTTGGCCATCTGGATGTCTTCTTTGCAGAAATGTCTGTTCATGTCCTCTGCCCATTTCTTGATTGGATTATTTGTTCTTTGGGTGTTGAGTTTGCTAAGTTCTTTATAAATTTTGGACACTAGCCCTTTATCTGATATGTCATTTGCAAATATCTTCTCCCATTCTGTCAGTTGTCTTTTGGTTTTGTTAACTGTTTCCTTTGCTGTGCAAAAGCTTTTGATCTTGATGAAATCCCAATAGTTCATTTTTGCCCTTGCTTCCCTTGCCTTTGGCGATGTTCCTAGGAAGATGTTGCTGCGGCTGAGGTCGAAGAGGTTGCTGCCTGTGTTCTCCTCAAGGATTTTGATGGATTCCTTTCTCACATTGAGATCCTTCATCCATTTTGAGTCTATTTTCGTGTGTGGTGTAAGGAAATGATCCAATTTCATTTTTCTGCATGTGGCTGTCCAATTTTCCCAACACCATTTGTTGAAGAGGCTGTCTTTTTTCCATTGGATATTCTTTCCTGCTTTGTCGAAGATTAGTTGACCATAGAGTTGAGGGTCTATTTCTAGGCTCTCTATTCTGTTCCATTGATCTATGTGTCTGTTTTTGTGCCAGTACCATGCTGTCTTGATGATGACAGCTTTGTAATAGAGCTTGAAGTCCGGAATTGTGATGCCACCAACTTTGGCTTTCTTTTTCAATATTGCTTTGGCTATTCGAGGTCTTTTCTGGTTCCATATAAATTTTAGGATTATTTGTTCCATTTCTTTGAAAAAAATGGATGGTACTTTGATAGGAATTGCATTAAATGTGTAGATTGCTTTAGGTAGCATAGACATTTTCACAATATTTATTCTTCCAATCCAGGAGCATGGAACATTTTTCCATTTCTTTGTGTCTTCCTCAATTCCTTTCATGAGTACTTTATAGTTTTCTGTGTATAGATTCTTAGTCTCTTTAGTTAGATTTATTCCTAGGTATCTTATAGTTTTGGGTGCAATTGTAAATGGGATGGACTCCTTAATTTCTCTTTCTTCTGTCTTGTTGTTGGTGTAGAGAAATGCAACTGATTTCTGTGCATTGATTTTATATCCTGACACTTTACTGAATTCCTGTACAAGTTCTAGCAGTTTTGGAGTGGAGTCTTTTGGGTTTTCCACATATAGTATCATATCATCTGCGAAGAGTGATAGTTTGACTTCTTCTTTGCCAATTTGGATGCCTTTAATTTCCTTTTGTTGTCTGACTGCTGAGGCTAGGACTTCTAGTACTATGTTGAATAGCAGTGGTGATAACGGACATCCCTGCCGTGTTCCTGACCTTAGCGGAAAAGCTTTCAGTTTTTCTCCATTGAGAATGATATTTGCGGTGGGTTTTTCATAGATGGCTTTGATAATATTGAGGTATGTGCCCTCTATCCCTACACTTTGAAGAGTTTTGATCAGGAAGGGATGCTGTACTTTGTCAAATGCTTTTTCAGCATCTATGGAGAGTATCATATGGTTCTTGTTCTTTCTTTTATTAATGTGTTGTATCACATTGATTGATTTGCGGATGTTGAACCAACCTTGCAGCCCTGGAATAAATCCCACTTGGTCGTGGTGAATAATCCTTTTAATGTACTGTTGAATCCTATTGGCTAGTATTTTGGCGAGAATTTTTGCATCTGTGTTCATCAAGGATATTGGTCTGTAGTTCTCTTTTTTGATGGGATCCTTGTCTGGTTTGGGGATCAAGGTGATGCTGGCCTCATAAAATGAGTTTGGAAGTTTTCCTTCCATTTCTATTTTTTGGAACAGTTTCAGGAGAATATGAATTAGTTCTTCTTTAAATGTTTGGTAGAATTCCCCCGGGAAGCCATCTGGCCCTGGGCTTTTGTTTGTTTGGAGATTTTTGATGACTGTTTCAATCTCCTTACTGGTTATGGGTCTGTTCAGGCTTTCTATTTCTTCCTGGTTCAGTTGTGGTAGTTTCTATGTCTCTAGGAATGCATCCATTTCTTCCAGACTGTCAAATTTGTTGGCGTAGAGTTGCTCATAGTATGTTCTTATAATTGTCTGTATTTCTTTGGTGTTCGTAGTGATCTCTCCTCTTTCATTCATGATTTTATTTATTTGGGTCCTTTCTCTTTTCTTTTTGATAAGTCTGGCCAGAGGTTTATCGATCTTATTAATTCTTTCAAAGAACCAGCTCCTAGTTTCATTGATTTGTTCTATTGTTTTTTTGGTTTCTATTTCATTGATTTCTGCTCTGATCTTTATGATTTCTCTTCTCCTGCTGGGTTTAGGGTTTCTTTCTTGTTCTTTCTCCAGCTCCTTTAGGTGTAGGGTTAGGTTGTGTACCTGAGACCTTTCTTGTTTCTTGAGAAAGGCTTGTACCGCTATATATTTTCCTCTCAGGACTGCCTTTGTTGTGTCCCACAGATTTTGAACCGTTGTGTTTTCATTATCATTTGTTTCCATGAATTTTTTCAACTCTTCTTTAATTTCCTGGTTGACCCATTCATTCTTTAGAAGGATGCTGTTTAGTCTCCATGTATTTGGGTTCTTTCCAAATTTCCTCTTGTGATTGAGTTCTAGCTTCAGAGCATTGTGGTCTGAAAATATGCAGGGAATGATTCCAATCTTTTGATAACGGTTGAGACCTGATTTAGGACCGAGAATATGATCTATTCTGGAGAATGTTCCATGTGCACTAGAGAAGAATGTGTATTCTGTTGCTTTGGGATGAAATGTTCTGAATATATCTGTGATGTCCATCTGGTCCAGTGTGTCATTTAAGGCCTTTATTTCCTTGTTGATCTTTTGCTTGGATGATCTGTCCATTTCAGTGAGGGGAGTGTTAAAGTCCCCTACTATTATTGTATTATTGTCAATGTGTTTCTTTGATTTTGTTATTAATTGGTTTATATAGTTGGCTGCTCCCATGTTAGGGGCGTAGATATTTAAAATTGTTAGATCTTCTTGTTGGACAGTTCCTTTGAGTATGATATAGTGTCCTTCCTCATCTCTTATTATAGTCTTTGGCTTAAAATCTAATTGATCTGATATAAGGATTGCCACTTCTGCTTTTTTCTGATGTCCATTAGCATGGTAAATTCTTTTCCACCCCCTCACTTTAAATCTGGAGGTGTCTTCGGGTTTAAAATGAGTTTCTTGTAGGCAACATATAGATGGGTTTTGTTTTTTTATCCATTCTGATACCCTGTGTCTTTTGATTGGGGCATTTAGCCCATTCACATTCAGGGTAACTATTGAGAGATATGAATTTAGTGCCATTGTATTGCCTGTAAGGTGACTGTTATTGTATATTGTCTCTGTTCCTTTCTGATCTACTACTTTTAGTGTCTCTCTTTGCTTAGAGGACCCCTTTCAATATTTCCTGTAGAGCTGGTTTGGTGTTTGCAAATTCTTTCAGTTTTTGTGTGTCCTGGAAGCTTTTAATCTCTCCTTCTATTTTCAATGATAGCCTAGCTGGATATAGTATTCTTGGCTGCATGTTTTTCTCGTTTAGTGCTCTGAATATATCATGCCAGCTCTTTCTGGCCTGCCAGGTCTCTGTGGATAAGTCTGCTGCCAATCTAATATTTTTACCATTGTATGTTACAGACTTCTTTTCCCGGGCTGCTTTCAGGATCTTCTCTTTGTCACTAAGACTTGTAAATTTTACTATTAGTTGACGGGGTGTGGACCTATTCTTATTGATTTTGAGGGGGGTTCTCTGAATCTCCTGGATTTTGATGCTTGTTCCCTTTGCCATATTGGGGAAATTCTCTCCAATAATTCTCTCCAATATACCTTCTGCTCCCCTCTCTGTTTCCTCTTCTTCTGGAATCCCAATTATTCTAATGTTGTTTCGTCTTATGGTGTCACTTATCTCTCGAATTCTCCCCTCATGGTCCAGTAGCTGTTTGTCCCTCTTTTGCTCAGCTTCTTTATTCTCTGTCATTTGGTCTTCTATATCGCTAATTCTTTCTTCTGCCTCATTTATCCTAGCAGTGAGAGCCTCCATTTTTGATTGCACCTCATTAATAGCTTTTTTGATTTCAACTTGGTTCGATTTTAGTTCTTTTATTTCTCCAGAAAGGGCTTTTATATCTCCCGAGAAGGTTTCTCTAATATCTTCCATGCCTTTTTCGAACCCGGCTAGAACCTTGAGAATCGTCATTCTGAACTCTAGATCTGACATATTACCAACGTCTGTATTGATTAGGTCCCTAGCCTTCGGTACTGCCTCTTGTTCTTTTTTTTGTGGTGAATTTTTCCGCCTTGTCATTTTGTCCAGATAAGAGTAGATGAAGGAGCAAGTAAAATACTAAAAGGGTGGCAAAAACCCCAGGAAAATATGCTTTAGCCAAATCAGAAGAGATCCCAAATCATGAGGTGGAGAAAGGGGATAAAAAGAGGTTCAGAAAGAAGAAAAAGAAAAAAAAAAAAAAGAAGAAGAAAAAAAGGAAGAAACAATTAAAAAAAGAAAACCAATAAAGAAAAAAATATAAAAAGGAAAAAAATATATATATATTAGATAAACTAGTTAAAAAACGTTAAAAAAGAAAAGGGTAAAAGTTAAAAAAATTTAGCAGAAGAAGAAAAATAAATTGAAAAAGAAAAAAAATTAAATTAACTGCAAGGCTAAAGAATCATGGGGAGAAAGCCATGAGTTCCGTGCTTTGCTTTCTCCTCCTTTGGAATTACGCTGCTCTCCTTGGTATTGAAACTGTACTCCTTGGTAGGTGAACTTGATCCTGGCTGGGCTTCTTGTTGATCTTCTCGGGGAGGGGCCTGTTGTAGTGATTCTCAAGTGTCTTTGCCCCGGGCGGAGTTGCACCGCCCTTACCAGGGGCTGGGCTGAGTAATCCGCTCGGGTTTGCTTTCGGGAGCTTTTGTTCCCTGAGCGCTTTCCGTAGAGTTCCGGAGGGCGGGAATGAAGATGGCGGCCTCCCAGTCTCCGGCCCGGAGGAGCCGAGAGCCCGGGGCCCCACTCCTCAGTGCGCCCTCAGAGAACAGCGCCGATTTACTCCCGTCACCCTGCCTCCGGCCGCGCTCCGAGCTGACCGAGCCTGCGACCGGTTCAAGGTAACCCCGAGCTTAGAGCTTACTCCTCGGCTCTGTCTCTGTAGCCGGCTTCCCTGTTCTAATACTTGTAAGCTCTGCGACACTCAGACACCCCTGATCCTTCTGTGACCCTGCGGGACCTGAGGCCACGCTGACCCTGCGTGGGCTTCACCCCGGTTAAGCCTCTGGAGCGATGTCCCTCAGCGGAACAGACTTTTAAAAGTCCCGATTTTGTGCTCCGTTGCTCCGCCGCTTGCCGGGAGCCGGCCCCTCCCCCCGCGGTCTATCTTCCCGTCGCTTTGGATTCACTTCTCCGCCCGTCCTACCTTTCAGAAAGTGGTTGATTTTCTGTTTCTAGAGTTGCTGTTCTTCTTCTCTTCGATCTCCCGTTGGATTTGTAGGTGTTTGCAATCTTTAGATAAGCTATCTAGCTGATCTCCCGCTACCTGAAGTAGTCTCAGCCTGCTACTTCTCCGCCATCTTGACTCCTCCTCACAGTTTGTCTTTTTAACCAGAGACCAAAAAGGAAAAAAAAATGATAGAATGCCATTCTCTATTTTAGTTTCTTTATTGTTCACTGATTAACTTGAACACATAAGCTGAGTTGAACTGAAACACTTAGTTTTATTAAATAATTTTGTTTTAACATGTTTTAACATACAGAGCTTATTTTGCCAAATGTCCTCAGTAATGATGATATTTTGCATTGTTTTTATGACTCATTCCTATTTTTCAAAGGACCAGGAGCTCTGCAGACATGTTACCATAGAATATCTGATAGTGCATGTGATAAACGTTCAATATTTGTGTTGTAGAAGCAAGTGGCATGATACAGTGTAGGAACATTGTGTTCTTTAATTGGCATGTTTTGTAGAAACTGCCAACTCCTCAGAATCCTGCCAAAGTCATTTGAGTGTCATCACAAGGAATATAAATACTTGTCTAGAGACTAAATGTTTGCATTTTTATTTTACATTAAATTTCTAAAAATATGACCAAGTGAACCTCTGCCAAAGATTATAATACAGTGCGCAGTCATCCTTGTCTTGAGAGTCTGTAGGAAGCAATGCATGAAAATGTGTTTCGTATTTTTCTTCAGGCCATCTAAGAAACCTCCAGTCAGACAGTTCATTCTGAGCCTCCTCTTAAACTCCTTTAATTTCTCTTTTTCTGAATCTTTTAATTAGTAGCAATAAAACATGTGGGTATTTGATTTTATCAATATAATACACATCATTTTTAAAAAAGTTTTGGGACTTCTTAAAAGAAAGGCAGAGGGGCACCTGGATGGCTCAGTCAGTTAAGTGTCTGACTTTTGGTTTCGGCTCAGGTCATGATCTCAGGGTCGTGAGATCGAGCCCCACGCTGGGCTCTGCATCAGCAGGGGGTCTTCTTGAGATTGTCCTCCATCTCCCTTCTGTCCTTCCCCACCACTCATGCTCTCTCTCTCTCTCTCTCTCTCAAATAAAATGAATAAGTAAAATCTTTTAAAAAATAAGGCAGAGCAAATCCCTTATCAAGCCAAAATAGTAAGTTTATTGTGTGTCAACTTACCTTTGGTTTGTTTTATTGATGTCTACAGGTAAATAATCTGTATTGCTAAATCTGTCCTCCACTAAAGTAGAGCTTTTAATAGCTCAGCTTTAAAAAAAAAAAGCTATACTTAATTTTCTCATGTAAGTCATTGATGTACATTTGTAGAATGTCCATTATTTGTCACAGGCTTCTGCATCATTCATAATTTTTAGACTCTGGGGGATGGGAATATTTCCTCTTTGTGAATATGTATGCTAAACGCGTTTGCACAAATATGTATGTTTGAAAGAATTAATGGGTGGAGAGCCATAAACTTCTTAGTAACTCTGGACCCTTTTCAATTCTTCCCCTCTTTGAACATTATTCTCAACAGCATAAGAAAAGATTCTTTATCTTGCCCACAATCTGAACCAGGAGTTTATTTTCATCAAAACTATAAGAAAATCAAGCTTCGGTTTTAAGGACACAAAGTCAACACAAAAATAAGCAAACGCTGGCTCCTGACAACCATCAGAAATCTGTCAAGCTGGTAACTAAAGCGGGCTCAGTGTGCAATCCCATTTAGAGAGGAGAATGTGTACTAAGAAATGGACCTGGATGTATTTTCTTGCTCAGGAAAGTGAGAAATGTATAAAAATTCCTTCTGGAGAACTTATGTCCACACAAAAGCCCACACATGGATGTTTATAGCAACTTTATATCTAATTTCTAAAACTTGGAAGCAACCTAGATGTCCTTCAGTTAGTGAATGGATAAACTGTGGTGTATCCACACAAATTCCATGTGAAAAAGAAAGAGCTGTCAAACCATGAAAGACAAGGAAGAATCCTTTTAAAAATAATAATAATTTATTTTTTAATTATTTAACACACAGTTTTATCATTAACACACAGTATTACATTAGTTTCAGGTGGACAATATACTGATTTAGCTATTCTAAACATTACTCAGGGCTCATTAAAAGAAGTATACTCTTAATCCCTGTTACCTATTTAACCCATCCTCCCTCCTGCCTCTGCTAACCACCAGTGTGTTCTCTATAATTAAGAGTGGTTTCTTTTTGAAAAAAAAAAAAAAAAAATTACAGAGAGAGAGAGGGACAGTGTGGTTTCTTTGTCTCTTTTTTTGGTTTGTTTTCTCAATTCCATGAGTGAAGTCGGGTATTTGTCTTCCCCTGACTGATTTATTTCACTTAGCATTATACTCTAGATCCTCCCATGTTATTGCAAATGGCAAGATTTCATTACACACACACACACACACACACACACACACACACACATATATCTTCTTTTTGTATTCATCTGTCAATGCACACTTGAGTTACTTCCATATTTTGGCTATGCTAAATAATGCTTCAGTAAACATACAAGTGCATTAATCTTTTTGAATTACTTTTTGGGACTTTTTGGGTAGATAATCAGTAGTGAAATTACTGGATCATATAGTAATTCTATTTTTAATTTTTTGAGGGATCTCCATACTGTTTTCTCTAGTGGCTGCACAGTTTGCATTCCCATCAACAGTGCATGAGGGTTCCTTTTTTCTCCACATACTCACTAACACCTGTTGTTTCTTGGTTTTGTTTTTGTTTTTTTTAATTTTAGCCATTCTGATGGGTATAAGATGATATCTCGTTGTGGTTTTGATTTGCATTTTCCTGATGATGAGTGATGTTGAACATCTTTTCACGTGTCTGTGGACCACCTTTATGTCGTCTTTGGGTACATATCTGTTCATGGCTTCTGCCCATTTTTTAATTGGATTTTTAAATATTTTGGATACTAACCATTTATTGAATAAATCATTTTCAAATATCTTCTCCCATTCAGTAGTCAGTCTTTTTGTTTTGTTGATTGTTTCCTTTACTATGCAGAAGTTTTTCATTTTGATGTATTCCTAATATTTTATTTTTGCTTTTAGTTCCCTTGCCTCAGGAGACATACCTAGAAATATGTTGCCACAGCAGAGAATGTTCCATGTACCCTTGAAAAAAATGTGTATGCTGCTCTTTTAGGATGGAGTGTTCTGAATATATTTGTTAGATCTATCTGATCCAAAGTATCATTCAAGGATACTGTTTCCTTATTTTCTATTTGGATGATCTTTCAAATGATTCAAGTGAGGTGTTAAAGTTCCCTACTGTTATTGTACTACTATTGGTCACTTGTTTAGTGCTTGTTATTAGCAGCTTCATGTATGTGGGTGCTCTCTTATTGGGTGCATAAATGTTTATAATTATTATATCTTCTTGTTGGATTGTTCCCTTTATGGTTATATAGAGTCCTTCTTTGTCTCTTGTTAGAGTCTTTGTTTTAAAGTCTATTTTGTAGAAGGGTAGGGATCTTAAATGCACATAAATAAGTGAAAGAAGCTGATATGGAAAATCTGCATATGTATGATTCTAACTGGAAAGGTAAACTATGGAGACATTCTGGAAAAGGCAAAGTTATGGAGAAAATAAAAAATTCTGTAGTCTGGGGGTGAGTGGGACAGAGATAGGTAAGGAGAACACAGAGGATTTTTAGAGCATGAAAATACCTCTGTGTGATATTTTAATGATGGATTTATGTCATCATACATTTGTCTAAACCCATAGAATGCACAATACTGAGAGGGAACCTTAAGGTAAATTGTGGACTTTGGGTGATTATGATGTGTCAGTATAGGCTTATCCTTAATTAAAAAAAAATACCATTCTCATAGTGGTGTTGAAAATAGAAGATGCTATGTGTATGTGGGCATAGGGGAATCTCTCTCTGTCCCTTTCATTTTTTGTTGTAAAACCAGAACTTCTCTAAAAAAATAGTCTTTGGGCACCTGGGTGGCTCAGTGGGTTAAGCATCTTCCTTTGGCTCAGGTCATGATCTCCGGGTTCTGGGATCAAGTCCCGCATCGGGCTCCCTGCTCAGTGGGGAGTCTGCTTCCCCCTTTCTCTCTGCCTGCCTCTCTGCCTACTTATCTCTGTCTGTCAAATAAATAAATAAAATATTTAAAAATAAAAGTCTTTGAAAATCTTTCCGAAAGTATATATTCTAGGTTCAGTGGACTCCAAGTTGTTTATGGCATTGAGTCCTTACTGGAAGGAGGAAGGAGGAGTTACATGGGGACCATGGATAGTCTGCCCTCAAGTGCCAGCTACTATATGGCAATGGTAGCATGGCTTCCAAACAGGTTTGAGGACATCCAGTTCAGGCTAATCCTCAGAAACTGGAAAAGTGCATAGGCAGTGCTGTGGCAAGAGGACAAGAAAATTACACTGTGCTTATACAAAATAGAAAGATCTAGAGGCAGAGGATATCACTATCTAAATGATGGATTCAAGACCAATCTTAAAGGTCCTTTATAGATTTATAGTTGGAAAGATATTGTGGGCTGGCAGCAAATTTAAGAAATGAACGATGATGCTGAGTGTCTCTAGAGTTTGAATGTAACATCCAATAAATGAGGCCACAGCTGACTCAATGGGGAAGTTTGCTTTTTATTCTCAGGGAGCATTTCAAAGCCAAGGTATGAATGAGGCTGAGGATTATAGATCCCTACATGCTTCCTGGAAGATAGGGGAGGTCACAGACAGGAGTGATTTCATTTTGTCACTCCTTCCCCACAATTGCTCTAGTCCAAGTGCACAGTTAGGGGAAGGAAGGAAGGGTTGTGGATGTTGGTCCCTCCCTTGAAACAGTTATGATACAATGGGTATTTAAGTTCCTCAGTATTATTTTCCTTCCACTGCCCAAACCACTAGACTTATAAAAGGAGGAGATTCCATTTTTATGTTGATGTTTTTCTTTCCTTATAATTGTCAGTTATATACACTTGAGTTTCTAAGGAGTTCCTCAGACTCCACCCTCCACACCTCCAAAGGGTCCCACATGAAATTACACACAGACCTAGTAAAAGAGGACTTGTGCTCATGGACAGAAAAAAATCTTCAAGTAACCAACATGTTTTAATGAAAATTCCCAAAGTTTAAACAAAGTGTGATGTGATAAAAATCTTTGTCATCCAAGTGTTCAGAACTCATCAGTTTTGCCTATTTTTACTCATTCTTCTTCATTCTCCAAAGAGAAAAGAGTCTAAACTGGCTGCAGTTTTGTACCATCAGAATCGAAGAAGCATAGGCTCTTTATGGAATGGTACATGGTAGAAGATGATGCAAACCACAGCTGTGAGACTGCATGGGCTATTCAGGAGAGGCGGAACTGAGGAACCAAGATGGCAGATGTCAGGTAGCTGGGATAACTGCATTCTTTTCAAGTGAAGTAAGGGTCTCCCAAGAAGTTGTGCCTGCTGGGAATGCATAGTAGATGCAAAATGTTTCAATAACCATTGTCATAGACAGATTCCTTGGCTCTTCCAAATATTTGTAGAAATGTTGTTAAAGATTGAAATTCTTATGTGGCCCTGTCATTGAGCCATGCTTCCTTCAGTGTGTCAAAACTGGGACTCTAGTTTAAGGTGTCCCTAGATTTAATTCTCTTGTCTCACTGTCAGTCTCTTTTTCTCATAATCAATAACTATTTTGGTTATTTCAAATAAGGAATATAATAGCCGAGTGTTGCCTACATGACTTATATATTAAATAAAATTTGAATTACAATATACCTTCTGAGATATGAAGCTTTTGAAAAGTTGTATAGAGGTTTAGTCATGAAAAAAAGGGAGGAAGAATCAGGTGACTGTGTTTTATGAGAGGTTTGGAATGTTTGTTTTAAACCACTACTTTCTTTAGCCACTTTAATTCCATCTCTTTTGTGCATTGTCATCTCATTGCTATTGTACAATGTTTGCTTCTTTCTTTGATGTCTTCATTATTTAATCCCAGAATAATTCTATATCTGAACAATGAAAAAAAAAGACAAATTTAAAACAAACAAAAGAAAATATGGTTTTATGCAGATGACTATATATTGTATACTGTACATTAGGAAACACAGCAACCATGGCAATGATAGAAACTGCAAAGATTACGGTGAATTAATGGATGACTGCACAAGCCTATGAAATACTGATGTAAGACTAGAATTTTGTATGGAGTTATGAAGGATCATCAGTGATGACATCAAGCAATCAATTTTTAGCCTAATATGGCACTTTTGTTTTTTCTGCATAAGTAGGGAAAATATTTTCTTTTTGTTCTATAATTTGTAACATTCTAACTTGATTCTTAACTACCAAAGAAATTACATATTTTTATAAGACGTTACTGGTCTTCTGGCTAGATTGCTGGTGGATGTTGCATAGGACCAAACTCATGATTACGGATTTCCTTATTGTCATTTTATTGTTGAATTTCCCCAGTTTTACCAAGTCATTCTGAGTTCTTTCCAGTGGAAGTTGTACTCAGAAATGAGGAAAGAGATCTTTTCCATAAAGTATGAAGGAGTTAAATGAAGCTATCCGAAATACATTTGCCGACCTAAATTGATGTAAAAAAAAAAAAATCATGCCCAATTCTTCATGTATTTTAATCCTCTTACTATTATGCCTGTAAGACAACTCTTATAAGAGGAAACAATTTGGCTCTTCTCATTATGGTTTAAACTATATATGCAATGGTGCATCCTGCTTCTTTCCAAAGAGTCATTTTCTAAAAGGTCAGCAGCTTCAAACCTCCTGAATATATAACGGAAATGATAAGTAAATAGAAAAGTTTCCAAGCATTAAGGAAATAGGTTGTTATTTATCTCCTCAAGTTATCTAGAATTTTATTGACATTAAATCACACGTTATAGTTCATTGATGATCTTTCTTTGCTTTTTTGTTGACTTTAGTACCCAATATGCAGTGAGATTGCTGGAGTAATGGAAGGATCATAAAACAAGGGGCAGGAGAAATGCAAAGTGCAGAGAGAAGTCAGAAAGGCCAGCAAGCCAGGGCACTTGATATAAGGAAGACATCTCTGTGAAATTTAGCAGCCCCTCCTTTACTGTTTAAATTTCAAAACACTAATGTTATTAACAATGGTGAAAAGATTCAGTAGTGGAAAATAACCCCTGGTCTCTAAGGAAGTGAAAAGTACATTTAAAGAAATTCTATTCTAATTGTATTTTTCCTTGTTGTTTAAACCCTTTCTTTTAATCACATTTCTAATTATAATAAGGCTGAATCATATATAATTAAAGTGTATTACACACACTCACATACATACACGATCCCAGATGATGCTGTTCTCATGAGCCTTTTGTCTATAGAGATTATCTACGTCATAAATCATTATTGATTTATTTGTGTAGATTGTTGGAACTCAGGCCATGGGCCATGGTGGTCAGTAAGAGTGAGACTTTATATTAGGCAGAAAAGTCTGTTTGGTTCTGTCCACTTATAACCATGCAGAAAAGAAGGCCCTCGGGTTTTTTGATTGTTTGTCTTATCAGAACAATAGGAAATTCTGTATATTTAAGATGTCATTGTAATTTAAATTTTGATTCCTTTAATGAGGCCAAAAAACCACATCTGTGTTTCTCATGTGGCCTGTAGGCCACTGATATTTTGACTTCTAATTTAGGCAGCAAAGACGAGAGAATTGAGTTAGGATGGTGTAAAAGATAGAGGTTCTTCTACATGGGAGAAACAGCCCCCTGAGAGTGAGTTGGCTTTGAGTTTTCTCTGCATATCCCAGACACTCTTGACACATAGGTTGTGTAATTTTTTTAGTTTAGTTGGGGAGCGAATCCCTGATAGAAATTACTTAGGAACTTTGGGATAGAAGAAGCAACAAAGTTTAATTCCAGGGGATATTCTCTGCCTAGAACCTTCTAAGAAATGTCTACATCTGTTCTTTCACATGTGTCCTCTCCATGGGCTTGATTCCACCATTTTCTGGACTTTGTGCCACCCCCCACCCACCACCAAAGACTTTTATTTCCAAATTTCCCTGAGTCATGAATGGTTCTTCGATTTCGTCTGTTCCTTGTGATCAAATATTGGCCACAAGATTATAATGTTGTTACTGAGACATGAAAATGTGATGTAGGTCAGTAGTCTCACTTCTGAATAGAGAGGAGTAATAAACATTGTACAAGGTTATGAAACAGTAACCAGGATGGTATGAAACATTTCTTAGACTTAGCATAACTCCTCTAGCAGTTTTCAAAACAAATGTTCAAATGCCATGTATTTCTAACTGGAATTGTTAATGTAATTCAATTAAATATGCTTGCAAGTGTGCTATGAGGATTAATGCATATGAAAGTACCAGGCATCCCTTTATCTACAGCTACTTCACAGGACCCTGAAGGATGTGCTAAAGCTTAGCGCTTATTTTATATCTGTATCAGAGGATGCAGTTAAAGCAAATAGTACATACTTATTCCTTAGAACAAATAAAAAAGGAATGTCTTAATTGTACTCAGTCATGAAAGATTTGGGGAATCCTCACAGCTAGGGATCATTAAAATAGATTCAGCTTGGTTGAAATACAAATGAGCTTATCAAATAGAATGTGTAGATATGCTAATAAGTATGTGGGCTTTCTTTCTTTTTAATCTACTCAAAGTATGTGCCACTGGTGACCAGAAGCAAGTTTTTTTTTTTTTTTTTTTGCTGTTTGTTTTGTTTTGTTTTTTTATTATGTTATGTTAGTCATCATGTAGTACATCATGATATTTCTTTCCCATTAAGCAATAATTTTTATTATGTACTATATAGAAGATGAAATATTGTACAGGGTACAAAGATTATATGTAAAGGAGTTTATAAAGCTACACTATTCTTTTTTTATCTTTTTTTTTTCAATTTTATTTTTTTTCAGTGTTCCAGCATTCATTGTTTATGCACCACACCCAGTACTCCATGCAATACGTGCCCTCCATAATACCCACCACCAGGCTCACCCAACAACCCCCCTTCCCCTCCCAAACCTTCAGTTTGCTTCTCAGAGTCCACAGTCTCTCATGGTTCATCTTCCTTTATGATTTCCTGCAATTCACTTTTCCTTTCCTTCTCCTAATGTCCTCCATGTTTTTTGTATCAGTTCGTATTTTTGTTTTCTAGGTTCCACATTTTGCTAGACAGCAATTCGTCGTTCTTAAGTCTTGAGAGCTAGTGGCTTAGCACTGAACATTCCTCTTAACTCAGGACAACCTGGAAACAAAGCTCCTTCCATGACAAGAGCATCCATCTTCTTTTCCCTGCTCTTGCTTTGGCCAGTGTTTTTCTTCTGGTTTGTTTGCTTTTGAAAATTTACAAATCTACAAAATAGTTATTTGAGTTTTTGCGTGTATTATGTGTGTGTGTGTGTGTGTGTGTGTGTGCTTAAGGGGGTTGCTTCTTAAAATGGTTTTGAGGAGAAAAGGAATAGCTTCCAGTTGAGGTGTGCAAGGGAAATTACCCTCCTCAATTTCTCTACAGGTTTCATTTACAATCCTTCCAAGTGTTTATTTAGTGATGTGAGAGCTCTTATTGGCAACAGACTAAAGGTTACAAATGAATTCAAAACAAATTAAAAACAAAATTAATAATTCAGTGGCTACCCTTGAGACTTTGTCTGAAATCTTAGAAACAATCAATTTAAGATTTCTTTGTAGCAAATAAGCTTTATGCAACACTGTTATAAGCAAAGTTGTCCTTTTATTTTTCGTGTTTCTAATGACCAATTACTACCTCTACTAGGTTTCCATGCTGTGACAAGTAGCAATTATGAAAATGAATGTTTTACTTCTATTATTTGAACATTCTTTTGACACCTTGATTCTTGCTATCTATAAATGATGCCCCATGATGAGCAGGCTCTTGTCACTTAATACCATTTGTTTTTGAAATCTGTTATGAGTCCCAGAAGTAATTATTTCAGCTCAATTTCAGTCTGTTTCAAAATTCCAGCTAAGTCCCACAAAATACTATGTTTTTCCACCCTTTTCATTCTTTACCTGATGCTACTCCTTCCTTTTTCCCCCTAGTTGAGGCAAAACAATTAAAACGATATCTGACTTTGAGGAAACAAAATATCAGCACTTTGGAATTGAATAAGGACATCATTTTTATTTCCTCACATAATCCCAGTTTATGTACCCACATGAAGTATTTCTAGATTAGAAATCCCTATTTTGTATATAGAAATATCTTTATCATTGTGAACATTTCGAAATGTGTTTCACAATGTGAAACATTGATAGGAAACTGTAAACATTCTTGTAACTGTTTTTCTGTTTTTGTTTGTTTATTAGAAGTCTTCAGATATCATCTTTTGGGCTTTAGTTTTATAAAAAGGTGCAGCTTAAATTAATATTTTTGAGATGTTATGTTTTATTTTAAGGACTAATGAATTTAGCATTCTTTCCCATAGTACGTCTGTTTTTAATTTAAATTTAAATTTTTAAATTACTGATTATTAGTTAAAATTAAGGCTTGAGGAAGATGTACTTTCTGAATTCTGTGACCCAGTGATTCAGGAATGGCACAGATACTCCTGGTACATTAAGAGAAACTTCTTCTGTGAGTTTTTTTATTTTTTTAAAGATTTTTTTTTTAATTTATTTGACAGAGAGAGATCACAAGTAGGCAGAGAGGCAGGCAAAGAGAGAGGAAGGGAAGCAGGCTTTCTGCTGAGCAGAGAGCCCGATGCGGGGCTCGATCCCAGGACCCTGAGATCATGACCTGAGCCGAAGGCAGCGGCCCAACCCACTGAGCCACCCAGGCGCCCCTCTTCTGTGAGTTTTAATACATGCATAAGGCATATAATTGTATTTATATTAACCCAGTGGTTGAGAGACAAGGAGAATCCCCTGTAAATATACAGAACTCAGTTAGACTGTAAATATAAATTCATGTGCCAGGGGAACTATGGGATGGAAGACAAACATATAAGCCTGTGGCTAATATTTTTCTGCCAACGATTGATGGTACCTTTTATCTCCAAAGGGGGAATATTAGGATCAGTTATAGTAGATTGCAAGTTTCATAAGAACAAAGAGTGTATCTGCTTTGATTCTTTGTTATGATGCCAGAATGTAGTGAAATGCCTTTAGGCATTGAAAAAAAATCTATTTTTTGACTGAGTGAATCATTAACAGGAATCCCACAAACACCAGCTACCATCACGGTTAAATGGCACTTACCTGTCTATGTAGGAGAGTTGAGAGCATTATTATCATTAAGATTTTTCAAAATAATCTGCCACTAATCACAATTTACTGTGCACATAGAAGAATAGATATTGTGTCTGTATTATAAGAGAAAAGAAAGAAGCTTAATAGAACCGACTAGAACAGCCTGTTCTGAAAAGTCTAGTACTCCAAATTTACCATCATTAGACTCAATAGAAACATAGGTCTCAATAAAAATTCTTAATATAAATTCTTTAGATCTGCTACCATGTTTCCTGGGGGCTACCCCTAATTGTAGGCCATAGTTTCTCAATTATATGAGAAAGAAAAAAAAAAAGGCTAGCTATTATGTGAAAGTTAGCTAATTATTTAGGACATTATAAATTTCTAGCACAAATGTTTGTTTTCCCTTTATTTCCAATTGGATTTTAATATTGAAACCACATGAGGTATTTATATTGTTTAAGTAACTGGAGTTGTTGGTATGATAAGTAAGGGGGAGAGAAGTTATAAATGCTTATATTTAAGCTTAAAATGTCATGTGAACACTACCATAGTTTATATACAAAGGATGTTTTTGTTTTTAATCATTAAATCCTTATTTACAATGGAATAAAATATTCTTTTTTGCCTGCATGACCATGTCCACAATGATGAGACACATTTCTTTTGTATTTAAGAAATAGTTGTGATACTATTTACAAATAAGAGGATTTAATATGTATTAAATGAGAAACATCACCCCCCAGTGCAGGCAGTGAGGTACAGACAACCCTCCTATGGGCTGTGGAACCAAGGGAGTCAGACACTGCCTCCAAGCCCTCTCCCTGTTGTCGGGAAAACAACAACAACAACAAACAAACTGGATGAGTTCAGTGATGGGCTGGCAGTAACATGCAAGAGAGAAGTTACAGAAGCATAGCCTTCCCAGAGGGAGACGCCAGCCTACCATTGGAGAGAAAGAAAAAAAAAAAAAAAAAAAGGAAGGAAAAAAAAAAGAAGGAAAGGAAGGAAGAGAAAAATTGATCATAACAGCAGAGGCAGCAAGAGAACATTCCCGGATCCCCTCTTCCTCCAAGGGGACACTGAAAGAAGCTGATTCGTCAGTGGAGGTGATCTCTCCCAGAGAGAAAGGGAATACTCCAGTTGAGGGGGGGCAAGCTGGAGAAGCCCATTTCTCCCCTCTAGTCCTGGAGGACTTGGATGGAAGCTCTGCCCCCAGGCGCAGGAGGATACTGAGAAAGAGACAGAAGAATTTGAGATGGTGGCAAAGGGGTTATGCTCTGCAGAAAGTCCACCCACAAGCCTCTGGGGGTTCCACCCCCAGATTTCTTTCTACTTGGTCTGCAGGAATCCAAAACACCTGTGCAAAACCCACACTGCCCCCACTCTGCGGGTGGCTTCTTATATGTGCTCTCAGGTGCACCACAAAATGGACTCCCAGTTTAAAAAAAAAAAAAAAAAAAAAAGACTCCCAGTAAATAGGGAGCAGACAAAGAAAACAAGCCACAGGCCTCTGTTGGAGGGCAAGGGGTAAGCTACAAACCTGAGCTATAGCTCCACCTTCTGGATTCCAAAGAGAGGTTTCTAATAGTCAGTCCGGTGAATTGGAAGAACCAAAGAGGAAACCTTAAAAATCTGCCCACAAGAGGGAAGAAGAATAGAGCAGATATACTTCCACAAAGGCAGAAAACAAAACAAAGCAAACCTCACATAATGACACCACCATAGTATGTAATGCTGTGTCTGCTGAAAGCAATGGGCAAAGAGTTAAAGAGGTATCAGCTACTTCAAATATGAAAGCAAACATGCATCACTACAAGCAACATGAAAAATCAAGACAATATGGCATCAGGGAAAGAAAATAATAATTCTCCAACAACCAGGCAAAGGCACAGAATATTGCAATCTAACTGATAAAGAATTTTAAGTAGCAATTTTGAAGAAACTCAGTGAGTTACAAGAAAAATCAGAAAGTAGCAATTTTGAAGAGACTTGGTGAGTTACAAGAAAAATCAGAAAGTAGCAATTTTGAAGAAACTTGGTGAATTACAAGAAAAATCAGAAAGTAGCAATTTTGAAGAATCTCTGTGAGTTACAGGAAAAATCAGAAAGACATAACACTGAAATCAGGAATAAAATATGTGAATAAAATGAGTTCTTAACCCCCCCCCAAAAAAAGAGGGAGAGAGAGAGAGAGAGAGAGAGAGAGAGATTATATAAAAGAGAAAGAGAAAGAACCAAACAGATATCCTGAACCAAAGAATTTGGTGAATGAAATGGAGAATGAAACAGAGAGCATCAGTAACAGGGTGGACCAGACAGAAGGAAGAAAAACCGACTTAGAGGATAGGAAGTTTGAAATAACAGGTAAGAGAAAAAGGAAATAAGATTTTAAAAAAAGCAAAGAAAGCCGATAAGAATCACCAAATTCCAAAGAATGACACATACTAGAATAATCAGGACTTTAGAAGGAGAGGAGGGTACAGTCTATTAAAAAATAATAATAATAATAAATAAAGAAATAAAACATAAAGAAATTATAGCTGAGAATTTCCCAATCCTGGGGAACAGTTTAGACATACAAGTCCATGAAGCTGCTAGAACACCTATTATCTCAATAAAAAAAAGACGTTCTCCAAAACACATTATAATGAAATTGTCAAAACGCAATGAAGAAGAATCTTAAAGGTAGCCAGGGAAAAGAGGAGTAGGACCTACAGAGGAACCCTTTGAGCCTATCAGCAGATTTCCCTGCAGAAACTACAGTCCAGAAGAGAGTGGAATGGCACATTCAAAGTGTTGGGGGAAAAAACTAATCAAGGCATTTTATGTAGCAAAGTTGTCCTTCAGATATGAAGGAGAAATAAAGACTTCTCCAAACAAACCAAAGCCGAGGGAGTTCACCACCACTAGACTTGCAAGACTGCAAGAAATGCTGAAAGCGTTCTTCAAGCTGAAATGAAAAGATGCTAACTAGTGACATAAAAACATTTTTTTAGAAGATTTTATTTATCCATTTGACAGAGATCACAAGTAGGCAGAGAGGCAGGCAGAGAGAGAGGGGGAAGCAGGCTCCCTGCTGAGCAGGGAGCCCGATGTGGGGCTCAATCCCAGGATCCTGGGATCATGACCTGAGCCGAAGGCGGAGACTTTAACCCACTGAGCCACCCAGGTGCCCCAACATGAAAACATTTGAAAGTACAAACACAGAGATAAAGATGAAAAATATATAGTGAGACCCAGATGAACTCTATGTTAGGATGGGCTATTAACCACTTGACTATAATATAAAGGCTAAAGGAAAAGTAGTAAAAATAATTACAGATAGCATAAATTTTGAAAAAAAAATACTCAGCATAAAAAGAGATACGTTGTGAGTCAGTAATGTAACAGGGAGGGGTAAAAGGCTAGACCCTTTGTAGGTGATCAAAGATAAGTTGCTATCAGCCTGAAATGGACTGTATTATCTGTAAGAGGTTTTACATAAATCCCATTATAACTACAAAGCAAAAACTTAGAGTAGAGCCACAGAGATGAAGAAAGGGGAGACAGCATACTACAACAGAAAATAACCAACTTATAAAAAACAGGCAGAAACAGAGGCAAAGAGAAATACTGGTAATATAAAACATCCATAAGCAAATAAGATGGCATTAGTTAGCCCTTACATATCAATAGTTACTAAATGAATTTGACTGAATTCATCCATCAAAGGTACAGAGTGGCTGAATGGATAAAATGTAAGATCCAACTGTATACTGGATGTTGTAAGCTACAACAGACCTATTTCAGATTTAAGATCACATGGTGACTCAAAGTGAAGGAATGGAAAAAGATATTCCCTACAAGTAGAAGCCAAAAGAAAAGCAAGGTATCTAATAATTATATTGGACAAAATTTAGTCTTTAAGCCAAAGATGATAACAAGAATCAAGGAAGGTCATTATATAAAGATAAACAGATCAATTCATTATGAAGATATAACAGTCATAATTATATATGCACCCACCATTGGAGCACCAAAATATATTAAGCAAATACTAACAAATATGAAGAGAGAAATAGACCACAATACAACATTAGAGGATTTCAGTACTCCACTTTCAACAGTGCATATACCAGACAGAAAATCAAGAAGGAAACAATGGACTTGAACCATAGATTTGACCAAATGGACCAAACAGAGATCTTTAGAACATTTCTTCCAACAGTAGCAGAATACGCATTCTTGTCAATTGCATATACAACATTCTCAGGGAAAGAGCAGATGATAGGATACAAAATATGTCTCTGCAAATTTAAAAAGACTGAAATCATGTCAACCTACCTACCAATCCTACCACAGCGATATGAAAATAAAAATACACCACATAAGGAAAGCTGGAGAACACATACAAACATATGAAGACTAAACAACACACTCCTAGACAACCAAGAGGTCAAAGAAGAAATAAAAAAGGAAATCAAAGAAAACCTCAAAAAAAAAAAAAAAGAAGGAAAGAAAAAGGAAATACAATGTCTCTAACCCTATGGGATGCTGAAAAAGCTGTTCTGAGAGGAAACTTTATAGTGAAAAATACATATCAAAATCAGAAAGATCACCAAAAAAAAAAAAAAAAAAAAAAAAAAAAAAAAAAGGGAAAATAAATAATATAGAAAAAAAAAACATAAAGAGCTGATTTTTTGAAAAGATAAACAAAATTGGCAAATTTTTAATGAGACTAAGGAAAAAAGAGAGAGGATGCAAATAAATAAAATCAGAAATGCAAGAGGATATTACAACTGGCACCACAGAAATACAAAGAATCATAAGGGATTACTATGAACAATTATATACCAACATATAGATATGTTGGTATATACCATACCATACCATACCATACCATACCATACCATATATACCATAACATACCAACATATGGATATGCAAAAATGGATGATTTTCTAGAATCAGACATTCTACCAACAGAAAGAAGACAGTCTTAATAGAGCAATAATAAGTAAGGAGATTAAATTAGTAATCAAAAACTTCCCAGCACAGAAACCCCTATGACTAGATGGTATCAGTGGAGAATTCTACCAAACATTTAAAGAAGAATCAACACCAACCCTTCTCAAACTTCTAAAATAGCAAAGAGGAAGGACACTTGCAAACTCATTCTATGAAGCTAGTATGACCCTAATATCAAAGTCAGATAAGACAAAACCATGGACCAATATCCCTGATGAATATAAATGCAAAAATTGTCATCAAAATATCAACCAACTGAATTCAAGAACTTTTTGAAAGGATTATACAGCATGGCCAAGTGGGATTTGTCCCTGGGATGCGAAGATGGTTCAACATATGCAAATCAATAAATGTGATACACCACATTAATAGAATGAAAGTTAAACATCATATGGTCATCTCAGTAGATGCAGAAAAGACATTTGACAAAATACAACATATTTTCATGATAAAAAATCTCAACAATTTGGTACAGAAGGAATGCACCCCAACATAATAATCTCCATATACAACAAACTCACAGTTAATCATATACTTAATGGAGCAAAAGTGAAAGCTTTCCTTTAAGATCAGGAATAAGACAAGGTGACCATTCTCACCATTATGATTCAAAGTAGTACTGAAAGTTCTAGCTAGAGCAATCAGGCAAAACAAAAACAGAACAAAATAAAATAAAAGGTATCTAGATCAGAAAATAAATAAAATTGTCATTATTTGCCAATGATGATTCCATATATTTGGAATCCCAAATACTCTATTTTAAAAAATGAAAACATTGGATCTAATCAATGAATTCATTGAAGTTGCAGGATATAAAACAAATACACAGAATTCAGTTGTATTTCTATACATTAATAAGAAAACTTGAAAGAAAACCCCCATTCATAATATCATCAAAAGTAGTTAAAAACATACCTAGAAATAAAGGTAACTATGGAAGCGAAGAATCTGTATAATACTAACTACGAGTCTGTGCTAAAGGAAATCAATGAACACACAAACAAATGGAAGGGTATCCTGTGCCCATGGATTGGAAGAACTGATACTGTTAAAATGTCCATGCTATCCAAAGCCAACTATAGATTCAGTGCAATCCTTACCCAAATTCCATGGACATTTTTCACAGAAATGGAAAAACAATCCAAAAAACTTAGGGAGCCACCAAAGACCCTAGGTAGCCAAAACAGCCATAAGAAGGAAGAAAATAACCAGAGGTATCACACTTCCGGGTTTCAAACTACACTACAGAGCTATAGTAATTAAAACAGTATGGTATTGTTATAAAGACAGACACATAGATCATCAGAACATCTTGGCTGTTGAAACAAAATAGAGAGCCCAGAATTAAACCCTCAAATACATGGTCAACTGATAAGGGAGCAGAAAATATCCAATGGGGAAAGGATAGTCTTTCAACAAGTGATGTTAGGAAAACTGGACAGCTACATGCAGAAAAATGGAATTGGACCTCTGGCTTACACTGTTTACAGAAATTAACTTGAAATTGATCAAAAACAATTATAAGGCCTGAAGCCATATAGCTTCCCAGAGAAAACATTGGGAAAAAGGTCCTCCAGTGCCATGCACCATGGGTCTTGGCAATGTTGTTTTGTTTGCTTGGTTTTTTCTTGTTTTTTCCCCCCCCTCTCTTTTGGATATGGTATCAAAAGCACAAACAACAAAAGAAAAAAAAAAAAAAAACAAGTGGGACTACACCAACATTAAAAGCTTCTGCACAGGGGCACCTGGGTGGCTCAGTGGGTTAAGTCTCTGCCTTTGGCTCAGGTCATGATCTCAGGGTCTTGGGATCGAGCCCCGCATCGGGCTCTCTGCTTGGTAGGGAGCCTGCTTCCCCCTCTCTCTCGGTCTGCCTCTCTGCCTACTTGTGATCTCTGTCTCTCAAATAAATAAATAAATAAATAAATAAAATCTTTTAAAAAAAAGAAAAAAAGCTTCTGCACAAAACAAATAGTCAATAAAATGAATAAGCAACCAGCTGAATGGGAGAACATATTTGTAAACCATGTCTTAGATAAGGGATTAATATCTAAAATTTTTTTTTTAAGATTTTATTTATTTATTTGATAGAGAGAGAGATCACAAGTAGGCAGAGAAGCAGGCTCCCCGCTGAGCAGAGAGCCCGACGTGGGGCTCGATCCCAGGACCCCGGGACCATGACCTGAGCCGAAGGCAGAGGCTCAACCCACTGAGCCACGCAGGCGCCCCTAAAATTATTTTTAAAGAACTCATACAACTCTTTAACCAAAAAGTAGAGAACCTGATTGAAAAATGGGTGGTAGACCTGAACAGACATTTTTCCAAAGAAGACATGCAAATGGCCAATTTGTACAGGAAAATGTACATGAAGAGGTGATCAAGATTACTCATCATGAGGGAAGTAACAAATCAAAACCACAATGAGCTACCATGTCACACCTGTCAGAATGGTGAGTATCAAGGAGAGAAGAGCATTGGCGAGGATGTGGAAAAAGGAAACTTTGTGCACTGTTGGTGGAATTATATGGTGGTTCAGTTACTGTGGAGAACAGTATGGAATTTCTTCAAAAAATTGAAAACAATTATCATATATATTACCCAGCAATCTATCTTCTGTGTATATAACCAAATGAAATAAGAAATTATTGAATATATATGCAGTTTCATGTTTATTGCCATGCTATTCATGATAGCCAAGATGTGGAAATAATCTAAGTGTCTGTGACCAGATGAGTGGTTAAAGATGTGGTATATTGAATTGAATTGAATTCACTATGTATTGAATACTACAAAGACTATTCAGCCATGAGGGGGAAAAAAAAAAAAGAAAAGAAATCCTGCCATCTGCAATAACATAGCTGGAACTTGAGGATGTTATGCTATGTGAGATAAGTCAGTCAAAGAAAGACAAACACTATATGGCTTCACTTATATGGGGAATCTTAAAAAAAAAAACAAAACACAAAAACTTAAACAGATACTTTGTTACTAAGCAGTTACCTAGGGGCTGAGGGTGTGGTCATGGGAGAGATGTTAAGGGTACAAACTTGCAGCTTACAGATAAATTGGTCCTGAGGATCTAATACACAGCATAGCTATATTAGGAACATTGTACTTGCGGAGACTAGCACTTCACTGTACCCACCACTGGAAGAAAAAAAAATTCTTTAACTCAGATACAATAGGGTGTTAATTCCAGGTGTCCCATTTCCTAGTTGCATGGTTTGGGGAAAATTTCTTAATCTTTCTGGTATTTTCTGGTAGTTAATTTTCCCAATTCGCTAATTAGAGATATAATATCTATTGTGAAGAATTGTAATGAGCATTGGATGAACTAATGCCCATAGTGCTCCCGGGAGATGATAGGTGCTCCATGAATGGAAACCACTGTGATCAGCTCCAGTACTAAGACCACCAGTATCATCTAGACCCAGTGTTTGTGTTGTAAGTATCCTAAAATCTGTAGCATGACCACCTCAGTGTTCCTATGAGGAACCAGAGGCCCACAGAGAGGAAGGGACTTTCATAGGTCAGAATGATAATTAGTTGCTACTGTGAGTGGTTCATGTGGTGTTTAAACCCCAGACCATAGGAGTACACTGTCACATTCCAATATTGGCTCTTTCTGTGGCATACCTTCCTGGGGAGGTTTCTGATGTTGTGCCTCAACATTCTGATCTTAAAATGGGAACAATCTCATACCCACCTTAAGGAGCCGATGTGAGGAATCATACAAGCAAAATGCATGCAAATTTCTTATATACTTTGTAAATATAGAGAACCTTTGTAAACATAAAGAACACCTAATAAATACAGTCATCAGTATTGTCAGCCTCTCACTTTTCCATTCCATGCACCTTTGTTAAAGCAATGCTCATGTGCTATGGTGAGTGCTGTGAAATGTGTAAGCCTGATGATTCACAAACCTGTAACCCTGGGACCAATAATACACTACATGTTAATAAAAATAATTTTTAAAAAAGCAATGCTCATAAAAAATTATTAAGAAAAATATAGAAGTGGAGCATTTGGGTAGTTTAGTTGGTTAAGCATCCAAATCTTGGTTTTGGCTCAGGTCATGATCTCAGGGTTGTAAGACTGAGCCCCATGTTGGGCACCTCTGCTTAAGATTCTCTGTCTCCCTCTCCCTTCACCCCTCCCTCCAGCTCATACGTGCTCTTACTCTCTCAAAAACAAAAACAAAACTTTAAGAAAAAACACAGAAGTATTAAATGCATACAAGATATACATGTATCTATTATATATGTATATACATATGTGTATATATACATATATGTATATATATACATAGTCTACATATGTATATATACATATATATGTGTATATATATGAATATGTAGAATTATCTTTAGCTATATCTGTCTACATATCTGTATTTCCTTTATATATGTAGATTATAGATATAAATGATACATATACTCTATGCAGAATTATATTCTATATTATATATAGATATGATATAGATAGATATAGATAAAGATATATGATACTCTATGCAGAAATAATGGCATTTTACTATTCTTACTTAAATGGAAGTCTACAAAATGAAAAACAAATGCAAGAGAATTACCTCAAAAACACACTGGGATACCCAAACAATGTGAAATTATTAAAGTCCTTTGCAAGTGTAAAATGCAAAACAAATGCTTCCAATAATACTCTGAAATGTTCTCATAAGGAATAACTGGTATTTTTCTTTATATATGCATAAGGAAAAGCAATAGTTTATTAGCCATGTAATTATTAAAGGGACCCTACAGGCATGCATTAGAATTATGGCCTTGTTAAGAAAATGCCTATGGGTGTTTGGAAATAACCAATGCTATGTTTTTTTTTTTTTTATTTTTAAGATCAGTTAATAAAAAAACATGTTTTGGACTTTAAAATCTGTCCACTGAGTCTATGTCTACATATTTACTTGTTTCCAAATGTGATAACCTGCCCCCATGCACAATCATTAGAATAAAAAGAGGAACTTCTATGTGTTTGTTTATTCATTAGAAAAAAAAATCCTCCTACCCTTGAAAAGTATTGCTACAGAATACTGATGAGTTAATAATTGGCTGTATATTTTACATTCACTTAACTCACATCCAAATTTTTTTCTAGTCCAATTTTTGCAAGAAATTCAATATCAACTCACAGTTTAGTCAACTGAAAAATGTCTCAAGTGTTTCTACTTTATTATTCTGCTAGACTCAAAAGTATTAATCTTCAACCTGTAAACTTTAGGGTAGATAAATGGCCATTTATTCAGGGTTCCATCTATATGTTAACAATTACTAAGTATAAGATTAAAGATTCCATATATTTTGGGATACATTATTACAATTTTTTGAAAACCCAAACATCAGTATTTCCTCACATAAATTTCGTATAATGTAGAAATAATTCAATTTCCATTTAATGTCTCAAAAAACAGCTCATCTCAAAATTTCAAACTTGGAATACCCAATGTAATCAGTCCCTTTGAATTACCCACCAAAATACTACTTTATAGAAATTGTTTTAAGCCATTTTGCATATTCCAATATATTTTATTTGGATTGAAGGAAAAAAAAATCAGTATGTTATATGACACCCTTCTCCCAAACCTCCAAGTGGCTCAGATGTGATTCTTTCCTGCAAACATCTTAGGTTTAGTAACTGTGGATTTCTCGACTACTTAAAAGAGCTGACTTGACCCATGAGCTGTGCATTTGACATAGCAAATAATATGATGGACAGTGCAAGATGAAAAACATCTAATGATATGAGCTGTATGTTGGTACTTAGTGTCAGCAAAATTCTTCCAAACAGTAGTCCAAGTATGCTTTCTAACTAATTGCTATTATCACAAAGCAATGATCATGTTCAATCACATTACTACTGCAGGAGAAGGAAGAACTCTCATATTGCTGAGAATCCTATTTGAGTTGCAGTTCAGTTAGGTCAACTTTCACAATTTAATTTTGTGCCTCCTTAAAAATAATTTCACCCCACAAATTGGCATTCTGCTCTTGGTACATGTAAAAGCTGTTTCATATGATTTGAAGTATATCTGTATGGTCAAACTAGATAGTAGTTGGAAGGGGGGATGTGTAGGCATGTGATGAATATCTGTCTGGGTAGTAGGTAAAGTTTTACTTGTTATATACAGGAGATGGGTTTTATACTTAGGATCAGAGGAAATACTCCTTCCTTTCCTTTCACTTTTTGCACAGATACTCACTCATCAGTATTCTGCAGCAATGCTTTTCAAGGATAGGATATTTATGTATAAAATGAAATAAACAGGTACATAGAACATCCTGATTTTTTTTCTATTGATTGTGTGTGGATGCCAAGGTACCACAACATTTGGAAACAAATACATATGTAGACATAATTTCAGTAAACAGATTTTACACACACACACACACACACACACACACACATATATATATATATATATATATATATATATATATATATATATATATATGGGAACTTTGGAATATATGTATAGTTTCCTTGATGTAAGCTTGGATAAGAGAGAGAAATAAGAAGGATTTTTTCTAGAACAACCTATTTCAAAATGTGGCTCGACTTTAATCTAAAGGTTCTGGGTTATCACTTATAACTCCATGGGTTTAAGACAATGAGTCAAAGGAGTAGGAGTGATTTAGGAAAACAGACAGATAGAAACACATCTTTTTACCCTAAAGGCATCTTCATTCCCATGATCCCACAATTCACCAAGCAGCCTTCTCTGTCTCTTTCATCTTAATTACCAGCTTGGTTCCCCTATTTGAAGTAAATGTCTGCAGTATAAGTAGCAATCTGTTCACATTATAAATCAGTTTGTTGTAAGTTATCTTCTCCAGCCCAATTTACTTATTGATGGTGAGGTTCCTTACTTAATGTTTTTCTAAATTAAAAAAAAAAAATCATGAATTACAGAGAAATAATGGTAACTCTGTTGTTCTAAATATCAAGCCTTACCTGCTCCCTGAAAACTAAAACTTGGATTTAGAGAACCCTATGTAGAGATTGATATATGTGACGAGCATATACACGTAGAACCAAACTTGCCCATGACTCTTTTTAGGTCAGCATAAGAAAGGCTGAGGTTCAGTAAGCATGTATGACTCATTTAACATGTATGAAGTACTGTGCTATCAGCTGGGACAAGAAAAGGTAGTTATGAAGTCATATCACCCCTTCAAGAGCCTAGATTTGAGTTGTGAAAGTAACAGTAAAGAGACAATATTTAGGATAAATAATCTACAAGGCACAGAATTAATACTGAGGAGAAACTGACGAGCCATCTGTTAGACAGAAGGACTAGAATACATGAGCAGGATTGGGGGGAATTTATAGTACTTTTTTTCTGAGACAGAAATATTGAGAGGGAAGGGAAAGTATTGCAGACAGATCATCATGAAACAGCAAGGCTCTAGAGAACCTTCTAGTTTTGCATGTTCTATGCAATTTTATTTCACTTCCTGGGGCAGGTGCTAAAAATTAAATGGCTAAGTCCCATCCCCAAACTACAGAATTTGAATCTTTGAATGTGAGACCTGGAGATGGGAAGATGGGCATTTGTACAAGTTTTCTGAATGATTGTGTGCATTTTAAAGTTAGTGGACAGTTACAGATGCGTGAGTGGCCCCAGACAAATGGGATGAGACCAGGAACAGACTGCTCTTCACCAGGAGCCTGGAAGAGGGCGGTAGCAACAGAGTGTGATGGCCACTTTGCATATAGGAAGATAATTCTAGACTACGGATTGGCCTCTGGAAGCAGGGGGACTGGTGAATGACATGCAGTGTTGACAGGGGTAAATGATGAGGACCTGGACTGCATTCACAGTTGCAGGAGTGGAGGAAGGGAACAGATCTGCCAGATCTTGCAGTGTTGAAATACAGGATCCAAGGAAGTCTTCCCCTCATCACCCCTCATTCTGCACAGTTCTCCTTCATTTCTCTCTAACCTTAAATGGAAAACCGGGTCAACTGTCAGTGCTGCGTGTGACACAGACCGTGGTTTACTGGCGTGGTGGTTTAAGAGCACGTGCTCTGTTCAGCGAGTGGCACTCTGGGGAGTCTTGCAAGAAGAGTCTCCGAGATCTTGAAGTGTGGTCTCACTCAGTGCACTGATCTGAACCACTCATATTCCAAGCACTAGCTTTCTAGATTTTTAAAAATCCTCTCCATGCTCTTTCTGTCCTTGTCTCTTTCTGGCTGAAATATTCCACCTAATTTCCCTGGATCATCGTGGGCCCCTCTCGGCACCTGCCCTTGTCTCTCTTACTGTGCAAACCATGGCTGTCTCCTGCTCCCAGATGACTGTAACATGAGCTCTGTTCTCTTTCCAACGTCTCCAGACTCATTTCCTTGCCTGGGATTCACTTTTGCTCTGCTCTTGCAGATTAAGGTTCAGAAACCATCAGTGTCTCCTAAGAGTGCCACCAACATTCCTTGCATACCTGTTGCCAAATTAATTTTAATCACAAGCACCTAAGCAAACAACATTTGATAGTAAGCTCAGGAAAAGTCATTTTATGTGTATCATACAGGAGGCAAAGGCACAAACCCATGAAACAGAATCATTGCTCACAACAAATGCTTACTACGTACTTATCATGAGCTAAGCATTGTTATATAAACTAGGGACAGTAAAATGCATGATTTGAAGAGATTTACAATCTCATTGAAGAGGCTGAACATGTGAATATTAAAAAGATAAATAATGTTTAAGGAACAGTGGAAAGAACACTTGACATACAGAAAGAAAAATTGGATTCAAGCCCAATTCAACAGCTTACTATAACTTTAAAGAAAGCATTTAGCTTCACTTTCATTATTTATAAAAATGAGGAAATAATAACCATCTCTATGGGTTACTTGGGGGCTAAAAGCAAAATGAAATCATTCATTCAACAAGAAGATGTGAGATGAGAAACACCGTCTCTGACTCGACGTTCGGGAATAGAGACGCAGTGTGGCACAAAAGAACCCAGATTCCCTCTGCTTAGAGCTTATATTTAGTGGGCAAGATGAGGGAATAAATGAGTAAATATATAAATGGTAAATACCAGTGCTAAGGGCCTAAGAAACTGGTTGGGCTGTTTAAGGAACAGACTGAAGGCCAGTCTGGTGGAGTACTGTGACCCAGGTAAAAAAATGCTACAAGACAAGCTGGAAAGGTAAGCAGGGGACAGCTAATATCAGCCCTCATGGCTAAATTGTCTGTCAGATAGTGTACTGACGGCCCCAGGTATAGGAATAATCTTAATCCAATTGCCTTATGACACAGGATGACTATCATCCTCAATTTACAAACAGGGGAATGGTTATCTTGCTCTGGACTACATACCCGGGGGACCCAAGATTTGATGTTAAGCATCCTGATTCCAAACCTGATGTTGTTGACTAAGGGAAAGAGTAGTTGCATTAAACAAGATAAAAGGAAGGAGGAAGGAGAGTAGAAAGAGGAGAGAGAGGGAAAGAAGACAGCGAAAATATTACAGTAAGAAAACCAGTCTAGGAATGCCTGGGTGGCTCAGTCAGTTAAGTGTCTGCCTTCGGCTCAAGTCATGATCCCAGGGTCCTGGGATCTAGTCCTGCTTTGGGCTCCCTGCTCAGTGGAGAGCTGCTTCTCCCTCTGCCTCTCCCCCTGCTTGTGCTTGCTCTCTCTCTCTCTCTCTCTCTCTGGCAAATAAATAAAATCTTAAAAAAAAGAAAGCCAATCTAATATTGCATTACATATTCCAGATGGTGCAAAATTATATGGGCATGCATGCATGCATGCAGAAATTGGAAAATATAAACATTTGCTTACCTTAGGATGCCCATATTTTAGGAAAGCAAGTCATAGGCTAATAGAATGATTTTGTTCAGTTAAAAATCACACAAAACATGGGGGGCCTGGGTGGCTCAGTGGGTTAAAGCCTCTGCCTTTGGCTCAGGTCATGATCCCAGGGTTCTGGGATCGAGCCCCGCATCAGACTCTCTGCTCAGGGGGGGGGAGCCTGCTTCCTCCTCTCTCTCTCTGCCTGCCTCTCTGCCTACTTGTGATCTCTGTCCATCAAATAAATAAATAAAATCTTTTTAAAAAATCACACAAAACAGATCAGATTTTAAAAATATATTATTGGGGCACGTGGGTGGCTCAGCTGGCTAAGCATCTGCCTTTGGCTCAGGTCATGATCCCAGGGTCCTGGGATCAAGCCCCCCATCAGGCTCCCTGCTCAGTGGGGGTTCTGGTTCTCCATCTTCCTCTGTGCTGTCTCTCCATCACTCTCTCTCTCAAATAAATGAATAAAATCTTCTTAAAAATTTATTTTTGAAATATAATCACCATACAGTGTTGTATTAGTTTTAGGGGCAAAGCAAATGGAATCGACAGTTCTATGCATTTCTCAATGCTCATCACCATCAGAGTTGTCAGCATCTGTCAGCACACAACGTTGTTATGATACTAGCGACTGTATCCCCTTTGCTGTACTCTTCATCTCCATGACTCATTCCTTTTATAGTTGGGAGTTTGTCCCTCTTCATCCCCTTCACCTGCTTCACCTGCACCCCCCCAACTCCTCTCTGGCAAGCACCTGCTTGTCCTCAGTATTTAAGTCTTTTGTTTGTTCATTTTTTATTATCAGGTTGTACTTATGTTTTTGAATGTGCAGTGTATAATCATGGAGAAATGTACACATCCCATTGAATAACACTGGATATTTCTAAAGACGGAGTAGAAAACCACCCAGTTAAGAAAGAAATTGGAAACAGAAAAGTAGAGAAGTGGAAGGCAAAAATGTGAAACACAAGTGGCCTTTGTTCTCCTCTGCCATTGGCTATGTTTATAAAGTAGACAGTAGATCAAAAAATGGAAAGAGAAAAGAAACAGAGCATAAGGATTTTGGCATCGGGCTGGGCTATGAGACTTTTCTCCAGGCTGTTGGTTAAACACTGCAAAGCAGTGATCACTCGAGAATGACGTGGCCTTTATTAGTTGTGAATTGTGAGCAAAATGCTCTTGGATTACAGAGATGTTTTCATCTGTCCTGAACATCCTTTCTTTGCAGCTTCTCCGTATTCTCAAGTATTTTTCATCCCTAAACCATCAGATAGCCAATGTACAGTTCTTCCATGGGAACCATGGTTGCCTGGATTGTCACTGCATCGAATGCGGTCTTTATCGGGGAAGGGGGGGTCATCTTACCCCAGATTCCCTCCCTCTCCTAAGTGACAGTGAATGACGTTGGCATTAATGGCTTTAAGCCTTCTTTGCTAATTGTCAACATAAACATCACTCCAAATGAAATAATACTTTATTCCAACTTGCGCTTTCAAGACAAACCATTTCTGATTTGCACAGAAAATAAATTCTGTGGTGGGAATGGAGCAGAGGAGGAGAAGTTATGGATCAAGTGAGGGTCACTGTGCATTGATCATTCTGAAGTTAAATAATAGCATATTACAGTAGTTGCTGCTTTTGTATATTTTTGTACATATTTGAAATTTTCTGTAATTGGCATTTAGAAAAAGAAAGAGGCAGAAGGATTGAAAGCCTGAAGTGAACACTTAATAAATTTTAAAATTCCATCATCATGGTATTCAGGGCCAAGCCAAATAGAAATGTTGGAGAAAAGGTGAAAAGAATTATTATTTTTATTTGTGTATATTTTTTATTTTTTTTTTAAATTTGAGTACAGTTGTCTCACACATTAGTTTCAGGTGTACAGCATAGTGATGCAGCTTCTTTTTGAACCTCATCTCTTTGATGCTTCCCACAAGCGTAGCTCCCATCGGTCACCATGTAGTGCTGGCACAATATCACTAACTCTGTTCCCTACACTGTGTCTTTCATCCCCATGACTTATTCCTTCCATACCTGGGAGCCTGTGTCTCCCGCTCCCCTTCACCCATTTTGCCCCTCCCCGCCCTCTCTCTGGCAACCATCAGTTTGCTCTCTATTTATGGATCTGTTTCTAAAAAGCTGTAGAGAATTATTAGAGTGTCCCTTCCTAACACATGAACAGAACCTCCAGAAACAGTGACTTCATCAAATGAAGGATCATCTTTTTAACAGGTTAAAGAATTTTGGAGGCGGGTAACTCAGGGCTCCTCCAGTGGCCCCAGGACATCACAAATGTCTTGGCCCCTTGCTTTGTTTTACTGTACTGTCCTTAAGGTATGATATTTGTCTGCATGTTCAGAATGTAGTTGCTCTATCTGAAAGCAGCACAACAACATCTGGGCATTGTGAGGAGGAAGGAAGTAACAAAATGGGGAAGGTATTACCCATGTAATAAAACCACCACGCTCTAGCCTACTTCTTCTCCAGCTTTATCATCCGGAAGTGTGTAAGCTGGGAATTTAGGTGCACGGCAATCTAGGAAATTTAATTTTAAGCTGGGAGTATTGTCACTCACCAGCCAAATCAAAGAAATACTAGGAAGAGGAAAAGGAGGATGTACATTGGGTAGGCAGGTGACACAACTGGCCCCAGTCCTCCCGTTCAGCTCTTTATACATCTTTCTGTAAACTGCTTTCCAAATGTAGCCCACAATCCTTCCTCCTCACCTTCTTTGTCAGAGATAATGACCTGTAATCTAATCTAGTATTTATATCTCACTCAAAGCCCAGAATTTTAACCTTATCTGAAACAGAATCCCATTGTTAAGATTTCTGCAATAACTTTGTTAAGATAACAGGGGAAGAGTCACAGGTTACTTATTAGGCAAAGAGCCCATTCAAGGGAGTGTGTGGAAGGAGACAGGTAATGTGAGATGAGTGAAAGAGGAGCATGCCAAATGAAAATTTGGGACACAGACCTCCCTCGATACAGTAAATACCGAATGGATGGAGGATCTGGTAGAGTTGTTTAATGGGAGAGATACCAAGGTTTCAGTGATGCCAAGGTTTCAGTGAGTGATGAATAGGAAAAAGGAAAGCTCTCCATTTGTCTTCTCTATAATTTTTATTATCTCTATGGGGGGGAGCAGAGATTATAATATGCAATTTTTTTCTCCAGAAATATAACACTATACTCTCTTACTTCTGAATACTACTTTTCAATTTACAAAGGAATGTTAATGATAATAACAAATATTATTTATTCAGTGTCTATTATGGGCCAAGTTCCATGCAAACCACTTCAACATTATTTTATTTAATCATCCCAAGTATCTAATAAGGAAAATATATCCCCTTCTTCCAGATGCAGAAGCTATCTTAGAAAAGATCACACAGCTGGGGTTTAAACTCACATTTGCATTGCTACAAAGGACATGTCCTTCTTTCTCTATTATGCTGCCTCTCATGCATTATCATTTATATCCACATATATTTGCATTTTGTAGATGAGCTTTTAAATATAGATACATCTCTACATTTTAATATGGACATAGAGAATGTATTTTGCAAGCAAAATCCCTTTCTGGAGATCTCTAACTACTATTAATACATTTCCCCTGACTCTCATACTCTCTCTGTTGGCACAAAAGGAATTTCTGTCCATGCCATTAAAATTCTGGGAAGTTGGGGCACCTGGGTGGCTCAGTGGGTTAAAGCCTCTGCCTTCGGCTCAGGTCATGATCTCGGGGTCCTGGGATCGAGCCCCACCTCGGGCTCTCTGCACAGTGGGGAGCCTGCTTCTTCCTCTCTCTCTCTGCCTGCCTCTCTGCCTGCTTGTGATCTCTCTCTTTCTGTTGAATAAATAAATAAAATCCTAAAAAAAAAACAAAACTCTGGAAGTTTAAGATTCAGATACAAAATATTGTCAGGATTGCCAAAAAAAGCCAACCATTGGAAAGAGGTGCAAGTGGCTGGTGGGGATAAAACCCACTGGACCATAGACTCTGAGAATATCAAAAGTCATGGATTATGTAGTTAACAGGCATCAGGAACAAGGGCTTCATGAACTGAACTATGGATTCAGCACCACCAAGACCTCCCCTTTGACTTCTCATCATTATTTTACCTCTGCTTTTCCTTGGTTGCGGCTTTCACTCTGTCAAACAGAAATGAAATCTGGATTTAGTAAGGAGAGATGTTATTCAAAAACATTTTTGCAAGGAGAAGAAGCAACTACTGGAACAGGGAAATGCCCAAGTGGTAAGATCTGCAAACCTCACAAGTGTTAGGTTAAAAAAAAAAAAAAAAAGATTTTTTTATCTGAACAGTGTTGGAAATGGGATGGTGGGATGAAAGGATCGCATGGTTGGCTGGTAGATCAGAGAAAGTTTTACCTCATGCCTGCTTATTCTCAGGAGGGGTTTTGTGCTGAAATAGCCTGAAGATGGGTCAAAGTTCAGAGATCTGGAGGAAGGAAAAAAAATCAAGTTTGGCTAACAAGAATTTTGTTCCAATCGATCAATGAGATACAACAACAGTTCATCATGGATGAGTGGCGAATAGGACTGTGGAGGGTCTGTGTCTGGAGTTGGCATGGATAAGCAAGGGGTGATTCTTAGCTAAGGCATGGGGAACAGTAGAATTGGGGTCCTTGCAGTAAACTATCACCTGGAACACAGGGATAATTGAATTTCTTAACTGTCCCTGTTTTCCAGGATCAAGGATCAGCTGAAGTTAATCATTACCATCTATCCCAGACAAGGTTTTTCTTTGCAGTTGTTCTCCTCAGACCCACTTTCAAAGTCAGCTTCAAAGAGAAAAAGAGATCTATCCATTCTCTTCTAATTTAGAAAATTCTGGGCAGGGCTTCCAGGGGACAAATGTCATATCTGTGTCAGTGACTACCAGGTGCCAGTAGGTACAAGGCTGATTCCGCACGGTTGGGTGGGAGTCCAAGACAAGACACTTGATGATAAATTATGCAGGACAGTCAAAGACAATAGCAACTGTAGTTTCACCACGCCTTGTTTCTGCATGATCACTTTGTAACTTTTTACTTGACACAAGTACAGTTGAGAAATGATTTACTGGGGCCCGAAAACTCCTTGAATCTTCCTCGGCAAGAGCAAAGTGTCTTTGATAGTGGAACGCTCATCACCTCGCTCCATGGGGAGTAGTCGAGGACTTTGTTATCTCTTGCCTCAGCGTACATTCAGATGGTTGTCTGTTCTGTTGACACATCTTGCCTCTTCCATTATTCAAGGCATTCTCTGTGATACTGACATTTTAAGATACTCTGTGAAATAGGGTTCAACTTGAGGTCTTATATTGTACTTGAGATACAGAGCTTGGCTGTTACTGTAACTACACTACTCCTGATGGGAAACAGGAGTTTCCCAAAGAACTGGAACACTAGATGTTATAGAGTAAGACATACTACTAAATCTGAGAAGCAGGGCATGTATAACGTAAGCTTTGATTACCTGGTGTCCTCTTATAACTAACCCTTTGCAAATATGTAAAATTAGATTCTCAACTGGTTATAAGTGATTTCTCCATGAGATCTGTCCAGTCTTCATTCTGTAGAGAAATTAGTAATGAGCAAATGCAGACACTTTAAAAACATATCCCTAAAAGTAAGAGCAAAAACCAGAATTCTGGCTTCTCAGAGAATATTTAAAAAATTATTCCAGGGTTACCTTGTATTTTTCAGGTGAACTTAATCACATTAACTGAACTGGATTTTGAAGTTTAATAATTTTCAAAAGAGTATTTGGAGATGTGGAGTCTTCAAGAAAGAGAATTTTTTAAAAGCAAAGTTGGTTCTAAACTAGTAAAAACCAATCACTAAAAGAACATTGCTGTTGAAATCTCCTCATTACTCTCACAACTGAAAAATAAAAATAAAACTGTTATACCTTGTTCCAACTACAAGAAAATATCACTGCTGCTTTTCATATTTTTCCCTAGCTGTATTAAAGGGATGTGATAGCTTTTTTTTCTTAACCTCTTAAGAATTTAGAACTTTAAAAGCATGTACTCTGTAAGCATAACACATGGGAGGATTAGTAGATAGTAGTTGTTATAGAACTAAGAACTTGAAAAGTTTAAATCCTTTTTAAACTAAACATGTGAACTAACACACACTTCTTAATTTCTTAGGCTCTTTTTTTTTTTGAGCCACCATGTAGAGATAATACTTGTCCAATAGATTTTAAGAATTTTCAAATATACAAAGAGCTTGGCATGGTAGTTTAATAGTAACACAGTAACTATTAAAATTCCATCATCAGCTTTGAAGATGTCCAAAAACGTACTTTTTTTTTTTTTTTTTTTTTTCCTGATCAGTTCAAAGTGATCTCTTCACTGCTACCATCTGGGGATTTGATTGTGACTAGCTGATATTGCTAAACTTACCTCCAGAAAAGAGACTGTGTGCTGAGATCTGCCTTCTTCTCTCTGTGCATGTATATAACACTCACTCACACACTGATGGAGAATGCACTCTTCTCACTAAGGAAATATATCCAGCCAGCATGGGCTAAAACTAAAAGTCCCATCCGGAATCCCACACAGTTCTTGAGGGTTGGGGCCCTGCTTCCCTAGATATCTTCAGGGAAAATGCCATCTTCGGAGCTTGTGGGTAAACTATTCTCTCCTGATCTTAGGCCATTACAAACTAAATTTGTTTGGCAAAGCCAGAAGAAGAGTAAGTTGGCAAAGAGTTCTTTGTAAGAAATCTTCAGTAAATGTTATCAGTCTTTCAATGTGTACTGTCTTTGAATTCTCTGGTGGAGAGCCATACAAAGACTATCGTAGACTGAGTCAGCACATGGGGTCCATATCTGCTTTTCCAACTCCGTGGCTGACTCTGCTGGGCAGCAAAATTCAAACACCCGTGGTTTTGCTTCTTCAATGTAAAGGTAAAGACATATATGCTGGCTTTTAAAGTTCTCATATGTAGAAAGTAGACACACAAATATAAAGATGCCCTCGTAGGGGTCATTTATATTAACAGTCAAGACTGTTTCTCTGGTTCCTGACCACTCAAGGTTTCTCCATAATTAAGCATAGGTAGTATTAACAAACCAGTCATTGAGAAGTAATCTTAATGCTCCCCTATTTTGAATTTTCTTTTTAGGATAAGGTCATTTATTTAATTTTTATCACATGCCAGGTAGTGAACTAAAGATATTGCATAGATCACATGGGATGTTATTCCCCTCATCTGATACCTAAAGAGAATGAAGCCAAGAAGGTTAAGTATTGCTGAGAGAACGCCCAAGTTCACATTTATTAACAAATGGCAGAAGAAGGCTATCAACAAAGTTTCAGGCCATTCTAAACCTTCATATCTCTCCTCTAAAATCCCCATCCTCTTCAGGAGTCAAATGAAAAATTCCGGCAGGTAGCTCTGCCTCCCTTCTATGGTTTATAGCGTTCTTCTTTTTTGTTCCTTCCAGTGAGGACCTGAAATGGCCCTTTGTTGAGGGTCTCATTTCTAGCCCATTTCTTATAACGGAGGTTTTAGGTAAGCAGGAAAAGAAAGCAAATCTCACTTCTTGGGGACAGAATGAATTAGCTGTGGTACATTTGTTAGAGGACAATATGTATCAGAATGGAGTATAATATGTAACTATTCATAAGAATTTATAATAACATTTCCCTCACCTTAAGAGTATATAATGAGGGGCTAACTGGACGGCTCAGTCTGTTATGCATCTGCCTTCAGCTCCAGTCATGATCCCTGGGTCCTGGGCTAGAGTCCCATATCGGGGTCCCCACTCAGCACAGTGTCTACTTCTTCCTCTGGCCCCCCCACTGCTGCCAACTCATTTTTTCTCTCTCCCTTTCAAATGAATAAATGAAATCTTTTTAAAAAATGCACACAGTAAGCATATTTATAAATTGCCAATGTGTGAGGCACCTGGGTGGTTGAGTCAGTTAAATGTCTGGCTTCAGCTCAGGTCATGATCCAGGGCTCCCTGCTCAGTGGGGAGTCTGCATCTCCCTCTTCCTCTGCCTGCTGCTCTCCCTGCTGTGCTGACTCTCTCTCTGTCAAATAAATACAATCTTTAAAAAAATAAAAAAAAAATCTCCAGTGTATACAGTCTCTAAAATATGTATATTCTGTAACTATATGTATGTATCAAGTGTGTATGTGTGTGTATACGTGTTATGTATACATTTCAGAGATTATATGTCCTAGAAATGTTTAAATGTACATTTTACCTGAGCAAAATTAACTTAGGAAAGGCTTTAATTTGACAAATCTTCTTTTGTAACACTTGCTCTAGTCTTGAGCTGTGTAAGAAATGAGGAACATGTCAAACAAGTATCGTTATTTTCACCATTCTTTTATAGAGCGAAAGAAATTTTCTGATTGTCCTGTGGATACCTGAGATATCACAAAAAATAGTATCAGGTATAGAAAATACCCTGAACATTGTATTTTCTAAAATTTAGGACCTAATCTTGGAAAGACAACATCAAAAGAGCTATTGGAGAAGATTGATTGGCTTGATTAAGATAGGAGTATCAGTATCTGAGAACAATGGAAAGTCATAGCTTGACTACCTGTTGATCAAGCAACAATGGAGCAGGTTAAATACACATAAAGTAGGAATGCTATTTTAAGGTATCTTAGCTTTTTCAGAAGTGAAGGAATAATTCAGGGGATGACAAAGTCAACATAACACATTGGAAGTTTTTCTAGTAATCTACAGAATCTCTCCTGAGTAGATTACATGGAAATGAAAAATATAGCCTCTTCTTCTCTCTTGTTAAGATCAGACTGAATAATCCAAGATCAAGTGATTTCAATAGAAAGAAAGAACATCTAGGTTTGCCTTGTTACTATTTGCCAATAAAAAATTCATAAGCTTCTTAATAGTTTCCATCTTAACAGACCAACCAAAACTGACCCATTCCTGGCAAAATTTTGACAAATTCCTTTGCTTTTTTTCCCCCACAAGATTTATTATTTGCAGAGATTATAACATAATAAGTTCTCTTTCCACAGAACTACAACTTCCTATTTTTAATTCAAGTTTTATAATTCATGGTTGTATTTCACATTCTGAAAATATCAGACACTTTAGGATAAAACTACTCTCTTTTACTCTTAACAAACAAAAACACATTTTCTTTGCATCTGTAGTTCTTCCCATCTTCTACTACTAAACCTAATATATTTTCAACCACCCATTTTAATGTGATATTAGGTAACTGTCTTCTCCTTTGCAGAGTTAAATGGGATTAGGTCTAACAAGTACTAATAATATCATGCTCCACAGCCATGCACATTCTTTTTTACAACTTTTTAATAAGGCAAACATGGCCACACTTGCAAATATATCCTAAAGATATAGCTAGTCTATAATGTATAAAAATAAGAATCAAAGAGATATATATTAAAACCATATTTTAGTATTCTGCCTTACTTAGAATCAACCCAAGTACCCAAAGATAATTAACTTGATTTAATATTAGTTCAAAATTACATTCTATTAATATAAAAATGTTTGTCGGAAATCTAATCCATTTAATTGAACCCATACTTTTACATTTTTTTTTTTATAATTCTATGTGGGAGTATGGTAGGTTGATTTATTAGTAAAACAGTATATTAAAAAGTGTGGGGTTTCATATTAACTAATATTTTAAGGAGAAAAATATAAATTTTAAAATAAAATAAAATAAAATGTACAGTTCTATTACAATGAATTCTTTTAAAATCAGGAAAAATGGGTATTTTAAAATCTGAATTATCAAAATAGTCTAACTTGTCTGAGGATTCTTTGGTTATGGGAACCTTGGTTTATTTGAGAAAATGCCTGTCAGATAATATTTTCAGTAAGAAAGGTTTCTGTATGTATGTATGTATATATATAAAATTTTGTTGTTGTTTTCCAGAAAAAGGCTAGCACATTAAAATCCTAGAAGTTCGGTTTCCTTATTTTCTGGATTTGATCACAAAACTACATTAAATATTTATACATCTAGCTCCTCCTAGCAACTTCTAATCATGACTTTAAGAGGGGATGGGCCCTCTGATTGATATGTGGGTCCTTTTACAAACTTGGCTGCCTAGACAATTACCTTCAAAAACAGTTGATATAAATTCCTTTGTAGTCATTTTGACTGAAGACACCACTTCATGTGAACTTAAAACCCTTATAAAGGGAATAAAGCAAAAGCTCTTATGTCAGTGACTCTGAAGACCTTTAAAGTGCTGCGTCTTGTCATATGAACTAAAGATATGTCTTAGCTTAGAGCAGAAAATCCCCAAATACTAACAACTTAAGTAAGAATGGTAGTTTGTTTTCTAGAAAGGAAGTCTGGGTATAGGGGTGGCTCAGTCAGTTAAGAATTGGACTCTTGATTTCAGCTCATGTCGTGATCTCAGGATTGGGAGATGGAGCCTGTGTTGGGCTAGGTGTTGAGCGTGAAGACTGCTTGAGATTCTCTCCCTCTCCTTTTGCCCTCACCCTCTCCCACTTGCTCTCTCTCTCTCTCTCTGTCTCTCAAATAAATAAAAAAATCTTTAAAAAATAAAAGTCAATCTCAAGATCACAAAAAACTGGAGCAGGGAGTGAAGGGTTTAATGGTCTTTTTGGCTTAAAACTAAAAAATCACAGCTTTTATTGCTAAAGAAAAAGGAAAAATGGACATTGTAGCCTCTATCACATGTAATTATCTAACACCATGAATGTAAATCAATTACTTAATTATACCTTTTAAATTTGAATTACAAAGTAGAAATGTTACTTCAAAAAGTCAAATTCTCTTAAGTATTTCAAAAACATAAAATAGCAAATATTTATGCATGCCAAATATTAAGTACTCTAGTGTAGTTCTCTTCAATATTTACATACATGGTTCTAAACCTTTCCAGGATAAAACGTGCATACTCATGAAGGGAAACTTTTTGTACCATACTGAGTGTTTTGTTGATCTCCCTGGGCTATGTTTGCTGTACCCCTATCAGCTTAAGTTCTTCATGTCCTGGAAGGACGTGACCTGGCTGTTGACTGGATTCTTCTCTTTGACACTGATGGGAGTCCTTGAGCCCCGTTTATTGTCCCAATGTCAATATGGCTTCTCATCTGTATTGTAGATTCGAATCACTAAATACCTGCTTGATCCGACCACTCAAGGTGGATAAAGGTCAACAGCTCGACCCAGCAAGCGAGGCACTGAATAGATTTTAGAGTTGGTATGACTGATAGAATTGATTGTCTTTAAATGTCTTCCTTTATAATCATTAAAGATCTCTTCTTCTCACGTCTTTGTCTTTGTCCCAACCTTTTTGCCATTGCACTTTAAAGTTTTAAAATGTCATGCTTCTTTTAGAGTTAAAAATCATTTCAAGTTTCTGGTTGCCAGGGCATATCCCAAGAATATGTTTTTCCCAAATTTATGGACAGTCTTGTCTCAGAACAGGATGTGAATTGTGCATACTCATATAGATGGTCCCTGCTGAGGACTGGACTTTTGAAAAATAAATGGCTAAAAAACTCAAGGTTCATAGAAAGGCAAAACAGCAATTCCATCTGTTCTGTTTACTTCAGGCTGAAGTTCTCCAACTTATTTCTTGCCGTGAATATATCACAGGTGAAGTCCAGCAACTAGCTAGCATCTAGCTTCATGAAAAATAGAAAAAACAGAATTGAATAGAACTGACTTTATAAGTTTCCTTTTTCACAGGACAAAGACAAAGCTCTTCCTTTAGAAAGAGACAAATATGAAATGTAGCAAGCAGTATGCAATCTCACCCCCCCAAAATATTCAATATAATTGATTTACCTTGCTGCTTCTTTCTCAGTATTCAACTTTGGCCCTATTTCAGTAAACTGCTTATAAAAAGAGGTTCAATTGCTTCACTGAGGAACTAGACTCCCCCATGAACTCTTTTGCAAACTCTGAACTTGTTTTCAGTTAATGAGGTCTTTGATTTCTGAGGGTGACAAAGAAAATAGAAGATTCTGGTATATGGAAATGTAGAAGTAGTTTATTACTTTAAAAAAATTTTGGCTATTGTTCAGAAAGTTTTGACTAGCATTATTGGCAGGAATTACTTCAGCTTGATTCCAAAAATGGATGTTCTGAACAAAATTTAGGAAAGGAAAAAAAGAAAAAGAAGAAGTTGTCTTCTCTTATGAAATCTCACCATCCCATCCCAATTTCAGCCTCATCTGATAACTGTAACCTTCAGGGGTCTCTTATGGAGGCTTAGAAAAATTAAGGCCATCCCACCTCGAGTTTAGCATTAGCACAAGTACAGCCATCTTAGCTTCGGCAGCATCTCAGGCCCCTGTGGCCAAGGGCCTGAACTTTCCCCTACTTTACTTTAGTTCCAGGGACCCCCATCCTGCTTTAGTGACAGGAATACCTAACCCTGTAAACACTTCCAGGAAAAACCGCTATACCTAACCCTGTAAACAGCGCGGCAACAGCTAATCAGCTCACTGCAGAAAAGTATGAAACTTCTCCTCCTCCCCCAGCCCCAGGCCTCTTGTGATGACCCATAAAAACCCCTGCCTTAACTAGCCTCCGGGTCCAAGTCCCTACTCGGCTGTGTCGGGTATACTTGGGCCCAAGCTTAAGCTTGTCAAATAAACCCTCATGTGATTGCATCGGTGTTGGCTCCTTGGTGGTCTCTTGGACACGAAAACTTGGGCTTAACACTTCACAGGAGGAGTCTTGCTTTCCCCATGGTTTTGGCTTATTTGGTTTTAATTCTCCTCAGATGTTTGGCTTGAGAATTAATATCTCTATTTATAATTGTTATTATTACTCCCATCAAATGCTCTTTGAGTGGCCTCATACAATGGCACAAGGCTTCATGGGATGTTCAAAAGAGCTGTACAGGCATTCATTGTGACGAAGTTAACTCTATCCAGACTTCTTGGAACTTAGAGTTGGTTGTATCAGAAGGGGTTTACATGTTTTCTCTTTGTTTTCAATTCTTTTTTCTAAATCCCTACACTGTCATGTAACTTCTGGTTATGGGTCTGTTACACTTCTATTGATTTTAAATGTATCCCAAGATGAAAAGAAGCCCTTCGTTCCTTGTCTGAGGATCGGGAATTGATTTTACTTCATGCTTCTTACCTCATTTCATTAATGTGACTTGAATCTCACTCATGGCTACTGTTCCCCCATCTTCTCTGTGCCTTCCTGACCTGCTACTACTTTTGGGTTTCCCATTTGAGATCCAAGCTTTCCTTTAAATATTCTTCCAATTCATGAGAGCAGTATTAAAAAAAAAAAAAAGAAAGAAAGAAAGAAAAGAAAAGAAAAAGAAAAAAAAGGAGGAGTATTTGTAGAGGCTGCTGCTGGAGCCTCTACCCAGACCAAAGGCAGCTCTCTAACTGGAGAATTCCATTATGAATGCATTCAACGTTGAAAAGCACTATTAGGTGTTTGAGTGGGTCCCTCGAGAGTATGAGAAGGAAAAGCAATCTCCTTGCTTCATGCTCAAAAAAGGATACTTCAGTGCCTCTCTACACAGGTACTGTCAAACAGACAATTTGCAAAAATGGCACTTATAATGCTCTGTTCACATGATAGAGACTTTCTCACTCTCTCTAAAAAACTGAGAGATCATTACCGCCTTCCTGTTCAATTCTAGGGGCTGGAATCACTTGTTGGGTTCCATTGCAACAGCAAAATTGCAATTTTGGGTTGTATAAGTTATTTTTCCTCCTTAAAGGAGCAGGGATACATTTCTGAAGATTATGGAAAACCTTAAACAACAACAACAGCAGCAAACACCTACAACCAGGTTTTGGACAGAAGGGTGAACATCTGAGACTTAAGGAGGTGTGTCACCTAGAGCATAGGGTTTCCAGATGAGTCAGACTAGAGTTTGATTACCAGCTCTGCTACTAACCAACTACATCATTGAATAGTCAAGTGCCAATCTTCTTCTTCTTCTTTTTTTTTTTTTTTTTTTTTTTTTGTGAAAAAGGGGGAGGAAAAAACAAAAAATTGGGTTTTTTTTTTTTTTTTAAGATTTTATTTATTTATTTGACAGACAGAGATCACAAGTAGGCAGAGAGGCAGGCAGAGAGAGAGAGAGGAGGAAGCAGGCTCCGTGCAGAGCAGAGAGCCTGATGTGGGGCTCGATCCCAGGACACTGGGATCATGACCTGAGCCGAAGGAAGAGGCTTTAACCCAGTGAGCCACCCAGGTGCCCCAAGTGCCAATCTTCTTAACTGTCAACACATTTATAGTATTTATTTACTTGATGGGGTAAACTGGAAATATTTTTAGAGCACCCGGCATAAAGCCAAACCTCAAACAATCAATGGCTCATCCTCTTCCCCACAGTTTTGGAATCGGAAGGGTACTGTTCAAAAATAATGGAAAAATAATGGAAAACTCAAGACAACCAAGGTGTGGGATTCATTTATTTTTGTTTTCTATTTGCTCTCTTTGCTGACATCAGCTTCTCTGTAGCCCTATAGCCCTACCTTCTTCTTCTTTTGATACACATTATATTTTGCTTGCTGTTCCTCTTCTGCTATAATGCAATCCTACTGGGACTCTTCATTTCTGTGCCCTCTGGGAATTTAATTAAGAAACAGAGTCACAAAATGATGAAAGGTATTAGTTGCTGACACAACCTGATGGAAACTTCTGAAAAAGAAAATTCATAAATCCCTGCAAATGGGAAGACAACTAAAATTTCATATCCGGTCCTCTCCCTTCAGAAAGAAAACTTGCTCAGATTTCTACGAGTGTAACTTGCTCACTGTCCATGCATGACCTCTGGGATGTGACTCTTCCCACATTCTCCTTCCAAATTCTCTTGGCCCCAGATGGATCCTGGATATTGCCCTCCAAGCTGCTTTTCTCCACACCCCCATGTTCCCATTGACCATTTTTCAGACTTGAGAATCATGTATTAAGATCCTCATATTATTTTCCTTCCACTAAGACTTCCTCTCACATGTAAGAATTTAGGCGCTGCTGCTGGAGGAAACAGGATCATTTTTCCATTATCAGATTCTTTTTATGGTTTTGGAGTACTGATGTCTTTTATTAATCTGCTCACCTTTCCACCTCAAACCTCTGTGATGCATGTTTCTGATAGCTGGTGAGTTGGTAGCTACGTATCATTATTCTGATACCGGCACCTGCCTAGCAGTTCACAGTTGTACATTTTTGTGCCATCACCCTCCCAGTCAGGATCCAAGTTGTATTCTCTGGTCCATATGCTACATTTCTGGTTCTGGCCCATGAATGTTTGGAGAACCTTGTGAGCATGTGAGGTTCTACTGCAAGCTCACGCTGTCTCACATAAACTCAGACTTTCTGCTTATACATAACCATAGTATTCATTTCTTTTAGTGCCCTGAGAGACTCACCATTTTGTTTCTCCTTCATTGAGAAGTTTGGGGGCATGGCCATAAAGCATTATATATTATATATTTATATATATTATAAATAATATAATTCTGCAGAAGCACAGTTTAGGGTTTTTGCACAGCAGCTGTGTAATCTCAGGCAAGCGATGGAACTTTCCTGAGCTTTTGTGAATCATGAGTAATAATACAGCTTTCTTGTTATATAACCTTAGAACACACCATGGATGTTTAACAAATTTCTGTCCCCCGGGGTCCATGGTAGGGGAGGAAAAATAATTCTACTTTACCTTTTTGAGTTCTTAGTTGCAATCCCTATAATAACATGCAGATTAATAAAAGAAAAACAGGTTTATTAGCATGTATACCTCATGTGCATATGGGAGTTACTCAGAGAAAAATGAGAAACTCTCCAAAGTGGCTTAGAATTCAGGCTTAAATAGCTTAATAGGAAAGGGGAGAGGGGATGGAGGCCTCTTAGCAGAGAGTGGCCTCTGCCACTCCACAAATGTGCTTTTGGAAAGATGAACAGGTGCTCAGAAGAGCAGATGGGACAAAGTTTGTGGGGATGTATCTTCTTCAGATGTCCTCACCTATAGTAAGAGTCAGTCCTCGTTGATAAAACTTTCAGGGAGGGGATCCATGAAAATTGAATCGAGTTCCTTTTTGAGGGCTGTTTTCAGGCAGATAAAGGGAGGTCCGAGAAAACCTCTGCCTGCATTTGCAGTTTTTCAAGTACCTACAGCTCAAGATAATCACCGTACCAAAGTGGCATATTGGGGGTGCCATGCCTGAGCTTCCACTATAACATGCTCAGTTCCATATGTCACTACCCTTCACTACCTTTACCTCCCTACCCACTGCTCTATTCCTCTTTCCTCTCCCATATGTACTTATTTCTAATCTCCGTGTGATGTGGGGGCATTGATAATCAGTTGTCTATGGGTTAGGGAAGACAATTTGGTGTCTAACTCTCCTTACAAGTGTTTCACTTAATCGTTTTATTTTTAATCCCAACCTTACCCACATTGGCTACTGAAGCACCTAATGCTTTCTATTCCTGAGACCTTTCTGAAAAATTGGGGTGCAAATACTCTTGCTTCTTCTTGACTCTGTCCCAGTAGCTGTCTGGCTTCAATCCCTTTAGCTCTCCTAAGTCATCTAAACACTTAGTACCTGCCAATCTTCATTAATTTTGTTGCAGTCTCTCAATCTTGAATATCTCTTTCTAAATCCCTTTGTTCTTATAGATTAGATCTTTTTATTCCTTTAGATAAGGCTTCTGAAAGAGTCCTGGTAAGTTCACATCTATACCTCGGGTTAGCTGCAACTCTAAGGAGTTAGTCCAGTAAGGATTCTGCATTTAAAACTATCACAAATTGCACTCTGTGATTTTAATTTAGGTATTCTTTGATGCCTGTATTTTATAAGATTTATTCTCATTTAACTTATTTATTAAATGTTAACTACTATTAGATGTTAATTACATAACATTGCAAAGGGCCACTGAAAATGTGCCATTGCTTTGGGAATTCAACAGAAAGTTGTGCTTCAGTTTATTTATTGAAATTGCTTTAAGTATGCATTTGTGCTTAATTTCAGAAAATAATTATGCTATAAATTTGTTTTAATTTTTTTATATATAAGCATAGAAAAATTGGAGATGAAAAGAAAATTCGAGTACACTGTGTACATTTCTACCAAACTGAAATTTGCTTTGTGTTCCAGAATATATGTTGAGTCTCAACACAGGTTATTGGAATTGTGTAATGTTGATTCTTTTTCCTAGTGGGTGGTTTGTATTCTTATTATAACTTCGGAGTCATACTGGATATTAAATGGCAGGCATTACTCCAGGGATGTCAGTGGGGTACATCGGGATAAATAAACTCTCTGCTTATCTACTCATAATAAGCTTGGAGAAGTATCTGTTTTTATAGGAAATTGTGCTAATTTTCAGGGTACTCTCATAACTGGGGTATCAATTTCTACCCCTACCTACATTCATATCTCCAGAATGTAACATCTCATCATAGGATGTATTTGTGATATTACACCCCACTTTTTCAACATTATTTTGTTCCTGAGGACAGTGTTCCCACTTAGAATGAGACTCTTCTGAGAAACATTTCTTTTTAACTTAAAAAAATAGTAGATTTCCAACCAAAAATGCCAATAATTTTTAAGTAACTTTTCTCTTTAGTAAGTATTAGAAGTTCCAGTGACTGCCACATTTATATCTTATGTTATAAATTCAAAGGGGCATGGCTGTATTTCTAAACATCAGTTTATTCCCAGTGAAACATACTCTGGAAAAGGGCTGTTTTGCTTAGAAAGGCTTAGTTGCTGCAGCATGCTGATGATCTTCTGATACTGCCTGAGATTTGGAACCTGGTCCCAGATAGGATAGTTCAGCTTTCCTCTGAATGTACATATACCTCTGCTTTAACATCAAATTCCAACTGAAGGAAATTTTAACACATGTAGTATAGATTCACTTGCTTTGGACATTAAAATCTAAGAATTCTTGTATAGAAATTAACAACAGTTGAAAAGAAAAAAAAAACAACAATTGAACAATCAAAACAAATCAAAGCAAAAGAAAAATAGCATAATTTACTTTTTATGTCTTAAAATCACATTTGTATTTGTTCATTGTAGAAAAGATAGGAAACATAATAAAACTGCATACAGTCTCATCATCCAGAAATTACCAGTATTAACATAAGAATGTTTATCTTCCTAGATGAAACAATCATTCAAAATATGGCTCTTAGAATAGGCTCTAGATCAGTGAGCATCTAATAAAAAGTAGCTATTACTGCAAGCTGCCATTTTTGGTATAAAAATGTACAAAATCATAATAATATTGTAAATGTTTAAAATTAGTTTTATTATTTTCATTTAAATGTATTTTTAATATTTTTGTCAATTACAATTTTACGGTATACATAAAAGTGACCAACATTTCTTTATATAAAAAAAAATGGTTAGCTGAGGCAAATTGCTAATATTGATGGTAAATTTTCATGTAATTTGAAATTATAAAGCCAAACAAATTTAGTGAATATATGTTAGAGAAAAATATATGATAGAAGAATTTTGTGCAATAAAAGTTTCCTTCAAAAAAATATTTAGGCCACTGTTAACTTGGCTCAAGTATGAACTCATAACTCTTCTATTTGTACAAAAGGAAATCAAGTATTGAATGAATAAGAATTCTTGAAGTTCTTTTAAAATCATGAATTCTGTGATACTGAGTTTAATATCAAATTATAGAATCACAGATTATTAGATTAGAAAAGAACATAAACATTTCTTTGTAAAGAATGTTGATCCCCAAATGTAGACAACAGAGAGTTCTCATACCTCTATCCAATTTCTATGCTCTCAGTAGAAAAAAGTTGAAAATCACAGTGTAGTATTTGCTAATGATTACAAAAAATGCACATTTCCCCGTAGGCAGCCAATATTTGCTTTATATTTCTTTGGGGAAAAAAATGACTATCTTCAGAATAATTATAGTTATTAGGTTTTAATTTTATTTTTTACTCTATTCAGTTGCTGAACAATTTTGGGAGGCTCAGAAAATTTTATGAAAGACTTCCGTACCTAATAATAATGGGACATTCATAGGTCTTCTGCTTAGGTTTGATAATTGTTTTGGAATACTACCAAAAATATTCACCATCAGTGTGTGCATTCATGGAAGTCTTTTTCTCTGATAAGGTTGATAGTTGGCAAGTGTCACATGTTTTATCTTGCGATACAACTTCTTTCTCCTCTTTGTATATTTTGAAGAGAATCTATTTGGATTTTAAGTGGTAAAAAACACTTCGATTTAGGTTCAGAATCTTTAATTTAGGTCAGATGATGAATCCTCTATTGGACTAATGTGTCACAGTCTCCCGAGTTCACTTTTTTTTTTTTTTTTTCAAGTCAGGTGTTGTCATGGAACCTCTCTGGCACTCACAGGCTGTCCACTGAGTTTTTAGGTATGCACAAGCTTCTTGAGTATTTAGTATCTCCTAGTGGCCCAGTCTTTGCTTCCCACTTGATCCACTCACATAGACATCTCAATGCTGTGAGTGAGGATTCAATTACGCAGTTAATTTAAAATTGCTGTTATTCATAATTATCAGCATCTGCTATTACAGTGCACACATGGCCTGTCAGGATGGGAGCTTGTGTGTCAGCCCAGCTGAGCTCCCAACAGAATGTCATTAAGTGAGTGACATAGTCAACACCACATCAAGAAGAACCACCCAGTAGAGCCCAGGAAGCACACATAATCCTGAGAAAAAAATAAATCGTGTTTTAAGCCAAAAGTAATAATAAAGAAAAGACAGCATCATGTTGCTCAATCACTATTCTATCAATGAGCTAGCAAAAGGACTGTGCTTTATAACAGAATGTGGACTTAGTAATTTTGCTCTTAGAGTTTATTTTAATTGTGACATTTATTCTGACGACTAGTGATTCACCGTTGTATCCAGGCATCCTAAAAAATATCACTGTCTTAGTTTGAGCTGCCATAATGTAAAGACAACAGACTGTGGGGCTTAAGACACGAACATTTATTTCTCATGGTTCTGGAGGCTGGAAAATCCAAAATCAAGGTGTCAGCAAATCTGATGTCTTATGACACTCTGCCTCCTGGGTCATGGACAGCCACCTTCTCACAGTATGCTCATTCATGTGGCCAAGAGAGAACCATCTCTCACTGTGCCTTCTTAGAAGGACTTGGAACCCATGCCCTCATGAGAGGCAGATAATGGGGACTCTACTCTCATGACTTAATTACCGGCCAAAGACAGATAACAAACCATTCAGAGTCAGGACTTCAACATAACTAAGACTGACCACTGATAACAGAAACTCAAAGAAGTTGTTTTGGAAACTGGCACTGATTCTCCAATTTGGGGCCACTGAGGATCTATCCTTGTGGATAGAAGGTGCCATATGATCTCATTTATCCCCACAGTTGTAAGAAAATCCTATGTGTTTGAATGATTGAAAGGGTTTTCTTTTTTCTTTTCTCTTCCCTCAGATCCTTTTCTTTTTTGGGGGATGGGTAAGGTTATTTTTTTCTGTTCAAGAGGAGGAGTCAGGAAAATGTTAGTGAAGGAATTACACAGTTACATGCCAAAGGGCATGAGCAGTGGGAAGGTGAGTAGACAGAACCGGTAGTTTTACCCAAAAATGCATAGTGTAGATGTCTTTTCATTTTTACTTTCTTGCTGTCTTGTTCTATGGAGAGAGGGCCTTCCTTCACTTTTTCATGTAACAAATAAGAGTTATTACTGTAGAAAGAATTCCTTCTGGAACAATCCAAAATAAATGTAGGCTTTTAATGGATTATATAATGTGCCACACACAAATTAAGTGATTAATGAAGTGTGTATCATTGTTGCCTGCTGCAGTAGGAAGACCCAGGCTCTGGGGTCTCCAGGCACCCTAAAGATAAATGAATTCAAGGGCAGACACGCCCCACAGTGGACAAGCCACAGGAGCACGAATGATGATTGGAGCAGGCATGAGAACAGGTGCCCTCTGGAGGAGAGCATGCCCTTGGCACGCCCTGGGGTGGGTCTCTGCCTCTGTCATTGTTAACAAGGGGGTGGAATATTCATTAATTGGGCCCTGAAGCAGGGGTTCCCGCTTTTTCTTCCTAATTTGGTCAAGGGTTGTTGTCTTGACCTTCTCCTGTCTGGTGTGATCTGGCTTCCTGGGGGAACTGGCTGCAGCCTCCTCCTGGCTGGCCTTTAGGTATGCTGCTAGAGCCTAGCTGCCTGTTTTAATGCTATTAGAAACATTATATTGAGTTACTCATTCAATAAATTATGCACCCCTCCTTTAATTTTCCATTAGAATTATATTGTGTTTCACATAGGCTGCTCCCAAAACCAGCCCAGTGACACCACTAAGGCACTGAGGAAAGAAGGGCCATCTCTGTGAATAGCTTTCAGATAGAATTTAATTAGGTCCAAACAAGTAAATTCACTCAATTACAATGGATCTTAAAACCTCACAGTCCAAAAAACATTTTAGACTCCTATATTGACTTGGAAGAAATTTCTCTTTGATTGAAGTATTAATAAGAAATCCAATTAGTGTGCGATTTCTTTTCAAAATTTATTACCGAATCAGGATTACAATGTTTCCATCTTGCCATTTATGTTGCTGGTGCAATTTCCGTTCATCTCTTATAGTCTTTCCTCCAGTCAAGCATACTACACTGATCTGGGGAGGCTGGGTTCCAGTGTGACACATATAACTCTGAATTTATATTGCATCTGTTATTTCTGTTTTGCCTCTAGACTTGACTGCTATCCCAAGCAACACAATATGTTACCATTTAATTTTAAAGGCCATTTGCATAGCTTTTCTTTCTTCCTTCCTTCCTTCCTTCCTTCCTTTCTCTCTCTCTCTCTCTCTCTCTCTTTCTTTCTTTCTTTCTTTCTTTTTGCAATAGCTATATTAATGGAGCTCCTGGAATAAGTCTATTGAAGGCATGGGCAAAAAGGAAAATGACGCTACCAAAAAGGATCTAATTCTTCCATTATTTTTAAATTACTTGCTAGCTTTACTCTTGGAAAGAATGGAATGGCATGGTGGAACGCAGGTATGGGGCAAAGGGCACTGATCCCAATGACTGTGTGCTCCTAAAATCAGGCAGATGCCTACTCTTATGTTAAATATGAGCTCTATGTCACTTCCTTTAAAAGCTGAAATTCCTTTTCATATCAAGATTTGGCTTTAAGGAATGAGATAGATCTGTACATCTTAAACTTGGCAATATATACTTTTAACATCTTTCTTTTCTTCCAAAAATACAATGTAAAGAACAGATTGGATTTTGGGGCTCTAGGCCTTCCTGACAAGTTTTGGGCATGTAAATTTTGGATTTACTAGCTTCCTGGTTTCCAAGCTTTTTTCCCCTTAGGACGTGTTTTAATTATTTCCTCTCTGTAGACCCTATACTTTAAATTTTATTTGCAAATCTACATATGCCTGCCAATCAGAATGTCTCATCAAAATGAAACGAGTAGACTTCTCCCTATAAATCAGGAAGTTGGATGCTTTTGGTAGTCTGTGTAGCTTTAGGTAAGAGTGTGGGCAATGGTTGTTAAATATAAGGTCAATATCTTTAGGCTTTTGCAAAATGCTGGAAACATTATGGTAACAGGTTGTTTTGGTCCTTTGAACTTGATCCCATGTCAAATCTCTTACAGCAATAAAAGTACAGAAATCGGGATGCCTGGTGCCTCAGTGGGTTAGGCCTCTGCCTTTGGCTCAGGTCATGATCTCAGGGAGCCTGTTTTCCCCTCTCTCTCTGCCTGCCTCTCTGCCTACTTGTGATCTGTCTCTCTGTCAAATAAACAAGTAAAATCTTTAAAAAAAAAAAAAAAGTACAGATATCTATGAAACTGTACTTGGATATCCAAAATTCGTCTTAGGTCTTCAGAAAGATTTGACTGCATAATAGTAGGCCACATGAATTTAATATACATTTAGGAAGTGATGAAAAATGGGAGATAGGGGAGAAGAACAGGACAGAGCAAAGGTCACAGGTCCAGCAGCACATTCATGGAGGACACAGCCCAGCAGACAAGCACAGACCAGCTCAGAGAGCACCTGGATTGGGGACGAGCTTTGGGCCCTCTCCAAAAAGAAGGAGACCTTTTCGAGCTCTTACACCAACTACTTACCAGTTTCCAAACGCAAATATAGGAGAACCAGAGGCCACATGTAGTGGTTTCTGGTTTCTGTTGGACTGTGTTCTTACTACGGCAGCCACGCGATGTGGCATGAGGGTCTTTGGGTATATATGGAGAGGATTCAGCTTGCCTCATTTGGAAATCCAGTTCTGCTCCGCATTATCTCAGACCAGGTCCTTGGGGTATGTCCTTGACTAAGCAGAATAATGACCTCCTCGTGGTGTTATGAAAAGAACATAGAACACATGGTGAATGAGAGGGTTCAAGCATTTAGCACAGACCCTGGAAGCACCCTACCAATGATATCCTCGTTCATATATGCGGTGTATACACTGTGTGCAGGCCTGGCCTTGAGGATACTCTATGACAGCTGTCATGCAGACAGATCAGTGCAAGCATAGGACCAGTCTGAAATGATTCCCATGACATTCCCTGACAGTAACGGCCGTCTCTACTTGCAGCTATGCACACAAATTTCAGAGACACCAATTGTTCACAAGACGTTTCTCCTCTGAAGCAATACAAATGATAATAAATGACACTGGTTTCTGTTTTTGCTAATTGGATTACATTTAGATTACCTGAGTAAGGATGGATAAATAAGATACATTTCAGAAAAAAATATTGTGTAATTGTCATGATGTTTGAATGTCTCTAATAGAGCCAGCAAAGTGAAATGCAAATGAATGGAGATTTTACTGAGTATCTGCTATGTGCCAAACACCTTGCTGGTTGTTTTACATGCATTATCTGATAATATATGTAAGGACCTGGGGTGCCTGGCTGGCTCTGTGGGTTGAGGCCTCTGCCTTCAGCTCGGGTCGTGGTCCCAGGGTCCTGGGATCGAGCCCCGCGTCAGGCTCTCTGCTCCGCAGGGAGCCTGCTTCCTCCTCTCTCTCTATCTGCCTCTCTGCCTACTACTTGTGATCTCTGTCAGGTGAATGAGAATAAAGTCTTTAAATATATATATATATATATATATATATATATATATATATATGGACCTTTTAGGTAGGATTGCTATTAGAATTTTTGAGATAAAAATATTATTTAAGGGCATTAAATAAGTTGTCCAGACATATACAGTTAATGACAGAATAAGGAGGTAAATTTCCATTGCTGGTCCTGCTTTAAACATGAAGTTTAGATTCCAATTTTAAAAAAATGGTGGGCAATGTAATAATTTTTGGAATTTCCATGTTGTGCAAAACTCGACATTAATTTTTATTGAGATATTAAATGAGTAGAATCAATGATTCAGAGCTAAATCAGTTGCTGCAATCTGAAATCTGCATGATAAAGCTTAATAGCAATTATATAAAATGTTTGAAAAAACAAAGTATGGTAAAACACTGTGTTCCTTTCGTAAATACTCCAAGTGTAACTAGCATATTTTTTAAAAAATTAGAGAAGAATAATTTTTAGGCTATTTTTAAGTTGTGAAAATAAACCACCATAAGCTTAATTTTATACTGCCTTCCATTTAAAAGAGGTAATTTAGTATCTGGAAAGAGAAATTAAACTTTATTTTTAGACTTCTATAGAATTTATTTCACTGGTAAAGAATCTAAGGGCTCTATTGAAATCAGCATGAACTGTTCTGCAATGTATTTCATAATAAAGAATGGCAAAGAGGATGCGGAGAAAGGGGAACCCTCTTACACTATGGTTGGGAATGCAAACTGTTGTGGCCACTGTGGAAGACAGTATGGAGGTTCCTCAAAAAGTGAAAAACAGAGCTTCCCTACGACCCAGAAATTGTACTACTAGGCATTTACCCAGAGGATGCAAATATAATGATTCAAAGGGTCACATGCACTCCAATGTTTATGGCAGCAATGTCCACAATAGCCAAACTATGGAAGGAGCCCAGATGTCCACCGACAGATAAATGATAAAGAAGATGGGGTATGTTCAGTGGAATATTATGTAGTCCTCGAAAATGTTGAAATTTTGCCATTTGCAACAACATCCATGGAGCTAGAGGATATTATGCTAAGTGAAATAAGTCAATCAGAAAAAGACAAATACCATATGATTTAACTCATGTAGAATTTAAGAAACAAAACAAGTGTACATAGGGGAAGGGAAGGAAAAATTAAACGAGATGAAATCAGAGAGGGAGACAAACCATGAAAGACTCAACTCCAGGAAACTGAGGGCTGTTGGAGTAGAGGTGGGTAAAGGGATGTGGTAACTGGGGGATGGGCATTAAGGAGAGTATGTGATGTAATGAGCTCTAGGTGTGATGAATCCCTGCCCTCTACCTCTGAAAGTAATAATATACTATATGTTAATTAAATTGAATTAAAAGAAGAAGAATGCCAGAGTTTTGGTCATCTATGGTTATTTGTAGCTTGAGAAGTGTTTATGTTTTCTCTTGTTTTATTAATAAGTGCCATATTTCCAGACTGTGGAAGAAATATCTGTAGATAGTATTTGTCTTTCTAGCCATAACTCCACCTTGGAAGGCTCTTCCTTCTTGCCTGCCTTTAGATCTTTGTTAATTCAGCAGCGGCCTGTCCTGAGAACCTGTTAAGTGCTCAGCCCTGCCCGTGGGAAATAGTGTGTTAGTTTCGTTGTTTTTGAGAGCTTAGTGATCATATGAACAACTGAGCTAACTTACTTCCAGAGGGTTGACTCAGTGACCGGGAGAAGCTTGAGCCAGGGGCTCTCACGGAACATTCAACCCCGCTTCTTGTTCTGACCCTGAAATTTCCACGGGGACTTGGGGCAAGTCACTTCACCATTTTGGATCCAATTTTTCCCTGTGAATCAAGTTGATTGGAGAATTTTTTTTCCCTGCTTCTTAGAATCCAACTTTCGATATGTAAGTTCTCTTGTATTTGAAAAATCTGGACACCATCTAAATGATTATGTTCAGCAGATGTCTCTTGTACATTTTTCATAAGCAATACAAGTAGCATATTCACTGTTGCCAAATTTCTCGCAATTAGAACATAGAAATGAAAGTTTCATTTCTTTGTATTTGTGTTTATGGTAAATTTGTTTTGGCAAGGATTTTCCTTTAGGTTTTAATCATTTGAAAACCTTATGTACTTAATATATTCCCTTGCTAACTTGCAGATCATTGTGACTACTTAATTATGTGGTCAACTTCATGATTCAATTGATAAATACTTTTTGCATAACCAGATATCTAATACCTTAGAAAATATAATCAATTTTGAGATAATTATACCCATAGGTACGGCAAAATGATTAGTTAGAATTCTGTTTATAAATTTCCTGTAAATTTAGGGACCAATTTTTATATTTTTATCCAAGGTTTAGATATGCATTCCATGTTTATTTGGAGGTGATAAATCAGTGCCTTAATGAAAAAAAATATTTAAAGATGCCCTTTGTATGGATTGTTACACTGTTTTCAATAGTACCTTAGAACATAAAGTCTTCTAGTATATTTAGGAAGAATGCACTATTTCAATATTGAATGTGCAGGCAAATAATTAAAGCCTTTATTTTGCCAGGCGCATGAGTGAGAACTGCAGGTTAACGATAAAATAGAAGTAAAATTTGCATCTAAGTAACATTATTCTCAGGAGGGAAAAAAAGGGAGAGAGAGAGTCGACTGTCTTCTCAGACAGAATGACCGTTTGAGTTCTCTCCAGCTCTTTTTCTATCACTTAACATTTCCAAGGCCTGCAAGTTTCTGAAACATCTTTCTTCTCAAGGACGTGTATACGCTTCAGCTGGCAGTGTTTTCACTTGAGATGGTTCCAAATGGCTCCTTAAGAAGACTTTGCTTACTACGATGTTACTGTCTCAGAACCTCACCCTCTCCAAAGATTATCTTTGACATGTATCTGGACAAATTTCAATCAGTATTTGCATACATTTTCCTCTTATTCTGTTGAAATTAGTGCTTCCTAACATTTTTTAGCCCTCCATCATTCTCATGGCCGTTACTTACACTGACCTAGAAAATCCAGTGTGAGGAAAGGAGCAGTCTCTCACCCAGAAAGCACCCGTCCCGTGAGTTCCAGTGAAACCCCTCACTCAGGGACCCCATCGTCTGTATTCCCCATATTTCTCAAGTGGCAATCTCCTTCTCTCTGAAAGTAGAGGCAGGTGGTAACAAAATTATTATTTTAATCTGTGCAGATAACTTATACGCCCTTCCCTTTATATGACATATTTCAACATCTGGTCATTCTTTTTCCATGCCTCTATCTGTGTGACACCCTGCGAAGCCCTGTCTGTTCCTTTTCACTCTCTTCCTCATCCCCCAAGACTGTGGTCAGCCATTACCACCTTCTGGAAGCTTCTCAGAACCCATGTCTTCCCTGACTGCAAGACACAGTACCTTCTGTTATCCTTGACCTGCACTTTTTTTTTTTTTTTTAACTTTTAAATTTCTAGTTCTGTATCCTACTGTACCCTCTCTCTAGATTGCAATGTTCTTCTGGGTCCTGATGAACATGATAAGTAACAATAATTATTTATTAAAGGAATTTCTTATGTCTCATGCATGGAGCTTTTTACTTATTTCTACCACAGAGGCTTTCTCATTAGTGCTCATGAACCGAGAGAACATATGGCTTATAACATCCTCACAACTTTCTTTACCCTCACTGAAATTGGCAGGTATTGAAAGTGACAAGAATTAGGGAAACCTTTTAATAAACTTGATACAAAGTGACTGATTTGAGTACAAATCAAAATGATTTTTTTCATGATATCTGTGTATCAGCAACCAAATACCTTTTGTTGTTACTGTTTGGAGTTATGCAGTTTAGTTATACATCCCAGAATTTAGTATATTAGAAAATAAGTAAAACATTTTTGCAACAGGTAAATGCATAGACTGTCTTAAAATTTATTTCAGGTTTTTTTAAAAAGTTGATATTTTAATCATCTTAAATAACATTTTTATAAGACAAAAATAAGGCCACACTTATGTTAGAACTTATCCATACCTTACAAGGTTGCCCCACCTTCTCCCCTCTGTCTTTTGGAAAGTGATGAGCACAACTTCACTGACAATGCTGAAAAATTAGTTATGCTCTCATAAATCAGATGGTCCTTTAAAAGTCCTCTTTTGTTTTCTATGCCATGACTGAGTATTATTCAACAAGCAACAGCATAATCACTCTTTGAGGAAAAGCTATGTTTAAAATACTTCTCAAAATGCATCTTTTTAATTTATGAAATTAAGTCTTTGAATTTAAGATTTACAGAAATAATGGGTTACACTTGATTCATTGCCTCAAAGATTAATTGTAGACACAACTTTTTTTAAATCATGCCTCAATTTTTTATCATTAATACTTTGGAAACCATATTCTATAGCAAACAAAAGTATTTCTAAAAAGATAAATTTTAAAATGCTAGCTTATGCCCACTTCAATAAGTCACACATTTGTTAAATGCCTGGTATGTGCCAAGAGTATAAAATATTTTTCAAATAATTTCAGGAAATTTAAAATTAGATTTGAATAGCAGTTGACATAAAAGAAAATGTTACAAGACATCATTTGAGTAATTGCTAAGTAATAGTATAGGCGATAATTGCTACCACAATTAAAAGAAAGAAATATTAATTCAAATTTAGAGACCCTTGGAAGTGTTGTTGGGAGAAGGGGATTATATGGTTGAGCAGAAAGGGAAGGGAAGAATATTGCAGAGAAAAATAACAGTATGATTGCCGTCCAGGAGTAGAGGGGCAAGACAAGGTGAAGAAGGTCAAAAGTGGAGTCCATGCTGCAAGTCTGGACATACTCATCTGTGTACCATGTCTGATAACCTCAGTCCCCAAAACCTGAACTTGGATGTTTCTCCTTCACTGATTTTAGTGAAGCATCTTTCTTAACTGTTCACGCTCTCATCCTAGCAAGTGTTAGTTTGTCGTCGTTGTTGTTTTTAATGGGATTGGGTCACTTGTGTTTAGATTGATGGATAGATGATATATAATAGATATATAGATAGATGGATGTTGCAGAGACAAAGAGATACTCAACAGTGGGAATAAGGTCAAGTAGAGAGGGACAGCATGGTCTCTGAGCATTGTCCTGGGGCACTGTTCAAGAGACCTGTGTAAGGACTATTGAACCATAGATGTACCTGAGTTTGATTTTGTTGTACCTGAGTTTTCGCGTCTGAGAGAACACCAAGGAGCCAACACTGATGTAATCACACAAGGGATTATTTGACAAGGTTAAGCTTGGGCCCAAGTATACCCGACACAGCGGAGTAGGGACTTGGACCCCGAACTTAGTTAAGGCAGGGGTATTTATGGGTTCCTGTTACTAAAACAGGTTGGGGACTCCTGGAACCAAAGCAGGGTGGGGGGGGTCTCTGGAACTAAAGCAGGGTGGGGCTTACTAAAGCAGGGTGGGGGAAAGTTCAGCCCTTGGGCACAGGGGTCTGAGACGGCTGCCGGAGCTAAGATGGCTGTACTTATGCTAAGGCTAAACCTGAGGTGGGATGGCTTTAATTTTTCTCAGCCTCCACAATTTTACCATTTACTGTTTGATAAGAGCCCAGAAACAGTTAAGGTATAGGTTTATTTGAAGATTTCTGTCCAGTAGAGACAATAACCCCACAGTTTTATGTTTTACTGCCTATAAGGAGTTCTCCCATTGCACGTAACATGGAAATCTTATTCAAGCATGTCTTCCTCAGAGTGCATGTAAATACCCAGTTCCTCTAAATGCTTTTGAAATTAGATACCCAGAAATTAGATACCCTTATCATCTTACAAATTCCATTGTTAATAAATTAGTACACTGTTGGCATATTTATTTTATATTTATAGAAACACCTTGTTTGGAACTCGTGGGAAACTTAATTGAATAGTCTTCAGTGTTAACAATCTTCCCTTTCATGATAGTCATTCCCAGCCTTCTCTCAATGGCACCCATGCATTTTATTCAGAATTATAGTGTTCATGTGTGGAGAGACTCAGTTTCAACCGTGATGAGACATGAGGAAGATAGATTTGAGCATGTGCCCAGATTTCCATAGCGTCCTCAAACTGTGTCCACCATCTGGACTGGTCCTAGTGCATGGGGGGTCATACATGGCTGAGCGGGTGGAGAACCACCCCTAACAAAAAGCCCATCCTTCCCAAACCACGATGGCTGCCTATCCAGAATCTTCTTCCATACTGTTTCCAGCTTCCTCTTACATCCAAATACCCATCACCTTGATAGAGCCAGTGTTTTCCCATTTTCAGGCCTGTGGTCACACATATTTTTCTGTCTGAAGTGTTCTTTGCTCCTTTGCCCCCTGAGTACCTGTGTTTATTTTTCAAGGCAGAGTTCAAGTGTCACTTTATATAGAAAGACTTGTTTCTCTCCTCTCTCTCTCTTAGTGCTTTGTCAGCACTTTGCCATAAAGCCACAACAAGCATTTAATGAGGTACTCTGTGGGGTGGACATTGTGGAAATCTTTGAGAATAGCAAGTCAAATAAAACATCATCCCTAGCCTTGTGGATCTTAGTTAGAGTATGGTGGAAAGCTTACACCCTGCCGGGAGCACATTCCTCATTTATAACACATAGTTTTATTAAAAGCATATTTTTACCAGGCTTGCCTCTAGAAGATAGTAAGTTCTTCCTGGCAAGAATTTGGAATGTTATAAAATAGTCTGTAGAAACTTAAAGCAAGATCCCGGAATCTGTCCAGCTGACTGTCGTTCTTCAAATACTTATTCTCATGGGGTCTTAGTTTTCTTGTTGATTAACAATAGCTCTTGGTGTTCTTTTTACCAGTATTAGCCTAGCTGGTGCAAAATAATTATGTTAATTGTTGGGTTTAGATAGGAAATGACATTTAATGTCACATGTCTATTTAGCATTTACCATACAAACAAACTGAATTCACTACAAAATATAAAATGAATAATAGTAAGATCAAAACAACATTTTAAGACATTTCTACCTTAATATTTACTGATTTATTTTTATTCAACTTAGAACTTTTCATCTATAGTAAACTTTGTTTACTTGGAACATATTTTATATAGAAGTTTCTTAAATGGGTGAACAGAGTCGAGCATAAACCTCTACTCCTTTCTTTTTTTAATTTTTATTTATTTATTTATTTATTTATTTTTAAAAGATTTTATTTATTTATTTGACACAAGTAGGCAGAGAGGCAGGCAGAGAGAGAGGAGGAAGCAGGCTCCCTGCTGAGCAGAGAGCCTGATGCAGGGCTTGATCCCAGGACTCTGGGATCATGACCTGAGCCGAAGGCAGAAACTTTAACCCACTGAGCCACCCAGGCACCCCTACCCTCTACTCCTTTCTTTAGGAGAACTTAAGAGTACTTAAGTGGCCAGACTGATCTTGTCAAGAATTCTTTTTCCTTTAATGTCCAATGTGTTTGGAAACTACTCTTCAACTATTTAGAATATTGTTTTATGTTTACGACAAGTATTAAAATGCTCTGAAAAGTTTGGGTTCTTTATTTAAAAGTCAACACAGTATAAGATGAAGGATAGGAATGTGAAAATTAGGGAGACCTGGTGACTCCGTTGGTTAAGCGTCTGCCTTCAGCTCAGGTCATGATCCCAGGATCCTGGGATCGAGTCCCACGTCTGACTCCCCGCTCAGCAGGGAGTCTGCTTCTCCCTCTGCCTCTGGAAGAGAACTAGCATCATTATGCAGAATAGGCACACTCCAAACAGGCCTCCAGTGTTAGTTGTGGTTTGGAAAATTAGGACCTCACCAGATATGTATATGGTCTTCCAGAAATTGGCATATACATGTCAAAAACAGTAGTTTAGCTCACTGAAAACCATTTTCACAGAACATCTTAAAGCTTGCCAACATTGCCACAGATTATAATGTACTTAGGGATCTCTCAGATACTGAAAGTTAACTACTAGCTGCATTTCTTTGCTTTGGGATATTTGGAGAAATGGACAGAGAGCCTAATCCCATGAAGGATACCCAGTTAGGATTATTTTGTGTCTGTGTTAACAGATATCTCAACTCAGGTAACATGCTAATATATGAGGCAGAAATAGCTGAACTTGACTAACTTTTTTTTTATCACAGGCCAGCCAGCATTCTTAGAGCTTTGCATGTGATGAATGTAATTCTTGCAGCAGCCCCATGAGAAAGGTTTTGTGTCATCACTGGCTTCATTTTACAAATGAGCTAATGGTTGTGCAGACAGGTGAAAACTTTTCTGAATTAATATTTAAGATCCGCATGCACTTAATCTAATTCCAGAGCTCTCTATTTCTGCGACACACATAAGGGTCATTGTTGTTGACCTATGCTCCCATGCGTGCTTGTAGAAACCTCATGCAGCTCAGTATTGTGGGCATAGACTCATAAACCCAAGAGAGGCTCTAGTCTCAAGGTGTTAGGACTTGGTGGTTAAGCCCCACACAAGGAACGTGCATGAATGGGATTCACGGCAGTGAAAAAATCTTTCTTGCTCATCTATTTAAAAAACCTGCGATGGGAAAATACATGTGATTGCCTTTCCATGAAGCATAAACTATTACGAATAAATGTGTTTCTGAGCTTAATTATGTTGCATCCAGTGCTAAAATAACCCCAGTGTGTACCCCCTCTTTGCAGAAGAATGATTGCTAGATGATACTGCAGACATTACACAGTATGTATGTATGTATTCACTCATTCATTCAGGACAGTTTAAAAACAATGAAAAAAAAATTGAGTCTTGCTGTGGAAATTCTTAACTGAACATGAATGCCAGGGGCCATTATTTTATCTGAAAATAATAATATTTATAATTTATTATCTTATTTACAATAAGTGCCATGAAGTAGCAATCCTAATTATTTAACTAATAAGCTAATAACCATAAAAAGGAATCATTTAGGCACCTCATGTCTGTTTATCAAGCACGTTATAACTGGTATTGATTCAAAATATGTTTTTACTATGATTTCACTTTAATATGTTTTTAGTGAATGTGGCTAATTTCCTTTGATTAGAAGTCTGCATTCTCTAAGTTAAGATCCACCCCCTTGAATTCTGTTTGAAGTGTACTTCAAACTCATTTGTTCAAAATTCACATCATTCTCCAACACCCCCACCCACCCACGGAAAGAGACTTTCTTCCAGTGTCCCGACCATTAATGATAATGTCACTGCTTGTCGCTTCCTTCCTCAAGCCAGATGGATGAAAGTCATTTATGCCACCATCCCTGCCCTCATCTCCCACATTAAATGCTTCAGGACATCTCATCCATTATACCTACTTCCTGTCTCTCCAAGCTTTCTTCTTTCTCTTCTGACACAGCCAGGGTTCAGACAACAAGTTTCAGTTCACAGCTGAGCTGGGCATGTAGCTGGTGCTTATCAGAATGTTATTAAATAAATGAATGTATAAACTTAGGAAACCACAATTTCTAAATAGTTCAGTATGGAATTGTGGATGTCTTATTAGCCTTTCTCCTACCCTATTTTATTTCTGTTTTAGTTCAGTTTATGTTGCTCTCAAGGCTGAGATTAAGCTGTATTACTCCATTTGCTATCCTCAAGCCATCAGTGGGAAAGGAGGGATTCTTGTATGTTATTGTTTTTGTTTTATTTTGAAAGACTTCAATGCAGGCTTACAATATGCATGTAAAATAAAGGTAAATTGAGGTGGCTGAGTCCAGTGGCCAGTGAAGGGTCATAAAATACCCCAAAATAGGGGCACATGGGTGGCTCAGTCGTAAAGCAGCTGCTTTCGGGTCAGGTCATGATCCCAGGGTCATGGGATAGAGCCCTGCATCAGGCTCCCAGTGGGGAGCCTGCTTCTCCCTTCCGCACTTCCTCTGCTTGTGTTTCCTCTCTTGCTGCCTCTGTCTCTCTCTCTCTCTCTCTCCCCCTTCCTGTCAGATAAATAAATAAAGTGTTTTTAAAAATATCCAAAAATAGTAACACCAAGGTTTGCCACAAATAAGATATTGCAGTATCTTAGGACAACACAAAAGGCTGGGTGAAGAGACAAATGAAATAGGAACTACATCCTAAATTTGTGCGAAACATCCCATGGGATATCAGAGAGCTCCAGTTTCTTTTTTTATTTTTTTTCTTTTTCTTTTGTAGTATCATTGACACAATGTTATGTTAACTTCAGGTGCACAACACAGGGATTCAACATCTCTCTATGTTATGCTGTGCTCACCACACCTGTAGCTGCCATCATGTCACCATGTAACACTGTGAACAATATCACTGACTGTGTTCCCTGGGCTGAGCCTGTCATCTGCCTGACTTACTCCTTCCATAAGCAGAAGTCTGTACCTCCCACTCCCCTTCATCCATTTTGCCCCTCTCCTCCCTCTCTCCTCTGGTGACCTCAGTTCCTTCTATTTAAGGATCTATTTCTGCTTTTTTAATTCTTTGTATGTTTGCTTTTTTGGTATAGTTTCTTTCTTTCTTTTTTTTTTTTTTTTTTTTTTGGTTTCTACATTTTTTTGAAATCATATGGTATTTATTTTTCTCTGTCTGACTTATTTCACTTAGAATTATACCCCCTAGGTTTATCTATGTTGTCATAAATGACATCATCTCATTCTTCTCTTTTCTTTTTCATGCCTGCATAATATTCCACGGTGTGTGTGTGTGTGTGTGTGTGTGTGTGTGTGTGTGTGTATACACATATGTATACACACTACCCAGTAGTGGCAATTCTAGATTGCATGGTAGCTCTTTTTAATTTTGGGGAGAACCCCCATTCTGGTTCCCATAGTGGCTGCTCCAATTTACATTCCCAGCAACAGTGCACAATGGAGGGCTTCATCTGGGATTAGAGAAGGTTTTGTGTGAAATCCCTCCAATCCTAGAATCCTATGATTACTTATGAAAGCATTATTCTTGCACAGGACTAATGTCAGTTATATTTCTTGCCGTTATATTTATGTATCCCTTGCTATTTGTAGCCTGTGATAATCCTCATGAGACACTGACTACAGCTCAGTTTCGGATCTAAGATCTTTGCACATGCCAACTTCTGCATTTCTCACAGTAACCTAAGGAAGTATGCACCACTGTGAGTGGTGAGGAAACTAAGACACTGAAAATCCAACTTAGTTTTCGAGGGTCAGCTCCTAGCACCTGGCCAGGAGATTCAAAGGCAGGGATTGTGGCACTAGAATGTGTTGTCTCAACCACGAGGCAACACTCCCTGTTGAATTCAGGAGCTAAGGTACATCTTGAAGGGAGTCAAAGGTAGGCCTGTCTTCAGAGTATGTGCTACCTGTGAATAAATAGTTAAAACCATGTGATAATAGATGTTTATATAAAGTGCTGGGTAAGAGAGAGAGAGGATTCAATCTGCAGGCAGAGATGAACTTGAACCACCTATCTCCTGCTGAGTCCAAGTTAGAGGCAGCCTGACAAGTGAAGGAAAAGCCATAAGAAGGCAAGGAGCTGAGAACATCCAAGGAAATGGCTAGGTTTTTGAGGTGGAATGAATGGTATGAGAAGAAGATGTGTGTTGCATCCAAGTCTGAAAGGCTATAAATATCAGTATAGGTATTTAATCTTAATGCCAACAGCAACATGGAATTCAGTTTTCACATATTTGAAATTTTTAAGATGGACACTTTTATGGTAATGCACAAGAAAATAATTGTCTGGGGAGTAAGGGCTGCCTTTGGACCCGCCCCCGTGCCCAACGCTGATGGGGAAGAAATAGAGTTTACAGAGTAAGCAATAAAATTGAAGTGTGAAAAGTAAAGACGAGAAGCTACCACTCTAATAGGAGATGAACATATGGGAAGACATATCCTTTAAACAGTAGAGATACATAAAACTTGCATAAGAAGCACACTTACTGTTGTCAGACTAAGGTCTCCTTCGGCAGCAGCGATGACAAGCAGGCCTTCATGAAAACCCAGTGTGAACTTCAGTCCCACTCAGCGCCTGTTGGTATGGGGTAACATCCTGCGTGAAGCCCCAGCTGCTTGCCTTGAGATGGGAATATCACGTTATGCTCACATGCAACAGTGCTGAATGCACAGAAGAAACTCCAAGTGAGAACGTTTGTATTCCCCATAGCACACACTTTGGTGTCCATAATGACCATTTTGATACTATTTCATTTTATGTGCTTACCACTATGATTTATCATTAAATTTTAAGTATATTTTTAAAATGCCATATAGCAGTTTTAGATGTATAACTTCTATGCCTAGAATTTTCCCACTGAAACACATTGCAAATTAGCTTTTATTTACTGGAAGAAAAAAATAAAGTTTTCGATAAACCTGTTTTCTCTGAAGGCAACCGCAGGTGGTCCACATGCTGGGGAATAATCTAGTTAACGTTGCAACTGTAAGACAGGAAATTTTGAAATGGTGCGATAGAGGAATGGGGTGTGAAGTCTAAGGAGAACTCCGTGGTTCAACACGAGTTCATCTCCTTTTGAAAAGGAAAGAGAACACAAAGGTTAGGCGAAGAACAGAGTATCCAGAGGTAACAGAAAGGGGACAATGTCATAAGTCCTTAGCTGTCATTACATTACATTATGGGTATTAGTCTTCCTAATATTACTCATTGTTTAGTTGTTGCTGTTTATCAGGAAAATAGCATATACATCTGTGAGGGAGACTGACTTTGATGGCTCCTTTTCTTGTCACTTTGATGGCTGGCGTGGATATCAGTCATTGAGAGTAGATTGTGTTGTACTGCGTGCAATATTGGTGTCTGAAAACTGCTGGATTCATGATTTATATACCTGTTTGCAAGGCTGATTCATACTTCATTATTCTTACCTTGACCTGAATTGCATTCTTAAGAAGTAAAAGTTGAAAAGATATGAACAAAAATTGTCAAAATACACTCAAATATTTTAATACAAACGAAATGTAGCCAAGATGCCCTTGCAAAGTGTTGCTTGAAAGAATGAGAAAACAAAAGTAGGTAAATGCATTGTAACAGCTCTCTTTCCACTTAGAATTGTGTTTGCTTGGTTTCTTTTTACAAAACAAGAGGGCTTCATTTCAGTATAAATATGTATACTTTTTACCTGGAAATGACAGGCTAAGAATAAATCACCGTATTGAACCACTTATGTTCATGTATGTCTAGGCAGGTACATGCCTTTAAACATAATTTAAAGGGATAACCTATATCAATATCCCTTAAGTCTTGGTTTAAATAAATTCTGAATATATTATATTAAATGTGATACATTACCTTTATTAAATATATTAAGATGTTATCATGTGCTGGCTTCTCTTCTGCAACTCAGGCTTTAGAATTTGAAAATTCCAAGTCCTAAATACAAATTTATATTTTTCATGTACAGACAAAAATACCAACTAAAAATTAAAACCTAGGGTGCTTGGGTGGCTCAGTCAGTTAAGCATCTGCCTTCAGCTCAGGTCATGATCCTGGGGTCCTGGGATGGAGCCCCACGTCAGACCCACTACTGAGCTTCTCTCTTTCCTCTGCCTCCCCAGCCACTCATGTTCATGCTCTCTGTCTCTATCTCTCAAAAAGATAAGTCAAATCTTAAAAAAATAAAAACCTAGATCTTAGTAATGTTGAATACAGAGTGGACAGTATGTACATTAATGTATTACAATAAAATCCCACATTTCATATAAATTATAATAGCATGAATAAGTTCAAACAATAAATGTCCCATAAAAATGTTTGAAAGCTGTACATTAAGTAGTACACTGTTTTTGAAAAAGTTTTTAATTGTCTACAGAGACTTTCTGTAACCTATAAACATAAAGCAGTGTCATTATTTTACATAATAAAGAACAAATATCATTCTGTGTGGTCATTGAATTTGGCCTTAATAATTGGGATTCCTTTTGAGAAATTTTAGTAATTCAAAAACTAAATGTATGTATATATTTGTATTTATACAAATGTTGAATATGTTTATATTTATATATGTTAACATTTCTTAAAAGATTTTATTCATTTATTTGAAAGAGAGAGCAAGAGAGAGCACAAGCAGGGGGAACAGCAGAAGGAAAGAGAGGAACAGGCTCCACTGAGTGAGGAGTCCGATGGGGGACTTGATCTCAAGATCCCAGAATCATGACCTGAGCCAAAGGCAGATGCTTAACTGACTGAGAAACCCAGGTGTCCCATCATTTTTATAAATAAATGCGTGCATACATACATACATACATACACACACATATACACACATACATACATAAGAGATCCTTAAGACCAATGGTTAGGAAAGAATAACACCATCTATATAAATTTTCTAGGGTTGGCATAACAAGTTACCATAAAACTGGTAGCAAAACAAGAGACACTTCTTTCCCTTATAGTTCTCGAGGATGGAGTCTGCCATTCCACTATCAGCAAGTCCAAGCTGCCTAGAAAGACTCTGGGGAGGGATCTTTTCACCTGCTCTGAGCCTCTCATGGCTCCCACTGCCTGGCTTGCCACCACCTCCCTCCAGTCTCTGCCCCCACCCTCCTTTGGCCTACTTCCCTGTGTGTTTCCATGTCTCTGTGCTTGAATTGCCCTCTCCTTTCTCTTATAAAAACACTAGCCATGAGACTTAGGTCCTACCTTGCTCCAGTAAAACTCCTTAGCTAAATACATCTGCAAAAACCAACTTTCAAGTAGGGTCACATTCTGAGGTTCTATATGGATATGAACTTTGGGGAACAGTATTCAAACTGGTACACCACTGAAATGTGTGTGTGTGTGTGGTATATGCCACTTTTGAGTTATGACTAAAAAACGCCAGGCCCACTATCCAATCTCGTCTCTTCCCTTATTTCTGTGTTGAGTTTCAGGAAAAGAATTGAACCCCTGAAAACTTCTGAACCTTTCATATCCTCATTGCTTCTATAAGCAAGAGCTTTTGGAGGGACTCCAAGAATATCCATTCAACTATCTGAAGGATTTCTGTGAATGAACCCTAGAGTGGAAGATTAAAAAGTGAAGGAAAAGGTAGGAAGTGAAGGAATTTGGGGCAACTCACTTTATTTCTAGTAATTTCTTAATCATGCAGTCTTAGGAGTATATAATTAGTTCTTTAAAATATAGCTGGTTGATTCATTTATTATGACAAAATGTGAATCTAATTCTATCAATCATCACGAAAGAAACAGAAAAAGCCAATATCTAGGTGGCAGAATTTGCTAGTTCTAGGAAAACAAAGGTAAATATGAAATTCTGTATATAAACTCAACATTTTGATGATTCAAGTATAGGATGGAGGAGAAGTGTTTTCTAGGGGCACATGCTAAAATTACTTGCATGTTCTCTTTGGCTGAAAGATAACAAAAGTCAACCACATAAGTGCAGATGTCTTCCTCCACCAGAACATGTATAAAATGTGCCTATGTGTTGCTTATTTTAATGAAAGAAGAATGTTAAGCCTGACTTTAGCTTTCTGTCAAGGATGAATATGCCTCAAAACTGGATGTCAAAATTAAACTGTGAGGTTTTGAAGAAAAACAAAATTATATACACACATTCTATGTTATGGTGGAAATTAGTACGATGAGTTTGGCATAATTTGGAGCTCCTGAAATTAAGCAATCTAATGATCACTTGAAGGAAGTGAGGGCATTTGGCCTGGACAGGAGAATTCTTAAAGTTTTATGTGATAGTTATTCTTAAATACCAGCATGTCTGCCATGAGTTACATGGGGTAGACTTGCTAGAGGCCTGAGTCAGTTGCAGAACTGGTCTTCAACTGGGTATCACATGAAGGGGAACATTTCTGTTGAAATCCTTTACAGAGTCTCCTGGAGATATTTAAACTAAATCAAGTTATCCCTTAGATAACTTCTAAGTGATATATTTGTGTTTGGATCACCATACTTCAGAGTAGGACTAAGGACTTAACTGCTAAACAGAGGTGAGGATGGGTTAAAAATCTACCTGTGGAAGAGCTATTCAGACTTACATTAAGCTCTTCTAGTAATCTCATCAGTTCTATTTAAAGTTAATCCAATGGAGTTACCTAGTTCCCAACCTATTTGGGAAAGTGACAAAATAATTTCTGGTTTAACGTTCCAAAACACAGATGTTAATCGTATAAATAAAACTCTTTCCAAATCATTTGACCAGAATCCATAAAACTGAAACATCTGTTGTTCAGGTTCATCCAAGCTATACCTTATTCTGTATTCTGTATTTCTAAGCCACAAAAAAAGACAATGCACACGAGTTGTTGAAGTCTATAGACTTTCATGCATTATTTATAAAGTGAGTAAAAATTTCAACTATTTACATAATAATTGATGTTAACAGTAAGAGTATGAGGTTATAAATAGTTCCCAAGTGCCAATAAATGCCAATGGTGGCAATAAATAGAAAAAGGTGATTTTATCACAGCTGATTTAATGCTGTTTTTCTTGTATATTTCTACAAAGCCAGTGGGATCTTGGCAATGGAAAAATAAATAGGAACCAATTTTACAGTGTTAGAAATAATGTTTAAATTATATTTGTGTATGTGAGCATTGTGCAGATGAAGAGTATAAGAATTCTAGGTTTTTGAGGTATTAGGTGGATTTAGGTATCCTTTGAATAATTAAAGTTTATCGACAAGATTTTGTATATTCACTCAAGGAAAGCTTCACATTGGATCACTCATCCTTCTTCATTAGTCAGTGAAGCCAGGTGACTGTGGCATCTTTAGCAGACTTGTGTTTCTACTCTCTAATTGTATCGCTTCAAATAGGTCCAACAGGAATTTTGTTCACAGAGAGTTATAAAACAAACTGTGATTAAATATATGCATGATTTGAGTTTTTTTTTCCTTTTGAATGTGGAAATGGTGGATAAATAAATATCATAGACCCTCTAGGGTTTATTTTTTATTGAAACTATTAAGGTCCCTTTGATGGATATCTCCATAGATCTGAGCAAAGTTATTGTTAGCTTTACCCATGACCTTGTAAGTTGGTTATGATTACCTGTAAGTGTCATTAGTAGCTAGTTGTCTAAACGACTTTGTTTAGAAGATAACTTCTATGGCTTAAAAACAAAACAAAACAAAACAAAAACAAAACTAAACAGAAAGAGAACCAAAAAATAAAAAGAAACTGGAAATGAGTATTAAAATAACACTCTTATGTCATAGTACCTTTTAACTGGCTGATCCAGCATTCAGCATCTCCCTGTCGTGGCACATTACTGGCTGGAAGCCAAGGAAGTTTTTCAGTAGAGAAAGGGACAGTCATCTACTGCTTCACACTTGCTTCTAAAAATGGAACATTTGTCCCTGGAGGTTTCCTTCTCTTTTCTCCATGTGAGCTTTTTTGCGTCTTGTTATCTTCAGTTCCTATTCAAATCTTGGGAGGATCTAGGCTTTTCGAGATGCTTAGCAGCACGGACACATCATGCCTCCTTCCTTATAACCAACCGTATGTCAAAAAGGTGATCACTTTTGTAGATTCTAGATATTTACCAAGAAAAAGCAAGAAATCTTTGTGTGACAGAAAAGAAACATTATGCTAGGTTTCTGTGTGTGTGAGTGTGTGAGTGTGTGTGTGTGTGTGTGTGTGTGTCCAAGTGTTTCATCTATTTTACTTGCCAGATGCTGGGCATCCCACCCACCCTGCTATGCCTGGGCATTTATGGATGTCAAGGTCGATGACTCACAGGAAACGATAGCTGTGAAATGAACTTAGTATTCACATGGTGTTACATAGTGAACATCAAAAGGATTCTTTAATGAAAAAGGTTCAGGTTCAGTGAAAAGTAGCACATCAAAGGGTATGTGGTTTTGGTGTTGAAGGAGGTAAGAGGTAGGCTTCCCCATCATGGCTCAAGGAGGGTGATCCTGGGTTTTCTCATTTCTTGCCTAGACATGAGGCAAAGGGAACGGGGGGCAGGATGGCCTGAGGGTTGTTGGCAGTTGGTGTTTAAGCAGAGGAAGATAAGTCAGTGTGGGAAAGGAGAAAGCCAGCATCATCTCTAGATGCTTGATCAGTCCACACTGTGCCAGAGACTAAGCACTGTGCAGTGAGCAGGTCAAGATGGGGAGAACTTGGTTTGGGTCACTGACAGGGTAAGTGTTACATGTAAGACATCTTCCAGCATTTCTGAGGAGAAAGTTTGGGTGGCATAAAAAGATTGCTACTACCTGTTTGTTTTTGAAGATCACAGATGATTACAGTCAGTGTGCAGATGTAATATAGTTATAATTTACAGTTTTAACAATAAATTCTGTTGTTAATTTTTTTTCAGTTAGTTTTATTTAGGAGTCCCCGAGATTCTGATTATTGTTTACCATAAGAACTTCAAAATTTGATGTTTCCTGTTAGATTGTTCTTAATTTTGGACTGTAGGAGAGGCTGGAGGTGACTCCATTCATCAGCTCTAAAACTTGTGTTCCCCCAGCACACAAATTTAGAAATTGAGTGTTTGATTAGTGGCATGCAAATGATTCTTTACTATTGACAAACCTTGAGCTTGCTTGAGACAATAACACTGGTTGGCCATTGAAGTCATCACTGGTCATAATGAATGAGCTTTGTAGATCCCAGCTTCTTCTCTTCCCTCCTCTGATAGCCTTCCTCTGGACATGTCCCAACTTTGACCAAAGAGGAGACAATTAACCCAGAAGGATGTTTCCAAACACTTTTATTACCTGTTTCAACCCAGAGTCAATGTTAAGTTGAGGAAACCAATGCCAGTTTTATAAGGAGGCATAGCAAACTTCATATTTTAATTATGCATACTTTCCATGTGGCCCAATCATCACAAGTAATGGACAAGACAATATTCTTTGATGGTTAGATAAATTCTCTATATATTAGAGAGGATATACTTTAACATTACAAAACTGAATACAATTCAATTTTCTCAAGGAAAAAAGATTTTGTACCTAAGTCAGTGTTCTAATTAGCTACTATATATGGAATATCTGTAGGGAAAAAAATAGCTGAGTAATGTACTTTCTCAGTGTTTTAATTTAAGGATATATCTTTCCCCATCAGGTGATGAGCACAAAATAGTGGTTTTGTTTTTATGATGTTTCTTGTTAAATCAAAATTCATTCAAAAATTCATTTGAAATATTTATTTACAATCTCTCTATAATCCATCTGATGATATCTGAGTAACCAAGAGTTCAAGCCTAAAAGATTTTGGCCGATATTATCTGTATTTTTAATGTTAAAAATAATTAATATTTATATTCCAAATCTGTTTCCTAGATAGTTACTCCCATTTGGCCCTTTTTTAAAAATTTAATTTTTTTTTTCAGTGTTCCAAAATTCATTGTTTATGCACCTCACCTAGTATTCCATGCAATAAAATGACCTCCATAATACCCACCACCAGGCTCACCCAACCCCTCAACCCCCTAGCCCTTTATAAGCTGTCATATTTTTAATTTATTCAAATGGCAAAGCATTGCCCCATGAGTTTGGACCATCTCAGCTCTACAAAAAGATAAGGGGAAGGATTACAAACCTGGGGTAACAAAGAAGAGAAACAAAGAAGTGAACAAAGAAGAGAGAAAAGTTAAATGAGTTTCAAGTAATTAAAACAGTGATATCTCTTGAAGGATCTCGAAAATAGCAAAAGGACAAGTTTAGAGGAAGATGAATAGTCTGGTTTTATAAAATAATGATCATGATATCAATAAGAAGAAGCTTAGGATATACTGGAATGTAGAGGAATGTAGAAGAATGTAGTTCAATATCAGTTTGAAAAGTAGATTTGGAGGATATTGACATGTAGTTCCTAGTTAAGCCCTTAACAAGAAATAATTCCTGTAGAAGAAAAATATAAGTAGAAGGTAGCCAAAAACAGATATTTGTACCTGATGCAGAATCACCATACCTAATGCTTCATGCATCACTCCATTTATGGAAATACTGGACCTAGGAGGGAAAGACAAAGGAAGGGTTTTCACTTAATGCAGGTGAGAAGACACTTTTTTTTGCCCTGGGTCCCAAGGAAAGAAAGAATTAAAAAAAAAAAAAAGTAGACATCATTGTATTATATGCAGTTAGGAAGGCCAATTTGGTTTCAAAACAAAACAAAACAACAACAACAACAAAACCCACTGAAACCAGAATGCAACCTCTTGTCCGTAAACATAGACACAGAGAAGAGATGCAGCATAAGTTGGATGGAGGCGAGAAACACATAAAGGATTTTATTTCTTAAAATATTTTATTTATTTTTTTTGGACAGAAACACATTAAGGATTTTATTTCTTAAAATATTTTATTTATTTTTTTGAACAGAAGCAGATGGAATAGCAGGCAGAGGGAGAAGGAGAAATAGGTTCCCTGCTGAGTAAGGAGCCCAATGGGGGACTTTATCTCAGGACTCCGGGATCATAACCCAAGATGAAGGCAGTCACCTAACCAACCTAGCCAGCCAGGCACCCCAACACATAAAAGGATTTTGGAGAGAAGCCTGCAAAAGAAAATAAGGTTAAATAAAGTCATCCTAGCACTTAAATAGTGGACACCAGCTGCATGGGGTTTAAGACTTGGGTGAGGGAAGAAGACAGAGAAGTCTCTAGAACAAGACTATAGAAGAGTGAGAACATACAGACATTCAGCAATATTTTGGTTTAATGTCACAGAAAAATAGGAGGGATTTGTTAGAGAATGTGTTTATAAGGAAAACTGAAGAGGGAGAAAAGGGTTATCTATACTCAACTTCAGTAATCATGGTATGTTGGATTGGGAATGAGACGTGTTTTGCTGGCAGGATTAATGATGATATTTTCCTGAGTGTGATCTATCTGAGAGTATGTTGTCCACCTCTGCTCCTTATACTCCCTTTAAGATCCTGTTAGATGAATAAAGGGTGAGAGAAAATATGAAAAGTGGGTAAGTTTCAATGTGAACTGTCACATCATGAATGAAGCAAGAAAAAGAAAGAAAATGGAAGGAAGGGAGGGTGGGAGGGAGAAAGTAAAGGGAGAAAAATCCCATAAATTAAACCATCGACAATTGACAAGTGAAAGGCCAAAGTCCTTGACTCAGATTGACTCAGAAAAGAGAAATACCAGAGTAAGAATCTTCATGAGATGTGCAAAGATGGAACCCATGGCACAGAGTAGACAACTGACAGTTGAGGAAAAAAGAAACATAGTCATGGAAACAGTAGGGAAGGATTCTTTCCTTGACTTCAGGAGAAAGAAAGCTACATACCTTTTGCCAGAGTAAATACAGGCTTCTGCACCATTGAAGACAGAGATGTAATATGACTGAACCCACTACTTGCATGTGGCTAAACACGGAAGACTTTGCTCATGGAAAATACCCCAGGAGCTAAACTTAACACCTGAGTTTAAGAAAGAAAATAGAATAGTCCTGTTCAATGTCAGCCACTATGCTTAAACCAACATCCCCATGCTGTCATTGGCACATAGTGAGCTCACTGTCATATCACATAAATGAGGGAAGAGTGGATACATGACTTAGATAAGTGGCTAAAAATTTAACAATATGACAAGCTTCTGTGGCTGGTGTTCTAGTCCTTATTAGTTTTGAGAGGGAGTTTAGTTGATCATGTGCTTGCTGAAGAGACATTGTATAAAAATAAAACAATCAGATTTCGGGGGCATTTTGGTGGTTCAATTAAGCATCAAGCTCTTGACTTGGGCTCATATCATGACTTCAGGGTCGTGAGATGGAGCCCTGAGTGGGGCTCCATGCTTAGAAGGTAATCCCTCTCCATCTCCCCTGCCCCTAAAATAAATCTTTAAGAATAAATAAACAAACAAATAAAAAAATAAAATATAGACCAGAATCCAGAACAATGTGTAGAGTTTGTGTGATGCAGTTAGCCTCTGTCTGAAGGAAGATAAAATGAAAATGCCCAGAAAATGGTCTTTAAGGAAAGATACTAAGTTAGTACTACTTTTTCTTTGGTTACTGGCGAGGGAGCCCAGATCATCTGTGTGTGCCTCTGGAAAGACTTGATGGCAGATGGCATTCCAGGAAGCATGAGTCTTCCTGGTGTCACTCCTATCCCTGAGTGTATAGATGGTGGCCCCTGGAAAGATTCAGGACCCAGCCTCTGTTGCCATGGTGGGAGGGGCCAGGCTGAAGCTGAGAAGTCAGCCTTTTTCATTGTATCTTCTGTTCTTGAGTTTTATGTTTAACTTCTACTGCTGGAATTCATCCAGGTACATCTTTTTTTTTTTTTTTTTAAGATTTATTTGACAAAGAGGGAGAGGGTGCACAAGCAGGCGGAGTGGGAGAGGGAGAAGCAGGTTCCCTACTGAGCAGGGAACCCGATGTGGGGCTTGATCCCAGGACGCTGGGATCATGACCTGAGCCGAAGGCAGATGCTTAACCAACTGAGCCACCCAGGTGCCCCCAAGTATATCTTTTATGAGTGAAAATGATATATAGAGAAAGAACTATCAGGTAAATATTTCCCTGCTCCCTTGTTTATGGCAGAGGGTTAGTGAGTTGTGTGGGCAAGTTAAATTCACTGTGAGTTGTGATGTTCTTCTCAGAAGGCTATTTTTTCAAGGTGGACTCACGGGAGGACTTTGTGCACATATGTGAGGACAAGGTTTTTTTTTTTTTTTTTTTTTTAAAGATTTTATTTATTTATTTGACAGAGAGATCACAAGCAGGCAGAGAGGGAGGCAGAGAGAGAGGAGGAAGCAGGCTCCCCTAGAGAGCAGAGAGCCCGATGCGGGGCTCGATCCCAGGACTCTGAGATCATGACCTGAGCCGAAGGCAGCTGCTTAACCCACTGAGCCACCCAGGCACCCCGAGGACAAGGTTTTTAAGATGTGCCTGTGTACTTGGCAGACACAAGCCACATCTGCCTGGAGAGGTGGTGAGGACACAGCAATGTTTTAATACAACTTAGAGTTTGTAAAAAAAATCCTGAGCTGGGGGTCAGAGACAAAGGTGAACTAATGGATCAGAGCAGTCAGGATAATTAGGATGTTCAAAAAACATGTGAATGGAAATAAACAAGAAGGTAATCCAGTGGATTATTAAAGTAAAAGTCAAGGAGTCACTAGAGAGTCATAGGTCCATGGCAAAACCAACAGATTTGATAGGAAAATTAGAAGCAAGAGAGAAGGGAGTATCTTATGGAAAGAGAAGCAGCTTTGTGGTCAAATTAGTTCTCTATTTACAGGAGTTGTTTCATCTCCCTCTTTGAATCTCAGCTTCCTCTTCCATAAAAGGGGGTCCAATAATAATTATTTCATAAAGGGTTTTAATGCACCTGTGTGAATTATATGAATAGTGTATGTCACTGTATCCTATATTTCCTAACACATACATGTCATTAAATGTTAGGTCTCTTGGGGCACCTGGGTGACACAGTCAGTTAAGTGTTCACCTTCAGCTCAGGTCATGCTCTCGGGCCGGCAATCGAGTCCCATGTCCAGTTCCCTGCTCTGTGTGGGGGCTGCTCCTCCCTCTCCCTCTGCCCCTCTTGTCCACCCCTTTGCCCCTGCCATGTGCATGCTCTCTCTATACATATCAAATAATAAAAAAATAAATGTTAGTTCTTAATTTTGCTCCACCATTAAATCTGAAGAAATCCCATTTTCCAAGAGAATTTGGAAGATACTTCATAGTGTATATGGACCACATCTTCCTTATCCATTCGTCCATTGAAGGGCATCTTGGGTGGAAAGAACCAAGATGCCCGGAAGATAAATCTTAGTTACCTTAGAGCTGGGATGGTCGGCAAGATTATGTCAAAAAATATCCCAGCCTAGGTATCGAGTGTAGGGACTTAGAGATTTCACTAATGACGGGAGGGTTTTTAGGGGGGAAAAAGGGGGGGGGGGGGGTGGGTAAATGCTAGTATTTTAATGAAAACTGGAAGTGGAAGAATTGTAGGGAAGTAGCTACCAAGGATTTTAGGTGCCTCTCAAACATGAATAGGAAATCACTAGAAAATCCTATAAACTTCTTCTCTATGCACGTCTCATAGTAGAGCCTCTCACTAGCCTGATCTTATCTGCAATCTTTGGCCAAGAAATCCCAGAAAATGTCTTTGCAGGTTTCTCCCTGGCATTTCAAAGGGCGCTGTAGACGTTGGAAGAGATAAGTTGGTAACAGGCAGCTTTGTGCAGTTTAGAACCTGTCTGGACAGTAGTTCCTTACCACAAATTTGGTGATGGAGAAAAAGCCAGCAAACTGAGATGTCCTTCTCTTCCTAGTACGTGAGAGATAAATGAAACAATTAATCATAGGACTCTTTGCTTCATGTCCAGTCTCTTACCAGACATTTAAACTTCATGAGGACAGACACTAGGTTTTATGTTTCTCACTATTGTTTAGGCCTCCAACACTTTAATCAAAAAACAAAACAAGATATTGTCTTTGTTTTTTTCTGAAAGCTTTATCTATTTCAGAGAGAGAGCGTGCATACACAGGTGCACAAGGAACAGAGTGGGGGTGGAGGCAGAGGGAAGGGGCGAGGAGAAGCAGACTCCATGCTGAAACCTGAGTCAGAGGTGGGGCTCCATCTCACCACCTTGAGATCATAACCTGAGCCAAAATGCAGAGTTGGATGCTCAAAACTGAACCACCCAGATGCCCCAGAAATCTTGTTTGTCTAAAATGCAACGGTCTACAGAGATACAACTCCATTCTGAAGGAAGCAGATTATGCAGCAATTCCCTCTTCCAGAATTGGAGAGCTTGCTTTTTTTTTTTTTTAAGATTTTTTTTTATTTATTTGACAGAGAGAGATCACAAGTAGATGGAGAGGCAGGCAGAGAGAGAGAGAGAGAGAGAGAGAGAGAGAGAGGGAAGCAGGCTCCCTGCTGAGCAGAGAGCCCGATTCGGGACTCGATCCCAGGACCCTGAGATCATGACCTGAGCCGAAGGCAGCGGCTTAACCCACTGAGCCACCCAGGGGCCCCGAGAGCTTGCTATTCTTTAACAAAAGCAAATTATCTTTAAAGTATTTTTAATAAAAATTAAATGAATAGTATCCTCCCAAAAGTGACTTATAGCTTCTACTTGTTACATAATAACCAAGACTTTCTGAACTGTTGAATGCATTCTTTCTCTCTAAGATGTCCAAGATCTCAAGTCCACTATAGTCAAAGCTCAAGATCAGAGAACTGAAATCCTCTCTTCCCTACCCCTTGACTTCTATACTCCACCAAATACCACATCCCAGGAGAGTCTTCTAGAATAATTTGCCTAAGTACATGGCCACAAAGTGGGAGATAGCCTTGAGATAGATATGCAGGAAAATATATCTCATCCAGGGCAACCCTTCTCTACTTAGTCTTAGTTTAAATATTTTGATTGTGTCCTGAGAAATCATTATTTTAATACATTTTCAGTGATAGATTGATATCTCTTAGGTATTCATCATAGTATATGTTATTAATTCCCATCATAATGAAGGCAGGTGGAGGGGAAGGCATGTTTCTCTCCCAAACCCATGCTGTGTTCTTTTAAGCTTTAGTCACCTTCTACCTGAAGCTTATGTCTTTATTCAACAAATTTGCTCTGCTACTGTGTCTCATGGTCTCCCTGTCTCTCAATCACTATTGCTCATTATCTCTTTTCACCATAATAGTGTCTGGATAATAGTGTCTTCACTAAAATATATGCTGGAAACTCAATAAACAGATTGACTAGACAAGTGTTTTCAAATTTGTAAAGATACAGAGCTCTACAGGTATCAGTTCTGAATCAACAACCATTTCTTGATGCCAGGTCTTTGTTACTTAGTTTATCTCCCTGAATTCTATTAACAACTTGTTGAAGGTGTTCCAGCCAGTAAATTGTGAATCACAGTGGGAGTACTTAAACAATGCCCCCAAGGGCTCACCACAGCTGTTTCTCACAGAAAAAGCCAGAATCCACCAGAAGGTTGGGAATCACTGACTCTAGAAGGCTGTCCAGAGGCCAGAAGATCTGACTCATGGTTATTCTCATAGTAGGTAAAGGACACTTGGTTTAATAATAGTTCTTATATCTTGAATTTCTTAAAAACAGCAGTGCTGCTACTCTCATGATTTAGTTGAATTTGTTGTGAGCTGGGGTATAACAGAAGAAGTGTTGCGATAAAAATACCTTCCATGTGCTTTCTCCTGCTCAAGTGACTTATTAATGAGAAAACCTGAATGATTGCACATTAATTTCCTTTGCCAGTGCTCACGCCTGAGTGAGTCTTGGGAAAGACAGGGAGTGAAAGGAGATGGAGAGTTTAGCACTGCCTTCCAATATGATCCAATGATCATGTATTGTTAAATGATTAATTGAGATCTCAAAATGTTTCCAGTAGAATTCAAACACATTTCATGAAATACCTGCTTAATTCTGTGGTCACAGCTGTGAGAGCTTGATTGCTTCCTAAGAACAAGTTTCTCCTATAAATAAGGAAAGAGAGCTTAAAAGAAAAGGAGAAGGAGTGGGAACCTAAGGCCACTTGGAGAATTGATGTCCCAGTGGGAAATTTGGCATTGGTCTTGCTATTCTGATCCCTATATGTTTTTTTTTTTCAATATAAATTTCCTTTTCTTCTTTTTTTTTCTTGTATAGAATGGTGTTATTTTCTCAAGGTGTGATTTTTTTATTGTTTATTGATAAGATTGATAAATAAAAAGTAGGGAAAATGATAAGTAGTGATCGCAAATATTTATAAAAGTGGGAGATTTTTTAGTGGATGACCTATATCAAGAGAACTTGGTGGGGGGGAGTGGAAAGCCTGATCTAAGAAAGGCATTTTAAGTTAAATGTTCAATGCGATTTTAGGAATTTGATTCTCTAAATTAAAGAAGGTATATAAAATTGGAGAACACGTCAGAGAAATAGATGCTTAGGGACTATATCTAGAATCATCTAGAATTTCCTAAATAATTGGTCAAGTAAAAGGGGAAGAAATTTTATAGTATCTGTAGTATTAAAGGAGAAGTGACTTAGCATTCAATTTACCTCAAAATAGCATAATAAAGTTGAAGAAGCTTTTCCTGAAGCTCTTAATTTTATGTATAGAAAAACTTGACCCAGTTTTTTAATGATGTTTTACCTCCTTTCTGAAAGCCACCTGCAAATAGCTTATTTGCATAGGGATAAAACGCCAGGGCCTCCATCTTCCTTTTGCTTATTACCGGCGTAACAAACCTCCGTTCATAGAGTACAGCATCGTTTTTGTTGTAAATGAAAGATCAGCCGGCTTGCAGCTACATCTGTCTGCTGATCTATATGCTTTGAATGAACAGTAGGTATTCAACTGCCAGCATCCAGAATCCATTCTTTAAAAAAAAAAGAGAGAGAGAGAGTTTCCTTCCCACCCAAATTGCCCTTTACTTTCACCTTTCAGAACAAGCAAGACTTTACAAAGATATCAGGTTTGATGGTGCAGGGTGGAAAACATTTATTTGATAATTTAAGGACAAATCTATTTGTAGTTCATATACTAAATTTTTTCCCAACGTCCAATTACCCATAAAAGTTAAAATGGTTATTACAGGCAGAATATTTTCAAAGTAAAAAAATAATAATAATAATTTCTACTCCCTTTTGAGGGACTTACAGCAAAGTTATTAATTTTATGAAGAATTTGGAATCAGCCTGAGTGAAATCTTAATGGCTTTCTGCTGGGCAGAGAGAATGAGAGCATTTGAAACACAGCAGATAAGAGCATTATAAAAGTATATTTAATTGGGATATAAAGACTGAAGGCAGCATCCCTGAAATCCAATGTCCAGCATTAACATTTTCCCCCCACTGTTTTCCTAGTGGACCTCATCCTCCTTCCCTAAAACCTTCACAATGGTTGTCTGTCAACAGAGTCATTGGTTACAAAGGCAGGGAGATGTATGTCCACATGGCATCATGAATATCTACCAGGGCAGGATAAACTAACTCCTTCTGTAATGGGGAAACAGCAGTGCTTTATCAAAATCCTTCACTAAGATAATAGCCTTCTTCTTAAGAGCCACCAGAACTGTTGAAGCCCATGGCATTTGCATCTCAATAAAACACATATTTTTCCTTATTTTTCTTTTCTGCTTCTTTGAGTTCTTCCCATTTCATTCCTCAACTTCTTCAATTTTGTTCAAGTTCCTGTTTCAAGGTGAGTTATGTTGAATTTTTGCAAGTACTAATGTCGTTGTCTGTCACGTTCAGCTTATTGTGATCTAAAAGTTGATATTAACTCCTTTTATAATTGGTCTTTTTTTTCTGTCTATGATGGGTCAGAATTTTCATAGGACTGTAAAGAATGTTTTCTTATGTCTCAGAATTTGTGTTGGATCCCAGTAAGTGATGGTTACTTGTAGGTTCTAAAGAATGAGCAAGTCTTTACAGGATTTAGTAGAAAGCAGCCGGGTAAATTCTGACTCCTCAACTTTCACTGACCTCGATGAGCAATGCTCTTATGTAAAGAGAGGACCAGACATTCAGAGAGGAACCATACGGAAAGTGAGACCTCTGCCTGAGTGAGAGTGCTTTCCGACTGAGTAAGCTTGCTTTTCCACCCTGTGGCCAGGTTCAGAGTTCAAGGAAATTGGAGACAGTTTCAAGGACAGAAGGAGAGAGCTCTCTCCCGTTGCACTGCAGACACTTAAGGGTTTCCTCTGATACAATGGAAACGTACATGATGAGAGAGTTTTAGGAAATCTGGTACACATCCTCAAGGGTTTGAGGGTAAAGCTGACGATGGCCAGGTCAATCCCAATATCTGCTTCTGGCCTCCAAAATCCTGAAGGCTAAATGCCCATGGAAGCAGTGTGTGATGGCAGGCAGGGGAAAAGGACAAGCTCCCAGATTACACTTGCCCATTTTGGGTGAGTGAATCCATAGGCCAAGGGGATGCAAAGTAGATGCTTACAGACAATTTAAGACTTTGTGCCCTCAGCCTGTATCTATTGGTGGGTACTTCTGAGAGGTCAGCAGAAGAATGAATTGTCTCGGTTGAGGGCATCCAGGTGGGGGGTAGAGGTCCACAAAACTCACAGGTTCCCTCAGTAACAGAAGCAGTATGAGTGTCTGCCCCTCAGAAGAACAAAGCTCACATTATTCACAGAGCCTGCCACTCTTTTCTTTTAATTCCTCTTGCTATCACCTTCCTGCTATACCCTGAAAGGACCATGGACAACAGAAGGAGAATGGGGTATGCAAGGGAAGATGGCAGAGTTGACCACTGTGCCTCCTGCTGGGGGTCAGTTCTGAGCCGGGGTGAGGGGTGGGGATGGAGAATGTGTTGACTCATATAACGAACCCTGTTAAACCTTGAAGAGAAGTCAAATTTATCCCAGTTAAGTGTGTTTGTCGAACTGAAAATTCTGTTGAAAAGTCTCTTGCAAGTGACTGGATAGCTGGGAATTGGCTGGGGTTGTCAAGGAGTAGACAGAGAGCTCCCTGTGAGTGTATTTGCAGGCAGAGATAGGAGAAGGAAAATGGCGTGTCTTCTTTTACACCGGGGGATTCTGATTGACCCACAAATTTGCTACTGAGGAATTATGAAGATCTTGAACAGAATGCACTTGCTTTTATAGTCGTGTTTCTTTCTCAAATATCTGCTAACATTTTCTGAAAGTCGTTCTATCTCCTTTTTCATATACTACAGATAGTCTCTCTCTCTCTCTGTTTCCCTCTTTCCATATATATGGATATATGAATATTTATTTATTTAACATTTTGTCCAATACACATGGTAAAAGTACATTCTGAGTTCCCTCCTAATATATGGCAAACAATTAGGATCTAAATCCATAAGATACCTACTTTTTTGAGGGAACTTCTAAGGTAGTTAAAGGCTAATGAGAAAATGTACAGAATACAATACCCTTAACCATGGATTTGAATATGACTTTCATTTCAGTCATCTATCCAGGCTAAAACAAATCTCCAATTTTCTCAAACACACCATTTTCAAAATCAGGATGTTATTATTTGTCTGACATGTGTGCGCCTGTGTGTGTGTGTGTGTGTGTGTGTCTGTATGTGTGTTTTGTTGCTGTGAAAGTTGTTATGGTTTATAGAATTGAACTGTGCATTGAGAGATAAGTGCTCCCCAAAACTGCAAAATCTGTTTCTTCAACTGAATTGAGGGAAGAGATATAGAACTTGCTGACTATTGTTTCCAAATTAATTATAGAGAGAACACAATAATTTTTTTAAAATAAAATAAATTGAAATGTGCTTCTTCTCTAAAGATGAACACATGTGGTTCACAAGGAGGTCCCACTTATACTGATGAAGGAGAGGCCCTAATTCTCTGTAGCTTTGTTCATTTTTCTTCCCTCTGTTGCTCTTTGTCCCCTGCGTCACCCAGGAATTGCCCTGAAAGGGTCATGAAACGAGTAAGCAGTCTTGCAGGGAAACTTTGGGTCCCTGGAGCAGACACTCCTTGGCTGCAAGTGGAAACTGGCCTGGGGGATAGGAGGTGGGTTGTTTTTAGGTGCAAGGGAGAAGACAGGTCAGAGCTGGACGTTTGCTGTGATTGTCATTCAGGAAGATAACATGAGAACAGTGCTCTCTCCGAAAGAAAGGTAATAAGGCTGTACTTTTTCCAGTGTCTGCTGTCTGCTCCCTGCTTTGCAGAAGAAAAGATAAAAAAGAAAAAAAAAAAAGACGAATCCACAAAACCTCATTCTGACTCCATCTCTTTCCACCCAGGGACCCTTGTAGGTATTGAGCTTTTCCCCTTCTGTCTGTCTCTACAAATGGGAAGGCAGATACTCCTGAGCAGGTCACCAAAGGTCTCAGAAACATGTAATTGACATAACGTAGGATTTCACCAGTTAGAATCATTATGCAGTTGGAAAGCCTTCTCCCTTCAGCTCTTACCCGTCCCACATTCTCACCCTGCCAGCTTCCTGCTCCGTGATCTTTATTTCAGACCCATCATAGTGTGTCTGCTGAGGCCACGACCAAGCAGCCGACATGCAAACGCTAGCTTGAATTTATGCAGCGTGATGGGGCAGAACATCTCAGAAACCAAACTTAGAAGGAAAAAGTAGAGAAAAAGAGAGAAATGCCTTTACCCGTGAGTTTCCTCAGCAATACCGACCATAACCAAAAACAAACAAACAACCCACAAAGTCTTCTTTGCTTTAGGTTTTGGAATTTATAGCCTATTGTCCAGTTCTAGACCGAGGCAAATGTTCTTCATTTTTCCACGAAGGCTGTTTTATAAAACACGCGGCCGATCTTAATTGTCTAGAGGTCTGCTAGTTATTTCCATGTAACTGGCCCGCCAAGTCCACTGTGACCCATCACCTCTATAAGAAAGTTGGAGTCAGATCTGGAATCAAAGCTTATTTTCAGGTAATAAATAAGGGCATAAACCTTATTTTAAACCTGTTAGAACAGGGGGCCATTTTTCATTCACTAGTCAATGTGTTAAAGCGTGAGCTACTTTTATAATGGAGTGGTATATTTACTCTCTGAGATTACATAATATTGCAATGATTATTAAGGAGTACATTGTAATAAAAAAGTGTCATTTACTAGATTTCTAATAAACTATTCTGAGGTGACTTATATTAAAAATATAGACCTAACAAATATTCCTAATCAGGCCCAAAGACATATAATTGTGAAAAAATACAGCAATTACATGACGCTGAGTTAAATTTCAGCCTATTCTTAATTTTTTTTTGAAGCTATGTCAACCCCAGAATCAAACTAACATCATGTTGCTTTGTTCAAGGGGGGTGTGTAGAAAGTCGTGACGTGGAAAACAGAAGGCAAGATAAGACTAAGAAACAGATTTATATTGTGTATCAAACTTTTTTGGATCATTTCAACAATTGGTTTTGCCCATGCCCTGTCTTCCAATAATCCTTATTTCAGGTGCTTCAGGTGTATTTCTGTCACCCCCTTGGCACCCCAAGACTCAATATGTCCTAATTGGTCAAATCAAGGAAGAACCCCAAACATTAAACATTTCAGCTATTAGGATATCAGTTATAAAGCCCATTTTTAAAATAGAACACATAATTAAAACAGCTTTGATTAATAGATTTTACCTCTCTGAGACTACTCTTTTCACTCTTTTGATGACACCTATTTTAATTTCCATGTTGAGAAGGATTCTAAGGCCTGATGCAGACTCAGGCTCCATCAGACTTTCTTGAAATAGTCTTTTTTACTTTCTTTGGCTCTCTCTGCTTCAGCTGACTTGTGAAAATGCAGTGAACACTAGGTCACTATTTCAGTGACTTAGTAGATGCAAGGTTGCTTTAAAGAGTGTCAGTATACAGTTAAAGACCCACTAAGCAGTCTCTGTTAGTAGTAGTGGTCTCTTGCCACTTATGGACAATAAAACCTGTATCTATGCAAAGATAGTATCATAAATGGGAATCAGTCTTCCCATTAGCTTTAACCATTCAAACCCATTCGGCTCATGATTTCTTCTCATCAGAAGTGCCTGTGACACCAACTTAGGCATGACTTTAATTAGGCATACAATTGAGTCTAATAAACTCCAAGACATTTTACGGTTTCAGGTAGGAGTCCCCATATATCACTAAGTGAGCTACTCAGCATAAGAGGGGGGAGGTATTGCATATTTGGTAAACAAACATTATCTAAACATTAGTATCTAAAACATTAGAGCATGTTTTCCTTTTTTGTCCTCCAGAGAAGCTGCTTACTAGTCATTTGTGATGTCAAGGTTTCTAATAATATAGAGTTGCTGGGTATGTTGCCAGATTTTGGAGTTTATTATTTGGATGTTTGTTTTTTTTTTTTTGTTTAGTTTTGTTTTTTCAATGTCAGCATTTTGAAAATTGTTTTTAGATCAAGGCAAAACACAGAAAGTTTATTTTCTGGGCCAGTGAGGGCTTTGCTGAAAGCAAATGACTAAGTCCATCGAGGCAGTGGTTCATGTTTTAAACCCCTCCCCGTCCAATCCGAGGATAATGTGTGTGTCCACAGTACAACCCACAGCTGATTTTGTTCATCACCTTGGTTGGATGCTCTTGGGTTGATGTGTAATAATTTGTGGTGTTCTTATTGAGCAATTCCTGTGTCCTTTGCTTTGGGTGCCTCTCAACTCCGCAGGGTATGCCTAGCAGTGTACCCTCTTGGTCCTAGTGAAAGAGAAGAGATCTTGTTCCAAAGGAAGAGTATACATTTTTGTGATTGCTAGTGAAATGCATGAGTTTTTCCAGGAACAAGAAAGTTATTTTTTAGGGCTTCCCTTCTCAATTTGGGACCTATGTGTTCTAGCCAGAAGGGAGAAGAGAAGCCTTGTTAAAAATTTTCATGTCTTAAATGAGGACTTCATGGGTTTTGACATTATTGTTCTCTGGTCCACTTTTAATAACCATTCTCTGTGGACCAAGCAATAACCCATTTCTTCCATTTCAAACCAGGGTTGGGGGAGTCACAACAGAGACAGAAATGTGCACTTTGTTTATTATCTTAAATTATTAGACTACCATGCCTTTTTTTTACCCCACAAATGAGAAGAAATTTTGAATCTTGAGTTTGTAATTGGTTATCTGTTCAGCCACAAAGACATATGTGGTGAGTACCATGGATGGTATCTAAAATAAATACAGTTCTTTTATGTTTGGGAAGCAAAATGTATATGACCTTTCCTCTTTTTCATTAAGGCCTATTTGGTGTGTAGGTTAAAGAAAGTCAGAACTAGCATAAAGGTGAAAAACATACATAAAAATCAATTAATGAACTGCTTTATGTGTTTGAAATTTTAATGAGTCCTTTAAGAATTTCCAGAGCTGTAATAGCCCATGGGCTAAAACGTCTCAAGTCATTTCTTATTGGTGTATATACCTTAAGTTTTTACTATTTCAGAGAACCATGCTGTTAAGCTCTATGTTTTTCTGTATGTTCCCTTTTCTTTTTTAGATTTTTAAATTCTCTTCATTAATAAAATGCGCTGAGTAGTAAACCATCACATATTGTTCATAAAGGTCATGACTCTGGCTTTCCTTACAATATCTAAGTTCATTATAAGCCCAGCAGACTTTACTTTCTGCAGTTAAATTTGCAAACAAAATAAGACGAAACCAAAGACAAACCCTGCAGTGGACAACAATCCTCATTGAATCAGGGTGTGTGCTCTTTTTGAGCTTGCGTTCTCGTTCATTTTTATGACCCGCTTTCATTTCCATCACTGCACATGCCGCACCTAATTCTAATATCCTCTTTCTGCTTTGTGTCTATTTGCAGTTTCTGTTTGCCTCAGGTTAGAAAAAGCAGAAAAATGAACTGGGGAGAGGTACATGTTCTCAGTTAATGAGACCCAGAGTAGAGGTCTCAAATAAAGACTGTTGTAGGCTTTCAATAGACATTTCTTTCTTTTTTTTTAAATGAACTTATTTTTTTTTTTTACTTTTAAATTTAAATTCTAGTTAGTTTACATGCAGTGTCATATCAGTGTCAGGTGTCCAATATAGTGATTCAGCACTTCTATACATCACCCCATGCTCATCATGACAAGTGCCCTCCTTCATCCCTATTACCTGTTCCCCCCCCCCCACCTCTGGTGACCATCAGTGTGATCTCTAGAATTAAGAGTCTATTTCTTGGTTTGCCTCTCTTTTTCTCTTTGCTCATTTGTTTTGTTTCTTAATTCTACATGGGAGTGAAATCAAGACAAATCATATTTGTCTACTTCTCTTAGCATCATACCCTTCAGCTCCATCCATGTCATTGCAAATGACAAGATTTCGGTAGATATTTCTTGAGTGCCTACTTTGGTACCTGTCCTTAGTAGCTTATGTCTGATTTGGGCAACATGATGGCTAATCAAAATGCTGAGAAGCCCTGGAGGTGCTAGGAGACTGAACTTGATCTAGGTCCTGTGGCGAAGCTTCCTTACAGAAGGAACATTTTGGTTGAGATTAAAAAAAAAAAAAAAAAAAAAAAAAAGCTAGTTGAAGAACAGCAGGGAAAGCAGGAAACCAGATCCCATGCAAATGTCATCATGGTTAAAGGTTTTGTGATGTGTAAAAATCCATAATAAAGGCTGATGTGGCTGGGACATGGACAACCAAGAAATGTTAAGGTGTGAGACAGAGCTGGGGCAATAGGAAAGAAGTGACATGAGTTATGCAAGAATTTCTATCCCGTGATAAAGATTTTATACTTAATCCTAAAATCATTGAGAAACCTTAAAGAGTTTCGAAAAAATAAGTAAAGCCATATACATTTTAAAAAGCAAAGGGACAGCAAATAAATGAATACATTGTTTCTCCTTGGTCCCTCTCCTAGATCCCATGCTTCTGTTGAAGATCATTTTAATTGTTCACATCAATTTTGTCCTAATAAAAAATCAGGTAGGTTCCCAAGGCTCCAAGCCCTAGCACCCCAAGCAATACCATTTGATTTCAGTGGTTAACAGGAAGAAATATGTGTTCTATCTTAGACCTAAAAGGGTAAAACATGCAAGAAAATTGTGACTTGGTGTGTGTGTGTGTGTGTGTGTGTGTGTGTGTGTAGGAGAGAGAGAGAGAGAAAAAGATCCTTTTCACTTATTGGTAATCCAATAACTTGTTCCAGAGAGTGACGTTGTCAGAGGCTGATCATAGATAACCAAGATAGTCTGGTATGCATGTGTTAGGGGTAGATGTATGTATGTGTACAGCCCAACATGGCGCTGTTTTGATTAGTCTAATTCTTACTCCATTTTTAAGAAAGGAGAAATAATGTTTGATGAGTAAAGCTTGTAGCATCACTATCTGTGTTATAAACACGAGTTGCTGTATTAAAACACAAGCCTAAGAAGAGACTTCAGTTCAGTATAAGTAAATGTATGAAAATATCTTTGGGGTGCGTGGATGGCTTAGTTGTTGAGCATCTGCCTTCGGCTCAGGTCATGATCCCAGGATCCTTGGAGGATTTCCCCTCTAGCTTTTACCAAGGCAGGATAAAAAAATCATAAGAATGTATACTTTTTATGTAATTTTAATCTATTGAATTTCTTGGGAAAGTCAAAGGCATTGTAGTTATTGCCTGTTCTATTGTGAAGGAGAAAAGAGAAAAATAAAATTCAATATCTATCTTATAAAAATAATTCTTAAAAGACCCTAGTCTATTTTTATGTAAGTGACTTAATTTGGCATCCCCTTAGAAATAAGAGAGAACAAGTCTGAGAAAAAGAAAAAAAAAAAGAGGAAGGAGACTGGCTTACTGGAGAAAGAAAAAAATGAAATGAAAAGAACCCTTGACAACCATAGAATGTAATGGAAAATCCATAAATAGAACACCAAGGTTTGGTGAGATACTCGAGCAACAGAGGTCTAGTTTTACAAAAATACTGGTCTGATATAAAATCCAACCTTATACTTACATGGTTATTAAATTTAAAAGATGGAACTCTCTAAAACCTTCTATTTAGTAAAATATTAGGTGAAGCAAAGCGCATGGCTCAGGGCTGCACATTTAAACACTCAGCAAGGGTTACTTTTGATGTCCCTTGTATGGTTGTTGGGTTCCTGTGGAAAAACTACCACCGTGAATACTCTGTAATTGCTTCCTTTGTTTTATCAAGTATCTAAAAGCAACTATGTTTGCATACTGAACATAAAAGAATTGCCCTAAAACAGGAAAGTGAATTCAAAATCAATATCCTCTGGGACCACCAGACAGTTGACACAGAAGGATATCTGTCCCTCTGCTGACAAAGAAAACAGATCTTAGACATGTCCTTCCCTAATGGGAAGGTAGAATACCTTCCTTGAGCAGAGAAGATCAAAGTGTAAGTAGAGCACTTACTCTGGTCTGTTGCTTCAGACTGGGGTTCCAACAAGTTCAAGCTGTGTGACCACCCCACTAGGGCCAAAGTCACTATGGATGGTCCATTCCATCCTACCTCTCTCCATCCAGAAGGCTCCTCCATCTTTCTAGCAATCCCCAAACATGTCTCTCCTTCTTTCCACTCTGCCTTCTCTCTCCTCTTACCCGCTGATGTCAGCAAGTGATACTAATGTCAGCTTGCTAATTCATTCCAAGGGAATGATAACAGGAATAAGGGAATAATATTAGGTAAGTATGAATTACCTTGTGCCTTTCCTTAGCTGAGAATCCTCAGCTAACTTAGTAACCAAGGGAAATGTGTCATGTCTCCCAGTGATCTGGTGACAAGATAGCATCCAGCCTGGGTAACACAAATCCTGAATTTGCAAATACCATCTCTTAAATAAGGCACTATAAAAAATGTTTGACCTGCTGCTAGTTGCCTTACAGAAACTAGAAAGAGTCATAAGCCATCACTCTAGCAAATATACATGGAAGAAATGTCAGGTTTGGAGGAAAAATGGCTGTAAGGGGATGTGAGCGAAGCAGAGAACTCTTAGGAGTAAAACAGGATTGAGGAAGAGGAAATTAGGCGACTGGAGTCTGTGTTCATATGTTTCTTATGGTTGTTAATGACTCCATACTACAGTTTAATGAAAATGCCCACTGTTTGTAGAAACAGGATGCACATCGTAAACATTTGGATCCTGGAGGCTACTAGTGTGGGTGCAGGATTCACAGAACGTGGAGACTCTGCTGTTCTAACTGGCTATGGAAAGCCTAGTCCGGAAGGTTAAGTTTGTCCTCGTTCATGTGCATGTCAAGTTCAGTCAGGGTGTTTGACGTGATCTTTGAGTGGTTACTGTAAATCCATAGCTCCCAGCCAGGGCTGATTTGAATTGCTAGGGGATGTTTGGCAAAGTCTAGAGGCATTTGTGATGGTTGGACATCAGGAAGGGGGTCATACTGGTGTCCTACGATGCAAACAACACTGGCCCAAAATGCCAGTAATGCCACTATTAACAATCCATGCCCTAAATTGTTTTTACTTCCTTAACCAATAATGTGTGTGAAGTAACTGGCACATAGCAGACAGTGAACAGTATTTTACTGGGCATTTATCATGTGCCCTCTAAGAACCCCACATGCATTAACTCAATTTACACTCACTACATTATAAATTAGGTCACACCACCATGCCCATTGTACAGATGGGGAAATTGAGGCACAGAAGAGATAAGTTGCTGAGGAGGACATAGCTAGCAAGGGACAAACCTAGGGTTATCACTAGACAGCTTGGCTCCAGAACCCTACTCTTAGCCAATACGGTAATGGGAGTCAAATTCTGTGTATGGTTTCCCTTCACTTCTCTCCATGCTCTTACAACTGTGAGAAAAGCACCTCAGCAGGTCTCAAGCTATAGAAAATTATGAATTCTCTGAGAGCTCCTCAGAAAATTACAGCTTTATGCTGTATACAGTGTCCCTCCAGTGGTGTGCCGAACATCATCTGCAAAGTGAAGTTTTGTCTGTTTTAAATTAAAATATATTTGATTCACTTCTCATTCCCAAGTCTGTGTTGATTCAGATTTATGAATAATTATATTAAAAAGGAAAATATAGCTTTAGCTCAAGTCATTAAAACTTCAGTTTCATAGGTCAAAAATTTAGACAGTTATGTTTGTGGACATTTTACACTAATTACCTAACATTGCAGTTCTTTGTATTTTATTGCAATATTTTCTTACTATATTCATTTTATAATGTCCATATAGAAGTTAGGTAGTAAGTGTAGTTTAATTTATTTTAGCATACATTAGTGCCTAAATGATAATATTAAGCTATTTTTTTGTATTATAGTTTTCAAAGGCAAACTCTGGTCAGAATTGAAATGTTGATTTCATGTGATAGTATTAAAAAGCTACATTCAGAGACCATTTTGAAATATTTCACCTATGTTTCATCCAGTTTGAATCTTCTCACCATATTTCAGCTTATTTTTTGAAATAGTGATCTGTTTTTTTTTTTTTAAGTAAAAAACACGAACTTTGTTTCATTCACATATCATGTTGGTGTTCCAAGCTTCAATAACCATTGCTACAGAGAGAATATTTAACCATCGGCGCCACAATTATTCAGTGAGGCAAAACACAAAATAACTGACTGAAATGGCAGAGAACTAGAGGATACAGTAATAATGCAGCATGAGAAGCAAGGTGCTTTACCTTCTGTGTGGTTGGTGTCCCACATCAAGAGGAGAAGCCTTCAAATGCCTGTGAAATCCCAAGCCTACCTACGATCATATTTATGTGGTCCTATACTGGAGACTTCTGAAGCATACTTAGGTCCCATCAGCAGTATATGAGCTGTGCTCATTTGAAAATAATTGTGTATGTAGTATCTATTAGGAAAATGAGCACTGGTTTCCCAATTGTGCTGAGAATCTTAGCAAAGCCAGTCAACTCCATTCTTTACCTGCTGCCTGGCTGGGATGTGGAACCGGATTGTGCCTTACTAATGGACGTGCAGGGGTGTCTTCCTGCCTCTCTGAGCTTACACTCCTGCTCCTCTGCATTCTGCTCTCTACAGGGCAGTCAGAGCGGTCTCTGCAGAATGGGGCTCAAATCCCGCACCCCTCCCTTACACCGGCTTATGCTGCTCCCTCACTTCAGATACCCCCCACTCCAGTCCCATCCCTTAAACTTTACTCCTGGCTCACTTTTCTCTAGCAGAATGGGCTTTTTCTGTTGTTCCTTAAACATCTTGGTCTCATTCTTGCCTTAAGACTTTTATAACAGCTCTTTCCTCTTGCCAGAAGCATCCTTCCTCCAGATCTTCTGGCTGACTCCCCTGGAAGTCTCAGCTCAAGTGAGAGAGGTTTCCTTGGCATCTCTCATGGGCTAGAAGTTTCATTAAGAGTAGGCTGCAGGGAAATCTATGAAGAACTTTGTTTGTTTGGTGTTTTTCTGAAATATAGTGTTATGGGCAATATATTAAGTAAATAAAATTTGAAAGAAATGCTATACCTGTCTTAATTCCACACCTTTTCTGTATATCTATCACCTGTTGTTTGCTAGATACCTCTCAAGATTTCCACATGAACAACATGCATATCGAGTTTATACCTTCTGGGCATATCTTATTCAGTGCCTTTTATTTTATAACTCAGCGTGGTTTACTTGAACCTCTTATTCCCTTAGGGTCCTAGAGTAATAACTTCAAAGAGTCAGAGTCTTTGCACCTGCTGAACACACCTTTGCTCTTTCCTAACAGATGCAGGAGGGCTTTTCTGTGTTTACTCTTCCTCAAATTCCTTCTCCTCTTCCATAACTTTAGGGTAAAAATTTGCACTTCTGCTTTGCCATCTGCTTTTACTATTTTTTTTTCTTTATTCATCGCCCAATTGCCACTTCTGCTGATTATCCCCAGCAGGATAAAGCATTTTAGTCAAATTCTATTTAAAGGGAATTGATGGCTGGGGGGAAATAACTGTACAGTGTTGGGTAGTATTTATCAGAAGGCAAATCTTGTGAATTAGAAGAGAAACACACTACTGAACAGAATATCTTGAGTCAGGAATCTGGCAAGGTATTTTGTAGAAACACTTTCATAATATAAAATGGGAGTTTGCAGTTCAATTCTGGAACTCACAGGGTTGAGTTGAGCAAAATAAACAGAGTTTGACCAAATGAGACAATGAGTTTAGTGAAGAGTTCAGGCATCAATCCTGTTTTCCCCCTATAAGGACCCCAAAACAAAAACAAATGAAGGAATTAGAAGTGGAGCAGCATATACAGTTGCTGGGACTGTATTGGAGAAAAGTCAAGAAGAATTTGGGGGAAATCTGTGTGGTAAAAAAGTCTGCCTTATGAGAGGATTTGAGTTGGACTTGAGTTGTAAATATATATGTGCATACATATATCCACACAGAAGCACGTATTACTAGTGGATAACAGGGTTGTGAGTCAAAGACGGCAGTCTGATTGTAGATCCTAAGGACTTGAGCAATATTTTCTAAACTACGGTCTTTTTATTGTATTTGGAAAGATGAACGATACCATAGTTGTTGCTTATATCTGTTTTAGTTTTGATCTTGTGACTAAAATGATTCTGCATGTAGGGCACCTGGGTGGTTCAGTGGGTTAAGCCTCTGCCTTCGGCTCAGGTCATGATCTCAGAGTCCTGGGATCAAGCCCTATATCGGGCTCTCTGCTCAGTGGGGAGCCTGCTTCCTCCTCTCTCTGCCTGCCTCTTTGCCTACTTGTGATCTCTGTCTGTCAAATAAATAAATAAAATCTTAAAAAAAAAAAAAAGATTCTGCATGTATATTGGAAACCGGTGCTTAAAACCTGCCAAAAGGAACAAGTCTAGTACATCAGTTTATAAGTGTAATGGGCCCCGTATGTAACTGGAACTCGGGCTCATCTATGGTTCAATATTCTATTGATAATGCTCCACTACCCATGTAGATAGCATGGATCAATCTAGATCATGCAGTTCGCGATAAGACCAGGAGATTTCCTTTGAATAACTTTCAAAGTTTTCCGTAGTACATAGTACATAGTACATCCATTCACACACACACACACACGAGCGCACACATAACTGTGAACACACACACGCACACGCTTAGACTCAATATATCATTGCTCTGCAAGTCGACCAGTTGTACCATGGAGCAGAACTACTCCAGCCACTCCTATAATTGAAGCCTGCAGAGTCAGCTGTGGAGTAGCAAATCAAAGGCTGTTTCGACAATGCCGGCTCAGCCAGACTCATTATCTTCTCTCTTTTGCTCACAGTGGGACTGTCACTTTTGAAAGTGACTGTTGCCTTTGCATTTCTAATAGAAACCTCACTAAAATTTACATTTTAGCCTAACTTGCAGGAGCCTACCTTCAGGGTTTGAAAGTAAAGGTAATGATATTATTGTATATTCAGGAGGCTTCCTGTTTCCATTTTCCTCAGAAATTTTGTATATGGTGAGTTTCATCAACAAGGGAACAGACTATTTGGAAATAGATAAAACAGGACTCTGGGTAATTTATTCCAGAAGAAAGGGGTTTCTGTGCAATTATTTACATAAATGCTAGCATTTCAAAAGCTTTTATAATACCTACAAGAATTATTAAATCCGTTGGTTTCTGTTAGAATATTCCCAGCTAAGTATTTTCTTTGAACACATGATTGCCTTTGAACTATACTTCCCAGAGCCTCACAGTCAAGCAAAGGGTAAAAGAAATAAATGGAAAGTCATGGCCAAATTCAAAGCCATGATCATTCTGCATCCTGACTTGTTTTGTTAAGAAAGGTGAGCCAGAGAGCTGTGATGTGCTTCAAGCAATCAAAAAGGAAAGGCGAGCCCAATTTTCCCCTCAGGATTGTGTGCATATAGGCAAGAACTCGATACGCAGGTAGAAAACTCTTCTTCAGATGAGTTCCTTCTCAGGCTCTCAGAGGCAGCAAAGTTTTTGGCCTTATTATTAACCCATCCCTCTTCTTACTGCTTAAAGAGATGAGGTTTTGTCCAAATTCTATTTTAATAGATTCCTTTAATCAGGAAGATTACAGTTATGGGATTCCCACAGAGTGTGGACAGAACTGGGCATGAGATTGGCAGTGATTTCAGTAAGACTAAGAAAGCGGTTGACCATGTTGCGAGTGGTTGTAGCAGCAAATACAATTGTATTATTTTGAGTGTGAGGGTGGTAAGGCATATGGCAGGGGCCAACTTCTCCTGGGAATCAGGTTCAGTACTTGGCCATGATTGTCAACTCTGTTTCATATCATATGTTCCTGGGGGAAGAACCTTCTATCTTTAGGTGCTCATCCTCGACAGAATGATTTTATTTGAAGTCTATAATATTGGTCAGGAATCTGGTTAGGAAAAACAGAGGTCACCCTAGACAGAAGGGATTTATTAAGTGGTGTAAGTAGCTCACATATTAAAACTGAAAGGGAAGAAGAGGTAGACTCTGTTTTGACCTTTCAGGAACAAGTTAAAAATCACAGCATCACCAGACTGTCCTAGGAACTTGTGCCTTAATGATTCAGAATCATGATGTTGGAGAGCTGCCTGGTTGCAGACTCAAGAACCATCCATTTCTGCCATGATCCAGACCCAGCACCTGCTTCTCCCCAAATAATCCATTCTGAGCAATGTCTCATGTAAAAACGTCTTGTCAGAGTAACCTAATCATAGTCAGGATCTGAGCTACAACTGAATCTCTTTTTTTAAATACATATTTAATTTATTTGTTTGACAGAGAGAGAGAGAGATCACAAGTAGGCACAGAAGTAGGCACAGAGAGAAAGGGAAGCAGGCTCCCCTACTGAGCAGAAAGCCTGATGCGGGGCTCAATTCCAGGACCCTGAGATCATGACCGGAGCGGAAGGCAGAGGCTTAACCCATTAAGCCACCCAGGCACACTTACAACTGAATCTTTAAGTATAGTTTTTAGCTTCTCAGCTGAGTCATTTCAGGAACATGTGCCAAGAAGGTGGTTAGAATAAACACTGAGTGAGCTTACCCACAGCATCGGTTGTATCTGTCACAACTGGTACGCAGAGGTCTGTGTCTTCCACAGTGAGCTAAGCAGAGCTCAGGTCATATGCAACAGTGTGTCAACATTCGTGGAAATAACGGGCTTCTGTTTCAAAACTACTTTGGACAATGATACTCACTAGGCAGATAATTAATGTTGAATGTTTAACCATTGTTTTGATGTCAAATTCTATCAGCATATTACAGAAATGGTATAATCATTCTTATGATTTGAAATGAGATTATAGATTTGCCACTCAATATGTAGGCTTTTTGTGATGCTCATCTTTATGATAGCACTTTTAAGAGAAGAGGTTCTGTTGCTGTGGAAAAATATCATCATCATGTGAACATCATTAAAACCTCTATGGGGTATATCTCCATACATAGAGGAAACAAGTATGCATGGCTTATTTTTAAACACAGCTAGTTATGTTCCTCAATATAGTGAAGGAAATACTCAGCATTATCCTCCAGAAAGTGAGTTTTCTCTTTTCTTTGCTCCTTAGCTCACTTTTTTCTGTAGCAATCAGAAATGATAAGATAGATAAGATGATAAGATAAGATAAGATAAGATAAGATGTTTAAAAATGTTGGAAGCTAATTTAAAGTTCAGGAAAGAAAAATATAATCCAGATCCCTTATTATCCTTAGTGACACAGTGGATAACTATAGTCTTATTTTTTCTGTAAGAAAAATAAATCACAGGGTGCCTGGGTGGCTCAGTCAGTTAAACATCTGCCTTCAGCTCAGCTCCTGATCCCGGGATCCTGGGATCAAGTCCCATGTCAGGCTCCCTGCTCAGCAGGGAGTCTGCTTCTCCCTCTTCCCCGCTCATGCTCTCTCATACTCACTCTCTCTCTCTCTGTCTCTCAAATAAATACATAAAATATTTTTAAAAAATAAATAAATCATCTTTTAAGTCCTCCTAGTTAAGTGCAAATCTAGAAAGACCCAAAATTCTAGGAAAATAATGTAACAAATACTTTCCACATGGGGTGTCTTAAAATTGTGAATACCGTATATACACTGTAAGACAAATGCCACAGTGAACCCCTTTCTGCTTATTACCTATCTTCAACAATGACCAATATTCTGCTGTCCTTCTCAACTAGGCCTTCACCTTTTCCCTACCTCCATGTGACTTAGGTTTATGGTTATTTGAAGTTAGATTTACTACACTGAAATGTGCAAACATTAACTATACAATTTTGTGCATTATTTATACCCATGGAACTACCAGCATGAGCAAGATACAGAATATTTGTGTGACTCTCAAGAGTTCCCATGTACCCTTTGTCATTCCTCCACCCTCCCCCAAGTAACCAGATTCACATTCTATTGCTATAGATTAATTTTTCCTGTTTAAGAATTTCATATTAATGTATATTAATCACTTCATTTGGTTATAAGCCACTCATATATCTTCCTTCATGAAATATCTTTCAAATATGTCACCCATATAAAAAGTTGTTTTGGGGGCATTGGGTTAAGTGTCCAACTCTTGGTTTCGGCTCAGGTGATGATCTCAGGGCCTTGAGATCCAACCCTACATCTAGCTCCACATTCAGTGGGGAGTCAGCCTGAGATTTGCTCCCTCTGCCCCTCCCCCTTTCTCTTTCAAATAAGTATAGAAAATCATAAAAAAATAAATAAAAACTTGTCTTCATATTGTTTAGTTTTCTTCTTAATCTATTCCAGATGCAATGTTTGTTAGATACATTTTGCAAATACATCCTTCCAGTATATGGTTCATGTAGAGATGTCTTTTAAAGATTGAAATTTTAACTTTTGACACAAGTCTAATTTCTGTTCTTGCATGATTGTTACAACTGCGTCTTGACTAAAAATTGTTATCTCAATCCAGGCTATAAAGATACTTTCCTCTATTTTCCTCTAACTGCTTTGTAGTTTCGGCTTTTATACTAGTTTTTGATCCGTCTGATATTATTTTTGTGTTTTGTAGGACATAGGGATTGAGGTTCAATTTTTTTCTCATGAATACCTGGTCATTCCACTCATTCACTGAAAAGATTGCCCTTGCCCCACTCAATAAATTCCTCTGAAGTGTTTGTGGCAAGGCCACTGTGGGTCTCCTTCTTAACTTTCTTCCACACATTGCCAAACTATGACTCATGGCCTCAAACTAATAACAGCTGATACAATTTCAATTAAAAAAAAAAAAGTAGTAGTAACAGATATCTCATACTTTAGGCCTACAAAACCTATAATATTTAATATATGGCCATTTACGAAGCTGGGCAATCCTTGGTCTACTCCGTTCCAGTGATTCATTTGTCTTCTCCTTTGCCAATCTCTCCTATTTCTGTAGCTTTATGGTACAAACTGAATTAGACAGTACAGGGCCTCCAGCCTTAATCTTCCTTGCCAAGACTGTTTTGTCTATTCTAGGTCATTTGTGTTCCCATAAAAATTTTTAAATCAGTTTATTAATTTCTATAAAAATCTTGCTGAGATTATAATTGAGATTTCATTGACTCTATAAATACATGAGTTATATTGACATCTGAAGAATATTGAATTTTCAAACTATGAACATGGCCTGGCTCACTATTTGTGTAGATTTTCATTACTTGATTTCAGCCGCCTTGGGTAGTTTTCAGTGTTGAGGTTCTATCAGTCTTTGGTTAAGTGTGTTCCTAAGTACTATATACTTTTTGGTGATATTGTCAGTGACATTTTTTATACGTTAGTTTTCCAATTTCTTCTATTTATAAGATTTTCCATATCTTATTCTTTTAAAGATTTTATTTATTTATTTGACACAGAGAGAGACAACAAGAGAGGAACACAAGCAGGGAGTGTGGGAGAGGGAGAAGCAGGCTTCCCACTGAGCAGGGGCCCAATGTGGGGCTTGATCCCAGGACCCTGGGACAGGACCATGTCCTGAGCCGAAGGCGGACACTTCAACGACTGAGCCACCCAGACCCTGATTTTTGAGTTTTCCTCGTCTTATACTTTTGAACATTTACCTTGTGTCTTGAGACCATATTTAACTTCCTTATAAGTTCTACTAGTTATTTTGATGAGTCTTTAAGATTTTACATATAAATAATCAACAACAGTTTACTTCTTCCTTCTTGAATCTAATGTCTTTCCTTCTTTGCCTTTCTTGTGGTGGGGAGGATTCACTGATTGGAGGCTCTTACCACCTTGTAGGTGTCATTGTTTTGTTTTTAAAATGTTATTGGGGTGCCGGGTGTGTGTGTGTGTGTGTGTGTGTGTTTGTGTGTGTGTGTGTATTTTTTTTTAATCTTTAAAATTCTGCTTCTCAGATTAAGGAAATTACCTTCTTACTAGTTTGCTGAATTTTTTAATACTGATGGGTATATAATTTTGATTAAATGAATTTTCTATGTTGGTTTTTTCCTCCTTCATTCTTTTAATACATTTTGATTTATTTCAGTTGTGAAACTAGCCTTCCATCACTGGTATTAAAACATGTTGGTCATGGTGTATTATCCATTTTGTATATTGCTGAATGTGATCTGCTATATTTTTCTAATGATTTTATTATTAAATATTTTTGCCTTTAAAGTAATGAGGATGTTAGCTTATGTATCTTTCCTTGCTGTATCTTTGTCAGGTTTGGTATCCTAACACAAGATGGGGTAGGTGTCCTTCCCCTCCATTTTTTGTAGGAGTTTGTTTAGGATTATTTCTTCTTAACTCATGAAGAATTCTATCTCACTGTTTGACAGAATTAGCCAGTAAAGTCCTCCAGACTGGGAGGTTTTTGTTGTTGTTGTTGTTGTTTGTTTGTTTGTTTTGTTTTGTGGAGTAGCTTTATTTTAAAAAATTCAATTTCTTACCTGATGAAATGAGTAGTTGGTGTTATATGCAACTAATGAAACACTAAATTCTACTGCTAAAACTCATAGTATACTATATGTTAATTCAATTTAAATCAAAAAATGAAAAATAATTCAATTTCTTTGATAAATATAGAGTTATTCATATTTTCTGTTTTACCTTGTCTTTTTTTGGTAAATTTCATTGTTTGAATCATATATTGGCAGAAAGTTGTCATGACGATCTCTTATTATTCTTTTAATGTTTCTAGAGGTTCTAGTAATAGCCTCTCCTTCATTCCTGATATTAGTTTATGTTTCTTTATTTTTTAACCTGCCTTATTAGTGATTTATCAATATTATTTTATAACTGTTTGGATCTTGATTTTGTCTGTTTCGTTTTTTGGTCACTATTGTTTGTTTTTATCACATTGAGTCCTGTTCTCAGGTAGAAGTATATCTGAGCAACCCTGATGGCAGCATCTAGAACTTTCTAGCTCAGTATGTAGAAGGCAAACTTGCATACTAATTAGTGACTCTGTATGTGGATTGAAGGAACTGGTTGCTAAGAATTTGAGCTGGAACCGATTAGGACACTAGAGCCCTGTGTTTAAGGTTGATCTTGGGTATTCATCTTTCTCTGAGAAATAAGGCAATTCTTGGAGTAAATTTGTATCTGAGGCTTTGCCTCAACCACAGCCCTCAAGACTGGAAGAAGGGACTGCTTTGCAGACCTTATCAGCTCTTCATTTCCCAGTGATGGGCATGTTCCGTCTGAGATTTTAAGTTCAACTTTGTCTTTGAGAAGCTGCCTTCTGCCCCCAAATGTGGTTTTCCTAAATCACTTTTTGCCTTGTGGGTGTTATCTTGAAACCTGGAAACCATCTAAGATGGGAGAACAGGAATTGAATGAGCTGATCCCCAAGTGGATTTGATGAATTTGACATGAGAGTCCTTCATTAAATAAAATACTAGGAAGTGATCAGCCTGGGCTCAGAGTTACTTAGTTTGGTGGAAGAGTCCAGCTCTGCTACTATAGGAAGCTCGTATTTCACTAAGATTGCATGCTCCAGACAGAACTCAGAAGTGACCAGCTGAACTGAAAAGGCCACCGTCAGGACTGCCCATGTCATACCTCTACCACCGACAGGCAGGGATGGAGGTGGACGTAAAAGCATCAAGTACTCTGGACCTCCAGCATTGTTGCTAACCAGGGACTCGGGCTGAATTGTGTTACTTGGGAAATGCAGTCAGCAAGTACGTTTTGAACACCTATTCTGTGCAACATTTTGTGCGACAGTGTAATTAGGAAATAAATTAATGGCTGGCTACATGATCACTACCTAAAAATTCAGTGATGTATTCCGAAATGAATTTGTTGTATCCAGGGCATCTTGCCTCTTCTCCCATTCTTTTATTATCGGCCTATATCCAAATCCATTCTTACTTTTGTGACCACTTTAACCAGATAACTTTTTTTCACCTTATAATTGTGATATAAAATATGAGTTATCATTCATGGCAATGTTCAAATATGATCAAATCACCATTTATTGAACTAAATCACACATAATTTGTGGTAACTTGGCAACAGCAGATAGAAGACATTTATTTTTCCTTTCTTAAAACTTGTCTTAACTTTAAAACATTTTACTGAATTTTACCCTGCATATGAACACATTGCATAAAACTTGGCGAGTTTTCATGAAATGTACATAACATTGTAACCAACACCCATGTCAGGAAGTGACTAAAGTCACATCCCTTCGTGATGCTCACTCTTTTTTTTTTTTTTAAAGATTTTATTTATTAATTTGACAGAGAGAGAGATCACAAGTAGGTAGAGAGGCAGGCAGAGAGAGAAGAGGAAGCAGGCTCCCTACTGAGCAGAAAGCCCGATGCGGAGCTCGATCCCAGGACGCTGAGATCATGACCTGAGCCAAAGGCAGAGGCTTTAACCCACTGAGCCACCCAGGCGCCCCGTGATGCTCACTCTTGCCTCCACTTGTAACCACTGACCTGATCTCTAGTCACAGCTGCGTTCCATCGATGCCATAACGCTTTGCATGTTCTCTGTGTCAGGCTTCTTTTGCTCAAAATTATGTTTGTGCAATTTATATGTGTTAATGTAACTCTGCATTCATGTCTTTGTTGTATATATTACCCTGTATGATTATAAAAATGAATGTATCTATCCTATTCAAGTTGTTTCCAGTCTGGGGTAAATAGAAATAATGCCACTATAAACACTCTCATTCGTGACTTGGTCTGTTGGGTATACACTTGCCAATAATACATATATATGTCATCAGATTTGCCTGTGTTCATGTCTAGTACTTGATGTCAAACTGTTTCTCAGAATCATTTTACAAATTTATGCTCCCATTAGTATTATGGAAACAGACCATTCTTGTCAGTACTTGCTAGAGGCAATCTTTTTAATATTGGGCATTTTGATAGGCACTTGTATTATATTACTGTAGATTTAATTTGCATTTCTATGATTTAAAAAATTGGCAGAATATCTTTCCGTATATTTATTGATGATGTAAATATCCTCCTTTGTGACATGTCTGTTAAGGTTTTTTTTCCATTTTGTTAACTACATGTTTTGTTTTGTTTTGTTTTGTTTCTTTCATTTTTCTTATTGAATTTTAATTCTTACCTGCTCTGGACATAAGATTTTGTCAGTATCATTCCAGGCACTGTTTGTTTTTTTGTTTTTTTTTTCATAATGTTATTAAAAGATAAATTCTTTCGGATCAATTCTTACTATTAATGCAGTGCAATTTCTCTATCTTTTCTTTGATTTAGTGCATTTTGTTTTCTGCTCAGGAAGTTTTTACCTCTCCCAAGATCTTGAAAATATTCTGTCATCATCTAGAAGTTTTCTCTTTTGTCTTTCACATTTATGTCTATAATCTTACCATGTTTTGTGCTTTTGTGAGGTAGTAGTCCAGTTTTGTTTCTTTTAAATACCCAGTTTCAACTGCTCAGCATTGTGAATCCTGTATAACTGAGTCTCTTCCTAGACTCTGTTTTCTTTTTTTGAAGATTTGATTGATTGATTGATTGATTGATTTAACAGAGAGAGTGCATGAGAAAGCACAAGCAGGGGAGGGGCAGAGGGAGAAGCAGGCTCCCCACTGAGCAGGAAGCCTAATGTGGGGCTCATCCCAGGACTCTAGGATTATGACCTGAGCCAAAGGCAGAAGCCTCACCAACTGAGCCCCCGGCGCCCCTCGACTCTGTTCTGTTCTAGTTGACCGTCTGTCATCCATAGGCCTGTTGTCATGTTGTCTTCATGACCATGGCTTTAGAATGCACATTGATGCTTAGCATTGCACTCTGCCAATGTCATTGGTTTCTTCAAGCTGATCTTAGGTGGACTTGGCACCTTGAAATTTCACTCAAATTTCAGCTCACTTCAGTTTATTCACAATTTCTGGGATATTTATGGGGAATGGGATTCAATGTATTGATTACTTTGAGAAAATGGTAACATCTTTGAGTTTTTCAATCTGTTCATATGACGTATCCCTCCATTTAGATTTCTGTAATTTCTCTCATCCATGTTTTTATTTATTTATTTACAGGTATTAAATGTATTCTTTGCATTGATTGCTAGGTATTTGGTGTTTTGGATGCTATTAAAAACAGTATCAGCTTTAGTATTTTGTTTGTCTCTCAGATGTTAGAATAGGGAGTTATTTTCTGTGAAGCTGCTTCTACCTGTATTTTTGGTTTTATAACTGTTGTTGAAACACTGAAAACATAATTAACTTAAAATGTCTTTCTTACTAAATATACAATGTATTCCCTATTTTTCTTGCCACAAATCACTCATTTCCCCCCCAAAATTCACATGCAATGTTTCTTTGTAAGGTGATGTTCAAGTCATCATTATTCTATAATTCTATAACATAGACACAGAAAAACATTCAAGGGGAGTGGCCATCAGAGTTTAATTTATTTTCATACAGAGCAAGGCTTTAGCATAGAATAGAGGAGAAAGGAATATGTGAAAGGCAAAATACATCTCCAAGAACTAAAAGAACTTTATTGTTTCCCTTCTATTTTTCACAAATGTGACTAAATATATGTAACTTCTTAATTATCAAGTGTTTCAGGTACACTTGTCCTGCACTGAAAATCACCAACTGCTTCTAAGAACCAGATTCTCACTAACTGTGTATAGCCATTACATTCTCTATAAACTATATGAAAAATACATGATTTCTATAAATATCAGAAAGAATTCAACTCACTTTTATTTGTATGAAATGTTCTCTCTCTCTCCCTCTCTCTTCCTCTTCAGTGATATTTTTCTGGCAGAATACTGGAAGAAATATGGACTCAGAGTTAATTTTATTTGTTTGTCATCTAGTCTTTGTCATGGGAATGGCACTTTGATGATGAATAATTAATTTTTAATTAATTTTCACTATGCAAGAATAACAAATCATATTAGACTCATACTGCCGCCTTAGTGAGGAAACTAGAAGAGTACATAGTATTCAGAATATTAATTTATGATGCATATTCATAGCCTAATCATATATGGACCAAACATTTGGTTTAACTGAAGATGACTTATATGTTGCATATGATGTGATGGAAATATAAACATTTTCTGACTATCAATTGATGGTGAAATTCATAGTGAAATAATTAGGGCTAACATCATGAAAATCAAATAGAAAAGATAGAAGGGGCTATATCCATATTTGTTAATGGAACAGGAAAGTATCATCCATTTTTATAATTTTCATCATAAAGCTATCTGGTAAAAAAAATTATTGTTAAATTAGGGTTCATGTTACCTACTGGATTGGAGAATCACTAGCTTTTACTGGTCATTACCTTCATATTCCTTTCTTTAGATCATTTTGTTAGTACTGTTCTTTAATCAAATGAATACTCCTATCCGAAATGCATTAAACATATAAGACTTGTAAGGTTTAATGGAAATCAACCTTATTAGTTCTGCCATGAATATCACTTTGGGGGCCTGGTTCTTCCTGGTTACTTTGGATTGTGGGGTTTGATGACTTTTCTTTTTTTTTTTTTGATGACTTTATTCTTCTCTGCCTGTTTCTCCAACTTGCTGAATACTGTTTTCCACCTCTTCAGATTTGACTCTCTGAGAGGCAGGAGAGGTAACGAGGAAGGAAGTGTCCTACCTAGTTTTGGCTACATCTGAGAACCACTCTAGGACCATTTTGGTAGATTCTTTGGAGGCTCCCAACTTTGGATAGTTCCTTCAAGCCAGTGCGCTCTGCGTGTGGCTGCTCACCGTTCCGTTGCTGTGGATAAGGTTGCACAAGCCCAGCATCTCATTCCTTTGGTGGCTTTCTGGGCTGGACCTATGATCTTCTCATTCTTTCTCTGTGGGTGGCCAACATCTGGCATCAGGAAATACACACTTCGATCCATCTCTAATTGGAATGCCCAGGTACCTCCCAACGGCCGCCTTTGATGTCTTCCAAAAGCCCTTTATCTAGACCTTCACCCTAACCTTAAATATGGCCAACCACTAGCCAGACACCAGTCAGCTGGTTTCTCTGAACCACACTAATTCAGCTCTCAGACATCTCCTTGAGCACTTGTCATCTAGCTTGTGGGGAGCACCATCAGTTTGATTCCTTACTCTTGAGAGGTTGGACCCACCACACATTAATATCCTCTGCCTTTCAGATCTTCATTTCCAGCTCTCAGAACTTCCTGGCACCCAAGTGCTCTTGACCTTTTCAAAAAATGCCTCATGTGAATGGATTTTATCACTGCCCATTTTATACCTAGGCCATAATATATTGGCTATCATTGGCAAAATTATATTGTACATAAAATTGATAGAAATGGGAATTGTAGTCATTGTTCCGGAGCATCCTTGGGGATACTTCTCAAGTGATGAGGTTTGTCTTGAGATGCAGAGGCTTTCACAATTCCAGCTTCTATGACATAACACATCTCAGGAGGACAGTGTAAATCATTTACAGATTTTAATACTATTTCTGTGTTGAAAGGTATAACAAAAATTGAAACAAAACAAGTTTTAAAAATGATAAGCATTCTTTCTCTTCTTAGGAATAAATTTGAAAATTACTTTTGATTACTTTCTATGTGTACAATCTGGTTATTGGAGTCAAAAATAAAGCAAGTGATGTGGAACTCAATCTGACATTGAAATAGTTACTTTAAAAATCTCACCATCTGATTTCTGCCTGAGCTAAGACTTAAAAACTATTTCTAGTAAGCAATGAATAAGACATTTTCAGGAATAACAAAAATTCATACTTACAACCAACTTAGATATTCAGATTGATATTGTAAAACCTGACTCAGCTGAATATTTGAAATAGAAGAGGCAATGAATCTTGGACAGGTCACCATGAAGTCTGCCCTTAACTTTCAAGAACCTAGGGAATTTTGTACAATGACTTTCAGATTATCTTAATTTTCAAAGGTCTAAAATCTTATTAATAATAACTAAAATGTCTGTTTTGCACAATATCCACAATACATTTATACTAAAGGAACATCATCATACCCAGTACATTTAGAAAAACTCTATAAATACAAAAACTGTTATTTTTCATACCTTGATACGAAAGGCGAGGTTTGATGTATATACTGTTTATAGAAACCTATATTTGAATTTTAGTTTACTTTTTGTGATCACTTTGCTTTTTTTTCCCCATAATATGAAAACAGTATCCAAAATGGAACCTGATTCCGAAACAAGTCTTGACTCACTAAGGTTCTATCAAAGAAAAATCATGCTGTGCAGAGTTAAACAGTCAAGGAGGACCTATTGCAATAGGGGAGAGAAACTGAACCCAACTCTTTTGAAACAAAGGACAAGGGAGTTTTTACACTGGGATAAACACTAGTGGGGAAGTACCAAAGGAAGGGGATACAGCCTGTGTGGTTAGGGCCTCTGTGTTTGCTAAGTGTTGCTCTGGGGAGTTAGGTCCTATTTTCCCACAGAGACTGGGAGACAGAGGCACTATCTTTCTTGGTGGTTATGTCTCAAGGTGATGGCTGCTGAGATAGGCATTCTTGGGTTGTAAACCCAGCAAAAGGCTGGAGAAAATTTACATCTTAAATTGGCAGAGGAGGACTTTAAAGTTGGAAGGTTTCTAAAGTTAAATGCTCTAGAAGAGAAGTCAGGGCCTTGAGTCAGGAAGAAAGCTACCTAAGTGTGGTCTCCTTGAGGGGAATGGAAATACTAAGGCTATCTTGGTCAGTGCAGCTTTTTATTGTGACTCAGAAGCAATTATGGAGGAATGCAGAGATGCACCCTATATTGCAGAAGAAAATTACCTAAAATACACTTACAAATCATGAGACAAGGAAGAATAGAAGAAAATGACCTAAAATACACTTAGAAATCATGAGACAAGGAAGAATAGTGCATAGATCCTTCTCTTTCAACTTCCTTTGTAGGACTGTTTTTCACTATAGGGATATTTGGAAAGAACATACTGGAAAAGAGGCTTCTCATATCCGTACTTGGGTTCAAATTCTCCATTACTTAAAATCATATTCTGAGCTAGGAACATCATCTTTCTATCAGTCTGAGTGTCCCCTAATGCTTAGGTTTTAATAGGATCTATCTGGGAGTAACATAAACAGTATTTTAACCTATGTCTCTGCCCTTTCTTACTTTGCGTTTGCACACTAATTTCCAGAATTTAAAAAGTGGCATTTCCCTCCCCCCATATTTCATGTGAACTTTTTTTTTTAAGATTTTATTTATTTATTTAATAGAGAGAGACACAGCGAGAGAGGGAACACAAGCAGAGGGAGTGGGACAGGGAGAAGCAGGTTGCCCGCCGAGCAGGGAGCCCAATGCAGGGATCAATCTTAGGACCCTGGGGTCACGACCTGAGTCGAAGGCAGGCGCTTAGTGACTGAGCCACCTAGGCGCCCCTCATGTGAACTTCTAACAGGAAACTGATTTTCAGAATTATAAGGGGGGGGCGCCTGGGTGGCTCAGTTGGTTAAGCATCTCTTTGTTTTCATTTCAGGTCATGATGTAATGGTCCTGGGATCAAACCCCATGTCAGGTTCAGTGCTCAACGTGGAGTCACTTGACATTCTCTATCTCCCTCTGACCCTCCCCCTGTTTTCCCTGTCTCTAAATAAATAAATAAAATTGTAAAAAATTATAATGAAAATGTATCAAAAAAGAGAAAAAAAGCAGTGTTCAAAAGAGAATGAAGTAAAGTGAACTCTGTGTTAATATCACTATTCTCTCAGCAGGAAAATACTAAATACACATATTGGTTCAATAAATTGGTTCAATAAATGTCTCCTCTCAACACACATGCACAGACATGCATACCCATCCACACACACACGCACACTTTCGTATAACCCATCTACAATGATATGTTGAACATTTATATGACAAAAGGAATTAAGTAACCTTATGGGACTTAATGAATCACATCATAAGCATGAATAAATACATTGAAAATGGGGTACTCATCTATTATTCCAAGATAGAAAAACATATTGTAAGACAGCATGTTTTGTATAAATCATATCTTTATAGGTATCTACATGTGTGTGATATTCAGATATTCAGAACAAAGCTAAAAGCAGTTTTTTCCTTTTACTTAAGTGAATCTTCTAAGAAATCTACATACCATTGTGATATGTATTGTGATATCAGATATCATACAAGAATATGAAGATGAATGCAATTCACATAATTTATGGCAGTAATTCTCTCTTTTTTTAAAGATTTTATATGTTTATTTAAGAGAGAGTGAGGGAGAGAGAGAGAGCAGGAGCAGGAGGCAGAGGCAGAGAGAGAAGCAGACTCCCACTGAGCAGGGAGCCTAGCAAGGGACTGGATCCCAGGACCCTGAGATCATGACCTGAGCCTAAATCGAGAGTCAGTCACTCAACCAACTGTGCCACCCAGATGCCCCTTAATTTTCTTTAATATCTGTTCATATATTGTTGTGTGTGGCAGCTATGTTCTCATTACAGTGTTGCAGTGTATAGATTCCAGACTTTCTTATCCATATTTTCATTTCCTTTCTTTTTTTTATCTCTTTTTTCTTCTACTTACTTGCCCTCCCTCTCTCCCCTCTCCCATTCCTCTCTCCCTCTTTCCCTCCCACCTTCCTCCCTTCTTTCCTTTATTCCATCCTAAAACATGCATTAAGCCAAACTGTACTAGTGTAATACTAGGTTTCATGATGAATACAAAATATACTTTAGAACAGTTTCGTGCATCAAAATTGGGCAACCTAGAAGCTGCAATGACCTGTGCATTAATAGCTCCAGGTTTGTATATAATAGGAGCATTGACAGTTGTGTTAAAGTATCTATTTATGATCTCTCTTCAAGGAAGTAAGGGAGATTTTTATACTGAAAATATGAGGTAAAGCTTGAGGAAGAAAGGGACATTTGCATGGATGAAAGTGGTGGATAGAGTATTGTTTCGAGGTCTTGCAATAAGAAAATGCAGATTTTATTTTAAAGATCACATGAAGGTCGTCCAGTTTCATTTAAAAAGTTTGTGAATGGGAATACATGTGAAAGACATAAAGCTTGAAAAATAAGCTGATGGCGGGTGATCTGAGTAATATATTTTCCTATATCTCTTTGTCCTAGTTCACCAACAAATCTGATATTCTTGCTGTGTATTCAATTTCAGGTAGTCCCTACTGTTTCCCTTGTTTTCATGGTGACCATTAAGTTCCTGAGTGTCTCCCCCAACAAATAATGTGTTACGTGCTAAGAACTTGATAGTGCCTCATGCTGTTATATCTATTTTACCAGAGATATTCCTGAGAAAGAAACTGTCACCCCACAATGCAGTAGTCCAAATGACACATGTTTCAATGTCTATAGTGTAACAATCAGGGAAACTGTTAACTTACCCCATTCAATAAGCATATACGTTGTCTGCCTTTACTTACAAATTGGCCAGACCTCCTAGTTCTAGTTTGAGTAGAGCAAAGAGTTTGCTCATAGTTTGCAGGTAGTGAGGCTGATTTTATACAGATTTTAAATATAGAGATTTACAGAGTGAATCTAAATCCAAGTGGAAATGAGCCAAACATCTTAAATTAATTAAAGTGCTCTCAGAACTTAAAAACTATATTAAGCATCTCAATCACATACTGATGATAAAACTTTGGGATGCACTTTGCTTAGCTGTACCCTGGCTGGATGAGAAAGCTTTCTCATTTTGCAACAATGCAAGTTTTTTGACAGGCATCTCATTATGTTTTATAAGGAAACAAGAGTGAGAGAAATGACTTTGTATGCTGTGTCATTATTTTTTGTATTAAGTCAATTTGGGGAACATAAGAGATTACAGAGGGAGAGAAGAGTAATATATTTATAGAATGGCTAAGTTCATAGAGAAAAAACTTCCCTCATTTTTAGCCTACTGCTGTTTTCTCCTCCACGCAGTAAGATAACATTTCTGCCTAGTCAAAACTTTTAAGGAAAGAGTGAGATTCATAACAGATCTGTGAATAATCACTATTACATTAAGGAAGTGAGAACTCCATTCATGCCTCTTCATGTCCTTCTCAGCCACAATACCATCATGCTGACAACACATCTCATAGTCCTTTGAGTTATGAAAGGAAAATTTTTGTTTAGATTTCTTCCTTTGTCATCTCTCACTCTGACTGTCCCCGGTCTTCCTCCCACCCACCTTCCCTCCCTGCCACATCCCCCAACCCCATCACCTGTACATGTGTTTGTATATATGTCAGCTCTGACTCCTGAATTCTCATAATCTGTTCTACTTAAAACATGGGATGTTCAGCTATAGGTTTAAGGCTTAGAGAGAAGGAAATTCCTCCTGTTAATAGCAGGATTTTCCAGTATTGAATGTGTTCCTTAGCTTGAAGTTAAAGAAGATGTTTAAAAATGGAATGGGACCCCTTGGTGTCCAGAGACAGCAGTGGTAGCAATGACATTCATCCATGTCTCAGATGTGAAGAGGAGACATGAGATAAGAAAACTATGTAGGATTTAAGAGGATTCAAGAAACAACTTGAATAGGATGGGTGCATTCATTTTAATAATCATACAGCGAATGAGACAGAATCACTTAGTATGTACAGTTCATTCTGAACATCTGTTCCATGGTCTTCTAGGCTTCTGTGATGTTGGGGTCATTGTTCAAGCAGAACATGCATAGGCTGAGGGTAAGGAGCATAAATTATTGTATAACGTGAGTAGTCTTGAGTAGCATCTTTGACTTATGAGTTCCTGAGCCCTGTGTGGTCCTCCTATAAATGAAGCTAATAAAGAAATGAAAATGTGGCTTAGTATATACCTCTGTCATTCATTTCTTGGATTTTCTCCTCATATAATTACTACTAGCCATAGAGCGTTATACAAATAACTTCCAAAGTTAGTTGCATATGTTTACAACTGAACGATGTTTAGTGTCACATATGTTACAAAAAGTGGCATTGTTGTAATTTTGTAAAAATTAAAATAGTACCTTGGAGATACATAAACATGGATATGCTCGAGTTGCCGTGAGTCTGGTGAGAGTATACGGAAGTTATCACTCAGCCTAACAGCGTCCCAAGGGTGAATGGTATGAGCTGTGAGCTCAAACGCCGTCAGACCCTCCCACCCCATCATTCGCTACCGAATACGATTGTACTGGTGCTGTCCCACATCTCTGTGCACACAAGCTTCTGTTTCCTGTCCTCTAGAGCAAGCATCTTCAAAAGCAGGACTCTTCAGCCTTATATTTATTTTTATTTTTTTTAAAGATTTTATTTATTTATTTGACAAACAGAGATTACAAGTAGTCAGAGAGGCAGGCAGAGAGAGAGGGAGGAGGAAGCAGGCTCCCTGCTGAGCAGAGAGCCCGATGCGGGGCTCGATCCCAGGACCCTGAGATCATGACCTGAGCTGAAGGCAGAGGCTTTAACCCACTGAGCCACCCAGGCGCCCTTCAGCCTTATATTTAAACCACAGCTTCCTGCAGTGGAGCTGGCTTTTCTTTTTGGGACTCAGGTTCATAATTCTAGGATGGCACCCTCTGATTGGTCACCCTGTGCCAGACACCCAGATGATTCCGTGAATATTGGACCATGTAAAGATGTGGGAGAAAAGCGTACCTCACTGTTAAATCCGTTCTGTTGTTAAACTCTGCATTTCAAACTGTTTTGACAAAAGGCTGTTTGCACATAGAAGTTTGTTTCTAATAATACATGGGAGTGGGTGTATACACATGTTCATTTCTCTTAAAAAAGCAAATACAGTTTCCCCCATACTGGCTCTCCATTATACACACGCACGTGCATGCACATGTGCACACACACGTGCCCCCTAATGCACATGAGCAGGAATTTATCTGCAGTCTGAACCTGGAATAAAATCATTGTCTTACAGAGAGGATGAGATGCACCATGTCCTGATAGCTATGGAGCTTGTGCTGAGGGCCATTTCTAACAGAAACCTGGGCAGATCCAGGATACACCTTGCTACACACCACGTAAGAATTCTTAGAGCAGGAACACTCGGGTGGCTCAGTCCTTACGTGTCTGCCTTCGGCTCAGGTCATGATCCCAGAGTCCTGAGATCAAGTTCTGCATAGGGCTCTTTGCTCAGTATGGAGTCTGCTTCTACCTCTCCCTCTGCCCCTCCCCCTGCTTTTGCCCCCACCCCCTTCTGTTAAATAAATAAATAAATAAATAAATAAAATCTTTAATTTAAAAAAGGAAGAATTCTTAGAGAAGGTAAAAACACAGGATGGCTTTGATATGTATCAGGATTTGAGAAGCTTTTTGAATTGTTTTGTGCTTAGCATAATTTTGCTTTTCAAAAAGTCTGGTTAGTACCTGGCACCGCAGCCACAACAGCGACAACAACAAAACAGGAAAAAATGATGTGGTGCTTAACTGTATTCATGTTTCTTTTTTTGGTTTTGTTTTAAGATTTTATTTATTTATTTGACAGAGAGAGAGAGCACAAGCAGGCAGAGAGGCAGGCAGAGAGAGAGGGGGAAGCAGACTCCCCGCTGAGCAGAGAGCCCGATGCAGGGCTTGATCCCAGGACCCTGAGATCGTGACCTCAGCCGAAGGCAGAGGCTTAACCCACTGAGCCACCCAGGCGCCCCTGTATTCGTGTTTTACATTTGTTCTTCTGGTAGATTTTCAAATGAACAAAACAGCACATAATAGCATAAATGAGAATTGATGTAGAAAGAAAAAAATAAAGATGGCGATAAGATGGAGTAAAACTTGAGGCTCAGAAAATGCATATTATGATAATAGTTTCACCCATTAGTGATAAGATATCCTTCTAATTCTGAGCTTTCTGATAACCAGTAAAAAAAAAAAAAAAATTTCCAGGGACACCTGGGTGGCTCAGTGGGTTAAGCATCTGCCTTCGTCTCAGGTCATGACTCAGGGTCCTGGGATCGAGTCCCTCATTGGGCTCCCTTCTCAGTGGGGAGTCTGCTTCTCTCTCTCCCTCTGCCTGCTGATCCCTCTGCTTGCTGATCCCTCTGCTTGTGCTCTCTCTCTCTCTATCAAATAAATAAATAAAATTTTAAAAATTAAAAATAAGTATTTCCAGGGGCACCTGGGTGGCTCAGTGGGTTAAAGCCTCTGCCTTTGGCTCAGGTCATGATCCCAGGATCCTGGGATTGAGCCCCTCCTCAGGCTCTCTGCTCAGCGGGAAGCCTGCTTCCTCCTCTCTCTCTGCCTGCCTCTCTGCCCACTTGTGATCTCTGTCTATCAAATAAATAAATAAAATCTTTAAAAAAATAAGTATTTCCTGCCAGATTTCAAAATGTCTGTATGTTTAAAATAAATCCAGTACTTAAAAAAACTAATTCCTAATGGACTATAGAGGAATTAGCCCAGAAGGAAACACCAAACCTGCTGGAGGGAACAAAAACGTAAGAGTACGCTATCTGTGGTGTGTTATATGGTCTGTATGTGCTATGTTCCTGGAGAAGAAGGTCCAGGTAGAGGGCTGAGGACCAATCTGTTAAGTTGAGAGTGTGCCTCAGAGATTGGAGAAATAATTTGCAGGCCAGTGGCTGAAAGGACAAAATTAAACTGGACATTTTAGTACAATATAAGGCTTTGGCTTTTATTTTTCAGGGACATTGGGAGCCACTAGGGAGTTTTAAGCTGACTTATGTTCTATGTTGTGTTGAGAATAGACTGAAACAGAATAAGGTCTAAAACAGAAAGATTATGTAGGAATTCAATGCAAGATATAATATTCGCCTAGACCAAATTGGTAACAATAAAGAGAATAAAAAAATCAAACCTGGATATATTCTATGTATAATAATATTTTCTCACAAACTGGATATGAGGCATGAGGGACATTGAGTCAACAATGACTAATAATGATTCTAGCTGGAAACATTGGAAAGAAGGAGTCTCTTGTGACTGACATGAGAAAGACAATAAGAGGAGTAGGCATAGAAGTGTTTGGAAGGATCCAGAGCTCATTTTGATCAGATTCTGTTGGATTTGCTTAATAGTCATCTGAGTGGAGATGTGGAGGAGGAAGTTAAGTTGTGTATGCTTGGTCCTGGAGTGACCTTGGACTGGAGATTTAATTTGAGAGTCATGAATCAAGGGTGGAGATGGCATGGAATAAGACCATCAGAAAGAATGAAGATATATAAAGAAATAAGGATGAAGAAGTAGGGTAGACTGAGAGGGGACGAACAATGATGTAGAAGTGAGTCTGAAGAATATGGTGTCCTAAAAGGTAGGGGATGGGTGATCCAGAGGGGAACGTGATTGTGAGAAATATTGCTGATAAATGAAGTTGAAGGTTGAGGACTGACTACAGAATTTAACAACAGGGAGGCCATCCTAGACAAGAGCTGTTTTAAGGGGACATTGAAATAAAGCCCAACTGAAATATATTCAAAAGCACATAAGGACAGATTATGGAAGAGGGAATGTGAGCTCTTCTTTTGAGGAGTTACTCTGTGAAGTGAGAATTCTCCAGTTACTAACAGCCATGTAATATAATGGGCATTCCATTTTGAGTGTGCTTTCATTAGATCAACACCATTTTCATCAGCTATGAGAGCAAGTGACTTTTATGGGGGCCCCATGGTCATGTTGTAGAGGGATTTGCCAAGGGCTGAGAGGAAGGATTTCCTAAGGTGAAGAAGATCCCCCATGTGGTCAGCAAGGAGTTTTCGTCCAAAAGGGGGTCCATCTAACTTATTCTCTAAAAAGATGAGCCCATTGCCCTACTCAGGAGCAGGTCCTGAACTCAGCCAAATGGGAGTCCTCAGTGTCATTCCCTTGAGAACATTGAGACAGTTTTCATGGTAAGCTAAGAGTTCTCTCCTAATTAAAAAAAAAAAAAAAAGAAGAAGAAGAAGAAGGAGAAGGAGAAGGAGAAGAAGAAGAAGAAGAAGGAGAAAAGGAAAGGTAGATAAGCAGACTGCTAAATGGAATATTGTACATTCTTATAGAAGAACCTAATGAGTTTATTTTTTTAATATTTATGGCATATTCAAGCAAAATATTGTAGGATTATAGAATCTTACAAGTACTGTCAGAAGGATCTAAATTTGTGAGTGTAACTTTTATTGCCCACAATAGACTCTTGTTCTTTTTTTTTTAAAGAGTAATTTATTTAATATTTTATTTATTTGCTTGAAAGAGAGACCATAGGCAGTAGGAAGGGGCAGAGGGAGAAGCAGACTCCCCAGTTAGCAGGGAGCCTGACATGGGGCTCAATCCTAGGACCCTGATATCATGACCTAAGCGGAAGGCAGATGTTTCACTGAGTGAGCAACACAGACACCCCTTATAGAGTACAATTTAATTACTTTTAATATCTTCATTGAGTTGTACAACCATCACCACAATCAATTCTAGAAAATTTTCATTACCCCAAAAAGAAACACTGTACTCCTTAGTAGACTTTTGTCCTTTATAGAATCTAATAAATTTGTTTTACTTAAGCTGGGCTTAGAAAGATATTTGCAGTTCTGACAGTGGAAAGAAAGAGGTGAAAGCAAAGCACGTATAATGAAAAGTAGATGAATCAGAGATGATTTTACATGGACACATAGATCAAACTTCCACTAATGTCAGTCACCCCAGCCTTGCCATACCCCATACTAGATAGTCCTTACTATACTAAGCCTAGCACTCAGATTTTTTTTTCACAAATTCTTTCTTATTTCTACTTGAATCCATGTTCCACAATTAACTGCTCTTTTATTCTTTAAACACGATGTATTCAGGAGAGATGGCCTTGCTCTGTGGTAGACAAGTGTGTAGACATAGATGTTTACCCTTCACACCCAGTCTCCACCTGCATGGTGTGATGTGAGTTATATCCGGAGGCTCTTGAGCCCTCTGGATTGCTGGTGGTTGACACCAATATGCAAGAAATGGAGGAAGAGGGAAGAGTAAGTGCCAGGTATGGTCTCTTGCTCCATACCCAGCCTGGGTGTCTTCTTCTCTAAGTATGGCCCTCACATTCTCCTTTTGGCATCTGTTTTTTGTTTTATTCTCTGGTGACTTTTTCTTTGCATATCTCTTGTTTGTTTCAGTGTATGACATTACCCCTTGTAGTTTCCTTGTATCTGCCCACACCTCTGTCAAGCAGTCCTTTGCTAAATCCACATTAGATTAGCTTAATTTGAGGGTGATATCTTCTTCCTGCCAGTATGCCAACTAATACAGTAATTGGTGCTTGAATTATCCCCAAGAGAAAAGAAACTTGAAATGAGAGTCTTGGATTGCACTGTGCATATATTTGAGAAGTCAGGGCTAATCTCCGTTCCTGGTGTTGGGAGCTCCAAACAGCATATGGTTCATTCACGCTAAGGATGGCATGGCAATTATTCAAATTAGCATCTGTAGTAGCCTGAGATGACAAGCAGGTGTAGAGTTTTGGGCAATCAAGTGGCTGAAGCATTTAATTACTATGGCAACAGTAGTAATTATAATTACATTTGGTTTTTCTGGACAACTCAAGAATATATACATAGGGAAAAATGTGGAATTAACAGCCATGAAATACCATAAAAATACATGTGGAGAACAAGAAGGTCTTCACAGCAGCTTTGAAGGAAGCTTATATCTTTTTTTAATTGTATATGTTTCAGAGAGATTAAGTTTTTTTTTTTTTAAGATTTTATTTATTTATTTATTTATTTGACAGAGATCACAAGCAGGCAGAGAGGCAGGCAGAGAGAGAGGAGGAAGCAGGCTCCCTGCTGAGCAGAGAACCCGATGCGGGGCTCAATCCCAGGACCCTGAGACCATGACCTGAGCCGAAGGCAGAGGCTTAACCCACTGAGCCACCCAGGCACCCCCAGAGAGATTAAGTTCTTAATCCACTTAAATTTTCAACACATTCAGGTCTCTTAAGCTAACAAAATGGCACTGAATGGGAATAAGAGATGTGGAGATAATGAGATGGGAAAATGGTAAGGCTGAGAACACTGCACCTCTGAATTTCTTGGGTCCCTTTTGTCAATGAATTTAAACCCTTACCACCTCCCTAGGGAACCAGGCTTCCCCTTTTCAACAGACTTACACTGGCAGTTCCTAGTTTCTTCACAAGCTGGTGATGATTCTTCTTAGGACACACATCTACCCATCCCTTGTTGCCTCTAGACCCATAGGAAATTTCAGTTCCAGACATCTGAAACAGAAATAAGACAGGCTCCAACATGAGGCGGCCTGCACACCAGAATAGGTACAGGACACTGCCAAGCCCTGTTCACTGGGAGCCAGCCAGCATGGATGGGAGTGAACTCTAAAGGTGTTAGACAATGGAAAAGGAGATCTAAAACTTCCTGGCGCAGATTCCTTTTTAGGAGTGCACTCACCCTGGACTCAGGGTGTTGTGTGTTGTCTAGCATGCTGACAAGTGGTGTTAAGAGTCAGCTAGCTTGGATAATAGAAGCCTGGTCTCAAGGATAGCTTACACTCATTGAGGTCAAAATGTCGAACCTTCCCCAGCAGCTTATAAAACAGAGGTTCTCGATCATCACAGGGGTCAGAATAACACGGATGACTCTTAAAACAGATTCCCGAGTCTTGCGCTTCAGATTTACAATATGCTAGTCTGGGGTGAAGGCACAAACATATGTTCCTAAAAAGTTGACACGTGAAGCCGATTGTCTGGACCACCCTTGGAGAGCCATTGTGATAAACCTTCATTATTCAAAGTGGGTATTTAAGCAAGCAACATCACCATCAACAAGAAAATACTTATTGTAAATACTAAACGTATCTGCCAAATCGGAATTGAAAAATCTAACAAGAGCTCTAGAAGAGTCCCATTAAAGTTGAGAACCACTTCTTTTTGAGAAGGAGTAAATGCTCAGGGTGGTGGAAAGTGAAATGGATTTATTTTTATGTATGATGATAAGTTACCCATTATTCATACCCTTCAAGGGTCCCCAGAGGACATACACTGCAACAAGGCTTGCCCAAATGCATTAGCAAAGGGAGCCCCCAGCTTCCTTGGAGAGTTCTGTGTAGAGCTGTAAATTAGGGATGGCAGTAGAGGTTCTGTCATGGAGTGTGGTTCTCTGATCTCAGTTGGAACAAGGACATGACTCTGTGCAAAGTGACCACAGTGACACAAATTGGATAGACTCAACCAGTGGTCTCGTAAAGGCTGACCTGGTTCCTTTTATTACTAAATGTTCAATGTGCCAGCAACAGAAACCCCATCTGAGGCACTAATATGGTGTCATTCCTCCGGGGGAGCTAGCTGGATGTCCAGGGACATGGACCCTCTTTTATCATGGAGGAGACAACGTATTGCTCGGTATGGATTTTGTGTTACCTGCTTATAGTGCTTCTGCCTGAATCACCATCCATACGTCTTCACTATATTGTGGTGGCAACACAACCTTATTCCCAGCCAGGTATTTATTTTAAAGCAAAGGAGCGTAGCAAGAAGCTTACTTCTGCCGGATAATTCAGGGGTGTTGCCACCATGTTCCATTACCCGGAAGCATCTGGCTAGACAGGATGGGGGAGACACTGCTGAATTCTTAGATTCGGGCTGGTTGGGAGATGATACTCTGTGGGGTTTCGTTGTTCTCCTGTGGTATGTGGTTATGCATTAAAGTAGAGGTCAACACATTTTTGCTTTCCTCCCTGAGACCTTGGGCTGGGTGGAATTTGCGTTTCTATGACCAGAGGACAGATGTGTCCATCTAGAAACCCAGCCACAGTTCAGCTGAATTGGAAGTTCAGGTTGTCCCCTCACTATTTGTAAACTCATGCTGGTGAACCTCTTGTCTGAGCAAGTGTCTCCTGTATCAGTTGGGGATAATTAGTCTTGATGCCCTCGGGCAGATACAGTAAGGACAAATGAGGCAAATGGACCAGGTGTACATACAAGAGATTTGCCGAAACGTCCCATAGTACTCCCTTGCCCCAAAGCCTGGGCCACGGAAAACTGTGGCTGGCTACAAAAACAGGACCATCAAGGACATAGGTCCTGCACAAATGGAGCTTTGTGTCATCCTACCAGATAAACTCCATTCAGCGGAGGTGTTTGCAGAGAGTAAGGGGAAGATGGAGTGAGTGGTGAAACATGGAGGCTATGGCCAACAACTTGATTCTCCTGGCCAATTCCTCATGGAGGATTCTGGCAGCTGTGTTTTAACTTCTCCTTGCCTCTTATTGGTGGTGCCATCTTCTATGGGAACCACAAGTAGTGACTAACCTACAGGGAGTGAAGGTAATGACAGGGTAGCTGATGGGATTTCCTATTTCCTCTTAAGGAGAAGGCGCATGGCTCTTCCCCAGTTGGTTCTCCCTTTGTCTCCTCCCTGTTGTGTGCTCAGGCAGCAGAGGTAGGTCTACTCAGTGTGCAGATGCTGGGCTGCCCACTGCTGCTCAGGGCTCTGCAGCATGATGATGCAGAACTGGTGAATCATTTGTTAGAAACTTTGGTAGCAATTTGCCCTGAGCATGAGGTGTGTGCCAGTGGACTCAAGTTAGCGACCAGAGGACACACCATGGGTTGTTCCTGCGCTAGACTCATGCAGCACAACCATGTTACCATTTGCAGTAACGAGAAGTTAATTCACAGACTGTGATCCATAATAATCCAAAATTCAGAGAAAATCCGTTTCGTATAGCTACATTTATAATCATTTAAGTGATTATGTAAAGCCTTTCTTAACCAATATATTATTAGCTAAATTTAGGAAACGAAATGTATTTGTTCTAGCCACAATAAATTGATAATGAGTATGATTTACTGGACTTCTTTGTCACAAAAAGACACTTTTCTGAATAAGACTGTGATAATAAGGCAAAGGATGGTGGTAAAAATGATCCTAAAGAAATGAAGACCAAAATAGTTCTTTTTAGTTTTATGAAGAAGGATGATCACTCAAATATCCCATCTATTAGATTTACAAACAACAATGGAGGGGTTAGGAAACCTTTATAATCTATCGAGCTGAGTTGTGACAGAAAAAAGTATTTCAGGAATATATCATAATTCTCGGATAACTAAATAATATAATTTGGGTAAACATAGCACTATAAAAAGTACTTTAATCTTGGGGCACCTGGGTGGCTCAGTGGATTGGGCCGCTGCCTTCGGCTCAGGTCATGATCTCAGGGTCCTGGGATCGAGTCCCGCATCGGGCTCTCTGCTCAGCAGGGTGCCTGCTTCCCTCTCTCTCTCTCTCTGCCTGCCTCTCTGCCTACTTGTGATCTCTCTCTGTCAAATAAATAAATAAAATCTTAAAAAAAAAAAAAAAAAGTACTTTAATCTCAAAAAGTTTGGTTGATTAGCTTTGATAGAACAACCCGTCCATTATCAGCTTTGTTTTTGTTTACTTTTTCTGTTTCCTTGGAGGCATTACTTCCTGGGAAATTGACAGAGATACCAAGGAAAGGTTTCAAAGCTTTTGATCCTAGTTTGTGCAAGCTTTCCAAATCCTGGGTGCTGCATGAGATGCAGGCAAGGAAATCCAGGTCCCAGTCTAACCAGCTCAGCTTCACCCATGTATCAGCCTGTATCCCCAGCGGACACTCAGGTTGATCAAGTGCTCCTCTCAAGTGTCCTGTCCGCAAAGCCCGCCCAACAAGGATTCAGATTTCTGCCCGCACTGTCTCCCTCTGCCCCTCGTCAGAGGCTCTGATCGTCTCCTCTCAGGCTTTCTATCCTTCCAACCACATCTTTGGTTTAGACTCTCTGAATCTAGCATTATTTCACTTTCTTCTTAAGTGCTTACTTAATCAGTTTTCAAAATCTTTTGTTTTTGGTGAAGAAGCTTAGTTTATCCATTTTATTTTTAAAAACAGCAGGTCCCACAGTATATTCAGAGCTAACAGTTACAACCACCTGGATGTGTGAACTGCTCACCAAGGAAAACATAAGTTTTGAGGACCACAGTGGTCCAGTCTCCTTGACACAGGTAAGAAGGTTGACTCTTGGCAGGAGTTACAAGTCTGGCCAGGCACACTGGCTTCATAAGAAACATAGTCCTCTTTGGAGCACCTGGGTGGCTCAGTGGGTTAAATGTCTGCCTTTGGCTTGGGTCCTGGGATTGAGTCCCCCAGAGGGCTCCCTACTCAGTGGTGAGTCTGCTTTTCCTTCTCCCTCTGCCACTCCCCCTGCTCGTGTTCTCTCTCTCTCTCAATCTGTCAAATAAATAAATAAAATCTTAAAAAAAGAAAAAAGAAAACAAAATATATAGTAGTCTGCTTGGTAAGAGGCACCATTTTCTTTGACTGCTGGAGGACTTATGTGTGATAAATTCACCCACCAAGCCCCCAAATATTACTTGGCAAGGAGTTCCTGAGTTTGCCAGGCTTTTTAATCCCACCTGCTGGCAAGCATCTGATAGCATCATAATAGAGCCACAGAGACAGAAACTGTTGATTTGTCACCCAACAGACACTATTTACACAGTGGAAACTTCAGACATAAAAAAAAAGAAAGAAAGAAAATGTTTTCTCTAACGCTTTATAAACAGGGATTCTACAAGAAAGGAACCTGTCATTTAAATTATATATTTTCACAGTGGTACTTTAGACTGGCTCAGACCCTGGCTTCATTAGCATTTTTATCCGTACTGCAAGTCTGGCTCCTGAATTTGGAGGCTTTTAAGAGAACCACAGACTAGGCTGTTTAACAGAGGCTGTTCGCGGGTTATACCACTGCCCAGAGAGCAAGTCATCTCTGCAGGGAGTTCCATGGAGGGCAGAGGAGGGCAGCTCTGCAGAGGGGAGGTTTCTTTTCCTAGAGAAGTGCAGGTCAGGGTGAGAAGGAGGGGGAGATGGGGAGCATGGTGGGAGCACCTTGGCCCCAGTAGGCAGGCGTTGCACTCACTTTCAGATGTAAGTAAGCGGCTGCATTTCAGCAAACTAACAGCTAAGAGGCCACTCTGGAAGCTAGCTTCAATCCCCAAGCCTCCCAGTACTCAGGAAGGAAACACCCGCTGTCAGATCCCAGGGAGCTCTCTCTTATCACATCACCCAAGCCACAGGGTCTATGAACAGGTGTGACAGCAAGAGGAGTCTTACCCTTGCGCGTGCACACCATGTACACAAAAGCTTGCATGCACTACCAGAGACTGGGAGCCACAGGTGGCTCTAGCCAGCTTTCTTCCAAAAAACCTTGCTAACCTGAGCCACCCGAGAAGCTTCTTTCAAATCTAAGGTGTCTACAATCCTTATCGTGGTACAGTGCAAGGATCCTGATAAATCTGGTAAGCGTACTAGTTTGTGCAGCTAAACACATTTAAGTTATGAATGAATTCTTTTACCCTTTCACAAACCGAGAGTTGTTTCATTTTGTTTTTAATAGAAGGGTCGCTTTTCTCTGCAGGGAAGACTACTAGTAGTTTCTCCGGTATTACTTACTATGAGGTTGTTAAGAGATTCAAATGCAAAGTAATAGTTTTCTTGTAGTCTTAATTAAGCTTATACAACTTTTAATTTTGTTTAAGTGCTAGCGAACTAAATGCCAAAAGTAGACAGTTACTTTCAAGTGGATCTCTGCTCTTGTAATAACAGAACAAGTTCAACAAACGTCCGCTCCCTTAAATAAAAGAGTGCAGATTCTGGGAATGCCCTTTTCGGGGCTTTAAAATAGCTTCTTCGATGCATAAAATACTTTTCTCTCAATTTCATCCACAAAATCAAGCAATTAAAGTAACCTTTAAAAAATATCTGAAAGAAGCTTATTTAACTTGTTTATTTGATTTTTTAAATGGAAATTATATTATGGAAAAGGGATAAGATTTAGAAAGTTTATTTCCATTAACAGTTATAAAGCCTATTAAATTAAATTTGCTTAGCTTGATCAGCTGCTCATATGATAAGCCTCTTTTCCTATACCTGTTATAGATTTTTTAAAGTCTGTTATTTAATATACTGTTGAGGAAAGGGCTTTAAGAAATAGTCTTTTCTAGAAAACTTTTGAAATTCCGGTGCACTTGTGACTCTTGAATAATAAAGCTGAAGCTTATTTACTTTTTATTGCAGAGACATTATGACAAAAAATTAAAGAATTTACTGTCGTAGTGTGTGTCTGCTTTTATATAGAAAAGCAAATTATTCTTGATCACATAATGTATTAAATATGTTCTCCAATTGATTGATTGCTTCCAGGGGCAAATTACCAATTGAAGTGAAATATTTTTCTGTGATGTCTTTCTAACTGACATTTCGTACAGTTGTAAGATCCTCATGTTTTATTCTTTACTCTAATTCCTCATTAAGGAAGCTCACCTTCCTATTTATGGCATATGTCTTTGAATGATTTTGGAGCTGAGAAAACAGATGTAATTTTAGAGTTATGACCCTCAGGATCCCCCCAGAGGTACTGGAAAGCCATGTTGCTCTTGTACAAACTAGACTATGTGGTAAGATATTTTAAATAGTTATTGTGAGTTAAATCTGAAGTTAGAAATGGAGGAACACTCTGATAGGATCTATCTTGCTATCCAGAATACAAATCCATGTTAAAAGAACCAGAAACTCAGAAAATACAGAAAAATAAGTTTCAGAAGATGGATTTATTTCATTAGGACCATTAATTCTATCTCATTTTATTTTATCATCTCCTTTCTTTTATATAATTCTTCCTGCAGTCCCTATTAAATAAGGAGCTTTGCTTACTCATTTTTTGAAATGGGGCATGTCTGCATGGAAACTGCTTGGGTCTTAACTAAAATTTAAAATCAAGATCATATTTGACCTTAAATTCAAGTCATAAATTATATCACTCTTATAATAAATTTAGGAGAGTAGTAAAAAAAGGGAAAACCCCTTAATTTGTTTTTTGATTAATGTTCTTTTAATTTGTAGGTTTAACGAACTTAATTCCTTTACACCATTAATTTTCTATGTCATTTTTAAAGATTTTATTTATTTATTTGAGAGAGACAGAGAGTGCACGAGTGAGCACATAGGCAGGGGGAGGGGCAGAAAGAGAGGGAGAAGCAGATTCTCCGCTAAGCAGTAGGCCTGATTGTAGGACTTGATCCCAGGACCCTGGAATCATGATGTGAGCTGAACACAGATGCTTGACCGACTGAGCCACCAAGGCCCCCCTTTCTGTGTCATCTTTAATAATTGAACTCCTATAAACATTTTGAATTATATTTACATATTTGGTTAAACTCTTTAAACATCTAAAGGGGGTAGACAAACATCCCCAACAGGGTTTTTCCTAGATGGCTGTCATTCTTCCATCCTATCCATCACACTGATGAATATACTGAATGGAATGGTTTAAAGCTTGGAAGTCCTCTTTATTTTAAATCACATATCTAACAATAGTCAAAATTTCCGACAGCTGTGATTTCACTAAAGAAAGCAAGTTCTCATCATCAAGTGAAGTTTTGGTTAAAAAAAAAAAATCCTTATCTTGCTAGAGATTTGATTTATTATTGGAGGCAGAAAACAATCCAGGATTCAGTGGTTCTAAGTGATTCTAACGGAGCCCACGTTGAAAGGTCGAGCCTCTTCAAGAACTTCTTAGCTTTTATCTTTTTAAAACAGTCTCTCATACACATCTTAAAACAGCATCTTCAATGATTTTTGTTTCTCTAATTTCAACCAGATAGATTTGTGGTTTTTTGTTTGTTTGTTTGTTTTTGTTTTTGGTGAGCAGCAGCTGCTTGACTAGAGCCCACAGCGTTTCCCATGGTGGGCAAAACTGGAGATCTGGCTCACGTGTAAACTACCTTTTCATAATCATTATATTGAGAAATCATATGGTCTCTTTTGTCACTTCAACTGCATCAGTTGGATGGTCTGAAAATAAAAAACTCTTGCATAATTCTAAGAGTACAAATCTTTATCATTTTAATATGCCTGTGGATTGAATACATTGTAATTCACTTAGTCTACGTTTTAGCATTTAGCCCAGCTGATATGATAAGCAGATGGTGAGCATTTTGACCTGACCAATAGAACCTCCCTTGCTTGTCATCCTGTTCCTTTTTATTTTTACTAGGAAGAAATGGCTTTCCCCCCTGACACATTCTCAGTGATAACTATGGCCCCTCCTCCCTCTATGTTGTGTTTTGCATCTGCATGGTCTTCTCTTTTTTTCCTGTGGGCTTTTATGTATATTCTCTGCTGCTTTTATCTCAGTTGTGGAAAAAAAGTTACATTTTATTTTAAAACTTCGCGGCCAATGTTTTCAATTAAATGAAACAGAATGAATCAGCCCTCTGTATGCTTCAAACTATGTAAACTCCCAGTGGAAATGGGATAAAAAGTATTATTCATTGAATAATAGTTTGCCTCTCTGTGCATACATTATTTATTCCTCATGATATGATGTATATTAATTAATATATATTAATAATACATATTGTTGATCCCAATAATTGAGGGAACTAGCCTAACTAAGATCACGGCATTAGTGAGGCCAAGATTTTGAACATTGATTTTTTGGCTTTTCAGCTGTATTACTTATCTGTTGCTACATAACAAGAGTAAAATCAAGAATGTTTTACAACAACACACATTTATTATTATTTCACAGTTTTCCTGGGCCAGTGGTCCAGGCACAGCATACCCTGGACCTTTGCTTCCAGCCTCACAGCACTGAGGCCCAGTGTCGTTAGGGGTATGGTCTCACTGAGAAGTGACTCAGAGAGCATCTGATTCAAGGCTTACTTAGGCTGCCGGCAGAATCCACATCCCTGTGGCTGTGGGATTAAAATCTTCTGTGCAGGGACGCCTGGGTGGCTCAGTTGGTTAAGCAGCTGCCTTCGGCTCAGGTCATGATCCCAGCGTCCTGGGATCGAGTCCCACATCGGGCTCCTTGCTCAGCAGGGAGCCTGCTTCTCCCTCTGCCTCTGCCTGCCATTCTGTCTGCCTGTGCTCGCTCTCTCTCCCTCTCTCTCTCTCTGACAAATAAATAAATTAAAAAAAAAAAATATCTTCTGTGCCTGTGGGCTGTCAGCTGAGACCACCCTCCACCTCTGAAGGCCGCTATATTTCCTTGTCAAAGGCCCCTCACAAAATGGCTCATTCCTTTTTCAAAATTAGCAAGGGAAAGAGAGCCTCAACAAGATAATCCTTAGAATCCCATGTAATGTAGTGTAACCACATAATGTACATGGAAATATAACTTCCCATCACCTTTGCCATATTCTTTTTTTTTTTTTTTTAACATATAATGTATTATTTGCTTTAGTGGTACAGGTCTGTGAATCATCAGTCTTACCCAATTCACAGCACTCACCATAGCATATACCCTTCCCAGTGTCCATCACCCAGCCACCTCATCCCTCCCCTGCCCCGCAGCCTCCAGCAACCCTCAGTTTGTTTCCTGAGATTAAAAGTCTCTTTTGATTTGTCTCCCTCCCCGGTCCCATCTTGTTTAATTTTTTTCCCTTCCTTCCACCACAACCCCCAACCCTGTCTCTCAAATTCCTCATATCACAGAGAGTATATGATAATTATCTTTCTCTGATGGACTTATTTCACTTAGCACATTGTTGCAAATGGCAAGACTTCCTTCATTTTTATGGCTGTGTAGTATTCCATTGTATATATATACCAGATCTTCTTTATCCATTCATCTGTTGATGGACATCTAGGTTCCTTCCATAGTTTGGCTATTGTGGACATTGCTGCTATAAACACTGGGGTGTCCTTCCCCTTTGGATCACTACATTTGTATCTTTAGGGTAGATACCCAGTAGTGCAATTTCTAGGTCATAGGGTAGCTCTATTTTCAACTTTTTGAGGAAAAAAAAAAACTGTTTTCTAGAGAGGCTGCACCAGCCTGCATTCCCACCAACCATGTAGGAGGGTTCCCTTTTGTCCATATCCTCGCCAGCATCTGTCATGTCCTGACTTGTTAATTTTAGCCATTCTGACTGGTGTGAAGTGGTATCTCACTGTGGTTTTTGATTTGTATTTCCCTGATGCCAAGTGGTGTGGAACATTTTTTCATGTGTCTGTTGGCCATTTAGTTGTCTTCTTTGCAGAAATATCTGTTCATGTCCTCTGCCCATTCGGTTATTGGATTATTTGTTCTTTGGGTGTTGAGTTTGATAAGTTCTTTATAGATTTGGATACTAGTCCTTTATCTGTTATGTCATTTGCAAATATCTTCTCTCATTCTGTTCATTGTCTTTTGGTTTTGTTGACTGTTTCCTTTGCTGTGCAAAAGTTTTTTTTTTTTTTTTTTTGTTTTGTTTTGTTTTTTTTTTATCGTGATGAAGTCCCAATAGTTCATTTTTGCCCTTGCTTCCCTTGCCTTTGGGGAATATATCATGCCAGTCCTTTCTGGCCTGCCAGGTCTCTGTGGGTAAGTCTGCAGCCAATCTAATATTTCTACCACTGTATGTTACAGACTTCTTGTCCCAAGCTGCTTCAGGAAGAAGTTGCCACAGCTTAGGTGAAAGAGGTTGCTGCCTATGTTCTCCTCAAGGATTTTGATGGATTCCTTTCTCACACTGAGGTCTTTCATCCATTTTGAGTTTATTTTTGGGTGTGGTGTAAGGAAATGGTCCAGTTTCATTCTTTTGCATGTGGCTGTCCAATTTTCCCAACACCATTTGTTGAAGAGACTGTCTTTTTTCCATTGGACCCGTTTCTTGCTTTGTTGAAGATTAGTTGACCAGAGAGTTGAGGTCTATTTCTAGGCTCTTTTTTTCTGTTCCATTGACCTATGTATCTGTTTTTATGCCAGTATCATACTGTCTTGATGATGACAGCTTTGTAATAGAGCTTGAAGTTTGGACTTGTGATGCTGCCAACTTTGGCTTTCTTATTTTTTTCAACATTCCTCTGGCTATTTGGGGTCTTTTCTGGTTCCATATAAATTTTAGGATTATTTGCTCCATTTCTTGGAAAAAAATTGATGGTATTTTGATAGGGATTGTGTTAAATGTGTAGAATGCTTTAGGTAACAGACATTTTCACAATACTTGTTCTTCCAATCCATGACCATGGAATGTTTTTCCATTTCTTCCTCAGTTTCTTTCATGAGTACTTTATAGTTTTCTGAGTACAGCCTCTATGCCTCTTTGGTTAGGTTTATTCCTTGGTATCTTATGGTTTGGGGTACAATTGTAAATGGGATTGATTCCTTAATTTTTCTTTTTTCTTTCCTGTTGTTGCTGTATAGAAATGCAACTGATTTCTATGCATTGATTTTATATCCTGACACTTTACTGAATTCCTGTATGAGTTCTAGCAGATTTTGAGTGGAGTCCTTTGGGTTTTCCACATAAAGTATCATATTATCTGCAAAGAGTGAGAGTTTGACTTCTCCTTTGCTGATTCTGATGCCTTTTTAAATCTTTTTTAATGTTTTTGTCTGATTGCTGAGGCTAGACTTCTAGAACTATGTTGAATAGCAGTGGGGAGAGTGGACAGCCCTGTCATGTTCCTGACCTTAGAGAAAAAGCTCTCAGTTTTTCCCCCTTGAGAATGATATTCACTGTGGGATTTTCATAGATGGCATTTATGATATTGAGGTATGTATCCTCTATCCCTACACTGTGAAGAGTTTTTAATAACAAAGGATGCTATACCTTGTCAAATGCATTTTCAGCATCTATTGAGAGTATCATATGGTTCTTGTTCTATCTTTTATTAATGTATTGTAACATATTGATTAATTTGAGGATGTTGAACCAACCTTGCAGCTCAGGAAAAACCCCACTTGGTTGTGGTGAATAATCCTTTTAATATATTGTTGGATCTTATTGGCTAGTATTTCAGTGAGAATTTTTGCATCCATGTTCATCAAGGATATTGGTCTATAATTCTCCTTTATGATGGGGTCTTTGTTTGGTTTGGGGATCAAGTAATGCTGGCCTCAAAAGATGAGTTTGGAAGTTTTCCTTCTGTTTCTATTTTTTGAAACATCTTCAGAAGAATGGGTATTATTTCTTCTTTACATGTTTAGTAGAATTCCCCTAGGAAGCCATATGGCCCTCCCAAATGTTGGGAGATTTTTGATGACTGCTTCAATTTCCTTGCTGGTTATGGGTCTGTTCAGGTTTTTTATTTCTTCCTGGTTCCATATTGGTAGTTTATACATCTCTAGGAATGCACCCATTTCTGCCAGATCATCAAATTTGCTGGTGTATAGCTGCTCATAATATGTTCTTATAACTGTTTTTATTTCTTTGGTGTTGATTGTGATCTCTCCTCTTTAATTCATGATTTTATTAATTTGTGTCCTTTCTCTTTACTTTTTGATAAGTCTGGCCTGGTGTATATCAATCTTATTAATTCTTTCAAACAACCGGGTCCTACATTTATTGATTTATTTTTTTAAGATTTTATTTATTTATTTGACAGAGAGATAGAGAGTGAGCCCAAGTAGGTAGAGAAGCAGGCAGAGGGAAAGGGAGAAGCAGGCTTTCTGCTGAGCAGAGAGCCTGATGTAGGGCTCAATTCCAGGACCCAGGGATCATGACCTGAGCCAAAGGCAGCCACTTAACTGACTGAGCCACCCAGGTGCCCCTCATTGATTTGTTCTACTGTTTTTTTTTTTTTTTTTTTTTTTTTGGTTTTTGTTTGTTTGTTTGTTTGTTTGGTTTCTATTTCATTGATTTCTGCTCTGATTTTTAGGATTTCTCTTCTCTTTCTGGGTTTAGGCTTTCTTTGTTTTTCTTCCTCCAGCTCCTTTAGGTGTAGGGTTAGTTTGTGTACTTGACACCTTTCTTGTTTCTTGAGAAAGGCTTGTTTTGCTATATACTTTCCTCTCAGGACCCCTTTGCTGTGTCCCAAAGATTTTGAACTGTTGTGTTTTCATTTTCATTTGTTTCCATGAATTTTTTCAATTCTTCTTTAATTTCCTGGTCAACCTATTCATTCTTTAGAAGGATGCTCTTTAGCCACCATGTATTTGCAATCTTTCCAACTTTCCTCTTGGGTTTGAATTCTAGTTTCAAAAGCATTCTGGTCTGCAAATATGTAGGGAATGATCCCAATCTTTTGATACCAGTTGACACCTGATTTGTGACCCAGGATGTGATCTATTCTGGAGAATGTTCCATGTGCACTAGAGAAGAATGTGTATTCTGTTGCTTTGGGATGGAATGTTCTGAATATATCTGTGATGTCCATCTGGTCCAGTGTTTCATTTAAGGCCTTTATTTCCTTGTTGATCTTTTGGTTAGATGAACTGTCCATTTCAGTGAGGGGAGTGTTAAAGTCCCCTACTATTATTGTATTACTGTTGATGTGTTTCTTTTATATTGTTCTTAATTGGTTTATATAATTGGCTGCTCCCATGTTAGGAACATAGATATTTAAAATTGTTAGGTTTTCTTGCTGTACAGACCCTTTAATTATAATATAGTGTCCTTCCTCATCTCTTATTATGGTCTTTGGCTTAAAATCGAATTTATTTGATATAAGGATTGCCACCCCACCTTTCCTTTGATGTCCACTAGCATCATAAATTGTTTTCCACCCTCTCACTTTAAGTCTGGAGGTGTTTTGGGGTCAAAAATGGTTCCTTGTTTTTGTTTTTGTTTTTGTTTTTTATTCCATTCTGAAATCCTGTGTCTTTTGATTAGGGCACTTAGCCCATTTAGATTCAGGGTAACTATTGAAAGATATGCATTTAGTGCCATTATATTGCCTGTAAGGTGACTGTCACTGTATGTTGTCTCTGTTCCTTTCTGGTCTGTTACTTTTAGGCTCTCTCTTTGCTTAGAAGAACACTTTCAATATTTCCTGGAGGGCTAGTGTGGTGTTTGCAAATTCTTTTAGTTTTTGTTTGTCTTGGAAGCTTTTTGTTTCTCCTTCTATTTTCAATGACAGCCTAGCTGGATTCAGTATTCCTGGCTGCATATGTTTCTTGTTAACGCTCTGAATATATCATGCCAGTCCTTTCTGGCCTGCCAGGTCTCTGTGGATAAGTCTGCTGCCAATCTAATGTTTCTAACATTGTATATTACAGACTTCTTGTCCCGAGCTGCTTTCAGGATTTTTCTCTTTGTCACTGAGTCTTGTAAGTTTTACTATTAGATGATGGGGTATGGACCTATTTTGATTGATTCTGATGGAGGTTTTCTGTGCCTCCTGGATTTTGATACTTGTTCCCTTCGCCAAAATAAGGAAATTCTTTGCTATAATTTGCTTCAATATACCTTCTGTCCCTTTCTTTCCTCTTCTTCTGGGATCCCAATTATTCTAATATTTTTTCATGGTACCACTTATCTCTCAAATTCTTCTCTCATGGTCCAGTAGTTATTTGTCTCTCTTTTCTCTCAGCTTCTTTATTCTCCATCATTTGGTCTTCTATATCACTAATTCTCTCTTCTGCCTCATTTATCCTAGCAGTAAGAGCCTCCATTTTTGATTGCACATTATTAATGGTGTTTTTTATTTCAACTTGGTTAGATTTTAGTTCTTTTATTTCTCCAGAAAGGGATTCTCTAGTATATTCCATGCTTTTCTCGAGCCCAGCAAGCACCTTAATAATCATCATTCTGAACTCTAGTTCTGACTTATTACTAATGTCTATATTGATTAGGTCCCTAGCTGTTGGTAGTGCCTCTTTTTCTTTTTTTTTTTTTTTTGAGGAATTTTTCTGCCTTGTCATTTTATCCAAATAGGAATAGATGAATGAGAGAACAAAATACTATAAGGGTAACAACAACCCCAGAAAAATATATACTAACTAAATCAGAAGAGACCTGAAACTGTGGGGAGAAGAAGGGGGAGGAATTTTATAAATATATATATATTAGATTGGTGAGTATAACAAAGCCACATGCTTCATTTTGGGTGTATTTTGGTCTGTGAGAAGAAACTGCCTTCCACAATTTTAAAGAAAGAAAAACTTTTATATATATAAAATTAAGGGTAAATGCATGAAGGAGTGGAATATGAATATAAAGATGAAAATTTTTTAAAAATTCTAAAAAGGGTATTGATAAGAAGTTGGTTTAAAAAAGAAAAAAAAAGGAGGAAAGAATGTCATCAGGCTGGAGACTAGAATAAAGCCATGTGCTAGATTTAGGGTATTTTTTTTTAAGATTTTATTTATTTATTTGACAGAGATCACAAGTAGGCAGAGAGGCAGGCAGGGAGAGAAGGGGAAGCAGGCTCCCCACTGAGCAGAGAGCCCAATGTGGGGCTCGATCCCAGGACCCTGGGATCATGACCTTAGCTGAAGGCAGAGGTTTTAACCCCCTGAGCCACCCAGGCACCCCTATATTTTGTTCTGTTAGAAGAAAGTGTATCCCAAAATTTTAAAGAAAGAGAAACATATATGTATACAAAAAGTAAGGTTATAACAATGAAAATATATGAAAATTATGACTATAACAATGAAAATTTGGAAAGAGTTTTTTTAAAGGTATTGATAGGATAAAATAGTTTAAAAAGTTTAAAATAGGAAAGAGGAAAAATTTTTTTAAAAAAGAATGAGAAAAAAATTTAAAAAATTGTCTTTGAAAGACTATAGAATCATGGGGAAAAAGCCATGCATTCTATGTGTTGCTTTCCCCACCTCTGGAGTTCCACAGATCTCATTGATTGGCGAACTTGGTCTTTGCTGGATGTTCTTGCTGTTCTTCTGAGGGAGGGGTCTGTTGCCATGATTCTCAAATGTCTTTGCCCAAGACAGAATGGCACCACCCTTGCCAAGGGCCTGTTAGTAATCTGCGTGGTTTTGGTCTCAGGAGCTATTGTTCCCTGAATGCTTTCCATAGAGGTCTGGAATACAGGAATGAAGATGGCAGCCTCCCAATATCTGCCTGTAGGAACTGAGAGCTTGGGGCTGCCCTCCTCTGTGCACCCCAGAGAAAAGCAGTCAATCTCTCCCATCTCCCTGGTTTCTGGCTGCGCTCACCCGGCCTGTTACTTAGCGTTTCTGTCTCTGGTGCACAGCCCTGTTTGGAGTCTCCAAACCCAGCAGATTCCTGCCATGTTGCTTCTCCCAGGGGAGGAAGTTCTCCCTGGATCTGCCACCTGAGGGGTCTCTGCTCTAAGAGCAGTGTCCCGACTATCCCTCAGATCACAGCCTCAAATAATGCCAAGCTAAGCACTCACTGCTCGGCTCCATCTCTGTAGCCAGATTCCCCACTCCTATATCTGGGAGCTCTGCTACCTCTGGCCTTTCTGTGACTCCAAGGGTTCTAAGACCACACTGTCCCTGCAAGGGCTCCACCCGCAGCTTAGCCTCTGCAGCGATGTCCCTCAGTGGAGCTGACTTCTCAAAGTTCTGATTTTGTGCTTGGCTGCTCTATCACTTGCCGGGAGCCAGCCCCTCCCCCTGCAGTCTATCTTCATGTACGTTGCCTCGGATTCACTTCTCCACACATCCTATCTTCCAGAATGTTCCTAGAATTGCTGTTCTTTTCTCTTTGATCTCCTGTTGAGTTTTTAGGTGTTCAGAATGGTTGATAACCATCTAGCTGAACTCCTGCAACCCAATGATATTAGGTCTCCTACTTCACCATCTTGCTAACCATGGTGCCATATTCTTTTGGTTAGAAGCAAATCACAGGTTCTACCTGCACTCAGGGGAAGGCCCTCATGGCCCACCAAGAGCTAGCCATCACAGGATCTGTCCACCATAGAGCCTTTCCAGATTCTGGAGAGCTCAGGGTCCACCCTCCATGTTCAGGATTCTTCCCTGTGTCACACTAGAATGGAGGTATCATGGTTGTACCAAAGGTCTCTGGGTTAGTGTGTTCACTTCTTAAACTAGTACTCCCAGTCTGAGCTGAAGATTAATTGGCTGATCTTTAATGCCAGCTATCTTTCCTCTTTTATGAGTGGTAAGCTATAAGGTCAAAGACCGTGTGTGTGTGTGTGTGTGTGTGTGTGTGTGTGTGTGTGTGTAATCTGTATCTATAATCTATCTATAATCTGGGAAAATTAGTTCTAGGTTCAGGTCACTGAACATTATATTTTACTATTCTCCCTCTGTCTTCTTTTTTAAAAATTCATTTATTTATTTGAGAGAGAGAGAGAGAGAGAGAGGTGGGAGGGACAAAGGGAGAAAATCTCAAGCCGACTCCTCACTCAGCTGAACATGGAGCCCAACATGGGGCTCCATCACAGAACCCATGAGATCATGGCCTGAGCTGAAACCAAGAGTCAGATTCTCAACTGACTGAGCCACTCAGGCACCACAGTTTCTCCCTATATCTTACTTTAGAGTTGTTTCCATGTTAACCCTTTAAGTGATAGAGTACAGAACTGTAGTGAATCAACAGTATTTTTGTGTGATTTTCCCATGATCTCAAAACAAAACTAATAAGGTTTTCATCATTTTGTATTTTATTACAAGGTTTAAATTTTATTACAAGGTTTATATTTCCAGGGTGATAGCAAGGCATAGAAAAAGGAGATCTGCAGTGTGAAGTCATAAACCTGGGGTTTGGTCTTAGGTAGGTGTTTATTAGCTACCCTGCCTTGGTCAGGGCATTTAGGTGTTTGGGTTAGGGAGATATGGAGGTACAAGGGGATCAGATACGTTTTCCTCATGGATGCATTAAGAAAGTAGAGCAGGCTCTCTTCTAGCTCTAAATTGGGTGAGCCCAATAATGGGTATTAAGGAGGGCACAGATTGCATGGAGCACTGTGTGTTACACACAATCAATGAATCATGGAACACTACATAAAAAAACTAATGTACTCTATGGGGAATAACATAACATAATAAAAATAATACAAATAATAAAATCCTGTGCTTCTATTTTGAGTTGGATAAGTGACATACAAACAAAATAAACATGACTTCTACACCAAACTGAACAATGCATATGCATTTCTTTAGTACTTTACTTGCAACAGAACACACACATTAGCAGTGGTCTAAATGACAAGGCATTTATATCAATTTCTAAGGAAAAAGTTAAGGTAGAAGAAAAAAAAAAAAGAAAAAAGAAACCCTCTTATTTAAGTTTTTCTATGTCTGTGCCAGGCTTGATAGATCACCTCTCAAACACCATGAAGTAAAACATCACAAGTAAGTAGAAAGTATCATTACTCAGATAATGTAAGTAAGGTGCACTCAAACAAAGCTGCTGGTTTTGCAATGCTTTGTTCTTTTGAGGTAAATAAAGTATAATTGTAAAGACCTGTGTCACTTTGCGAAGCAGAATGCTTGTAGTTTCTGCACATTTTTGTTTCAACAGTGTTGACTTGATTAGGATCATTTTCCAACTTTAGCAGGCGTTCCATGTGGTTAATATGCTCTTAATATGCCAACATAGCCCAACCAAAATTTAGGTGTTTGGGTTTTTTTTTTTTCCCCATCTTGGAAAGGTTTCACCATTTATTGCCCACAAAAATATACTCGAAATACACGCTCCATATTTGTATATTATTAAACTGTAATCCATTAAGAATACCTCTTATGGGGTGAAGTCATTTATGAAAAAAATTGTATACTGAACATAATTCAGGAATTCAGAGTAGCCATCCATATTCTTGAAATTATATCATTTGATGTACTTTTTTACAATTTCACGTTTTTTATATTTAACAAAGCTACATGTTCTCAGTGTTAGTTAGAGTCTGGGCTCTATGTGCTAATACACAAGGACTTTCTTGAAGCTAAGGATTACATATCAGTTCCAACAGAGACAAGTTGGGATCTCTTTCATCTCTGTCATTTTTTTTTCTTGATGCTTCTCTACTCTCTGCAGTAGAAACCCTTCAGCCATTATCCCCAAACTATCCAAGTATCTCCTCCTATTTCAAATAATCTTTTTCACACTATAAGCCCTCAGTGATCTCTCTTCACCCAAAGCCGAAAACTCTCTCATATTATATTACACAATTTAGCACTTGATTACATAGAATTCTATTATTTTACAGTTCTCTCATGAATATTTATGCCAGCCCCCCAATATTTCAAGCTTCTAAGGAGGGCACTGTGTTTTTTCCCTCCTCAATGTTAACTTTAATATCCATCATTCTTTTTTTAAATTTTTTATTAACTTATAATGTATTATTATCCCCAGGGCTACAGGTCTGTGAATCGCCAGATTTACACACTTCACAGCACTCACCATAGCACATACCTTCCACAATGTCCATAACCCAACCACCCTCTCCCTATCTCCCCCAACCCGGCAATCCTCAGTTTTTTGTGTGTGTGTGTGTGACATTGAGAGTCACTTACAGTTTATCTCCCTCCCGATCCCATCGTGTTTAATTTCTTTTCCTAACCACCCCCATGTTGCCTCTCAACTTCCTCATATCAGGGAGATCATATGATAGTTGTCTTTCTCCAATTGATTTATTTTGCTAAGCATAATACCCTCTAGTTCCATCCACGTCATTGCCAATGGCAAGATTTCATTTCTTTTGATGGCTGCATAGTATTCCATTGTATATATATACCACTTCTTCTTTATTCATTCATCTGTTGATGGACATCTAGGTTCATTCCATAGTTTGGCTCTGTGGACATTGCTGCTATAAATATTTGAGTGCAAGTGCCCCTTCGGATCACTACATTTGTGTCTTTAGGGTAAATACCCAGTAGTCCGATTGCTGGGTCGTAGGGTAGCTCTATTTTCAACTTTTTGAGAAACCTCCATGCTGTTTTCCAGAGTGGTTGCACCAGCCTTCATTTCCCACCAACAGTGTAGGAGGGTTCCCCTTTCTCCGCATCCTTGCCAATGTCTGTCATTTCCTGACTCATTAATTTTAGCCATTCTGACTGGGTGAGGTGGTATCTCACTGTGGTTTTGATTTGTATTTCCCTGATGCCGAGTGATGTTGAGCACTTTTTCATGTGTCTGTTGGCCACCTGAATGTCCTCTTTGTAGAAGTGTCGGTTCATGTCCTCTTCCCATTTATTGATTGGATTATTTGTTCTTTGGGTGTTAAGTTTAAGAAGTTCTTTATAGATTTTGGATACTAGCCCTGTATCTGATATATCATTTGCAAATATCTTCTCCCATTCTGTCAGTTGTCTTTTGGTTTTGTTGACTGTTTCCTTTGCTGTGCAGAAGCTTTTTATCTTAATGAAGTTCCAATAGTTCACCTTTTGCCCTTGCTTCCCTTGCCTTTGGTGATGTTTCTAGGAAGAAGATGCTGCTGTGGCTAAGGTCAAAGGTTGCTGCCTGTGTTCTCCTCAAGGATTTCAATGGATTCCTTTCTCACAATGAAGTCCTTCATCCATTTTGATTCTATTTTTGTGTGTGGTGTAAGGAAATGCTCCAGTTTCATTTTTCTGCATGTGGCTGTCCAATTTTCCCAACACCATTTGTTGAAGACAGTGTCTTTTTTTCATTGGACATTCTTTCCAGCTTTGTCAAAGATTAGTTGACCATAGAGATGAGCATCTATTTCCGGGCTCTCTATTCTGTTCCATGGATCTATGTGTCTGTTTTTGTGCCAGTACCATACTGTCTTGATGATGACAGCTTTGTAATAGAGCTTGAAGTCTGGAATTGTGATGCTACCAACATTCGCTTTCTTTTTCAATATTCCTCTGGCTATTCAAGGTCTTTTCTGGTTCCATATAAATTTTAGGATTATTTGTTCCATTTCTTTGAAAAAAATGGATGGTATTTTGATAGGGGTTGCATTAAATGTGTAGATTGCTTTAGGTAGCATAGACATTTTCACAATATTTGTTCTTTCAATCTATGAGCATGGATCATTTTTCCATTTCTTTGTGTCTTCCTCAGTTTCTTTCATGAGTACTTTATAGTTTTCTGAGTACAGATTCTTTGCCTCTTTGGTTAGATTTATTCCTAGGTATCTTAGGTTTTGGGTGCAATTGTAAATGGGACTGACTCCTTAATTTCTCTTTCTTCTGTTTTATGGTTGGTATATAGAAATGCAACTGATTTCTGTGCATTGATTTTATATCCTGACACTTTACTGAATTCCTGTACAAGTTCTAGCAGTTTTGGAGTGGAGTCTTTTGAGTTTTCCATATATAGTATCATATCATCTGCAAAGAGTGAGAGTTTGACTTCTTCTTTGCCAATTTGGATGCCTTTAATTTCCTTTTGTTGTCTGATTGCTGAGGCTAGGACTTCTAGTACTATGTTAAATAGCAGTGGTGATAATGGACATCCCTGCCGTGTTCCTGAGCTTAGCAGAAAAGCTCTCAGTTTTTCTCCATTGAGAATGATATTTACTTTGTGTTTTTCGTAGATGGCTTTGATGATATTGAGGTATGTACCCTCTATCCCTACACTTTGAAAAGTTTTGATCAAGAAAGGATGCTGTACTTTGTCAAATGCTTTTTCAGCATCTATAGAGAGTATCATATGTTTCCTGTTCTTTCATTAATGTATTGTATCACATTGATTGATTTGCAGATGTTGAACCAACCTTGCAGTCCTGGGATAAATCCCACTTGGTCATGGTGAATAATCCTTTTAATGTGCTGTTGGATCCCATTGGCTAGTATTTTGGTGAGAATTTTCGCATCTTTGTTCATCAAGGATATTGGTCTGTAATTCTCTTTTTTGATGGGATCTTTGTCTGGTTTTGGGATCAAGGTAATGCTGGTCTCAGAAAATGAATTTGGAAGTTTTCCTTCCATTTCTATGTTTACTGCTTCAGTCACCTTACTGGTTATGGGTCTGTTCAGGTTTTCTATTTCTTCTGGGTTCGGTTGTGGTAGTTTTTATGTCTCTAGGAATGCTTGCATTTCTTCCAGATTGTCAAATTTGCTGGCTATCATTGCTCAGGATATGTTCTTATAATTGTTTTTATTTCTTTGGTATTGGTTGTGATCTCTCCTCTTTCATTCATGAATTTATTTATTTGTGTCCTTTCTCTTTTCTTTTTGATAAGTTTGGCCAGGGGTTTATAAATCTTATAAATTCTATCAAAGAACCAGCTCCTAGTTTCATTGATTTGTTCTATTGTTTTTTGTTTTGTTTGGTTTGGTTTGGTTTGGTTTCTATTTCATTGATTTCTGCTCTGATCTTTATTATTTCTCTTCTGTTGATGGGTTAGGCTTTCTTTGTTGTTCTTTCTCCAGCTCTTTTAGGTGTAGGGTTAGGTTGTGTATTTGAGACCTTTATTCTTTCTTGAGAAAGGCTTGTATTGCTATATATTTTCCTCTCAGGATTGCCTTTGCTGTGTCCCACAGATTTTGAACCATTTTGTTTTCATTATCATTTGTTTCCATGATTTTTTTCAATTCTTCTTTAATTTCCTGGTTGACCCATTCATTCTTTAGAAGGATGCTCTTTAGTCTCCATGTATTTAGGTGCTTTCCAAATTTCCTCTTGTGATTGAGTTCTAGCTTCAGGGCATTGTGGTCTGAAAATATGCAGGATATGATCCCAATCTTTTTGTACCAGTTGAGACCTGATTTTGGATCCAGGATGTGATCTGTTCTAGAGAATTTTCCATGTGCACTAGAGAAGAATGTGTATTCTGTTGCTTTGGGGTGGAATATTCTGAATATATCTGTGATGTCTATCTGGTCCAGTGTGTCATTTAAGGCCTTTATTTCCTTGTTGATCTTTTGCTTGGATTATCTGTCCATTTCGGTGAGGGGGTGTTAAAGTCCCCTACTATTATTGTATTATTGTCGATGTGTTTCTTTGATTTTGTTATTAATTGGTTTATATTGTTGGCTGCTCCCCTGTTAGGGACATAGATATTTAAAATTGTTAGATCTTCTTGTTGAACAGACCCTTTGAGTATGATATAGTGTCCTTGCTCTTCTCTTATTATAGTCTTTGTCTTAAAATCAAATGTATCTGATATAAGGATTGCCACCCCAGCTTTCTTTTAATGTGCATTAGCATGGTAAATAGTTTTCCAACCCCTCACTTTAAATCTGGAAGTATCTTTGGGTTTAAAATGAGTTTTTTGTAGACAGCATATTGATAGGTTTTGTTTTTTTATCCACTCTGATACCCTGTGTCTTTTGATTGGGGCATTTAGCCCATTTACATTCAGGGTAACTATTGAGAGATATGAATTTAGTGCTGTTGTATTGCCTGCAAGGTGACTATTACTGTATGTTGTCTCTGTTCCTTTCTGGTCTACTATTTTAGGTTCTCTCTTTGCTTAGAGGACCCCTTTCAATATTTCCTGTAGACCTGGTTTGGCATTTACAAATTCTTTTAGTTTTTGTTTGTCCTGGAAGCTTTTTATCTCTCCTTCTATTTTCAATGATAGCCTAGCTGGATATAGTATTCTTGGCTGCATGTTTTTTTCATTTAGCATTCTGAATATATCATGGCAGTTTTTTCTGGCCTGCCAGGTCTCTGTGGATAAGTCTGCTGCCAATCTAGTATTTTTACCATTGTATGTTATAGACTTCTTGTCCTGGGCTACTTTCAGGATTTTCTCTTTGTCACTAAGACTTGTAAATTTTGCTATTAGATGACAGGGTGTGGATCTATTCTTACTGATTTTGATGGAGATTCTCTGCACCTTCTCATATTGATGCTTGTTCCCTTTGCCATACTAGGGAAATTCTCCACAATAATTTGCTCCAATATAACTTCTGCTCCCTTCTCTCTTTCTTCTTCTTCTGTAATTCCAATTATTCTAATGTTGTTTTGTCTTATGGTATCACTGATCTCTTGCATTCTCCCCTCATGATCCACTAGTTGTTTGTCTCTCTTTTGCTCAGCTTTTTTATTCTCTGTCATTTGGTCTTCTATATCATTAAGTCTCTCTTCTGCCTCATTTATCCTAGCAGTAAGAGCCTCCATTTTTTATTGCACCTCATTAATAGCTTTTTTGATTTCAGGTTGCTTAGATTTTAGTTGCTTTATTTCTCCAGAAAGGACTTTTATTTCTCCAGACAGAGTTTCTCTAATATCTTCCATGTCTTTTTCGAGCCCAGCTAGCACCTTGAGAATTGTCATTCTGAACTCTAGATCTGACATATTACCAATGTCTGTATTGATTAGTTCCCTAGCCTTTGGTACTGCCTCTTGTTTTTTATTTTGTTTTGTTTTGTTTTGTTTTTTGTTTTTTTTGTTTTTGTTTTTGGCTTTTTGTAGTGAGTTTTTCTGCATTGTCATTTTATCCAGATAAGAATATATGAAGCAGAGAATAAAATACTAAAGGGTGGCAAAGACCCCAGGAAAATGTGTGTTAACCAAATCAGAAGATACCCCAAATCATGGGGGGAAGAAAGGGGTTAAAAGAAGTTCAGAAAAAAAAATTAAAAAGAAAAAAAAAAAGAAAAGAAAAGAAATATATATTAGACTGGTGAATAGACCAGAGCCACCACTTAATTTTGGGAGTATTTTGGTCTCTTAGAAGAAACTACATCCCAAAATTTTAAACAATGAAATACACACACACACACACACACACACACACACACGTGTGTGTGTGTGTGTGTGACACACAAAATAGAGGTAAACACGATGAAGGGATAGAATATGACTATAAAGATGAAAATTTTTTAAAAAATTCTAAAAAAGGAGTTGATAAGTTGGTTGGGAAAAGAAAGAAAAAGAAAGTGGAGAGAATTTGCTCAGGCTGGATACTAGAACAAGGCCTTGTGCTAGATTTAGGGTATATTTTGATCTGTTAGAAGAAGTTGTATCCCATATTTTTTTAGAAGAAAAAACCCTATGTGTATACAAAAAATAAAGTTAGATACAATGAAGGGTAAAATATGACTATAAAAATGAAGGTTCAAAAAGGTTTTTTTTTTTTTGAAAGGTATTGTTCAGATAAACTAGTTAAAAAACGTTAAAAGAGGTAAGAATAAAAGTTAAAAAAATTAGAATAGAAAAAAATAAAATTAAAAAAATAATTAACTTTGCAAGACTAAGGAATCATGGGAAGAAACCATGAATTCCATGCTTTGCTTTCTCCTCTGGAATTCTGCTATTCTTTTTGATAAGTCAACTTAGTCTTGGCTGGATTTCTGATCTTCTGGGGGAAGGACCTACTGTAGTGATTCTCAAGTGTTTTTGCCTGAGGCGGAATTGCACTGCCCTTGCCAGGGGGTGGGCTAAGTAATCTGCTCAGGTTCGCTTTCAGGAGCTTTTGTTCCCTGAACACTTTCCACAGAGCTCTGTAGGACAGGAATGAAAATGGCAGCCTCCCAGTCTCCGGACCAGAGGAGCCGAGAGCTCAGGGCCCCACTCCTCCGTGCGCCCTCAGAGAAAAGCACTCAATCACTCCCACCTCCCTGGTCTCCGGCCATGCTCCGAGCTCACCCAGCCTGTGACCAAGCATCTCTGTCTCTGGCACGCAGACTTCCTGGAGTCTCCAAGCCCAACAGATCCCTGCTGCTCTTCCAGGGGGGTGTCCCCAGATCTGCCACTTGTGGGGTCCCTGCTCAAAGAGCAGTGGCCTGACTGTACCATGGATCACAGTTTAAGATAATCCCTGAGTTGCGAGCTCTCTCCTTGGCTCCATCTCTGTAGCCAGCATCCCTGCTCTAATACCTGCATGCTCTGCTACACTCAGACACCCCTGATCCTTCTGTGACCCTGCGGGACCTGAGACCACGCTGTCTCCACGTGGGCTCCACCCCGGCTTAACCTCTGGAGCCATGTCCCTCAGTGGAGCAGACTTTTAAAAGTTCTGATTTTGTGCTCCATTGCTCTGCCGCTTGCCAGGAGCCAGCCCCTCCCCCCTGTGGTCTATCTTCCAGTTGCTTTGGATTCACTTCTCCATAAGTCCTACCTTTCAGAAAGTGGTTGACTTTCTGTTTCTAGAATTGCTGCTCTTCTTCTCTTCGATCTCCTGTTGGATTTGTAGGTGTTGGGAATGGTTTGATAAACTATCTAGTTGATCTCCTGCTACCTGATGTCATCTCAACCTGCTACTCCTTAGCCATCTTCAAAATTTAGGTTTTTATGAAGTTATTGAACATGCATGTATTTCTTTCCTTTAGGAGTTTACCAAGTAATAATCTAGCTACAAAAAAATGTAGGCTGAGCTGGAATGAGTAATTTATATAACTGTAGTCCCAGAAGTGTGGAAAAAATGAAGTCGAGGGACTATTCCCAGGAAACTCCTGGAAAGTCTTGACAAAGATTTGAGCTTGATGAGAGTTTTGCTTAGCCCGTTAATCTTGGAATCCAGATGTATATCATGGCAATGTTTATTGGTTAACCTTACTGAAAAACTACAGATTGCTACTTTTTCACTTTTTAAATTTCAAATTTGTTTCAGTCACATAATGTGCATTTGGTAGCTTTGTTTATGTTTCCATTTGTAGCCAGTAACATGCAGTGTATCCTTTTGGCTAGATGATGCAGTAGCTGAGCATTCTGCCAATTGGCTTAAACTGGGGAGAGGTTGTTGCAAGAGATTTTATGCAATCCATATTGGATATATACCTTTGAATAATTAATTGTTTTATAGCAAAAACTAGTGGGTTCTGGACAGAGTGATTTTCTTTATTTTAATGTTTCGAAGGAACCCAAACAGTCAATTACTCTCTTTCCCTGTAGAACTTACTTTTTTGGCTTCATTGAATTAGGTTAATTAGGAAAGCAATGTACCCCCTCCCACTGCCACCTCCACAGAATTTTTAGAGAATAATTCATTTGTGTTATAACTGCCTATCGAAAGAAGCAAATAACTTTCACAGGAAAAATATTAAATATCCAATTTTTATTTATACTATATATAGTATAGATAAATTCATACAGTTTGTATAAAAATATAAGTATAATGTATAATACAATATGACATATTATAAATATAAATAATACTAACATAATATCTATTTATATCTAATTTAATGTGTATATGTGTGTGTGTGTGTGTTTGCTTTGAGTTCCTATAGAAGCAAACATGTGATAAAGTTGAGTAGAAAGTGTTCAATCTAAAGATTGCTACTAGTAAGCCCTTCTTGGCATCAAATCTAATCTGAGTTTCTATGAGAAAAATCAGAATTGTCTGTGGTGAGGAAATGGAAAGAGTGGGTACCACCCCCTAGTAATGGTGGGCCTGGACAGATTGCCCTCAGTTGGATGTAAGAGGTTCTCTCTATGCTTTCATCTACAGAAAGCATTCTCTCTCTACCTTCTGACTTCCTAGAATGATTATTTGGGACTCAAATCTTTGAGTCCCTATAAATTCTTCCAGACTGCTGCCTTGCCATGCATTGACCAAACATAATAACCAAGCTATGGAAATGAACAGTAGATGTTGTTTGTAAAGAAGTCTGGGACATACAATCAGTCACTTTGCTTTAGCTTCAGATAGTTTCTCTTTCAAAATGGTGTTAGTAACATCAACATCAGTAAACTGAAACTTTTCAAGTCTTTATTCTGTTCCAAGGACTGCAATCAGTATTTCATACACATTGTCGAGTTCAGTCATTGCAACAACCCACCGGGCTCTTCTTTGGTGCCACTTACCTCATGCACGCTGGTAGGTAGGGAATGGGATTGCTATAATGACGAAATGGTATTGCTTCATAAGTTATTTCACAGTATACTCATGTTGTGAAATATTCTGGAAAATCTTTTTTCATAATCAAAAGGAAAGACTTAGCTGTGTAAGATCTTCAGAAAAAAGCTGAAGATCTGCAGCCTCCTTACTTGTGCACATAGAGTCCCCACTGGTGTCTACAACTGATGGATAATCTGTCCATCTGGAGAAGCTGTGGGTATAGGGGAAGCAATTGCAGACTTATTTCTCTGACCTAAATTAATAGATAAATGAAGATAGCTAAAAACTGGATCAAGTTTTTAATTTTGATGAAAAAAGTGTCTCTATTTGGAACCAAATCACCTTCAATCCCTACTTTTTGTTCTTTAGGATTAATTTATTTATTTTGGAGAGAGAGAGGGAGAGGGAGCCCAAGCATGTAGGCAGGAGGGGCAGAGGGAGATGGAAAGAAAGACTCTTCACTGAGCTGAGCATAGAGTGCCACATGGGGCTCAATCCTGTAGACCTGAGATCCTGACCTCAGCTGAAATCAAGAGTCAGATACTTAACCTACTGAGCCACCCAGGCACCCCTAAATACCTACTCTCTGAAGGAAGAAGCACAAACCCCAATGTTTGAGGCTGGAAAACAGTGACTATGATGTTTGGTGAAAAATCACCAAACTCTTCACCTCTAAGAATATCTTCTGTTCTGGTTTATTCTCTGATAATAACTGAGCCATCCAGCTTTCTTATTACTGTTGCATTGTGTATCCTATCCTTTCATTTTTCATGTAGCTGTGTCTTTATAATTAAAATGGCATCAGGATTTTCAATATCACATGGAAGAGGTTAAACAAAAGGTTTTACTGGAAAAGGAGGAAGCTTGCAAAACAACAGAGGAACCAAAGCACTGTGCTCTCTCCAAATGTCCAGCACTGGCTCAGGACACAGGCTGCCCAGGCTGGAAACCCTGGATCCATGAGAAGGGCCATGCCCAAGGCTGGCTTGCAGAGGGACCCTCAGTTGGCCTCAGCTAGGTGTCACCTGTCCTGCTGGGAAGAAGGTGGAAGATGGGGTTCTCCAGGGAACCCAGAGTGAACATCTCCTTCTCCTCTTCTTCCTCCTTCTTTAAAAATCAATAAATGGTGCTCTTTACCTCATGCCTCCCTCAACTGTGTTCTATTCTCTCTCTTCTCCAAACTTTCGGTCAAGATGACATGGCTTATGAAAGTATGGAGAGATTTTTAGCGACATGAAGGTGTGTTCTGGTGAAAGAAAAGTGAAACTCTTGCTTTTTTTTTGGCACATTAGCCCTTGAACCAGTTCTTGCTGAGTTCCAGTCATGGAAGAACACAGGGCTGAGGAGGGAGCCAGAAAACATAGTTGGATCTTCTCCATGAAAATTAAACATCATTAAAGTATAAGTCCAGGTACACAGATTCAGTTTCACTGTGTTAATTGTCATTAACATAACAATCCCAAGTTTCTCTGGTTATGATCCATTTGGACCACAGAGGGGGACTCCCTGCCCCTCCCTCTGCATGTCCCAGGAAGCCTGCTGCTTCTGCTACAATGCATGGCAGAGTCCAGGCCTGAATGCTGTTAGCCTATCTCCTGCTGTACCTTTCTGTCTTTTTCTTCATCAGGAAATAGAATCTAATTTAATTTCTTAATTACAGATTGACTTACTTAAGAAATCATTTTTCAAAGCTTAGTGGTGTGATGTGCTTTGAAACGAGTGTGTACTTAGGCCTCAAACACGTTCCCAGGTCAGAAAATGCCATCGTTGTCGGGTTGTACTTTGGGACATATTTTCTATAGGGAATCTAGTTTCCATTTCGATAAAAAATAGAAGGATCAGTTTCTCTCCCTATTTACAGGTGTGTGTACTACTATGTGAAAAAAGTAGAAGGAGATAATCTGCCATTCAGAAATGCAGGTGTGTGAATATGTGTTTAAACATAATTCAGATTTATTGCTACAAAAAGATGGTTTCTTTCAACATTCCCCAGATAGATGAAGCTCATTGATTATACTATTACAAAGAAAAATAGTATAGCTTTAATTATTATTAGTTACTATTAATTTGCTGAGAAAATCTTCCAAAGAGACCCCGCCCCTTTTATTTGTGTCTCTGCAATATATCTATATATTCTTGTATGCTCTCCTAAGGCAATAAGTTCTGTAGATATATACCATTTATTTTAATGTTTTTAGGAGGGTACATTTTTATTTGCATAGCCCCATCTCTTCTGGATGCCATAATTTTAATAAAATGGATTGGCTGAAAATGATTGCCCTAAGCTATAGTGCATTATTGTTTGGCAGAGGGATTGTTGCTATATGGGAAAAAAAAATGGGATTTGAATCACATCTCTGCTTTTGCATCCAACTTGCAGAATGCATGGAATTTTTAACAAAATAGGCAAGGTTAGAGATGTGCTGTCTTTTCAACTCATTCAACCCATGTCTACAATTTAGCCTGTTGAAAAGATAGTAAGAAAGCAAGGACCCAAAAGTTCCATTGGAACATTGTGCTGTTTTGATCAAGCACCCAAGATGTGTCTGCAAGAGGAATGAAGTCTGTCTTATGTCTGCCCACTAGTCTTGTCTTTCACATTAAGATTTACATTTTATGGATTTGCGCTAAGATAAAAAAAGAAAGAAGCAGTTCTCACCATGGGAGATCTTGTTACTTTATCTCTTCCTTTTCATCCTTTCTCTAATTTTCAGGCTGTCTCTTTTCATATCAGAAGTCTTACTGAGTGAACTGAAGGATCAGTCTCTGTATCTCAGGCATTTCCTTTTTGTTTGGGGTGAAATCCAGTGATCACTCCTGTGCAGAGTGATGGACAGGGAGGGGAACAGATTGAAGTTGTCAAAAGAAAAACCAGAAATATATGATGAAACTCACCAAGCGGTTCAATCTCTGCCTGCCACCCTCATCTCCCAAAAATATCATTTATAAATAGTGGAATAAAGGTTATCTCGCTTTTTGGAGACAGGACACTTTCTATATCATGCCAGATATAACGCTGAATGTCTTCTGCCAGTCACCTGGGGTTTAAGAATATGATCTTGCTCAAGAATCCGTATGAGTAGCATATGTTTTCAAATAACTGTCTTTGGCCTGCAGGTACAATTCTGGTGGATAACATGCTGATCAAAGGGACTGCTGGAGGACCAGACCCCACCATCGAACTTTCCTTAAAGGATAATGTGGATTACTGGGTGTTGCTGGACCCTGTGAGGCAAATGCTCTTTCTGAACAGCACGGGCCGAGTTCTGGATAGAGACGTTAGTGACTCTTTTTTCCTTTGTTCCCATGTCACAACCTATTGTGGTATAAGTAACTGCATGTGTTTGTTGATAGCATATCAAACTTTCTCTATAGACTTGGACATGATTTTCTATGTTTATCAACAAAAAAAAACTTTTTTTTTTTAACTCCTGGAAGGAAAAATAAGGAGGGAAGGGATTGTCTGTGTCTAAGAGACCCATTGTATTTCCCCCTGAAATCCAGGAACAAGTTGGGGGTAGAGTTGGAAGAGTAGGAGAAACAGGGTGAGGACCTACACTGAGTCTGGGAATGCACCTCAGGTTTGCTTGAGGATGCAGTGAGATGGGCTAAGCCCAGGAGGTGGTCTCACAAAGGGCAGTCATGGGTTGAGGGTTGAGTGTGTGGCCCTGTGCTTCCTGAACTGTAAAGACATTCAAAGAAGGTGAACACGAGTCTCCTGGCACCTTGCCAGTCCATCGGTGGCAGGTGACCTAGGTATTAAGGTAGCATAACTCAGGTATTCTGTTATGAAGAACAGCTAAGTTGCCAAAATCACTGACTATTTCTCTTCTGAGGAAGTGGACTTTGCATTCCTGTCTTGGGTCCAGAGAAGCGTGTGTGTGTGTGTGTGTGTGTGTGTGTGTGTGGCGCACCCTGTGGTAGCTATAATAGCCATTATAGGGGACCTTAGGAGCGCATCTCAACATGCCTACTCCCGAATTTCCAGGCTATAAAATCCAAATGTCAGGCATTCAGCACTTGGTGAACCTGAATCTCTCGAATTTATGATTCACTTTACAATACAGTGTGGGGTGGAGGGCCCCTCATTTATTTTACATCTAAAGTTCAGAGTCTCTCAGAGCTTGGCTGTGAGGCGGGCCATGCACAGGACTCTCCCACCAGGATGGGCTCTCTTTGTCCTCTTGGGGGCTGCAGAGGCACTCACTGACATAGCCATGGTCACAGTCGTGGAAGGCAGGCACAATGGAGAGGGGGAGTGGGACTGTCAGGGTCCATGTAGGAGAAGTCTGTCTCGAGCCCTCCCACACACACACTCACTATGTACTTCTATCACAACCCATCATTTCTACCACATACTTCACAATTCAGGATGGGCACCTGGAAGGTATAAAATGGAACAAGGGCGGTTGTTATCTTGTCTTGGCTTAATTTATCTTCGAAGTCTTAAGTTTTGTGAGAGCAGTCTGGAAAATGGGCCAGACTGGCAAGCTGGGAGAGTCCCCTCCGCTGTGCTACCTACAGGCATCCTGTACTAGCATTCATCAGGGCCATTCATCCCTAAGTCCCAGGCATTTTATAATGTAACCTATTAGAATTATAGAATATGTGTCTCTTTTAGGCCACTGTTATTTTATGTTGTTTCCTTTTCTTAACCTAATAGCTAATTATAATAATTTACTGTTTTGCTGACAAATCATTTTCTTTTTTGAAAACATTTTTGTTTCATTTGAGATTAAAAGCACAAGTTCTGGGTCTGAATTGTGAGTAGAGAGAAAGAATATCCTTCAGTATAAATAAACTGGAATCTCTGTCTCCAACCTAAAACATTATTTATATTATGTACCAAAAATTATCTTTACCTGGAAAGATAAGTATCCACTTCCCTAGTATTATTTTTCTATTTCTGATAAGGGCAGCATTTATTGGATATTAGCAAAACTTAAAAAACAGTACCGTGGGAATACGCTTGAACAAGGACTGACTTGCAGGTAATAATTGCAAAAACAAGTATCACTTAAAGAATCATCTCGGCTGTTTTGTTTTGTTTTGTGTGTTTGTTTTTAACACAGTAATCAAAACTAATTTCCTTCTACTTAAAATGCCCCTTTCAATTAGGAATGCTATGGTCAAGTTACACTTGCCAAGATATTTTGTAAATTAAAGCGTTGTCAGCAGACACCTACCTGAATTAGCTAAAGATGCTGGAGTCAAGGACACCTAAAGGATATTAATTATAAAGTGAATATTGTACAGAAGAATCTATAAATAAAAATCAAATCACAGGTTCACATATGTGCAGTATGTTGATTTTGAAAACACAGTCATTGAGATCACAGGAAGACAGTAACTAAAGAGAGGATGAGGGGTGCCTGGGTGGCTCAGTCATTAAGCATCTACCTTCAGCTCAGGTCATGATCCCAGGGTCCTGGGATCAAGTCCCACATCAGGTTCCCTGCTCAGCCGGAAGTCTGCTTCTCCCTGTCCGACTCCCTCTGTGTTCCTGTTCTCGCTCTCTCTCTTTCTGTCAAATAAATAAATAAAATCTTGAAAAGAAAAATAAAGACAGGATGAGAGTTCATATGAGCTCAAGGCAAGGCTCCCTAGACACAGCACATGCTTCATATATAGTAGTGTTCAGAGTTTGCTGCTTACAAATGTTTCGCAGAATCATTGGACTTTAGAGGTGGAAGGACTCTTAAAGTTTTGCTAATTGATTATTTCTTTCATGGTCTACTGTGCGATACATTTAGATACAGCCAGTCTCACATTCAGCACTTGTCGATGGGGAAATGAGAACAGTAAAGCAATGGGGGTGATTTTTTTATTTGTCTCCATAGATAAGTGTACTCATGCTATTGTGATATTCGTGCCCTTTCTGCATTTTTTATTTTATGCCGTCCTGTGGAAGATAGATGGCTTTTGCTTTGTAAAAGTTCTTAAAAAAAATCTTTCTTAAAGACATAAAAGGTTGTCTATCTTAGGTTAGCCTTCCATGATTTTTGTTTGCTTGTTGTTTTGTTCCGTATCATTGTTGTTGTTTCTTATTGTTGTTGTTGTCAGTTTTGCTAGCCTACTGCTCTCATGTACTCTGCTTAGGTGACGAAAGTCTAAGTCCACTCAGCTAATTAACTAGGAAGCCATGCTGCGAAATAGTTGGGTTTTGGTGTCAGGGAATTCTTGGATAAATGTGGGAGCTGGATTTAAGCAAAGAGTTAGAAGTCTAAGTATAAACATAGTAAAAGGAGTAGAATAGAAGACGCCAGAAGCACAAGAACAATAAGCGTAACAGTGTGAGGTGTGGACCTGCTAGCCAGGCAAGGGCACCATCGAGTTAAAGAGTGACAGAAAAGGGGGGGGCAGTTTGATGTCAAGAAACTGACATATCTTTATAACATATCAGGGATGAATTGATCATTAAGAAATATGTCCTCGAAGCTCACCCTATTGCTGTTTACCAATACTAAGTTTCCACAAGTCAAGGTAGTAATGGACTAGGCTGAAATCCACTCTGATTGCTGGATTTGTTGGCCAGGCTTCATTTTGGGGAGGGGGAGCATTTGGCCAGGATTCTGATCAAATCTATGGACTCATTACTCAAGAAAAAAGTTTACTTGCACATGAATAAATGATATGCCATCAAATTTAAGAGTTTTACTCACACAAGGGTTACATAGACCCAGGGTTAGAGATCTTGCCTTGGCTAATGCATCTTCCTACTTCCCTTACTCTCAAATTGTTAGAGGATCTTCCATTTCAGAATCAGGAATTGTAGATAGAACCAAGGGAAGGAATTACTTACTGCATTTATACTCATATCTATCCCAACTCACTGGAGTAACTTGCTGTAGTCCTTTTTTTTTTCTTTTTGTAACTTGTGTGGTCTTAATGCATTCCCTAGCTATTAGATGTCTGCCACAAATCCCTTAATAGAAAGTGATCTCCACGTACCTCAGAAAAAAATAAATCTCAATACAATCTCTTACATCAGTGCAGTTTACCATGTCCTACATTAACCTTTGAATTTTTAAAATTCTTGTGAATTGCTTTCCCTGATGCCACAGTGCTTTTTAGGGCTTTATTCATCAAAGTTTAAAGGCTTTTTTTCTTAAAATTCTTAACCCAGTGCCCATCTGTTTTATGTGAAGCATAGATTATTGCTTCTAGGAAAAAAGTGTGGTACATCAGCGCATTTCGTCCAAATCTAATCACAAGAGGAAATTTTAATTTTACTTAATTATAAAATAATATATGCTTATGGTAGAAAAACCAGAAAATAAAAAGTATAGGTACAAACATTGCTCTTTCATTTAAGGAAAGTATTTAATATGCATCCTGCTGTATATTATTTCAAGCATATATATATATATATATATATATACACATATGTTAACATATGTCTTTATATCACACTGTATATAATACATTCAGCCTGCTTTTTTTAAAGGAATTATTTATTTATTTTAAAGGGAGAGAGCATGGAGGGGAGGGGCAGAGGAAGAGGGAAAGAGAGAATTTCAAGCAGACTCCCCACTGAGCATGGAGCTCAATGCAGGGCTCAGACTTAGGACCCCAGGACCTTAGCTGAAACCAAGAGTTAGAGCCTCAACTGGCTGAGCCACCCAGGTGCCCTTTTTTGCCTGCTTTTTATTTTTTTATTTTTATTATTTTTTAAGATTGTATTTATTTATTTGACAGACAGAGATCACAAGTAGGCAGAAAGAGAGAGGGAAGCAGGCTCCCTGCTGAGCAGAGATTCCCAATGCACGGCTCTATCCCAGGACCCTGAGATCATGACCTGAGCGGAAGGCAGAGGCTTAACCCACTGAGCCACCCAGGTACCCTTCTGCCTGCTTTTTATTTTTATTTATTTTTTTTTAAAGATTTTTTAAATTTTTTAAATCTTTTTTTATTTTTTATTTACTTTTTAAATATTTTTAAATTTTAAATATTTTTAAATCTTTTTTTAAAGATTTTTATTTATTCATTTATTTGACACAAAGAGAGATCACAGGTAGGCAGAGAAGCAGGCAGAGAGTGAGGGGGAAGCAGGCTCCCTGCTGAGCAGAGAGCCTGATGCGGGGCTCAATCCCAGGACCCTGAGATCATGATCTGAGCTGAAGACAGAGGCTTAACCCACTGAGCCACCCAGGCGCCCCTCTGCCTGCTTTTTAAATGTGACTTGTAATATACCTCCATCCTTGTGGATGAATGTATATATATAATCATTTTTAATGGCTGCATAGGGTTTTACTGGATGAATAAATGGAGATTATTTTTCAAAAAAAAATCTATTTTGGACATCAAGTCAGTTTGCAGTTCTTGATGGCTTTCTTTTCTTGTGGTGTCTTTGTGTAGTTTTAGTTTTTGTTGACCTTTTCTGTTGTCTCTTTAATTCTCTATTTCATTTATTTCTTATCTGATCTTTGTTATTTTCTCTCTGGTACTAACTTTGAGTTTCATTTGTTCTTCTAGCTCCTTGAGGTATAAGCTTAGATCATTTATTTGAAAATTTTCTAGTCTCTTGTTGTACACATTTATCCCTATAAACTTCCCTTTTGGAACTCCATTTCCTTCATCTTGTGAATTGAGTATGTGGTATTTCAATTTTCAGTTGCCTCACAGTATTATTATTTTTTAATTTCTTTTTATTTTTTTCTTTGGCCCATTGGTTGTTCAGTAACATATAGTTTAATCTCCATGTGTTTGTGAATTTTCCAGGGTTCTTCTTATCATTGATTTCTAGTTTCACACTAGTGTGGTTGGAAAACACACTTGATATAATTTCAACATTCTTTAATTTATTGAGGCTTCCTTTGTGGCCTACCATGTGATTGATCATGGGTAATGCTCCATGTGCACTTGAGAAGAAATACATTCTGCTGCTTTTGGATAGAATAGGCTGTATGTGTCTAAGTCCATCTGGTCTACTGTGTTGTTCAAGGCCAATATTTCCTTATTGATTTTCTGTCTGAATGATCCATGCATTGATGTAAGTGGGGCATTAAAGTCCCCTGCTATTATTGTATTGCTGTCTATCTCTCCCCTTAGGTCTGTTAATATTTACTTTATATATTTAGGTACACCTAAATTGTCTGCATGAATGTTTACAGATGTTATCTTGTCTCATTGGATCACCTCTTTTTCATTATGTAATGTCCTTTGTCTCTTATTACAGCCTGTGTTTTGGAATCTTTCTATTTTCTGATATAAGCATACCTACCTCTGCATTCTCCGAGTTTCCTGATATGCAAGTTCTTTAGGTGGTTGCCAACATTCTTGGCATTGTTCATTTTGTGTATATAATGAATCATAACAAAAAATGTGAATGTTCTGAGTAGCAAAACAGAGCCAACAATCAGGGTTTGACCCTAATAACGACTGCCAAACCTCCATGTTATATCACTAGGTTAGAATTTATTTTAGCACTTCTTAGGAGAAAATTGCTCTGGAAATACTATGTTAGTGGAATTTTTTACCACTGAGCTTTTCAAATACAATGAAGCTCTTCTAAGTGTCTTAGCCCATTTGGACTGCCATAACAAAATACCACAGACTGGATGGCTTAGAAATGACAGAAATTTATTTCTCATAGTTCCAGAGGCTAAGTGTATGGAACCAGGGTGCCATCAAGATCAGGGGAGGGTCTTTTCCAGGTTACAGACTTCTTGTACTCTCACATGCTGGAAAAGAACCAGGATGCTCTCTGAGGCCTCTTTTGTAAAGGTATTAATCTCATCACCTGATCACCTGATTCATGTTGTTAAAGGGAAGTAAGAAGTAGATGATGGAACTCACCAGATGTTAGAACTTCTGCCTCTTACCTTCATCTCCCCAAAATATTTTTATAGGTAGCATAATAAAGGTATGTTTGCCTTTTTGAAGTAATACATTTTTAAATCACACCTAACATTGAATATTTTCTGCATTGAAACATATTTGTCAGTCAGCCCAAAGCCCTCCCTCCTAATACCATCTTATTGGGCATTAGGATTTCCCCATATGAATTTTAGAGGGACAGAATATTCAGATCATTGCATAGGGATATTCTGATTTTACTCAAAGTTCTTTGGCTTATAAGGAAGGCACAAAAATGCTTCCAAATGAGCTCAAGTCAGTGGGTGAAGAATATTAAGAATATTAACATCATAGACATGAAAAATAATTTTATTTTAGAAATATTGCCTATGTGGGGCACCTGGGTGGCTCAGTTGGTTAAGCAACTGCCTTCGGCTCAGGTCATGATTCTGAAGTCCCGGGATCGAGTTCCACATCAGGCTCCCTGCTCGGCAGAGAGTCTGCTTCTCCCTCTGACCCTCCCCCTTCTTATGCTATCTCTCTCTCATTTTCTCTCAAATAATTAAATAAAATTGTAAAAAAAAAAAAAGAAGAAGAAGAAGAATAAATATTGCCAGTGTATCAGGGACAGAGGAATCTACGTGTTCTTGGACCACATGATCTCTAATCACCACATTTCTCTGTGTATATGTTGCGTTTTCTTCCTGCAGATCAGAATCCTCTGTGTACTTTTAATTTTGTCTTTGAATTATAAATCATGTTTTCTGCACTTTGTTCATTGAGGCCATAAATTATCTCTTAATGGGAGTATTTGAACAGTATGGCTGCATAGAACTAAAAGAAAATCTAATAGAAATAAGTAAATATTTTAAGATTCAGTGGTAAAAATAAGCAAAATAACAGATGATCTTTATGGAAATTTCTGAGCATGAAAATAAAATGTAAAGCTTTTCAAGCCTCCCATATTTGCATTTAACTAGAGAACTTCTCTATGATATGGTATACATAGGAGTCTTGGGCAGTTTTCAAGTTGGTTCATAAGTCTTGCTCTGATGGTCATTATTTTTTTATTCCCTATTTTTATTTCTGTTTACTGAAGTTCCTTACATTTCCTTCAGTAAAAAGAGAGAGAGAGAATGCAAAGGTGTAAAATGAAGAGTCTTAAATGATAAAACAACCAAAATATGTTGTCTGGCATGAAAAGTAGATCTCAGTAATGAAGAAGCATCACATGAGATGTTTGAAATCCAGAGGAGTGTATCACCTGACCAATATCCCCTCATCACTTTTGGGCATGGGATAGTAATGGTCATAATGACACGGATAATTAAAACAATAGTAGAAACAAAAATATGATTCTGGCACTGTCCTGTTACACTTATCGCAAAACTCTGGGCAAACTTTTAAAAACTTTGAACATAGGGAAATCATGTTCATGGAAGTCCCAAACATCTCACCTTCTCATCTTTCAGCCTCTAAGCTGGCAGCTGCACTTAGTTGATCTTTGACTTCTGGCCTCCGGCCAGCGACTATGTCATCACTGGGCTTCCCCGTGTTCTGCTCCATGGCCTGCAGGCCCCAGTGGCCAACAGCACAACTGTACAATGAGCCTCTCAGTCCTTGCTTGGACTCTGGAACAATCTCCTCACAGTCATCTCACCATATATCATGATCCAACCTGATGTACCTTCAGTGCCCCAAACACAGTCCCAACCTTCTCAGTAGATGCCTTCTCATTGTAGTCAGGCCTTCTCTGGTACTCTTTGATTTTTTTTTTTTTGATGATTTATTTATTGATTTGTGAGAGAGAGAATGAGAGTGGGTAGAGGGGCAGAGGGAGAGAAACTCAAACAGACTTCATGCAGAGGGCAGAGAGCCTGGCATGGGACTTGATCCCATGACCCTAAGATCAGACCTGAGCTGAAACCAAGAGTGGAGTCTTCACTGTCTACACCAACCAGGGGCCCCTCCCTGGTACTGTTTTTAATCTATACCTAAAAAATTACCGTCTGCCTTCAGTTGAATGTCATCTACTACCACGACATGCCTTAAATGCCACTCTTTACATAAAAGATTTCTGCATGTTACACTGGTATGTAGTTTCTTGCTCTAAACGCTAAAGCCTTCAAAATGTCTTGATTTGCTTTATTTTTATGTTCATGTCATGTCAATTTTATGGGATTTGCTTACTGCACAAGACTGCTTCATATTAATCCCAAACCACACTGAATTATGAATTTAATAAATACAATTAACTAAACTGAAAGTTCTTAAGAGTTGATTATGAAAGATTTCTCTAGATATTACATTATCCTAATTATATTATCAAATTGGCACTTTCTTCTTTAGACAACTTATGTCAATATATCATTTACTATGAAACTTTCATTTGTGAGGGACACTCATAACTCTGGCCAGCCATTTCCTTTAAGTTCATTTCATTGTTTAAAACTAATTTCTAGGGTCACCTGGGTGGCTCAGATGGTTAAGCATCTGCCTTCGGCTCAGGTCATGATCTCCAGGTCCTGAGATTGAGTTCCAGGTTGGGCTCCCAGCTCAGTGGGAAGCCTGCTTCTTCCTCTCCCTCTGTCTCTCCCCCTGCTTGTGCTCATTCTGTCTCTGTATCTCTTTTAAATGAATAAATTAAAAAATGTTAAAAACAAAAACAAAACAAATTTCTGCAACATACTGTATCTTACTTCCTTTCACTGTCTTCCAGTTGATTTGTGAAATAATGAAGATTTTTCATTTTGTAAAGGTAGTAAATACATAGGAAGACAAATCGTGACAAAATCCTTTCATTCTGGTGAGGACTGAATAAAATTGGCCTTCATTTTAGGAAAAATAGAATCAAGTCTTATACAGGTTGGCTAAAAATTTGTTTTCTCTTTAAACCATAAGGCCTCTAAATAACATGGTTTCTAGAGAAAACTCAGTTCCCCTGGGGTTGAAGATGAATGCTATAATCAACACTGTTCACATTAGTCAATTTCTTACGGAAACCTTACTCTGCATGTTAAATCATAAGTGATTGTCTGAAAAACTCATAATAAAAATTTTCATTTTTTTCTTCCTTCACATTGCAAAATTCAACATATTTGTTGGAAATGTTTCTTTCCTTACTTTCTACTCTCAGACCCACTCATGAGATAACCTCCATCCACCATTGGTATGTGTCCTTCCAAAACTTAAGTTATGCATATCAAGACCCATACCCACAGGAAGGCTAACATAAATATGCATTCATATATTCTGTTAAACATTCGTTTTTAAATTGGGAGAGTATTTGGCATGTCTAGGTATATGTGAATGGTAGTTGTTTTAAGTAATTAGCCCAAAAATTTATACACAGTGTTTTTTCTTCTTCTTCTTCTTTAAGTATGAAGCAATTTATGAGAATTAGGGAAGAAAAAATTGGCAGGACTTATTTTTGCCAGCAGGTAGGAAAGATAACCTAAAACTTCCCTAACAGATTCCTAAGCATTTTGTAGTCCCTCAACTCTCACTGACTGTAGAACCGTACTTGATATATTTATGACCTTCTTATACAGCAGAATAGAATCCATTCCAGGGTGAGATTACAATGTGTGTTATATGAGACACCGGGAATTCTGGCCTTCAATGTGATCCATTATGTTTAGGATTTATTGCAAGCTAAGGCCTATCCATGTTACTCACAGTTGCATAGGGAGCTGAAGTTAAAAGTGGCCAGAGTTCCAAGTGACCTAGTTATGTTTAATTTATGGGCACGTCACGGGACTAAGTAGGGGCTCAGCGCACTGTGCATTTGCTTCCCTTCTAGCAAAGATTGTGACCTCTCTGTCCCAGCGCTCCCACGCTCCCACTCAATATAGTGCTACAAGTTGAGAGGAAACAGTTTTATAGGTCTCTTGTAATATTTAGAAGATAAGTAACTTTAGAAGAACTTAATTCACCTGTCTTCTAATGGGTGCCAAGGGCTAACAGTACAAGTATTTGTTTTTTATTTTTTATTTTTTTTTTTTGGTTTTTGTTTTTGTCTTTGTGGTGTTTTTGTTGTTTTGTTTGTTTTTTACTTTCCAATTGAAATATGCATGACTTTCCTTTAAAATCCACGATAACAATACAAATACATGTTTTTGTTTTGTTTTGTTTTTTTGTCTTTGTGATTTTGGGGGGGTATGTTATTTGTTGTTGCTTGGTTTTTGTTTTTTTTTGTTTTTTACTTTACAATTGAAATACGCAGGACTTTCCTTAAAAATCTATTAAAGAAAACACTTTCAAACTGATAGTAAAAATAGACCTAATCTTTTGAAATGATCTTTTTGCCTCAAGTCTGCAGATTTTCAGGGATGGGCTTGCTTTATAAGATGGTCCATTCAATTCTCTGCTGCTTTGGATTAATACAAAACCACTACTTATACTGAAGAAAAAAAACACGCTTTGCGAAATTTTTATTCATTGTGGTTCTTTCTGCTCTCTGAGACTGCAGTGAATAAACTAGTAGAGCTTCTCAAAATAACCATTCAGCTGTCTGATGCATCTTGCTCTTTTTAGCTTAAATATCCTCAATTTTTATCACACTTTCTCAAGGTGCTCAGACTTCACAGCTGTCTATAAAATGGTGCTCACTCTAATCCACCGATCTCTGCATCGATATTATTAATGAATATGAAGTTTGTATGACTTTACTGCCCCTGCAATCCATTTACAGTGTCGGTGTGTAAACCCATCCTTTACTCATCAAAATGTCATTGTTATATTTTCACATGAATGTTCATAGCCATTTAGTGTACATGGGTAATTCAGATGGTTTTTGTTGTTGTTGTTGTTTGTCCTGATACCAAACAAGGTGAATTAAAGTTATTATTGTAAAAATACATCATTATATAACCTGGTTTTCTGACTTATTAAAATGATTTGGAATGCTGCCTTTCATCATTAAATGTATGATGTATCCCTCTGAGCTTTGTGACATTTACTGATTTTATACACAGGACTTCAGTGCCATCATTATGTCAGTAATTAAAAGGGAAACACAGAGCTATACAGCCCTTTACCAGGTACCTGCCTGCATATGTTAATGATTTTTAAATTTATTCTCTCTAGGTACATTTATTCAGTCAGGTACAAATAAATTAAAATGCCTTTTTTCTTTACCGGCTGTAAAAAAATACCTTGAGATTCAACAAAGTTAGCTTTAGTTTAGATATGGTCCCTACAGCATTCTTCTCACTTAGAAATGTGGCCTGTGACATTTTTAATGAACGTATCCTAGCCTCCAGTGACCCTTGCTGTGTCTTTAAATCAGTTTCAATCCAAATATTTAATAAGTTATTTCATAATCCAAGATTATCAGTTTGTATTTCATAAATTCCATGCATTTTGCTTTCTTGGGTTATAAGTAAAAACACAGGTGTTTATAGGTGTGCCTGGCTCAGGATAACCTCAGGTGATCCTTAGGGTGATCCTATTGTATCGGTATTTTTATCCCGATTTTGCTCCGAATGTATGGTTAGTAGGTCTCCGTAAGTGGCTGGAAGCTACGCAGTCTGACATGGGCAGATTATCTCCTGTAGGCACAGTGTGGTTACTGGGCAGAGAGCCTTAGTCATGATAACACCCAATGCTAGGTTCATGGACCTTCCAGCCCAGTGAAGGGAGGCAGACTGAAATCAATATGTAAAATGTGTAATATGCCAAGAAGCAGGTGAGAAAAGCAATAAAGAAAGATAAACAGTGAGGGGAGAAGTTGGAAGGAGAGAGCAGACTGGAGATCTCATCTTTCCAACATGTGGCCAGAATATATCATTCTGATAGAGTGATGTATTTAGAGGGAAAATTTTATAAGCTAGAAGAATTAAAAACCACAAAGGAATATTTTGTAGCATTAAACACATTGACTCAAGGGTCAAAGAAATGTAGGTTTGCATCCCAGTTCTGGAACCTCTTGGCCATGTGACCCGAGTTATTAAGTGCCCTTTGGATGACACTTTTCCCCTTCAGGAATTTATCATTAAAAGGGGGACAAGTGGGCATATATTTATATACAGATTATTATTGAAATATGGTTTATAATGATAAAAATGGACAGCATAGAACATCTTATTATTAGTCTATACCAAGAGAAATTATGCTATGGACTTATAATGCAGTACGGTTAAATCACGTGATAAAGCATCATATTATACACCAAAATGCCTTAATAAATTTATATTTACAAACATGGGATGATTTACCATGTGTGTGTGTGCATGTGTAATAGGTGTATATTTGGAGAAAGAAAGATCAGCAAATAAGTGTTTAAATGTATAGAACGAGTAAGTTTGGTGGATTGTGAACGGATTCTCTTCTTTTGATTATATTTAATTTTTATTGGATATAAACATATTTTAGCAAAAGTGTAAATGAGCATGCATGTTATGCAACCCCTCTTCCCCAGAGATTTTACCATGAACACATCGTTTTTACAGATGGCAAGTTCATATCATTGCTTTCTTAACTCCTGGAGGGACAGACTCCATTTTGTCCCTCTGTCTCTGCACTGGTTCTGTGATTGTGCTCACCACCATCCTCAGAGGGTCCACGCACTTGCCGAGAGCCTATTATTCTCAGATGCAAAATTCAACAGTGAAATAATCACAGTTGCTTCTCTCATCCTTAAAAGAGGGCAAATGGATCCATTTTTATCGATTATTCTTATTTAAAATGAACAAGCATAGAACATTTTATGAAACAAATGTGCTTTGACCATAAGTGAGACACTTATGTCCCAATGCTTTTCTTCACAAAAAGGCACAATTTCTGTATTGCAGCCCCCGATGAACATACACTCCATCGTGGTGCAAGTCCAGTGCATCAACAAGAAGGTGGGCACTGTGATCTACCATGAAGTTCGAATCGTGGTGAGGGACAGGAACGACAACTCACCCACGTTCAAGCACGAGAGCTACTACGCCACCGTGAACGAGGTCGGTCTCCAGCTCCTCTTCCTTTGTGCCCTTTTTATTGATCTGTGCAGCTCACTAGACACTCTGCATGCCTGGAAATGATGCTACCCACTATAATAGGTTTAACTGTTCATAAATATTAAAAAAAATTAAGGAATAATGCTTCAGAAGATATAAGACTGGGTGATGTCTGGTAAACTCTCAGGAATTCATTTTGCTATAGGCAAAATCTGATTTGCTTATAATAATGACCAAAATATCGGTATTTTTTGATCATCTCAGACTATTTCATGCCCAAATCCACATATGCATTTACTGAGGCTCAACAGTAGTTATTTATTCTCATCATAACTTGTTGAACTGATTGTTTTCCATATCTCTGAGGTGGTGACAGGAACTAAATACTTGGAAGAGACTATCTATTTGACATTCTTTTAATGTAAAGTTACTTCCTTAACTTTATTTTTATTTATTTTTTAAAATATTTTATTTACTTGAGAGGGCAGGAGCAGGGGGCTATAGAAGGAGAGGCAGACTCTGCACAGAGCAGGGAACCCAATGCAGGACTCGATCCCAGGACCCTGAGATCATGACCCTAGCCGAAGGCAGAAGCTTCACCGACTGAGCCTCCCAGGCACCTGAAGTTATTTCCTTAATTTTAAAATCAAATTCTAGCATATGCAAATATTTAAAAGTAAATTGCAACTCAGTTCTTATGCTGATTAATTCTTAGAACTAGTGCTTTTTTGTTGTTTTCTTTTCTTTTTCCCTTTGAGCCAAAATCCATGGGTCAAGAAGCCCTTTCACGTTATTAAAAAAACAAACAAAAACAAAAACAAAAACCAACCAAACAAAAAAACACAACAGTGGTTACTCTGCTAATTTTTTTGTGATTCCACTAAGAAAATATCTCTAATGTATCTCTGGTATTAGCTATTATGCATATTTTAGACTTATAGAAATGAACCACATTTTTAATTTTAATGAACCACATTTTTATCTGCATATTTTAGCAGATTGTTTTTTTACCTCCCAGATATTATTTGAACATTAAAAACTCCATAATTGCTTTATAGGAGGAACAAGTACTTGGGACATTATACTTAGCATTTGGGCCTTTAACCTATACACACTTGCTTTTTCAAATTTTTTAAAATGTATCTTATTTATCTCAATGTTCTTCTAGTAAAAAAATTGAAGAAATTCTTTTTCTTATAACATAAGCCTTTGTAGATTGAGTTACTTAAAAAAAAAACAACAGAAAAATAGCAACAACAACAACAAAAACAACAAAATCATGAACTCTTCTTTTAAGGCTAACAGGTCAAGTTTCCTGGTCAATGTTAACTTTTTTGAGGTGATTTTATTTAACAGGTTCCTGCTAAAACAGACAGATACTAATTAATGTAATTGACCATATTACATGGTTAATTATTTTAGCATCTGAAATACACTCTTTGAATGTGATTTGGCTTTGTTTGAGTGCTGACTTCATCTGTGGATAAACTGGTATCAGATGAATTAACGTCAGACATCAGATCTCATAGTAAAACCCACTCTTGCACCTCATTTAACAGTTCCTAGAGTTCCATCTTTAGTACCTTTTTTGTGAAGAAATTTACATTGTTCAGTTTGAACCTCAGAGTGCCCTGTATGATCTGACTACTTCCACTCCTCCCTCCCACCTTCTCAGCCCCTTGCTGAAAAATAACCTTTTCAAGTACTATTTTAAACTTATCACTCCCCTATTCAGAAGTTGTGTAAAATTTCTCATTATTTTCTGGAAAAAGGTCATCTGTCTCCACTGGCTGACTTTCAAGGCCTTCTATAATCTGACCTTTCCTCAGTGCATTCTTAGGGTAAGGTTCTCTCTGTTAATGCGTCACTGTTCAGGTTAATTTCTGCGTGTCTCACAAACATTTCCATTCCTAGGGCTAGGATCACACCATGCACGGTACTTATAACCGAATCTTCCCCATCTTGCAAGTCTCCTGTTTTTATTCATTTTTTCAAGTTTAACTCCACCGCTATGCCCGTGTCCTATTTGCTTAGTCATCCCTGACTGCTCACAGTCACTGATGTTCAGTCCATCCAGATTCTAAACGTCGACAATCTTTGGATAAACGTCAGTTAGAGTGATACAAATTTACAGAAAAGTTAAACCTTTTATCTTAAACATTATTTGGAGAAGCCCAGGTCTCTTTGCAAACCTGCTCATATAGGATTCTCTCTCACACATTTCTGTAAAGTCCACTGAGGCATTCCTACCCCGTGGATTTGACGGCTGTACCTTCTGTGATTTGATCCTGAGAACATGTGTAATCGATGGTCATATCCCCCTCATTTGATTTTCTTAAACTCTTTTATATTTATTTGCTTGGAAAGAACCAAAAGTTTCTTTAAACCACAAAACATAATTACAAGAAAAAATGAAATTTAGCTCTTTTTCTCATCCTTCACTTATTTGAGTAGATCTTCCATAGCTCTTAGTGCAATTGGCTTGCGTGTATATGTTTGTACATAGGCTGCAATTATGTGCACATATATGTACATATGTGTATCTATGTATTTTGGGGTGTGCATATATGTTCACTCATATATATCATATAAATCCTGCTTGTATATAAATATAAACACATATGTGTGTGTGTGTGTGTATCCCTGTGTCCTGCAACTACATTCCTGCCTGGCTGCCTATAAATTTAAATTAAATTACATTAAATAGACTTTACCACATGCAAGATTACAAGCTATTTTCCACGAGATTTCTCCTTTCAGTATAAGACATACAGTTAATGCAGTTAAGACAAGAAGGTTCTAAAACTTTCTCAAAAATTTTTAAAAATTGCTCACAGTTTAATAGAAGTCAAAATATTATACATGTCATTAAAATCCAAAAGACAGGTATCAAGTCATTATTACAGATTTATGAAAGAAGTTTCCACAATCAAAGTCCTGATGACTCACTGTCCTTATTCAACCTGAGAAAACAGACACCAAGAGGAGGAGTAAGAATTGGTTACATTACGCTCTGAACTGGTCACGGAGTTGGGAATAAAACCCAAGTCTGTGGTTCAATCATTTCTTCACTACTTAGTAATAGACATGTGTATGCTACATTGTCACCACTTCCATGTAACTGATTTTAACAATAAGTGTCAGGGATTATACTTATAGTATTATATCATAATACTATAATCACAAACATTAGTTTCATTTTTTAAATTTTCAACATACAATTCTTTATTCTGAGCATCATGTTAAGTTTTAAATTGGATGTATTTCATATGTTGTGTATCCCATGGTTGAAATATATATATATGTGTGTGTATATATACATATATATATATATATATGTATGTGTGTGTGTGTGTGTGTGTGTGTATGTGTATACACACACACACATAGATACACAACTGAAATTTTAGGACATAGTTAACCTGTGAAATGGAAGAATAGCCTGACCATCACACTTTCGCATTAGGAGCAAACATGTCACTGAAATTATGTACTGTGTTCTAGAAGAAAAGTTAGCGGATTTTAGCCCTGTGAGCTGTCCTATTCCTGTTCCAACTACTCATCTCTGCCATTACAGTGTAGAAGGCTACCAAAGTCCTAGGTTAAGAATCCTGAGGTTAAGAAAAGTCACACATCTTAGCTTTGTGTAAGGTAGGTTAGTATTTTGAACTATATCCTTCTATGCCTCAGTTTTCATGCATACGAACCAGGTCCCTGCACTGGATGGACACCATTAATGGAAGGAAAATCCCATATGTCCAGAGTTACAGGTCTGTCCTTCCATCTCCACTTCTTTTTGTCTTAGTTCCCATGTTAGAGCATTATTGTTGCTTCATTTTTTATTGAGTTATTTTATTTGTTATAGTCGAATGCCTTTAAAATATTCTATAATGAATTTAAGAAAAGCAGAGGGAGCAAAATATCTGCAAATGGAAAAATTAGTAAGAGCAGGAAATGTTCAAATATTTTACATTACTATCAAAATGAGGACTGTTAAATGAAATGTTATATTTTATGAGCCTATTTTAAGTCATTCAACGTTGCATAAAATGCCAGTCTTTTTTACTGTTTGTAAACATGTTCTTCTATTCGTGTTTCAAGAATTTGCCAAAATATCAATGCCTGTGTCTGGACACCAAGCAGGAATTACAGCAAGTTTATAATTCCTTGCTTGTGAGCATGACATCAGACATTGCAAGTATTTTTTTCTCTCTGGGTAATTGAAGACTCTCAATTAATTTTGGACAATTGTATCATTAAGTAATTAGTCTAGTTGGTTTGAAGAACAGATTGCACAGTCTAATTGTAGATGATCATTCTTAAGCAATTTTTGAGGATAAATATTTTCAGGCTGTGATGTCTCTAATAACACATGCATCTCATCCCCCAAAATTACTTTTGACATAGAAAGCAAACAAGGGCTAGTCAAGACAGACAGTTAAGCCTGCAAAGAAATAATCTCAAAATTATACAGAGGTTATATTTGTCCTGGTCTTTAATGATCTCTTCACAGTTGGTGTACTTTTTTTAGTCAATACTAATTTGTTCTTTTTATCACCTTAAATATCATCTTAAATGTACTTAGCTGCTGTGACATGATGTGTTTTATTAGAGATAATTTGTTGGCCTTTTCTGGAAGAATATTCCCTTGCCATCTCTCAATAGGTGGATGGTTTATGGTCTCTTGAAAGGAAGGAAGGAAGGAGGGAAGAAGGAAGGATGGAGGGTAGGAAGGAAGGAGGGAAGGAAGGGGGAGGGAGGGAGAAAAGGAAGGAAGGAGAGAGAGAAGGAACGAGGGAGGGAAGGAGAGAAAGAAGGAATTTAAATTTTGAGTTATTTTAAGCCTGTGATTTTCAGTTGAGATGGCTTTTCAGCTTCTCAGTTAGATAGCTTAGATTTTCTTTTACTTTGCTTTGGAAATGTGCTGAGGGCAAAATGTTTTGTAATTCGTAATAGACTAAGGGTGTGCATGATTGCTTTGTATTAGGTAGGGTGCTTTACTGCAGTGACATTTTCTATCCTTTTACTCAAATTGAGACTAATTGTAATCTTACAGCTTCGGATGGGGAAGGACTTAGTTCAAAAATGGAGCTTTCTACAAAATGTGCCCTTCTTCAGATTTCACTAGTTTCTGTGTTGTGTAGGTTATTTATGCTTTGCTATTTTGTAGTTTTATTTCATTGATTTGGTTAGATTATTTACTTAGGCTCAAATATCAATGACAGAAATATAGGCAGTTTCTAAAAATAATAATAAACAAAATGTATTCTCTTACTTTGTTATTTTCTTACTGTACCCATTGTAATGATTTCATCCTATATTCATTCCTTAAAACATTTTTTTTATTACTTAGTCTTTGAGGTTTTGAGATCACGCTCACATCTTAAGAAAGCCTACCTGTATGTACATGGTCTATTGTGTAATGAGGCTTGAGTTCCTCCCCAGACAGAGATTTTTTAGCGTTGTAAAGAGGTAAAAGTAGTTGTCAGTCATTCTAGCGGTCACTCCATCATCCCTTTGCACAGGTGTGAGTCAAGTGTTAAGCTCAAAGTGGCTGGGTGGTCTGGGCCAGCTCCAGGTCTTGTCAGGGCAGTTGCTTCAGGGAGGGATGGTTTCTTGGTTTCCATTTGTCTGAGTTAAGAGATAAGCTGGCGTAAGAAAGGGAAAATGTGGGACAAAGGTTGGTGAGTACAAGCAAGTGGGAGGTCAAGGTCGGGTCCTGGGGTCTAGCTGGTGTCAGCTTCAACTGAGTCAGTATGGCCCACAAAGCTGGAAATATTTACAACATGGCCTTAACTGAAAAAGTTCCCTTACCCTTATTATCACTCCCCTTGAGATGTTAAGAAGATATCATATACGGGCGCCAGGGTGGCCCAGTCGATTAAGGTGTCTGACCCTTGGTTTTGCCTCAGGTAGGATCTCGGGGTCATGAGATCAAGTCCTACCTTGGTCTCTGTGCTCAGCATGGAGTCTACTTAAGACTCCTTCTGCCCCTTCCCCCACTCATGTTCTCTCTTTCTAAAATAAATAAGTCTTTTTTTTTTTAAATATTTTATTTATTTATTTGACAGACAGAGATGACAAGTAGGCAGAGAGGCAAGCAGAGAGAGGGGGGGAAGCAGGCTCCCCGCTGAGCAGAGAGCCCAACGTGGGGCTTGATCCCAGGACCCTGGATCATGACCTGAGCCGAAGGCAGAGGCTTTAACCCACTGAGCCACCCAGGCACCCCAATATAATTCTTTTTAAAAAAGGATATCATATAGTGATAGAGAATATATGTCAGACTTAGTATTTACTTAGTGAGTATATATATATAAATATACATACATATATTTTTCTAAGCTTTTGATTAACTTGGAAACTTGGAAAAATACTATTCATAAGTTATATATGTATGTGATACATAATCACATATTATGTACATCATACATTATAACATAATTAAAAGGTTGAATTCAAGGAAATTGCCAATGTTCATTTATTTTTGATCTACAAAATGGCAACTGAACAACATTCTGTAAATAAAAATTATGTTAAATAAAATTTGATGCCACTGTATTGTCATAATATTTCTATTGTGACCTGAGAAATACATACTTCATGTCTTTTGTCAACACTGTTGTCTCCTGATGGCATTTTGAATTTATTTGGTAAATAGTTCCTATTATTACTTACATTTTGTTTAATTCAGTAGATTTTATTTTCCTGCACTGCCATTAACTTAGTTGTAAGGAGTTCTGTATAAAAGCTTCAAATGAGGGGTGCCTGGGTGGCTCAGTGGGTTAAGCCGCTGCCTTTGGCTCAGGTCATGATCTCAGGATCCTGGGATCGAGTCCCACATCGGGCTCTCTGCTCAGCAGGGAGCCTGCTTCCCTTCCTCTCTCTCTGCCTGCCTCTCTGCCTACTTGTGATCTGTCTGTCAAATAAATAAATAAAATCTTTAAAAAAAAAAAAAAAAAAAAAAGCTTCAAATGAGGAGGGACAGAATGGGAGGAGGTGAAATGTGAAGAAGAAGTAGGGGCTGGATCCTGAAGGCACCACCAGTTAAGAAGGAGCTCTAGGTACTAAGGAACCACGGATGCCTTAACCAATGGAAGCACATCAGCTGTGCTGATTCATGGCCTCATTCCCACAGCTGGATGGAGAACACGTGGAAGAGGTGAGCCAGAGAAATGTAAGGCAAAAAGCCTTCAGTTGAAATGGACAAAGAGGGTACCCAGGAAGGATATCCAGGTGGAAAGCTTCACAGGAAGGAGACCTAGTTGACTGTAGAGGGTAGAGGAAAAAAATGTAGACACTCCCTACTTTGTTTAGGTTGATTCTGAAAATTTGGCTTGTAGTAGGGCAGTGGGTGCTACTCAAGAAAATAATATCTTAGACATGAGCACTTTGAGGAAGCAGATTTCAGTCTAGGGAGAATTTGATGAGTTCCAGTATCTGTGAGATAAATTCACTTGAAATTCACTAGAAAGTGAATAAAATAGTGAATAATATACATATTAACCTGTCAAAGTAAGGCAAAGTGACAAAAAGAAACATAGAATAGGCAGAGTAAAATACAAACACTTAATAACAGTAGATTTAAACCATCTTGTTAAAAAGTGACATCAAAAGTAAAGGAGAAAGTGTTGAAAGATGTGAATTTTCAAACTAAATTAAAAAATAAACCACATGTAGGCAACATGCATGAAACCCAGTTAAATATAAAGACTCAGATATCTAGGGGCACCTGGGTGGCTCAGTGGGTTAAGCCTCTGCTTTCGGCTCAGGTCATGATCTCAGGGTCCTGGGATCGAGCCCCACATTGGGCTCTCTGCTTGGCAGGGAGCCTGCTTCCTCCTCTCTCTCTCTGCCTGCCTCTCTGCCTACTTATGATCTCTCTCTCTGTCAAATAAATAAATAAAATCTTTAAAAAAAAAAGACTCAGATATCTAAATATAAAAAGATGGAAGTAGATATACCACATAGTCAGTTATTATGTAAAAGCTGTTGTAGCTGTACTATTATCAGACAAAATGGCTCATTATGGCAAACGACACTGGTAGAGAATAAAAGGAACTTTTCCTGATGATATAGATTCAATTTGCCAGAAGGTTAGAGCAATTATGAATTAAACTACACTTAATAACATGGCCTCAGAAATAATAAAATATTGAAAGAACTAAAGGAGAAATAGAAAAATTCATTCTCATCGAGGGAGATTGAAAACCTGGGGTGGGTAGAATAATAGCTTCCCACGATGGGCATGCTAATCCCTAACAAAAGAACTTTGCAGATATGATTAAAGTTATGGAAGTTAATTGAGAGGTTATCCTGGATTATCCTGGTGCATCCAGCCTAATCACCTGAGCACTTAAAAGAATGGAACTTTCTCTGGCTGGAGTCTGAGAGTCAAGAGAAAAGAAAGCAGGAAATAGGAAGCAGAAGAAGAAGGGATCCAAGAGGAGTACGTGTGAAGAAGACTTGACCCCCTGCGCTGGCTTTGAGGTTGAATGGAACCATGAGCCAGTGAACACATTCTATGAGCAGAGAAGGAAACCATGCTAGGCACCAGGAGGGCAAAAATAATGCTGTACAGTGGCAATGATAATGAAGACCAGCCAATTACCAGAATGAGTTGGGAAGTAAATCCATTCCCAGAATCTCCAGAAAGGGATCCAGCCCTGAGGACATATTTTTTTTTTTTTAAGTCTGGTGAGACTCTGACTTCTGACTGATCAGTGAGATAATTAAAGTATACACGATAAGTTAAACAAAAATAATTCAAGACATGACATTCCTAACAGAGAACAGCAGTTCACAATGTGAAACCTCTCATTGACTGACAATGTACGTCCATGGGGAAATAACAGTAAGGAAATAGAAGATTTGAATAGTGAAATCAGCAGGCTCGGCCTGGTAGATTCTTAGGGAAGAAGCACACAACAGCCACGGAACTCCTTCCTTTCAAGTACATGGAACACTTACAAGATTTTACCAAATGGGAGGCTATAGAGGAAGTGTCGCCATCTTCCAAATGACTGAAATTACACAGAGCATGTTTTCTAGTCACTGTGCAGCTTAGCTTAAAATTAACAAAAACAACAGAAACAAATTAGAAATTTCTCATCTTATTTAGAAAATGAAGTATAAAGCTTTCATTATTTGTGAATGGTACTACTATATATGTAGAAGCCAACATATACATATAAATTACTACAATTAAAATGAGCTTAATGAATTTGCTGAGGACAAAGTCAATATTTTTAAACTTTTTTTTTTAAACAAGCAACAACAAAAAAAAGAATTTTAACAAGAATTATCATAGGCTCTACCAAAATGGAGTTTCAATTATATCTATTTATTTTAAACAAAACCCAGCTTTTAATATAAAGGAAGTACAGCCCCGTGTGTTGGTAAAGTTATAGAGTGACCACAGATTTCATACATTGTTGGTGGATGAGTGAGTTGGCCCAAGTAATTGGAGATCTGTTTATAGTGCCTAGAAAAAGTGAACAGGTAAATATGCCATGACTCAGCAATTCTGCCTTGATGTATATACCCCAGATAAATTATTGCATATGCCCACCAAAACATATATACATGAAGATTTATTGAAGACTTTTTCATCATATTTTAAAACTGGAGACAACCCAGATGTCCAACTATGCTAGAGTTGGTTTATTATTTATTTTTCTTTTTAAGATTTATTTATTTCTTTGAGAGAGAGAGAAGGAGGGAGTGCACACATAGGAGTGTAGAGCAGAAAGAATCTTCAAGCAGACTCCCCTCCAAGTGCAGAGCTCCACATGGGGCTCAATCCCATGACCCTGAGATCATGACCTGAGCCAAAACCAAGATCTGGGCACCCCAACCCACTGAGCCACCCATGCACCCCTATCATTTATTTTAAAAATAAATATATTTTATCTGTGCTCCAGTTGCCTCTCCTTAAAGATGGGAATGAAAATATTAGAATACCTACTTCATAGGGTTTGATGGATACCTGTAATAAATTTTAAATCAGAAATGGAGATCCACAGATTTTAGCACATAACATGTACCTGTATATTTTGTAACTTTCTTTTTTTTTTTTTCCCCAAGATTTTTATTTATTTATTTCTCACAGAGAGAGTGTGTGAGTACAATGGACAGGGGCTGGGGGAGGGGCAAGCAGAGCCTGCAGAGGGAGAAGGGTGCTCCTTGCTCAACAGGAGCTCAACCCGAGGCAAAGGCAGAGGCTTAACCAACTGAGCCATCCAGGTTTCCCTTTTGTAACTATTTCAAGAGACAGTCTGAAATGGATTACCTTTATAGGACTTATTTAAACCTAATATTGTGTATGTATTTATTTATTTGTTTCCTTTGTATCTGCCAAATTAGAATGCAATCCTTATTATAGCCAGTGTTTTGTTTTGTTGGTTGAATTGAACAGTGCCTGGCACATTGTAGGAGTTCTGTGCTTGGACTTATCAGTGAGCCATGAATGGTACAACCATGAAATAGGAAAGTATTATTTAACATATATGTTCACTTTGTCCCTGAGATAAGGATGACCTAGAAAGTAAGAACTTGCTTTGAGGGGCGCCTGGGTGGCTCAGTGGGTTAAGCCGCTGCCTTCAGCTCAGGTCATGATCTCAGGGTCCTGGGATCGAGCCCCGCATCGGGCTCTCTGCTCAGCAGGGAGCCTGCTTCCTCCTCTCTCTCTGCCTGCCTCTCTGCCTGCTTGTGATCTCTCTCTGTCAAATAAATAAATAAAATCTTTAAAAAAAAAAAAAAAAAAGAACTTGCTTTGAGTTAAATTTGAAAAGAAGCTCATTCATGGTAACATTTTTAAAGAAACAAAAAAGAGCTTTCTGGATTATTGTGATGAATTACTTAAATTACCCAACAGCGATGAGAAGGAAAAAAAATCCACCTTTTTTTTTTTTTTTTGGCTTGGTAAATATGAGCTATGAGAATTATAGTTCTTTTTACATGGCCCTCGTGGGAAAACACATATTTATGTTAATTATTGCTCTTTTTACATAACTATGGGGGAAATTATATATTTATTCAGCTATGACTATTACACCACTTGAGAATGTTTACCTTACTTCTCATGTCCCAGAAAAACTAAAGTCCTATTGATTAAGTGAAATTAATGATTCCTTTTTGACCAAATGTCGTTTTTTTCCTCTACAAGATTTTCCTGCATGCACAGTTTTGTGAGGCTCAATGCCAAGGGTCCCCAAGAGCATCCCGCCAATTTAATAAATCTGTGTTTGATTGAGTTCTTTAAGTTACTAATAATAGGAAACTTAAAAGGATGTTTCATAAATCTAAATTTAAAATGGCATTTACAATTTAGGAAGGTGAAGATTTGCAATTGAAATTACCTTGGGTTTAAGAAACAATCAAGTTTTTTCATAATTATTGATATTACTCATACATCATAAACATGTCCTGGTTAACAGCTTAAACGTCTATAAAGTTGAGATTTATAATAATTCTAGTAATTCTTTTTACTTTTGTATTATTAAGAATACTCATTAAGAAGCAATTTCACATCAGATTGAATTTAAATTTATTCTTATCCAAATTTTGTTCCCAGTAAGTTTTCTGCGCAGATCTCCTTGCCATTTGAGTGGCATCATTTGTCCTAACACTGAGTGGAATAAGAGCCAATGATAATGATAGCGGTAGATTCATTCTACCATTCTACCTGATAATTCATGACAGTTGTCATTCATTAAGTACATTTATTAATGCTAAAGGTCTTCCTTGAAGCATCTCAAATCAGGCTCCAATTGGGTGTGGAGCCTGCTTAGGATTCTCTCTCTTCTTCTGCCCCTCCCCTCCTCTCTCTCTTTCTCTTTCTCTCTCTTAAATAAATAAATAAACATTTAAAAAACTAAATGTAATACAAATGAGCCAAGCTTTATTATTTTAAAAATATTTTCTTTTAATAAATGACATGCTCAGGTCTTGGATTTTGTTATAATGAATGTGATTATGGAAATGGCCTGTTTTAACTCTTTAGACCTAAATAACATTTTAGGAGAAGAAATGAAACACCATATGACTCACATCCAATTTCCCCTATTGTTGACAGATTTTATTAGTATGGTACATTTTTTTTTAATTGACATATAGTGTATTATTTGCCCCAGGTGTACAGGTCTATGAATCCTTAGGCTTACATGTTTCACAGCACTCACCATAGCACATACCCTCCCCAATGTCTATCACCTAGCCACCCCACCCCATCCTCCTCCCCCGAGTAATTCTGTTTGTCTTGTGAGATGAGTCTCTTATGGTTTGACTGCCTCCTGATCACCTCTTGTTTCATTTTTTCCTTCCCTACCCTCTACAGCCCCCGTACCCTGCCTCTCAACTTCTTCATATCAGAGAGATCATATGATAATTGTCCTTCTCTGATTGACTTATTTCACTCAGCATAATACCCTCTAGTTCTAGTATGGTACATTTTTAAACAACTACTGAACCAACAGTGATATTATTATTAACTTAAATCCATATTTTATTTGGATTTCCTTAGTTTTTACCTAATGTCCTTATTCTTGTTCTAGGACCCAGTCTAGCATACCAGATTACTTTTAGGTATTGTATCTCTTTCATCTTCTCTAGATTGTGGCAATTTTTTATTTTTATTGTTTTTTATCACCTTGAAAGTTGTGAGTACTGATCAGATAACCTTTCTCTCTAGTAGATAGATAGATGTATGTGTATACATATTGCTTATGTATATATATGCCACATAATCATATGCATAATATATATTACATATTATATATAGATCTATAGACCTCATTTAATTTTTGCTAATTTCCCCCAATAAAGTCCTTTATAGGTCAAAGACTTTAGCTAGGATCAAACATTGCTTTTAGTTGGCATGTCTTTATAATTTCAGCCTTAGATCCTTAGTATCCCCTTGACTTTAACAACCTTAAAAACTTTCAGGAGTGGGAAGTTTATAGATATTTCTCAATTTGCATTTACCTGATATTTCTGCATGTTATAAATTTTGTTCAAGAATACCACAAAGATAATATGTGTCTTTCATAGCACATAATAAGAAAGACACACCATATCAATGTGTCCCATCACTGGTAATGGTAGCCTCTTCAAACCTTTACCCAAGGTTTTTATTAGTGATTTGTGAAGCATTGATTTGTTGAGAAACCTTGGGTGAAAATGCAAATCACTGTGCTTGAATATATTTTCTTTTTCTTCTCTTTACCCCTTGAGCATTTATTGAGTGTTTTTTCAGGCATGAAGCAATAAACTAGCAATGAAGTTTTGATCACGAATGAGGAGGTTGGCATACTAAAAAGGCAAAATTGGGGATTTATGAAATAATTTGCTTGCTGACAATCTACCTATTTTCAATGGGAATAATAATTTAATATGAGTTTTCTAAAATTCAGACACTAGCTTAGTTTATCTTCTTTGTCTTTCTGTAAGTATCTCAAAACTATTTTTCCTTAGGGTGAAACATAATTTAGGTTTAATGGAATACATCATCTAAATTGCATCATTTCACATTATCTGTGTATCTTGAGTTTGGGTATGTGCCACATTATATTTATTCCTCCTTTCATTTCCCCTTTTCTCATAAGCTTATTAATAGCCGATTATGAAATTTCTGAAATAATATATTTCACAGTGCCTGGGAATTTTTACATCTCGAAGTCAGACGATCTGGATGCAGTCCCGATCAACCATGAAGTAGAATTATGACATCAGGCAGAAGCTCTTTGCTTATGATTCCTCAACTATAAAATAAGTTTAACAATGAAAATAATGTTACTAAGTTGCATTAAAGGATTAAAAGATAATACGTTTGAAGTACTTAGTAGAAGCTTGGGCCATCTTGTGAGTCTACTTTGCCTTGGAACTATGCTGCAGACATAGTTACATAGAAGTGTCTTCACAAAGTCAATGCAAAATTTAAGTTCATGGACTGGTGGTAATTTGCTAACAACACTGACAACGTGAGCTTTTCCTCACATAAGAAATGACATGATCTAGGAATCTGTTCAGTTTGAACATTCACTTTCCCGATCTAATTCCTAGTTTTGTGATGGTCTTCCACATTTCATCATGCCTCCTTGCATGAATGAATACTTGCATTTTTGGACATCTGTTCTTATCAGTCATTGGGTAGATCTAAGAACACAGATGACATCCATGATGAAGCGTAACAGTGAGATTTCATCTATAGTTAAGAAATTTTAACACATTTAGTAAGTGTTTACTTTATGATTATTAGACACAATAAGGTAATTTTTAAGTTAAATATATTTATATATTTAAAAAAATATATATATATGAGTATGAAATGTCCATGGTATTGGACACTTGATAAATATCTTCAAGGAATAAAAATAACTGAACCTCCAGAGTCGTAGCCTTTCACAGAATTTCTTTGAGAGAGAGCATGAGCGTGTGATCTATAGCACACAAAAGCTTCTGAAGAAAGAAGCTCCAGTTCCTTTTACTTATCCCTGTTTTCCACCTCAAGGGAACTAGAAACATCCTCTCTGGAAAATGGGAGACCATTAAGATAGGAAAAAGGAGATGGAGATTAATGGACTAGAAAGAGACACATAAAAATATATATTCTACATTACATATGTAAATGGGAATCAGTTTTTCAGCTGTTTTAAAAAATTCAAGTATTTGACAAATTTCAAATTTAGTAAGCTCTTATAACTTATATATATGCTATATATATATAATATACACATACACACATTCTCTCTGTGTATCTGTATATATAGATGCACACATATATATTCAATTTAAGCTTAGTTGCTCTTTAGTTTTTAGTAAAGATGAGTGTAGGTACCTATCACTCAAACAATAATAATCCTCTTATTTTGGAGATACTTATCTACATGAATTTACCTTTAATAATTTCTTCAGAAGATGTGACTTTCTAGCTTTCATAATTAAAATAGGGAATCCAGATTTTACACACAGGTGCAAAAACTGTGTCATGTTAAAGGGAAGATGAAGAACATATGTAATTTAAAAAATTTTTTTCTTTGATTTTAATAAATCCCTGCAAAATAACATCCACTAAATTTGAATTCAGGAATGTGTGCTATTGGCCCTTCTAGAAGGTTTTAAGATAAACTTCACAAAGACATTTGATTTGGATAAATTTTTGGATAAAACAAATATTCTGTTAATTAATTTATATAAAACCATCATAATGATCACAGAGACCATGATTATATTAAGCTCTCAATAAGTGACCATAGACTCAGAGATAATGTAATTTAATCATTGTGAGAAAAAGCTGAAGTCTTCACCAATGTGAACCTGTGTACAAATTCATCACTCTACTTCATTTGTGAAGACTCTCTTGGTTTTTGAATATATCACTATATCTAAAGCATATTTCCAAGGCAGGGATGATTTCCAAGAAATATCATACAATTATTTTATCTGAGGAGGAAGTTAACAGCTGTATAGTGGCCAAAGAATGAATGGCTTCTAATTTAGAAAGATTACTATAATGGAGGAGAATCCTCAGACCATGAAGGGTAATTGAGAAGACTGTAACAATGCAGACAATATTTTATTTATCTATTTATCCATCAATGAACACTTAGGTTTTTCCAGATCTTGGCTATTGTAAATAAGGCTGCAGTGAACATGGAGGTGCATTTATCTTTTTGAGTTAGTGCTTTCATTTCCTTTCATTTCCTTTGCATAAATACCCCAAAGTGGCATTACTAGATCATATGGTAATTATGTTTCTAATATTTGGGGGAACTTCTGTACTGGTCTGCACAATGGCTGTACCAATTGACCACCAACAGTGCACAAGGCCACCTGGAATTTAGTTTTATGTAGGTTGTGAAGTATCATTTTTTTCCCCATGTGGATTTCTAATTAACATTGCACCAAATATCATATGGTTTCACTTACTCATGGAGTATAAGGAGTAACATGGAGGACACTGGGAGATGGAGAGAAGTGAGTTGGGGGAAATTTGAGGGGGAGATAAACTGTGAGAGACTGTGGACTCTGAGGAACTAACTGAGGGTTTTGGAGGGGAGGGGCTGGGGGGTTGAGTGAGCCTGGTGGTGAGTATTATGGTGGGCACGTATTGCATGGAGCACTGGGTGTGGTGCATAAACAGTGAATGCTGGAACACTGGAAAGAAATATAAAATAAAATGAAAAAAAAGAAAAATACAACATTAAAAAAAAAAAGACATTGCACCATTTCTTGTAAAGATCATTGAATTCACAACCACTGCTATATTGTCTTTCTCTATGAATGAGGTGCCTGCTTGTGGGGACTATTTTTGGAAACAATATACTGTCCCACTGGTATCTTTGTTTATTCTCAAGGCAGTACTGCTGTGTCTCAATTTCTGTAGATTTATATTGAAGTCAGGGAACTGGGTAGTATAAGTCTTCCCACTTAGTTCTTCTTTAGAAGAGACTCTCTTTCTATTCTTGACTCCATGAAGTTTCATGTAAATTTTAGAATCAGCTTATAAATTTCCACATCTATTGATAAATTTAAAAAGAATTGAGATCTTTGCATTATTGATAATGCCTTTTTATTGATAACGCGTATCTTTCCTCTTATTTAGTTCTTTAATAAACAATCAAAATACAGATCTAAAATATTTCTCATAAGTGCTTTAATCCAAATTTAACATTCATAGGCAGGAAACAATTCCAGAGGAGCAGGGATCATCGAGCTCAGGGGAGCTGGAGATAAGACTCGATCCTGTCTCAGTTTCTGGTTGGTTGAGTTTTTGAGCTACACTCATAATGAATTACTAGTATTGTTTGTCACGTACAGTCCATCTTCATGATTCACTGATTCTATAATTGCAAGTTTGCCTCCTTGCTCAAATTTATTTATAAGCCCAAATTCAATACTTGCCAAACTTCCATGCTTATTCACAGACATGTGCAGAGGAATGAAAAATTTGAGTCATCCCCTGTACACATATCTACCTCAGGCCAAACAAGATGATGCTCTACCATCTTACTGTAAACAAGTGTACTTTTTCTGCTATCTAGTTAGTGCAACATTGTTTACATCTTTGTACTTTTTGCTGGTGATTTTGCTGCTTAAAATGGCCCCCAGGGGTAGTGCTGCAGGGCCGTCTAGCTTCCTAACACAAGAAGGCAATCTGTACCTTACAGAGAGACTATATGTATTAGGTAAATGTATTCAGGCATGAGTTATAGTGCTGTTGGCTGTGAGCTAAATGGTAGTGAATCCAAAACACATATCAAATAAGGTGTCTTTAAACAGAAGCACACATAAAACAAGGTTATATATTGACTGGTTGATGAAAATGTTGTGATGACTCTGGGGGGGAACCTAAGCTTGTGTCACCCCTAGCAGTGAGATAACTCCATATTCTCTGTGGAAGCTGTGATTCAGTATTTAAGTCCGTGCTCATGGTGACTTTATAGAACATAATCGCCATGGATAGTGAGAAGGAATTGTATTTATATGAAGCCATAAATAAAATGCTTCTGTGGGGAAATACGACAAGTAAACTTGCAAGTGAGGACAAGTCTTCTCTTTTAGGGGTGCTGTTCATAATTTTTTGGTCAGCTTCACTCACCGTGGATCACAGTTAACTGAGAACTGTTCATTTTTTGCATTCGCATTATAATTTATCTTCTGCATCTCCTTGAAATAACTGAAATTTCTTGCTTTGATTTTCTTTAATTTTACCATTTGCATGTATCTACATTTTCTGTATTTCCCAATAGCTGTATAAAATCATTTGTGAAAGCAGACATGAACTAAATAAGTAAGTGACCCCCCCAGGCAGCTGCCCACACTGATAATTGTCTCATGCATTAGAATGCCCTTCAGAAAACCAAAATTATATTTCTGAGACTTGTTGAAATGTTAAAGAACACAGAACATGGTCATGTGCATGGCAATGTGCCCTGAAAACTGAATAATAATGTATAGGGCAGCATGGCTTTATAATATCATATTGAGAAATTCATGAAGCACCTCCTCTACAGAGAGTAAGTCATGGTGATACGTGTGTATTTATATTTATTCAGAGTGTGTGTGTGTGTGTGTGCATGTGTGTGCGTGTGTGCATGTGTGTATTTGCATACATAGGTGTGTGCTTCTGTTCAGTATACCTATAGTGAAAATGAATGAAATCTGCTTTTTAACAACATTTCTCATGTTTCATCTCCCTTTGCTTGTTTGCATCTAGAATAGGCCATTTCTTTGGGAATTTTTGGTTTCTCCAGACCTTCCATATAAAGATAAAATGCTTTATCTTTTTTTTTTCTTAGCTATTTCTCTTATATTATTTTTTTATTATGTTATGTTAGTCTCCATACAATACGTCATTAGTTTTTGATGTAGTGTTCCATGATACATTGTTTGTGTGTAACACCCAGTGCTCCATGCAATCCAAGCCCTCCTTAATACCCATCACCAGGTTCACCCATCCCCCCACTCCTTTCGCCTCTAGAACCCTCAGGTTGTTTCTCCAAGTCCACAGTCTCTCATGGTTCACCTCTCCCTCTGATTTCCCCTGCTTCATTTTTCCCTTCCTTCTCCTAATGTCCTCCATGTTACTCCTTATGTTCCACAAGTAAGTGAAACCATATGATAATTGACTCTCTCTGCCTGACTTATTTCACTTAGCATAATCTCCTCCAGTCCCCTCCATGTTGATGCAAAATTAGAGTATTCATCCTTTCTGATGGAGGCATAATACTCCATTGTATATATGGACCACATCTTCTTTATCCATTTGTCTGTCAAGGAAGGGGCATCTCAGCTCTTTCCACAGTTTGGCTATTGTGGACATTGCTGCTGTGAACATTGGGGCTCTTATATTAGTTTTAAACATCCCTAACCCTAGCCTTTTTCTGATGGGTCAACCACGTGAGTGGTAGATCACAGATAAATGTGCGCAGCCCAGTCACTGACCCAGGTTACTGCTGCATTTACCTGTGCATGTCTGCATGGGGACGTTTCCGCATTCTGTTAGTGGACACAAGTAGGAACAATGTGTGCTAAGATGTTTGGTCTGAACATTCAGCTATGGAAGACAGCAGCACTCACTCATCTATGCACATGCTGAACTCATAATGAGGGATATTTCCTGAGTCCTTTGCTGTCAACAACTAAATACCACATTTTCAAAGTTGGAGGAAAAATCTTTAATCCAGTTGTTGGTGAAACTGTAGTGATTGTTAGTGAAATTGTAATGAATAGAGACAGCACCCAGACTAAATACAATGCTGTAATCTGCTTATAATAACCCTTTCCACTTAATTTTCAAGGACCTAAATTCTCCTTTTTTAAAAAGGGCTTAAAATCCTATTTAGAGATCATGCATGACCTTTATTATGATATCATTACAGAAATGAGAAAATGGATTCTCTTTGTCGACATGAGGAAATTATTTCTCCTTTGTTTTCCTTTCAAAGATATTAACTAAGACAATTGACTATTGAATCATAATTCTACTTGTAATTTCAGGGAATAATAAAAATATATATGGGCACATAAATTCTATTGGGGGCAATTATATGTGGCACCCAAAAAATAAGGTTAAATCCTAAAATGAGAGTGATTGAAATTGAAATTTTTTTTTGGATAAGGTTCAAATTGCATCCATGAACAAATGCACAGTAAGTCCTTTCATGTGTAATCCAACAACAGTCTTTGTTGGACTTCGTCACTGAGTGCACTTTTTCTAAAGGCAACTAAAAATATAATATAGGGTTTGTTTTAAAAGATGAGGTATTAAAATTATACTTCTTTATAAATGTGATTTTTAAATTAAAAGAAAGGTGTCTGATGGAGAGGAAAAATATTAATTGATGATAATATATTAAGGCACCTTAACACTCTTAGGTTGCCTTTTGTGAATTTCAAAAACGTTTGGACAACTGGAGAAAAACATAGTTTTTCATGCTTAGGGTCTTTGAATTTGCAACTATGTCTTTCGATTTGCAAATATCACACAGGGAGAAGTAAAATCTTTCAAATCATTTATTCCAACCAAATACTGTTATGCAATATTTGTTTTTATAAACTTAATCTCAGATAAGACTGGGAAACATAGAAAGTTGTGAGATTTAGAGAATATTATGCTTTATTTTCTCCTTGACTAACAACAGTTCTTATCTTCTAACAACTGCCATTTTATTACTTACTCAAATCAGCAGGGACATTTCATTTGCATTTTGGATTTTGAGACTCAAAGGCGAGATTAGTTGTTTTTTTTTTCCTCTACATATATAAATAATACTTCAAACTTCACATCTAGTCAGATTGAATTTATATTATTAAAGCAGCATGTAGAAAACTGTCAACCTGTCTACATAATTTAAAATTTCCAAGAAAATAATGTCACTGGGTAATAATATAGCCGTTGAATGTTACACAAGTGGTTACATGATCAAGTGAGAGAATCATAAGGTTTTCTCTTGTTTGCTTGTTTTACTTCTGAATAACTCTGATATGTCATCATGATTCAAGCCCCAATGTTTCATAATGTACAGGTGAGGCACTACTGATTGTGTTGAAACTTTGACTTCCTTCAATTAAAAAAGCAAAGCAAAACAAAAGAAAACCAAAAACTTGTTAAGAAAGAAAAAAATTGGTTTTAGTAATAGTGAGTTGATTAAAAAAAAAAATCTTTGTTCTAACATCTTGTCCTTTTAGGTGCGTATTATAGGGGCTGGCAGAATTGATTCAATAGAGGGCTTGTGATTGTTTCCAGCACACTTTCTGCTTGTCACCCTAAAGCCCTTCTTCCCTGGCGTCCAGCCCACTCACTCTCTAAGCACCTCCAGACACTGGCATGTGCTCCCAGCTCTTCCAACCTCCTCTTCCCCTGAGTACCCGTGTTGTGCCCTTGGCTACAGGACTTCAGAATCCCTCCCCACAATGAGTCTAGTATTGTAGGATATGCTGCCTCAGTGAGTAGATAGACACCGACACATCATTTTCAAAACCTGCCCACACCTACTGCTCACGTTTTTCTGTTTCATTTTGTCTTTGTTTTGATTCCTTTTGATTTTTTTTTTAAAATCAATCCCACAGCACAGTTTTTTTGTTTGTTTTGTTTTGGTAACAAAGATCTTTAAAAAATACCACCTGGGTGGCTCAGTCAGTTAAACACCCAACTCTTGGTCTCAACTCAGGTCTTGATCTCAGGTTTCTGAGTTCAATCCCTGTGTTGGGCTCCATGCCAGGTGTGGAGCCTACTCAAAAAAAAAAAAAAAAAAAAATACTTTGTGGGGTTCTGTGGTTTTGTTTTATTATAAGGTTACCAATAATTTTATTTTCACACAGGAGACAGAAGATACTTTGAAATCGTATGTTAGGTGATGTATAGGTGATAGTCAAATCCAATATATATATTTTGAAGCAGATCCTTTGTTTCCATTGCTACTTCCTTTTTAAACAGTATTTCCTAATTTTTAAATAAGCTTAGTGTTTGACTTTGACTTCACTACAATGGCCCATGTTTCCAAGAGCCTTGATGAAGGGAAAGAGGAATATAGAGGTATTGTTACCACAGAAAATACTTGGTTTTAGTAGTTATCTAGAAATAAACCATCATTCAATTTTAAAATTTGATAATTTAAAAATCAAAGCAAGCTACATTAGAATGATTTAGATGATTTTTTTTTCAAGAAAGCACAATATCTTTGGGAACTGGGATTACAGTTTTAAAAATGAAAATTGTCAGTTTAGAAGTCTTAGCAGTCTTTCAGTGACCTCACGTTTTCACCCAGGGTCTCCCTCCATGGTGTCCTGGTGTTCTCAAATATGCTGTTCAGACCATCTCCTCTCTTCTTTGTGTTCTCTTTGACAGGTTGGAAGTCAAAATTTGCCCTGTAGACCTGCCTGCCAGGAAGGCTGATTTTGTAAATGCTCACTACTTTGTATCTGTGGCTTGTTTCTTTCATCACACTTGTAATTTTTTTTTTTTTTCTTAGATCAGAAGTTGCAAAGTACTGTAGTTACTGGGCCTCATGCATATATTTTGTTTGGCCCATTCAGTCCATAGTTTAATTCTCTAAAATCTAGGCCAATCTTAGAACCAAGACATTTCTCATAAAATTAGGATATAAGAAGACTATATTCCATCATGGCAAGAATTTGCTTCGTAGAATGTATGTGATTCTCAGTTTGCCCCCGAGCACATCAGGCTTGCTTCATTCATTTAGTCATTATGTGGTTGATCCCTGTAGAGGTCTGGATTTGTACCACTGGAAACAGGAATACATGAGACAACTCCTTTTCTTTTTCCATCCTGAAACTATTTCTCCATGAAAGAATGCCATTTAAAAACTAACAAAACATATCTCTAAAATAAAAAAAAAAAAAATGAAAAGCCTCTGACGCATAGAGGCAGAGAGGTTATATTTATTGATAAAATTTATTTATTCATGATTTCAATGCAGGGATTAAGGAAGAAAAGTATAAGATGCAAACATAACAAGAAGGGTACCTTATACTGATGTGGAATGGAGCATGCTTTGCCGGGGATGGTTTAGGAGAAGGGATGCTGAGTAAGTGGAAATGTAACTCATGAGGAGGGCTCCAGCTAAAGCTTGACTTCTAGAGGCACTGGATGTAGGAAGACACTGGGCAGGGAATGACCTACAGGTCAAAGAAAATAACAGTGACTCTCTGGTGGAGAGCAGCACTGAATGAAGCTAGGTACACAGGCCAAATGCCAAATCATGGTCTTGTGTGCCGTAATAAGTTTTGCAGTTGTTTGAATCCCAAAGGAAAAGATCTGGTTGTCTTGCCAACACCCACCACTCAATGGCCTTCAGCAACTGTGGCAACTCGAGCTCTCTCTCTCCTCGGATGCATAGAGCACAACTGTCTCTGATATCCCATCCTCAAACTTCCATCGTGTCATTCATCTCTCCTAAATGGTTTTTGACTTTAAAATAAAGATGCTAACTTCCACATACAATTTAAATTCTAGCTTGTCCATAACTTAATGCATCAAGGTTTTTTTGTTTGTTTGTTTGTTTGTTTGTTTTTAAAGGAGGAACAACAGATGCATTCTCTCCACAGGGGCTGAGATACTAATGGTCATAAATTGGTTCAAATGTGCTTCACACTGAGTTAGGGCCTTCTGTTTTTCACTCAAAGCAAGGACCGTGATGTTGGAAATTTCAGCTTTCACAAGAACTCATATGGAAGGTTTAGAAGCGTTCTTTAGAAATGCATCAGGTCTGTGGCCGTGGGCAGCTGCCTACTCTTCTTTGTGTAACAGAAGGTTGAGCTTGTGCTAGAACACTTCTGGTATGCTGTTGATGGAATGAGGATTGACGGCTTTTATTTTATTTTATTTTCAGCTCACTCCAGTTGGCACCACGATATTTACAGGATTTTCAGGAGACAATGGAGCTACAGACATAGATGATGGACCGAATGGACAGATAGAATATGTTATCCAATATAACCCTGATGATCCGGTACGTTAGTATCTACTTGTGATGTGACATCACCATGAGGAGTAAAAACAGTGCCTACCCCAGCAGATCCTTACTATGTTTTTCTGTTACTTAGCTCCTTGAACTACATTAGTAGTCATTCAGCTGTTAAAAATTATCTCAAAATCATCATCTTTTAACTAATTGTGTTATACTTTTAAAAAGCACTTTTTAAAACTTCTGGGTGGGTTTTGTAGGCAAACACTTAAAATGATTTATAGGTACAACATGCCATTTTCATGACATTTCCATTGTGCTTGTGGACTCTTAAGCATTCCAAATAAATCATCAGAGGTAGTGTAACTAGTGTGATGTATATGTTTTATGGTGCATACCAGGTAATACCACACCACCACTGTCCACCAGGGAAGCCTTAGGTAGAGAAGAGAACAAAGCCTTTAGCTGTGGCCTTCTTCTTTTTTTTTTTTTCTTTAAGATTTTATTTATTTCTTTATTTGAGAGAGAGAGAGAGAGAGAGAGAGAGAGAAAGCATAAGCAGGGGAAACAGCAGGCAGAGGCAGAGGGAGATGTAAACTCCCCATGGAGCAGGGAGCCTGATGTGGGACTCGATGCCAGGACCCTGGGATCATGACCTGAGCTGAAGGCAGACACTCACTAACTGAGCCACCCAGGAGTCCTACCTTTTTTTTTTTTTTTTAAGATTATTTATTTCTAATTAGAACATAGGATTTCTATCTTTTTTTTAAGGCTGTGAAATTATTTCTCTCAGTATATTACATTACCTATCACACTGATAAGATCAAAATGGTTTTGTTGCAGCCTGAGCAAGAGCCCTCCCTTCCTCCTTCTCCCAGAAAGCTTCTCAGGGTGCCATTGGTCCCCCAAAGCATCCTTTTGAAATCACTTCTTAAGTGAATTTTCTTTTTTCTTTTTCTTTTTTTTTCCCTCGGGCAACACTTTATTGAGAAAGCATTAACCATAAGTTCATTTGATTTACATTTCTTTTTTTTTAAATTAACATATAATGTATTATTTGCCACAGGGGTACAGGTCTGTGAATCCTCAGGCTTACACACTTCACAGCACTCACCATAGCACATACCCTCCCCAATGTCCATAACCCAACCACCCGCTCTGTACCCTCCTCCCCCAGCAACCCTCAGTTTGTTTTGCAAGATTAAGAGTCTCTTATGATTTCTCTCCCTCCCGATCCCATCTTGTTTCATTTTTTCCTTCCCAACCTCCCAAGCCCATTGTATATGTGTGTGTGTGTATGTATGTATGTGTGTGTGTGTATATACACACACACACACATACACATGCATACATATATATGATATATGTATGCATGTGTATGTGTGTTTGTATGTGTGTGTGTGTGTGTGTGTATATATATACCATATCTTCTTTATCCATTCATCTGTTGATGGACATCTAGGTTCTTTCCATAGCTTGGCTATTGCGGACATTGCTGCTATAAACATTCAGGTGCACATGCCCCTTTGGATCGCTACATTTGAAATGGATTATTTGTTCTTTGGGTGTTCAGTTTGATAAGTTCTTTATAGATTTTGGATACTAGTCCTTTATCTGTTATGTCATTTGCAAATATCTTATAAGAACATATTATGAGCTACTATACACCAGCAAATTTGATGATCTGGCAGAAATGGGTGCATTCCTAGAGACGTATTAACTACCAAAACGGAAGCAGGAAGAAATAGAAAACCAGAACAGACCCATAACCACTAAGGAGATTGAAGCAGTCATCAAAAATCTCCCAACAAACAAGAACCCAGGGTCAGATGGCTTCTCAGGGGAATTCTACCAAACTTTAAAAAAAGAATTAACACCTATTCTCTTGAAACTGTTCCAAAACATAGAAATGGAAGGAAAACTTCCATACTCATTTTATGAGACCAGCATTACCTTGAACCCAAAACCAGACAAAGATCCTATCAAAAAAGAGAATTACGACCAATATCCTTGATGAACGCATATGCGAAAATTCTCACCAAAATACTACCCAATAGGATCCAAAGTACATTAAAGGGATTATTCAACATGACCAAGTGTGATTTATTCTAGGACTGCAAGGTTGGTTCAACATCCACAAATCAATCAATGTGATACAATACATTAATAAAAGAAAGAACAGGAAACATATGATACTCTCTATAGATGCTGAAAAAGCATTTGACAAAGTAAAGCATCCTTTCCTGATCAAAACTCTTCAAAGTGTAAGGATAGAGGGTACATACCTCAATATCATCAAAGCCATCTACGAAAAACCCACAGCAAGTATCATTCTCAATGGAGAAAAACTGAGAGCTTTTCCACTAAGTTCAGGAACACAGCAGGGATGTCCATTATCACCACTGCTATTCAACATACTACTAGAAGTCCTAGCCTCATCAATCAGACAACAAAAAGAAATTAAAGACATCCAAATCGGCAAAGAAGAAGTCAAACTCTCACTCTTTGCAGATGATATGATATGTTATGTGGAAAACCCAAAAGACTCACTCCAAATCTGCTAGAACTTGTACAGGAATTCAGTAAAGTGTCAGGATATAAAATCAATGCATAGAAATCAGTTGCATTTCTATGCACCAATAGCAAGACAGAAGAAAGAGAAATTAAGGGGTCAATCCCATTTACAATTGCACCCAAAACCATAAGATACCTAGGAATAAACCTAACCAAAGAGGTAAAGAATCTGTCCTCAGAAAACTATAAAGTACTCATGAAAGAAACTGAGGAAGACACAAAAAAATGGAAAAATGTTCCATGCTTATAGATTGGAAAATAAGTATTGTGAAAATGTCTATGCCACCTAAAACAATCTACACGTTTAATGCAATCCCTATCAAAATCCCATCAATTTTTTTCAAAGAAATGAAACAAATAATCCTAAAATTTATATGGAACCAGAAAAGAACTTGAATAGCCAGAAGAATATTGAAAAAGCCAAAGTTGGTGGCATCACAATTCTAGACTTCAAGCTCTATTACAAAGTTGTCATCATCAAGACAGTATGGTACTGGCACAAAAACAGATGCATAGGTCAATGGAACAGATTAGAGAGCCCAGAAATAGACCCTCAACTCTATGGTCTACTAATCATTGACAAAGCAGGAAAGAATGTTCAATGAAAAAAAGACAGTCTCTTTAACAAATGATGTTGGGAAAACTGGACAGCCACATGCAGAAAAATGAAATTGGACCATTTCCTTACATGAAAATAGACTCAAAATGGATGAAGGACTTCATTGTGAGAAAGAAATCCATCAAAATCCTTGAGGAGAACACAGGCAGCAACCTCTTTGACCTCAGCCGCAGCAACTTCTTCCCAGAAATATCGCCCAAGGCAAGGGACACAAGGGCAAAAATGAACTATTGGGACTTTATCAAGCTCAAAAGCTTTTGCAGAGCAAAGGAAACAGTTAACAAAACCAAAAGACAACTGGAAGAATGGGAGAAGATATTGACAAATGACATATCAGATAAAGGGCTAGTATCCAAAATCTATAAAGAACTTATCAAACTTCAACACCCAAAGAATGAATAGTCCAATCAAGAAATGGTTAGAGGACATGAACAGTCATTTCTGCAAAGAAGACATCCAGATGGCCAATAGACACATGAAAAAGTGCTCCACATCACTTGGCATCAGGGAAATACAAATCAAAACCTCAATGAGATACCACCTCACACCAGTCAGAATGGCTAAAATTAACAAGTCGGGAAACAACAGATACTGGCGTGGAAAAGGGCCTCCATTTTTTATTGCACCTCATTAGTGGCTTTTTTGATTTCAGCTTGGTTGGATTTTAGTTCTTTTATTTCTCCAGAACAGGCTTTTATTTCTCCAGACAGGGTTTCTCTAATATCTTCCCTGCCTTTTTCAAGCCTGGCTAGCACCTTAAGAATCGTCATTCTGAACTCTAGATCTGACATATTACCAATGTCTGTATTGATTAGGTCCATAGCTTTCAGTACTGCCTCTTGTTCTTTTTTTTGTGGTAAGTTTTTCCACCTTATCATCTTATCCAGATAAGAATATATGAATAAGAGAATAAAATACTAAAAGGGTGGCAAAGGCCACAGAAAAGTAAATGCTAACCAAATCAGAAGAGACCCCAAATTGGAAGGAGAAGATAGGGGGTAAAAAGAAATTTTAAAAATCTTTTAAAAAATTAAAAAATATATATATATGTAATATAATATATAGTATATATAATATATATAAAATTAAAAAATATATATTGAAAATATGTGTGTGTGTGTGTGTGTGTGTGTGTATATATTAGACTGGTGAATAGAACAGAGCCACCACCTTGATTCAGGGAGTATTTTGGTCTCTTAGAAGAAACTACCTTCTTGGGGCGCCTGGGTGGCTCAGAGGGTTAAAGCCTCTGCCTTCGGCTCAGGTCATGATCCCAGGGTCCTGGGATCGAGCCCCACATCGGGCTCTCTCCTTGGTGGGGAGCCTGCTTCCTCCTCTCTCTCTCTCTGTCTGCCTCTCTGCCTACTTGTGATCTCTCTCTGTCGAATGAATAAATAAAATATTTAAAAAAAAAAAAAGAAGAAGAAGAAACTACCTTCCAAAATTTTAAAGAAAGAAAATTATATATATATACAAATATAAGGGTAAGCATGATGCAGGGATGGAATATGACTATAAAGCTGAAAATTAAAAAATTAAAATTCTAAGAAAAGAATTGATAAGATAAGTTGGATGGAAAAAGAAAGAAAGTGGAGAGAATGTGCTCAGGTTGGAGAGTAGAACAAAGCCCTGTGCTAGATTTAGGGTATATTTTGATCTATAAGAAGAAATTGTATCCTAAGATTTTTTAGAAGAAATAACCCTATATACAAAAAATTAAGTTAGATATGCAAATTAGTATACTAAAAATAAAGTTAGATACAATGAAGGATAAAATATGACTATAATAAAGGTTTAAAAAGATTTTTTTAGAAAGGTATTTTTAAGATAAACTGGTTAATAAACGTTAAAAGGGGGAAAAGGGTAAGTTTTTAAAAATTAGAATAAGAAAAATATAAAATTTTAAAAATTTAATTACTTCATGAGACTAAAGAATCTTGGGGAGAAAGCCATGAATTCCATGCCTTGCTTTCCCCTCCTCTGGAATTCTGCTATTCTCCATGATCAGTGAGCTTGGTCTTGGCTGGATATTCCTGCTGATCTTCTGGGATGAGGCCTGTTGCTAGGATTCTTACATGTGTTTGCCTGAGGTGGAATTGCACTACCCTTGTCAGGGGCCAGGCCAAGTAATCTGCTCAGGTTCGCTCTTGGGAGCTTTTGTTCCCTGAACGCTTTTCATAGAGCTCTGGAGGATGGGAATGAAAATGGCGGCCTCCCAGTCTCCAGCCTGGAGGAGCCAAGAGCTCAGGACCCCGCTCCTCAGTGTGCCCTTGGAGAAAAACAGTCAGTCCCTCCCAACTCCCTGGTCTCTGGCCACACTCCGAGCTAACCTGGCCTGTGACCCAGCATTTCTGTCTCTGGTGCACAGCCCTGTTTGGAGTCTCCAAACCCAGCAGATTCCTGCTGCACACTCCCAGAGGAGGAAGGTGAGTCTCCACGGATCTGCCACTTGTGGAATCCCTGCTCAAAGAGCAGTGTCTTGACTGTGACATGGATGATGGTTTAAGGTAACCCTGAGCTAATAGCCCCCTGCTCAGCTCCATCTCCGCAGCCAGCTTCCCCACTCCTATACCTGCGAGCTTTGCTACACTCAGACACCCCTGGTTTTCTGTGAACCCACAGGTCCTGAGACCACACTGTCCCCCCAAGGGCTCCACCCCTGCTTCACCTCTGGAGCAATGTCCCTCAGTGGAAAAGACCTCTAAAACTTCGGTTTTTGTGCTCCGCTGCTCCACTGCTTGCCAGGAGCTGGCCCCTGCCCCCGCGGTCTATCTTCCCATATATCCGCTAGGATTCACCTCTCCACATGTCCAACCTTTCAGAAAGTGGTCAATTTTCTGTTCCTAGAATTGCTGCTCTTCTTCTCTTTGATCTCCTGTTGGGTTTGTAGGTGTTCAGAATGGTTTGATATCTATCTAACTGAACTCCTGCGACCTGATGTCATTTTAGTCTGCTACTCCTCCGCCATCTTGATTCTCCCTCTTAAGTGAATTTTCTAAGTGAATACTCCTCCTGTATGTTTCATACAAGGAAAATAGAAAGAGGTGAAGCTAATAGTATGTCTTTACTTTTAAATTATGTGTTTGTTATATAAGCTTTAAACAAAGAAACAAACATTGAGCTTGCAGAGACTGAGAAGGGCCTATAGGAACCACCTCACACACATAGTGTGAGAACTAAGTGAATTGTGAACGTTCTTATCTTCCTGGAAGATCAGTTCATGAGAGGGAGAGAATTCGTCTCAGGAGAGTGGCTGGCCGGTGTGAGCAGGGCCTCCGAGCTGTAGACTCAGGTGTCTTTCTAGAGCACATGGGCTCCTCTCCTTCTCCACTGTGTTCTAATAAAACAGTTCAGTATTTACAGTAAAAGTTTTGGAATAGGGAACAAAAATGAAAAGGGAAAAGAAAAGCCCCTGGGCACAGCAAAACCTATGAAAGATTTGAAGATGTTTTTGTTGGTTCTATGTGTCTTTTCTGCTAAGTGTGTCTCCACGTGCTTGTAGGTAGAGACAGTGGAAAAAAGAAAAAAAAAAGAAGAAAGAAAAAGAAAAGACAGGGAAGTAAGAGGATGTGACAGAAAAGGACCATAAATAGAAAGGGTTGCTCAAGAAATTGAGTGAAAAAGATCAAAGAAGGAGCATAAGACAAAAGGACAAGAGAAACACTTTTCCTTAAAAGCAGAAACAGACAGCTGACTACACATTTGATTTCTGGACTTTCTTCCTTAATACTTATGTTTTTAAAAGAATTCATTGTCTGTGCGTCCCGTGTCTCTAGCTTACATTTTACGAAGGTTGTTTCGTAATTTTTACTCTTTGAGCTGTAAAAATGAAACTTCCAGCAACTATAGAACAGCCTGGCCATGTATTTTAGGGAAACATTTATTGCCTTTCCCTAAAAAACAACCTATCCAAGCTATAGATGTAGTGTGAGATAAACATGCATTACTTGGGAACGATCTTTTAGAAGTTTTATGAGGCTGGAAATCCTTGTCACCTGTGCAGGAATTCCTTCTGAAGGCTTCCCCCTTTCAGGGATTTGTGGACTGGGCATGAAACATAATATGTGCCTTTACTGCCTAGAGACTGGAGAAGCCAATTGGCCACATGTAGTTTCCAAATTACAGAAAAAGAAAAATGTGCTCTAGCAAGCTAGCAGTTCTGTGGAATAAGTAATGACATCCTCTGGGCATGTGCCTAATTCAATGGGGCAAAAGAATAAGGCACCATGAGAACATCTAACTTGCGGTTTATTGCAGGGAGAGGGAAGCCTGAACTCAGCCACATCCTTGCAGAGAGAACCCATCTTTAGCCATTGTGGAAATTTCATGTAAACCTCAGTTACCTACTGATGTTTGTTCCTGCCACTATTCAGTTGCTAGTAACTCTGCTTCTATTAATAACACCATAATATTCACCAACTAACTTCTTAATTTCAAAACAAAATTGTGAGGAGGGCAAACATATTTAACCTGAAAATGTGGCCATCTCTGGCATCTATCGCCACAATAAGGATTTCTTTCAAATGAGTCCCACAGTGTATGGATGGGTAAAATTGCAGATTGGTCTGTTCTACTTAAAAATCTCAGGATGTTTGTTTCTTTTTGCTTGTTTGTTTTCCAGCTGATGCTGCATTATTCATTAGCAGTAATCACAAATTAATGAACTTGATTTCCATTCCTCTAAAGACATTTTGTTTGGCCACAAATTAATTTAAATACTTTATTTGTATTTACTTACTTGAGAGAGAGACAGAGCCTAAGCAAGAGGGGCAGAGAGAGAAGGAGGGAGGAAATCTCAAGTAGACTCCATGCTGAGCACAGAACCCAACGTAGGGTTCAGTCTCCTGATATGATCCAAAAGATTATGACCTGTGCCAAAATCAAGAGTCAGACGTTTAACCAACTGAGCCACCAAGGTGCCTTTGGCCACAAATTAATTTAAATCACTTTTGAGATGATAACTAAAAATCATGAAATTTCACACTCACATTTAGATTTCCCCTCTATCTTAAGAAATGGAAATATGGCGACTCAGGTCCTGATTTCCAAATAAACCTGTCTAGCGTACCCAGTGTTTTTGTTGCTGTTGTTGTTGTTAATTTTGTTTTTGTTTTTTCAGCTGGTATAATCCTCACATCTAAATGTCCCACATTTTTAGAGTTTGCCCGTCTTTGCTGAGTTTTCCTGTGGTCTCACCTGCAGTGAGCATATTATTTGCATCTCTGAGCACAGTGTTCAAACAGCTGCTTTAAAAATCCCTCTTTGCTTGCCCTAACATTGGTCTTCCCTGATTTTCTCTCCTGAAATGGAATCCCATTTCCTGGTTCATCATGGGTCCAGTTGTTTTAAACTCCCTCCTGGACCTTGTGAAGGTTATGTTGTGGAGACACTCGTACTTCTATTATATTCCTCAGAGAAGATTTGTCCATGTGTTTGTTTTTAATGTACCAGACAACATCGTTGAGCTTACATTAAAAACCCTTGGGTGCAGCTTGAATCTCAGTTCCGTATACTTTCTTAGTGAACCTTTTCTAGTGTGCTTCATATAAGTGTGCTCTAGAGGTCATTTACAGACTTGGACACAGCTTACACATCACATTCATTCTCTCCCTTCCTGGCTTTGTCCTTTCTCCAGCCCTCTCTCAGCCTCCATCAGCATGGGTTGTCCCATAGTCTATCCCCTGACTCTTCAAACCAGATCTGTTTTCTATCAGAATTTTGACAGCCCCTCAAGGAGCTAACTAATGCCAAACAGTCAACTTAGCCACGTCGTCTCTTTTTTCAAGTGTGTGATATCTGCTTGGGTTATCTCTCTCAGGGTGTCTGGTAGTTTTTTTGTTTGTTTGTTTTGCATTTTTTCCAGAGTTTATAGGTGTTATTCATGGAAAGACCAAGTCAAGTAGGAGATCATCAACCATATAGAAGCAGAACAATTAATTCCCAATCGGTTCCTTTCTTCAGTATATCTTTAGAAGACTAATATGCACGCTTCTTTTTCCTTCTGAGCCATTCTGGCTCTCTTGAGTATTAGGCAGCAGCAATGATGATATAACCATTTCAAAGTTTTAACAACAACAGAAGTACAGCATTCATTTCATCGATGGCTGTGGATCTTCAGTGATGAGCTATCAGCTCGTTAGCCTCTGGCACTAGTCTAAAACCAGAAACACTGACATTTCAAATCTGTATCAGGCTGTTTGCTCCTTAAGAAAGGAGAATTGGAGAAACTGTTGAAATGTTGTATATTCATCTCTGTATTTTAAAAAAGAGGATAACTTTCTAATAAGAACATATATGAGTATCTCCTCATGTCTGTGTGTTCCAAAATATCAGAGAACTAAAAATATAGTATCACTTGAAATTATTATGTTGAAGACTTGGCAAACGTAGCAGATATCATTGCCATTACTATATGCCATCACTGATCCTTGAGACAAGTTTTGGGGTTAACATGATGTGTTAGTTACCTATTTTTTAATTTTTTTTTAAGTTTTATTTATTTATTTGACAGAGAAAGATCATAAGCAGGCAGGGAGGCAGGCGGGGGTGGGGGGAAGCAGGCTCCCTGCTGAGCAGGGAGCCCGATGCGGGGCTCAATCCCAGGACCCTGAGATCATGACCTGAGCCGAAGGCATAGACTTTACCCACTGAGCCACCCAGAAGCCCCGTTAGTTACCAATTATTACCACATAACAAGCCATCACAACTTTAGTGTCTTAAAACAAAACACACTGATTTTCGCAGTTTCTGAGACTTCAGAGCCTAGACTAAGCTTGGCTCTCACAAGGTGGCAATATGGGTATCGAGCAGGTTAGTTCTCCTACAGAGAACTCAACTAAGGAAGAATTTCCTTCCAGTTAAACTCAGACTGCTGTCAGCATTCATTTCTTTATGATTTTAAGACAGAAGGTGTTGGCTTCTCGCTGACTGTTGGCCAGAAGCTGCTCCCAGCTCTGACAGGCCACACTGAGTTCCTTGGCTGTATATCCCCTGAGTTCTGCAAGGAGGGTGCCCAGATCCAGTCTGTTTGCAAGATGGAGTTATCCATGACACAGTGCACCCACAAGACAGTTCATCACCTATGCTATATCCTGTTGGTTAGAAGCAAGTCACAGCCCCTGCCACACTCAAGGGGAGGTTTTACATGAAGCCATGAGATGCCTGTCAGGATGTGGGGATGGACAGGGGCTCCCTCAGGAATCTGTTACACACACTCTTACCTTCAACATTATTGTCATCATTTGTGAATGTTATATAAACAGATACTTTGAATAGTATTTTTTAACAAACTTACACTAAAGAGAGGGGATGAAGTTTCTATTCTAGTCTTAATACAGGGTAAATTAAACATGATCACTTGAACTATTAGCATCTTTGTTACCCTACTTGTATTTCCTTTATGATGTGGAAGAACATTTATATTACATGTGGAATAGAGAAAAATCAGGCATTTGTACTAACCAAAATCATAAAATTTTAATTACCAATGTTGCAAACTCATCACTAAAACAAAGCACACTTTTATTTAACCCATGAGCAAAATCAGAATAGTTAAAATTGAGCTTTCTTCTTTTTTCTTGTTTTTTCCTTCTCTTTACTTTTGCCATCATTTTCATTGAATTTTGTCTAAAATAAGGAACGAGTTTAGGGATGAATAGCAGCTGAGCTGATTGACTACATTTAAAGCAAAATCATTTATGCTGGTTTCTAAAATGTTCCAGATCTTTCCCTCTTTGGAGCTATGCCAGGAGTGCACTTTTTTTTTGGGGGGGGGGGTTGGAAGAATGACCTGCTCTGGATAATGACCTATGAGCTCACAGAACCAAGTACAAATCACCATCGCCCTCCTCCTTCCCTTGCCCTCCTCTCCTCCTCCCCTGACACCAATGTTGAAAAAAGGATATTATATAGAAACCACAAATTGTGATGTTTGAACCTTTGATGATAAAATAAATGGTGGTAACAGGGAAATTTTCCAGATACCTGAACTTTGATTTAGAAGTACCCCAGGGCTATTCAAGAGTAACCCTAAAAATATAAGAAAAACTGTCTTGAGGAAAAAGTTTTGTGGTTATTATCAAAATTACTGGTGAAAAACCCATTGATCAGCATGCAGAGTTTTTAAAAATGACGGGAGTATCAGGGCACCTGGATGAGTCAGTCAGTTAAGCAGCTGACTCTTGGTTTCAGTTCAGGTTATGATCTCTACGTCCTGGGATAGAGCTGTAGTTGCTTCTGTGCTCCAGGGGAGTTGGCTGGAGCGTCTCTGCCTCTGCCCCTCCCCCATTCTTTCTCTCTCACTCAGAAAAATAAATTCACCTTTAAAAAATGATGAGAGTAGTAAATATGAAGCTAATAGGCAATATTTTCAGATGATAAACACGCTTTCTGTAAATTTCAAAGGACTAAGTTGCAACATTGCATTCTCTAATTCATCTTATATTCAAAGGAGTTGATTCTTTTTTTTCCCCAATTTGCAGACATCCAATGACACCTTCGAAATTCCCCTCATGTTGTCTGGAAACGTGGTGTTAAGGAAGAGACTCAACTATGAAGATAAGACCCGGTATTTTGTCATCATCCAAGCTAATGTGAGTATTCAGTCTCCCTAGCTTCCCTCTGGGGAACTTACGAAGCAAAGAACTCACCCCAGAATGTACAAGTGCTCTCAGAGTGCTTGGTGTAAATTATGGCCTCAACAGGGTAGGCTGCCCACAGCATAATGTGTATGTTATATTCTTCAAGATAGGGAATGGGATGGAAGGGGGCAGGAGGATGGTTTCTACTCACTGTTTCCTTCCCTCTGAATCACTCACACCCACTCTTCAATACTTTGCCTTCAGCTCACACCGAAGTATTTTCTCAAAGCGTGATGCATGGAGTGTCAGCAGCAGAATCACCTTGGGAGGTTTTTAAACGGGCAGATTCCTGGACCCAACCTCAGACCCTCTGAATAAAATTTTTAAAGGGTAGAAGTGGAATGTCTGCATGTTTATTAACTCCCCAGGGGATTCCAGAGTGCACCAAAGGAAGAGAAAAACGGATCAGCAATCTTTTCCCCCGTGGCTTCCATTTCTTGAATAGTTGGGCACTATTGGTGTCAGCTTCTAGGACCATAACCAGGAATGTATGCCCTGCAGGAATGGAACATCAGAAAAATAGTTGCTTACATAACATGGACTTTTATTATGGTTTTAACAAAATCCCTAGATTCATGTAGATCAAGTGCTGGTTTGACAGCTGACATACATCACAAAGGACTCGGGTTACTTCTCCTCTTACGTTGTACCCTTTCTGAAGTCTGGTTATTTTTCCAATGCGATATTTGTCAGGTGCTAGTGAATATCACAGCCATAAGCATCATAACTGCATTTCAAGTCTGAGGGTAAGCAGGGGGAAAAGGGGCAAATCTAGGACTCTTCTTCCTTGTCCATGAGGAAACTTGTCCCAAGTCCTCTTCCCTTCTAGCCTGGGATGCCAGGAGGCAGAATAGAGAGATTGAAGGAGACTGTATGTAGTAAAGGGGAGCGAGGTAATCACTTCTGGATTACACCAAGTCCTGGGCATCTCCTGGAGCTGGACAGGGCTGATAACCCAGGGGGACTGGGCTGGGAGAAGAAGGAGGAGGAGGAGGTGAAGGAGAAAGAAATTGAGGAAGGGGAGGAGCAGGAGAAGGGGAATAAGAGTTTGTTAACAAGAAGAACAGAATGAGGCTAGTTTTTCAGCAAACAACTGATACTGGCAGGCTACAGACGGCTTTTGATATTGACAGAAGTCCATAGCAAGTGACAGGATCACGTTCTGAAAAGGTTATTAGACTCCGAAGCCAGCCTGTGCCTTTAAGGATGCCTAGGCATTGTCATCCTACTCACATAGCAGAACAGAAAGACAGCAGAGAGGGCCAAAAGGAAACATCCTCCATCAGCTCTTCTGAACAAGTTTACATGCAACAAGGCATCACTCAGTGGATGGCCATTTTTGCCCTAAAGATATTTTGCCAGTAAGGGGGGGTGGATTTTGTATGTGTATATTCATATTTAAATATATAATTTATATCTATGTATTTATATTAATATTGTTTTATATATTCATAAAACATAAATACATTTACACATATAAAATATATTTATTTTCTATAACAATATCTATAATTCATCTGTTATATAGAGTAGGTAGGTAGTAGATATAGATACATAGATAGAATTTTTGAAGCCAAATTTCTGGATTTACATTCAAAATTCTCCAGGTGGTTGTTTTTCGATTCATTGTCTTGGCGTCCAGGGGTAGAGGCTGAAGCAGAAATGGCAGATATAAGAAAAAGTAAACTCAACTGGCCTTTCAGTAGAATCAGTAGGTATGAGTTTCTCAAAACCCTGAAATATTTCTTTTTAAATATTATTTCCATGCAAGTGAAAATGAGAAGAAAAAATATAGTTCCCCTTGCCTGACTCAGAATCTCTAATAAAATTTAAGAAAAACTAAGATTGCTCTAGAATGTATTTGAAAATTTGTTTTTATTGTGCTATTTAAAATGAGGTATTTTTTTTTTTTAAGAAACACAAGCTAAACATCTGAGTTGCTATTTAATTTAAAATATTTATGAAGACATCTGGAATAATTTGCATGAAATTTGCTAGACTGCCCATAAGTGCAGGAGGGAGTGTTAATTTTTTAGCATTTCAGGGATAAAATTATGAGATAGCTGGTTATGCGTGACTCATCAAAAGGAAAGAATGGAATTGGAAAGAAATTAAAGAAAAGGTTAATTTATCTGTAACAATTTTTACCACAAACATAAATCATAGAGTATAGAATATGAATGTTAAATATAAGAGATTAGAAGCTTTTTGGTGTTTTTAAAAACTTTCAGAGCTATACCCTTTTAATGGTTTTAGGCTATACCAAAATTAGGATGCATTATAATTTATCCAACTATACTACCTGTTTTTTGTTTGTTTGTTTTGTGTTTTGGCTTGGGAAGATACCCACTCTCATGACTCTTGTGAGAGGCAGTGAGTACAATATTGTGGCAAAAGCATGAATTCTAGAACCACGTTGCCTGGATTTAAATTCCAGTGCTGCCATTGACTAGCTTTGTAACTTCGGCATGTGCTACTTATGTACGGCACTTTAGTGTTTGAAAATGGATAAATGAGGGGCACCTGGGTGGCTCAGTGTTAAGCATCTAACTCTTGATTTTGGCTCAGGTCATGATCTCAGGGTTGTGAGAATGAGCCCCGTGTCAGAGGCTGTGCTTAGCAGGGAGTCTGCTTGAGATTCTTTCTCTCTCCTTCTGCCCCTTGCCCTATATATATATATATATATATATATATATATATATATATATACACACACACACACACACACACACACACACACACACACACACACACACTCTCTCTCTCTCTCTCAAATAAATAAATAAATATTTAAAAATTGATAATTTAATAATGGAATTTTTATGAGAAAATACGCATATGTATGCATGTATAGGTAGGGCTTTTAATCTTACTAAATAATGCCATATTATTTTCCGAAGTATTACAACACATCACTCCCTCACAAATGGGAAAGAATTCCTCATTGTCTCTACATCTTAGACACATAATTTACTTAAAACTGGGGATTGGAACTGAAAAGCTGAATCATCCTCGCTTGAGAACCAGTTGTGGGTCTTCCTCCCAGCTCTGAGTTCAGGGACCTTACCTTTGTGTCCTTGTATTAGAGCCTAGAGGATGGAAAGTGACAAGTGCTACAAATCAGAGCTTCTTCTCTCAGAGAGATGGTTGCTAAACTTGGACTGCTTCATATATGGCAACATCTATGTCAGGGAACAAGAATCCCTGTCCTCTCAGAGGTCCTTCTAGCTGGACTAAGGACCAAATTGACATGAGACAGATTCACAGGAGAAAATAAAATGTAATAGGTGTACCCTATGGGGAATCCACGTAGACATGGGAATTCCAAAGACTCTGTGTTATCCTGAACTAGAGAGAAGGCTGTGGAGGTCTGGGACTTCAGAGGAAAGGGGTGTACTTCATATGGTAATAAGTAAAGCATATGTCTGATAATGAGATGTTTGCCCTACCATACAGATGGGTCACTCAGATAAAATTTATCTCCATTAATAACCTTTATTTTGGGAAAGACCCCAATTTAAATTCTTCTGTGTGGTTAAAGACAAAATTTATCTTGAGCCTGTAGTCTCAGGTGCCTTCAGCTCAAAATATGCCAAAGTTGTACGTTTGGTGGGGGGGTTGTCCTGAACCCCTTCATCTGTATAATTTATACTTCTATATTTACATAGAATCATAAAATCCATAGATCATTACATGTTTTTAATTACATTTTTATGTTCTTTGGGGTTTTTTGTTGTTATTTTGTCAGTGGTGTGTAAATCGATGTGCAGTGTAGATCATGTACATTTAAAACCTACATTATTCTCTTGGAGTCATAAAGTAAGTTGAATTATGACCGATCAATTTTTATTTTAAAGTAGATGATATCTAAGAAGGTACAGGTTTGATGATAAATTACTGAAATTACTCAATTTGGATCTGGTTTTGCTTATGGTACAAAGATTTGATTGACGTGCAAAGGAAACTATTCAAATTTCACATAATTAGGAAGTTTCTTTTTATCCATGTGGACATGTTGTTTCTCTTAAATAAGCTGGGGGAGTTTTGGTTAGCATAAATAAGAAAACTTGTCACTTCTTTTATTGAGAATATTTGCAGTATTATTACCCACAGTTCATTTTAAATATGAATATGAGATGAGGAATGATTAATTCTAGAAAATGAAAGGAAAAGAAATCTAAAAAAGAGAGTTCAGAGATGTACCAAGATCAGTGGGTTTTCTTTCTGTTGAAATTTCCAATATAGCCTATACCACAGACTCCCAAATCACGAAGGAATCAAACTCATCTCTTTATACACAGATATTATTCAAAACTAGGTCTCTTTTGTATTAACATTATCCTGAGGGAAATACTAAAGATTCTTCTGTACTCAAGAGCTCTTGATTCATTGTCAGAAAGAAAAAGTTTACATTTATTTTAGAATCATGGCCAGAGTAAGTTCTAAGTTAACCTTATCAATAACAGGGCAAATTTAATATTTCTCAAATATCTAATATCTAGAATAGGAACACTAACTGTCTTTCATAATAAGATATTGTAATTCTTAAAAATATTTTTTTCTTATCTCTGTCTTTTCTCTTAATACTATGAATATTCAAAACAGTATGTAAACATTATAATTATAAGGGCTTTGATGTAAAAAAATTAATCACTTTGTACACTTTTGATATAACTTGTGTAAACAACTTTTTTTTTTAAAGATTTTATTTATTTATTTGACAGACAGAGAGATCACAAGTAGGCAGAGAAGCAGGCAGAGAGAAAGGAGGAAGCAGGCTCCCTGCTGAGGAGAGAGCCTGATGCTGGGCTCGATCCCGGGATTCTGGGATCGTGACTTGAGCCGAAGGCAGAGGCTTTAACCCACTGAGCCACCCAGGTGCCCCGTAAACAACTTTTGATATCAACTTGTATAAACAACTTTTCAAAACCAGCTCCCACTCTGACCTTCCCTCACCTCCACTTCCTACTTATTGTAGAGTAAGTGCTGAACTGCACACCCATTGTTTTTAGCTCTGCTAATGTCTTCGGTGTATTCTGGGAAAGAGGAATGAAATAGGAAGATGATGCTTGGTGGTTAACAAATAGAAAACGTTTCAGTCCTAAACACATGTAAGCATATGGACATGAAAATAGTATGCTGTTCTATCTACTACTATGCATAAAAATTAAAGAAAATTAGATAAACGTCTCAAGCAAACAAAAAGCACTTCCAAAAAAAAAAAAAAAAAGCAGCAACTCGCTTCTAAAATAGTTTAGACCTACACAATCTTGTTGCTTCTTTTTTCCCCCTCATTTTCATAAAGGAATCTAACACAGAATCAAGTTACTCTAGAACAAGTTTTAAATTTTCAGTTAATGATATTCCATCTACCATTTGTGGGCTGAAACAAGGCAAACACCTCCCTGGTCTTCAGTAACCAAGTCAGGGTCAGAAAACTCAGGGCAACTCTAATTATGCTGCAACTTTTTTTTTTTCCTTTCTGTACTACAAATACCTGATAAGGTAATGAGAGAGCCTTTAATATATGTATCTGAGTCAGTCTAGTAGGTGCTTCTAGCGATTTTTTTTTAAAGCTACAAACCACTTGAGTACAGGGTACATAAATGTTGGAAGTCTCTGTTCTGAGGTTCCTGTGGCTCAACAAGAAATCTGTAGATCAGCATGCCTGTTCCCTACTCACTTTAAAACCAAAATTCATGTAATTTCATAGCATTTGGTAGAGTTCACATCATTCCTGGCCCCACTCCAAAAAAACAATATTTGACTTAATACGCTTCTCAAATAGAAACCAGGTACTGACTGAATAAAGAAATTAGCATTCAACCCGTTTGATCAAAAAGTAGTGGGCAATTAAACTACCTTACAGCAAGAAAGCCTTTTGATTGGGATAAAGGGATTGAAGCCTCACTTATCATCTGACAGTGGTGTTTTATTGTCTTAACATTGTTATAGTTTAAATATTTGCAATTTTATTGAAAAAATTGCTTGGTTAAAGTACAGATTGTGACAATGAATTAGTTATCTCTGAGCTATTTCTAAAAGTAAATATCTTTGGGGTTCTCTATGCTTAAAAAGAAATTAGTTCTTCCTTGCAATGTACGGATGAAACTTTTTAGTTATTTAGTAAATCATTCATTCAAAGACAGCAGGTTCTCTGCTATCCCGGGATACTTTACAGTATGACTCCGAAGAGCTTTACATTGTGTTGCCATCATCTGGGGCCAGAGGATTGAAGGCTTCGAATAAAGATGCTAAAGATTCTAGGACCAAGTCACTGTGGCTTTTCTGTGAAACATTGATAGAGTGTTCCAGCTAGTTCACATCTCATACTTTCCTGACTATTTCTTATGGATCTCTTGATTCTATGTTCAAGATATATGTATGCTTTTAAATTCCTGCATTCCAATTTTGACGCTGGGTTTTTCTTTGTATCATCTGCAATTCCTTGCACAGCTGAACTCACAATCATTAAATAGTGACTTGTTTTTAAAGCATCTAATTAAAAGTTCTTTGTAAATTAATGTTTAATGTTAGAAAATGTGTAAATGGCCTGTGAAAGAATAATGCACATTGAGAAAATACAAGTTAAAAAACTTGGGTAACTTTTAAAAGAGATATATTCTTGCTTACCAATTACAGCCATAGCTTCTAAATCAGTGAAATATTATTTTATTTTTAAATATTTAAAAATGAAAAAATCTTCATTTCATAAAGGAAATAAGAGAAATGAGATGTGAAAATGGAGAAATGGAGGAAGGAATACTTTTTTTTCTTGGAGGGATAGTCTTTAAAATGTTTTGTGTTCTCATGTAGCAATGAGTGGAAATAGAGACATCAGGAGATCACATAAAACATTCATGCAAATAGTTTTGTTTTATTTATACTACTTCCAATTTAGAATGTTATTTCTTTTATCTAGAACAGTCTTGAGCAGTACCATTTTACTAGAAAGAGCAAAAGGTTCTTTTCATTTTGGTTTTTATCTGAATTGCCAGGGGCTATGTTTTAGATGAGTTTTTTAGATCAAATCTGGTTCTAAACTGGGAGAAGTACTAAAGTCTTCCATGGGCTTACACATGCTCAATGGGCAGGAGACCTACTTCCATATTTCTCCTCATGTTTTATAACACATGTTAACAAAAAATCATGGGGAAGCTCCACAAATGTAGTGAGACTGCTGGCATTTTTCAGTGCTACCTGTCTATTTAGAGAAGTGAAGAGGGAACAGGATGGGTCACCCCAAAATATGCCTCCCTGGCAGAAGGATTGTTTCAGGCTCAAAATGGCAGACAATAGAGGAGCTCTGCAAGCCATGTAGAAACAGTTCCCTGTTACAAGAGCACTTTGTGCTCACACAGGACGTCTCCACCTGCAAGGGCATGCCTCTCCCACCAGGAAGATGAGAATGACTGAATCTGGACAAGATCCCATCAGTGGGGAAGGTCTGAATGTGCATCTGCAAGACAGTGACTCCTGCATTTACTGAACTTTGCCTGAAAGCCTGACTCTCTAGCACCCCTGACATCTTCTTTAGTCTTTAGCAGGAGTTGGTATTTAAGGTGATAGCTTTGGGGGAGTTACTCAGTTTTCCTGGTGTCTGTGTATATACAGTAGGTGCACATATCATTAAACTGCTTTGGTTTTCTTCCTGCTAATCTGTTTTCTATTACATGAGGTCTCAGCCAAGAAGCTAGAAGCTAGAAGGGTGGAGAGAAAATTGTTTTTCTTCCCTGACAGTAGTTTCTCTAGTATTTTGTTTCCAAGTAAAAATTCATATTTTATAGATCAACACTTTGTAAGCAGTATCTTTTCTCAAAATTGTAACTGAAGCCTTGTGATTTGGCTCCTTGGTGAGTCAGAAACTGTACAACCTGAGTGTTCGCACAAAGAAAACTTTATTTGCAGCAAATAAGGAGATCACAGGCGAATGACTTCCAAAACAATGACCCCCAAGCAAAGGTGGATACATTCCTTTTATTTAGAGTTTGGTGAATAGGGGATGATAGGGGAGATTTGTCATCATATGTAGAGGTAGGCATGAGGTCACACATGCCTCTGAAAGGAAACCAGCCTATAGACACATTGTATATTGTGGAAATGAGGCTCTTGTTCCTCCTTGGATGGAGATTTTAATATTATAATGAGGTAAATGTGGTCATCAGTCATTCTGAAAGTCATGCTGTGGTCCATCTGCACAGGCATGAATCAGGGATTAAGCTCAAACTGGTCAGGGTGGTCTGAGTCAGCTGGAGGTCTTCTCAGGGCAGGTGCTTGAGGGAAGGGTGGTTTCTGGTTTCCATTTGTCCGTGTTAAGAGATAAGCTGGAAAGAAGAGCTCAAGGGAAAATGTGGCACAAAGGTTGGCAAGTACAAGCAGGTGGGCACTCAAGGTCAGGTCTTGGAGTCTAGCTGGTGACAATATGAGATAAAAGTCTACGCGTTCATTCATTGATGGATATTTTGTCTGCTGCCAACTTTTGGCCATGGTGAATAGTGCTGCTATGAGCATGTATGTAAATATAACTACTTTTTGGAGTTGTACAGCATACAATTTTAAGGAGACAGAAAAAGTAGAATAAGTTTTCAAAATAACTAAATGCTAAGAAAGTAAAGATAGTCTAGATTACATCATAATGAAAGACAAACCACCACCACCATTCTCACAGTGCATGTTCTGGACAGAGATAACGAAGGTCTGGTGTTTCTTCCATGTGTCCTCCTGGCGAACTCTCTTAGATAAATATAATCAGTATAAATGAAATGTAATATAATGAAATCACTTCCACTCTTGAACATGGGCTGCACGTAGTGGTTTTTTTCCCCAGAGAAATGAAAAGGGAAAAAAAAGAGAGAGTAAATTGGCAATGGGAATATCTGATGAACACAACCTCAACCAGGTGATCAAGGTTGAGTCATGTTAGTAATATATATTCTTCCTATAATGTGATGACATGACTCTGGACTTCTATAGTCTTCGTCCCCAAAATGCATCACCCCAATCTGATTTTGAGAAAAACATCAAATCCCCCACTGAAGAACACTCTAAAAACACATCTGACTAGTACCCCACATTGTCAAGATAATTGAAAACAAGGGAAATTGGAGAAATTTTCAGAACCAAAAGGAGCCTGAGAAGATATGATGGCTACATACGGGCAGAGTCCTGGATGGGATCCTGGCATGGAGAATGGACCTCAGAAACTAAGGATGTCTCAGATCATAGTTAGTAACAATATATCCTCAAAGCAAAAAGTACACCTGGCCAAGCAAAGTAAGGAATACCTTACAGTTTCTATAAGAGAGACACGGAATGCAGTCTGAACTCAAGTCTGAAAGAATGACTAGAGCATTGTTAAGACCCCAGTTGGGAGTTCTCATCACAATAATTTTTTTTTCTTTTTCTTTTTTTTCCCCCCTGTGTCCGTAAGAGATGATGAATGTTATCTAAACTTATTGTAAAATCCTTTCATGTAGATGAATGTCATTATTACATTGTACACCCTAAACTCATGCCGTGCCATATGCCAATTATATCTCAGTAAAACTGGAGAAAACGAATCAAGGGAAAAAAAAAAAACAAAACAAATTCATGTTGTCTTGGCAATACAATGTCTCATGGAAAAGAGAGGAAGTTGAACAGGTAATTGCCATAATTCTACAAGGACACTCTTTCTAGAAACTGTAGCTTTATAGTCCCAAAGAATGAAGAAGCAAAATAAAACAATTGTCATCCAGAAGCTCAGAAAATTAGGTTATTTCAGTGACAACAGTGCACTCTCTGAAGACCAGAAGCACTGGTCTCAAAATACTTGGTAACAGAAAGGCGTGTGTGAGCCATTAAATATTTCTCTGTCAAAAGTTCAGCAGACCTGGCAGGTTTTCTTCTCTTCCCTTTTTTCTCCCTTCATTTTACTTTTTTGAGGATTTGGGGTTTTTTGTTTGTTTATTGTTGTTTGTTTGTTTTTGGATATAACCCAAATTTATCTAAAGTTTCTTTCTATAAAAAGAAAAAATATTATTTATGTATTTATTTGAGAGAGAGTGAGCGAGAGAGAGGGAGAAAGAGAAAGCATGAGCTGGGGAGCTGCAGAGGCAGAGGGAGAAGCAGGCTCCCCATTGAGCAGGGAGTCTGATGTGGGACTCGATCCCAGGACCCTGGGATCATGACCTGAGCCAAAGGCAGATGCCTAACCAGCTGAGCCACCCAGATGCCCCTAAAATCTGTCTGCCTTGCTTGAAACATCATCAAAATTCAAAGACAGAGATGGTGGGGGTAGAGGAATCAAAGCCAACTGTGTTTGCTAATCGGCCTTCTCGAAGGAAATGTGGAATTGTGTTGTACTTCAAGGATGGGAGATAGTCCACAACTTGGAGCAAGCCTCCTATGGACCTTAGGCTCCTGTCCTCCCACAGAGACTGGGAGGTGGGCTCTATCTTCTTTTGTGATTTTGTTTCAAAGAGACAGCTCCCAGGTCCTTATGAAGGAGTACTGGACTATAAAACTGGCAGAAGTTTGATCTGCAGAAAGACTGCCATCGGAAAGGGCAGAGAAAGTATGGACAGTTGCAAGTTTTCTAAAGTAAATCCCCTAAGAGAGGTCAAGGCCTATAATTGGAAAGAAACCTATCTACAGTCTACTCAAGCTGAAGGGAATGTTGGGTCCATCTCATTGTGTTTTGTGTTTCCTTTCTTTTTTTCCCCTCGCAGGACCGTGCACAAAATCTGAATGAGCGGCGAACCACCACCACCACCCTCACAGTGGACATTCTGGATGGAGATGACTTGGGTCCCATGTTTCTTCCTTGTGTTCTGGTGCCAAACACACGTGATTGCCGCCCGCTCACCTACCAAGCTGTGATCCCTGAATTGAGAACTCCGGTAAATGTGCTCGCATTCTTTTCCCTTCACTTATGCCTCTTTAACCTCAGTGACATTCTGTTCTAGGGGCTTGAAGACATATTAGGTGAGAAGAGCGAACTTTGCTATATTGGTATTGAAAGATATTTATGTCTAGAACCATTTTCAAAGAAGCAAAGTTTGGTCACCATGCATTACTGCATTCTTTACAAAGTCCAAAGTGTGTCGTGAAGCAACCATTCATTGGACACTGATGATTTTGTTTCTCCACCTATAAATCATAACCGAGTTCAGTTGCCAATCTGTTGTAGGAAACTTCAAGAAATAGCTTCAACATTCCCTTAAATTCACCAAATAAACACACAGTCCTAAGTCAGAAGACACACAGGCCAACAGGGTACTTGGTCAGCCTCTTAGCATCCTACGATTTTAGTGGAGGTTGCATTTGGCTGTTTGGAGGTGGAAGCTAATGGATCCCTAATGCAGATATCTGTCCCTTAAAGATGTACTTTAAAGAAGCAGAAAAGTAAGGCATGAATATGTATCTTGTACACTTGATTTTGCTTCTGTCTTGTTTTTGTTTTGGCCTCTTTTTTAAAATTCTAATAGAGCTCTAAGTTGCTGTCAGCCTGGAATTCACACCTCAGACCTGGCTGGGTAATAAATATTTATACCTAAGAATAAAAATTATGAGGCAAATATACTAAACTATCAATTTCTCCCTTAAAAGTAAAATAATAATAATAATTATTATTATTATTACTATTATTATTATTATTCTCTTTTAGAGAAGCCAAATTCATAGGGGGTGAATGTGTTTGTGGTACCCCTAGAAAGCCTTCAGTTTTCTGGATTAGTAATGTGGCTTATGGTGTCAGAATTTGTTGGAAAGTTTTGATTTTTTTTTTTTTTTCTCAAACATCTAAGAACTGTGCTTTGGGGTATCCTCTCTATATACGAGAAGTTTCAAGTATAAAAAAAAAAAATTCCTTCTCCTAAGTGTAACCGACATAGCATCGTATGCACTGCTAAGGGTTCTTCTTACCCAGTGTTGCATGTCTGAGCCTTACTTTTGAGACCAGCCAAGATTCACTGGTCTGTCTTCCAGCATAAATAATAACTGGTGTAGTTGGCTTATGTGAAGAAAAAAAGCTGGAGAAAAAAAAATAAAATAAATGTTATGATGTACATTTAATGAAGAAAAATATAATCAAATTTTCAGCTCTATGGAGTGATTTTGAAGTCAAAAAAAGCTAATGGGTGTGGACAAATAATTGTGGATGATCTAAAGTTATAGGTCAGCATAGGATTTTGTGGAATATACCAGTAAGAAGACTATTAATGATAGTGAACATTAATTTTTTTCTTTGAAAGGCATAATTGAAATTATGAGTAAAACTTATTTTAAGTATTCATTTTGAGTTAATTTATGTAGCTGTCATACCCGTGAGGTCCCCAAGAAGAGGGACATGGTGACACAGTGACTGGAGTCGGTGGTTCAGTGCGATAACTCCAACAGTACTTGATAACCTGAGGGAAGAGGCGTGGGTCACTGCCTGACAAGCAGAGGGTATTAACTTTGTAAAATACCCCCGAGCATCCGTCTCTCTCTTCCAGATGGCTGACTGAGCATCTCTCTCATTCCCATGCAGTGCACCATAGAGATGAGTCCATGCTCCATATTTGGGGGAATAAAAATAAACGATACTGGTGACTAATGGTTATATCGTTTGTTCCGTGTGTCATGAACTGGCCTAAACTGTACAGGGATATTAACTGCAATCCTGGTGGGTTGCTCTTAAGGTCACTTGTGGGACGACATCTCTGAGATACAGAGTTTATGTAACTTTTTTTTTTGCAGTCTTTTTAAAAAATTTATTTAATTTTACTTTTTTTCAGTGTTCCAAAATTCATTGTTTATGCACCACTCCCAGTGCTCCAACTAAAAAGTGAAAAACTGTTCTCTTTTAAAATCATGTCTCTTGAATTAAATGCTATGCTATAAAATCCAGAATGATCAGACTGTATGCTCCATCATCCCTTTTACCAGGTTGACCCTTTCTTTAACATTCTGTGAAGTGGAGAATTTTAATTTTATGTATTTAAGTAATGATGGCCAATATTTATTTGATAAGGGGTATATTTTTATTGTCACATAGAAAAAGCTAAAATATTTACTTGCAAAACTGGGCACCTGTTCTTATTATTAACCATTGCATAAAACAATCACTGAAACTCAGTGGCTTCCAATGACAGGTTTTTTTAAGATTTTTATTTATTTACTTGACAGAGAGTTATATAGAGAGAGATCACAAGTAGGCAGAGAGGCAGGCAGAGGGAGAGGGAGAAGCAGGCTCTCGGCTGAGCAGGGAACCCGATGCGGGACTCGATTCTAGGACCCTGGGATCGTGACCTGAGCCAAAGGCAGCCACTTAACTGACTGAGGCACCCAGGCGCCCTGCAATGATAGTTTTTAAAATTTGCTCATAAAATCTGCAGTTTGGGCAGGCTTGAGGGACCGTCTGATCTCAGCCCTACATAGCATCAGCTGAGGATCATTACCTGTGGCCTGGGTACCAGTATTAGAACGGTTCACTTAGCATTCTGACTGTTGGCAGGAGCCTATCCAGGGCTATGAGCTGGAGCTTCATTCTCACTCCCCACGGGTCTCCCTTGGGCTGTTGGGGCTTCTCACACGGAGGCACTGAGTTCAAGAATGAGCTTCCCAAGGGAATGAGGCAGGAATTAGCCTTGCAGTCTACAGTGTCCCTTCTGTTGTAGTTAAACCTCAGCCAGATTCAAAGACTAACAGTAGGTACCATCTCCTGATGGGAGGAATGTAGAAGTCACATTGTAAGAACATCTGGGGATGGAACTCTTACTGTGGCAATTGTTGGAAAATGAAATCTCCCATGGGGTGGGCATCAAGTTTCCTGGCTCTTTTCTGCATATGCCGCTTTGGAGCCCCCTGATTCACGAGGGTTCAGAACTACAAGTTTTGAGTTTCACATTCAAATTGCTGTGTTTATGTCTGTCCTTTACATTTAAAAAAAAATCCTTTCTTAAAAGTTTCCTTTACATATTTTTGCTAAAATTTCTAGAAATTTCAATAAATAAAATCTTGCTATTCAGAGTGAAAGAACTAACCATTTCTGTCAGCTAAACAAGACATGATGACTGTAATTACATACTTGCTGATCCTTTTCTGAACTAATTCTTCAATTTTTGAAAGCTTTGACACCTGCTCACCTTCTGTGTTGATGTGAAATTTTCCACCAATTACCTCAGTGGTATTCTTGACTTGAAAAACCATTCTTAGTTCCACCACAATGCATGCAGAATTTATCAGCTCAGAAAAACTTTAAAAGGAAATCTGGTACATTGTTTAACTCATGAACCAAAATATAATAAAAATAAAAATTGACTATTTATTGAAATACAAATAATTGTGTGTTTATAGAGAAACTTAGTATATGTTTTGTATGTTTTTCTACAACAGAAAATGGTCTTCAGCAAAAATTCATGTCTTCACTAAGATTAATACTATATTGAATATGTAAATACATAGATCTGTTGTCTCTGGGGTACTAAAGCAATTTGTAGTTCTGTGCTAATTATTATTCATTTATTAATTTGATAACTACGTCCTGGCCCCTGATATACGTTCAACTCTGTGTTAATTGAGGACGTAAGTAGGATGAGATTCTTTTCCAATATTGCGTAAATTTATTCTCACTTTCTGACTGTGAGCTTATTATTATGCCTCTCTGGTTGAAGTTTCCTGATATTATGGAAAATGCTGATAGGTTCTGGAGAGTTCAGAACCCATAGTTCTATTTTCTCTGTTTTCTCTTGAAGCTCAAAGACACAAAAAAATGCTCACATTTTCTTTTCTTTCATGATTGAACAGTCAATCTTGTTTGGTTGGTTGGTTGGTATTTTTCTGAGTGATTTGTCTCTTGAGAGAAACACTGTAGTATTAGTATGATAATATTGACATTTTATCTGTCAATATCTGTTACCTAGATATACCTCCCTTAACTTAGTGCTTGCCAGAAAGGTCATCTAGGCACTGGGATCCATACTCCAATGAGCTCTTCCCATCCCTGTTGAGTTGGGTCCCAGGACTGTCTACCCACATGCACCTGTATATAATTGTCTCAAAGAACTCTGGTTTTCATATAACTGTCAAAGACAGCTTCCCTGTTGTATTTATGGTTCTCTCCCCTTCCAGGGAAGCTTTCCCAGTTATTATGGAAGTGGCACTGATCTGCAGTGATGTACAACTTTGATAATTTCATCTTAACTCATGCTCATTGAGCAATCCAGGAACGTGTTCCTGTCCTCTTTTGTGAAACTACTGGTTTTTCTTCTCCCCTCCATGGCCCTGGGTTTCTCCTCCTACATCTTTGATGGCTTGTTTTTTGTTTTATTTCCCCCTAGTTAAATATCTCTGCTTGAATTTTTACTTACATATTTGTTTAATCAATTTTTTGCTTATTCTTAAATATTGATGATTTTCCAGACTTCTGTTCTTTTAAAATTTCTTTATAATTTTCACTAAGATTCATCAAACCATCAATACCAAGGGATTCTAGTTTTCTTCAAATAGGAATGATCTGTGTGTTGTGGAAGTGTTTTCTCACTTGGAATCTTTCCCGACTTCCAACCTTGCATTTCTCACTTTTTTAAATGTTTTTGCATGTGTTTTCTGCAGATGCCTCATTATTCTTTCTAATGTGTTCATCCATCTCTTGTCCACTTCCTGTTACCCTAGAGGTCAATGTGGATTAGGACCTTGACTTCACTGACCCCTACCCCAAACTCAATCAGTTTCCACAGATCCCTTCTGCACTGTCTGTGAGATGTTACTCACATATGTGTGATACCCAGTTCCACTGCCAAAATATGCATTTAAAGACACAGTCCCTAGGCACCTGGGTGGCTCAGTCAGTTAAGCAGCTGATTCTTGGTTTTGACTCAAGTCATGATCTCAGGATCCTGGGATCAAGCCCCAAATGGGGCTTTGTGCTCAGTGTGGAGTCTGCTTGAGATTCTCTCTCTCTCTCTCTCCCTCTCTCTCCTTCTGCTCCTCCCCTGACTCACATGCTCATTCTCTCTCTAAATGAATAAATAAAATCTTAAAAAAAAGGCATATTCTCAGCTGTAGACCCCAGAACATCATCTCACTGTAGATAGTTATGTTTTTGAAATATAGTTCTGATGTGATTGTTCACATCCTGTCATATACCAAATGAGCTCCCAAAGCATTTAGCATGTCACTCACAGTCATTATATATCATACCATGTTCCAGTCTCATCTCTTGTAACTTGCCTAGTGCAACCTACCTAATAATGCAGAGCTTTGAGTCTGCACCTGAACTTCTCTGAGAACTCCCCTCTCCACTTCGTTCCATACACTAATTTGTTACTCAAGGTTCATCTCAGTAAATCCAATGTGATGGGCTTCCAGGTTAAACTTCTCCAGGTCCCGTGTATGCCTGTTGAAGTGCTGAAACACCTCGTGTCCTAGAGTTGTTTGTCTGTTTCCCTCCTAACAGGACTGTGCTTTCTGTAATTTCCTATTTGTCATTACACTTCAGTGTGCCAAGCACCCGCTTCTCATAGTCAGTGTTCAGTAAATGTCCCATTGGATTAATCCATCAATGAAAACTTCGAGAAATGCATACTGTCACTGAGATACCAAATTTAAATACAAATAATGGCTTCTTTCTTCTTATTTGCAATAACAGTGTTTTTATCACAAATATGCGTGTGTGATGAGCATGCATGTGTGTTTTATATATGTAGATGATATATAACTTGTGTGTGTTTAATTATCTTAGGAAATATCATCCAAATATTAGCCATGGCACATATAAGTTTTTCTTACACTTACGTTGTTTTCAAATGTGAATAGAGAGGCAAGGACTGTCATATTTGGTCATTATCTGTCCAGGCAGAGTCTAATAGGTACTGTAAGTCAAGTAAGCATATTTCCCCATTGCCAGAAAGAGTTCAGTTTGTAATTGTCCCAGCACATGGTTTGTATCACTCCATCTCCTTGCAGCAATAGCCCAAATATTAAGTGATATCTTCTCTTGTCTTTAGGCCAGTTACTTCAAAATGTGTTCTCTGGAGCTCTTTGGTTGAGGGGACAGTGAGAAATAATACATGTAGAGTGAACGTACTGCACTGTCTACCATACCCTTGCCAGCAGTCTCACACATATGCTACCAGCTGCAAATGATCCAAGGAGCTTCAGGTTCACATGGGGAAACACAAGCTAAAAGCCAAACACACAAACAAATGCTAGAATTTAGCAAAGGTTGTGTAGACGAAGATGTCATATTGTGATAATTCTGAAGGTGGGATGTGAAATAATAAGTGAGGTGAAGAATCATTTGTTCTTTTCCTCATTGGTCAAAATTTACATTGAATAAGTTTGAGTGTTATTTCCATTTATAAAACAGGGTGAAGATATTTTCCAGTATTTGGGACAATTAAAGAATGAAGAACAAGAGGGACTGAATTTATTACTGTTAGTTAAAGGGAGAAAAGTTACTGTCCTCAGTAAAAGAGAATTAAAAAAAAAAAGAAGTCTTCTTGTTCAAGGGTCTGTTCCAATATTATTTTAAATTAACATGGAAAGTTTGAAATCAGGTAAAGTGATGCCCCCAGTTTTATTTTTGTTTTTCAACATTTCCTTAGTAATTCGGGGTCTCTTCTGGTTCCATACAAATTTTTGGATTATTTGCTCCAGCTCTTTGAAAAATACCAGTGGAATTTTGATCGGAATGGCATTAAAAGTATAGATTGCTATAGGCAGTATAGACATTTTGATAATATTTATTCTTCCGATCCAAGAGCATGGAATGGTCTTCCATCTTTTTGTGTCTTCTTCAATTTCTTTCATGAGTGTTCTGTAGTTCCTCAAGTACAGATCCTTTACCTCTTTGGTTAGGTTTATTCCCAGGTATCTTATGGTTCTTGGTGCTATAGTAAATGGAATTGATTCTCTAATTTGCCTTTCTGTATTTTTATTGTTAGTGTATAAGAAAGCCACTGATTTCTGTACATTGACTTTGTATCCTGCCACGTTACTGAATTGCTGTATGAGTTCTAGTAGTTTGGGGGTGGAGTCTTTTGGGTTTTCCATATAAACAATCATGTCATCTGCGAAGAGAGAGAGCTTGACTTCATTGCCAATTTGGATACCTTTTATTTCTCTTTGTTGTTTGATTGCTGTTGCTAGGACTTCTAATACTATGTTGAACAAGAGTGGTGAGAGTGGGCATCCTTGTCGTGTTCCTGATCTCAACGGGAAGGCTGCAAGCTTTTTCCCATTGAGGATGATATTTGCTGTGGGTCTTTCATAGATTTTATGAAGTTCAGGAATGTTCCCTCTATCCCTATACTTTGAAGCATTTTAATCAGGAACGGATGCTGGATTTTATCAAATGCTTTTTCTGCATCAATTGAGAGGACCATGTGGTTCTTCTTTCTTCTCATATTAATTTGTTCTATCACATTGATTGATTTGTGAATGTTGAACTATCTTTGTAGCCCAGGAATGAATCCCACCTTGTCAGGGTGGATTATCTTTTTAATGTGCTGTTGGATCCTGTTTGCTAGGATCTTGAGAATCTTAGCATCCATATTCATCAGTGATATTGGTCTGAAATTCTCCTTTCTGGTAGGGTCTTTGCCTGGTTTGGGGATCAGGGTAATGCTGGCTTCATAGAAAGAGCCTGGAAGTTTTCCTTCTGTTTCAATTTTTTGAAACAGCTTCAGGAGAATAGGTGTTATTTCTTCTTTGAAAGTTTGGTAGAATTCCCCAGGGAATCCATCAGGTCCTGGGCTCTTGTTTTTTGGGAGGTTTTTGGTCACTGCTTCAATCTCGTTACTAGATATCGGTCTATTCAGGTTGTCAATTTCTTCCTGGTTCAATTTTGGGAGTTTATAGTTTTCCAGGAATGCATCCATTTCATCTAGGTTGCTTAGCTTATTGGCATATAACTGTTGATAATAACTTCTGATGATTGTTTCTACTTCCTTGGTGTTAGTTGTGATCTCTCCCTTTTCATTCATAATTTTATGAATTTGGGCTTTCTCTCTTTTCTTTTGGATTAGTGTGGCCAATGGTTTATAGATCTTAGTGATTCTTTCAAAAAACCAGCTTCTAGTTTCATTGATACGTTCTATTGTATCTCTAGTTTCTACCTCATTGATCTCAGCTCTAATCTTGATTATTTCCCTTCTTATGTGTGGAGTTGGTTTGATTTGTTGTTGATTCTCCAGTGCTTTAAGGTGTAGAGACAGCTGGTGTGTTCTGGATTTTTCAATTTTTTTGAGGGAGGCTTGGATGACTATGTATTTCTCCCTTAGGACCGCCTTTGCTGTATCCCATAGGTTTTGGACCGAAGTGTCTTCATTCTTATTAGTTTCCACGAATTGTTTCAGTTCTTCTTTGATCTCCTGGTTGATCCAAGCATTCTTAAGCAAGGTGGTCTTTAGCTTCCAGCTGTTTGAGTTCCTTCTGAACTTTTCCTTGTGATTGAGCTCCAGTTTCAAAGCATTGTGATCTGAGAATATGCAGGGAATAATCTCAGTCTTTTGGTATCGGTTGAGTCCTGATTTGTGACTCAGTATGTGGTCTATTCTTGAGAGGGTTCCACGTGCACTTGAGAAGAATGAGATTTCTGTTGTTTTAGGGTGGAATGTTCTGTATATATCTATGAGGTCCGCATGGAAGATGTGTTTTCTTACGAAAAGATATAAAGAAAAGAGAGCATCATGCAACTTGGACATGATGTCTATAACTTTATGAACATGTCTGGAACTCTGATGGACAGTCGACAGAGGTGCTCGCTATCACAATGTAAGACAGGTTTGTGAGAACTTGGAATGCAACCTGAACCCTGTGTGATCTTGCAGACTTTCCTTAATATCACTCAACTGTAGTTTGAATTTGTCCTCTCTAAAATGGAGTTAAGAAAATCTAATTTATGGGATTTTTTGAGTTCTAGGAAAGAAGATTCATGCATCACCCTTAAGTTGTTCTAGCCAACTGTGGGGACTTAGTAGCTATTGATAATTTTTTAAAGATATTTATTTATTTATTTATTTGAGAGAGATCACAAGTTGTGGGGGAAGAATAGAGGGAAAAGCAGACTTTTCACTGAGCAGGGAGCCCGATGAAGGGCTCAATCCCAGGACTCTGGATCATGACCTGAGCCAAAGGCAGATGCTTAACAACTGAGCTACCCAGGCGCCCGAGCTGTTGATATTATTATCATTGCCCTGGAGTTCCTTCACTTGGCTCTGTCTTCACTCAGAGCCTCATGGGAAGAAGTAGCTAATTCACACTAGTTGTTAAATGCCTAGTGTTTTTAAGTGAAATTCCGGCTTTAGAAACTGAGTTGTGTATGTTCTGACTGTGGTATTTGTGATTAATTCAGTATGGTCCTTTAAAAAAAAATCCAGGGGCGCCTGGGTGGCTCAGTGGGTTAAGCCGCTGCCTTCGGCTCAGGTCATGATCTCAGGGTCCTGGGATCAAGCCCCGCATCGGGCTCTCTGCTCGGCGGGGAGCCTGCTTCCTCCTCTCTCTCTACCTGCCTCTCTGCCTGCTTGTGATCTCTCTCTGTCAAATAAACAAATAAAATCTTTAAAAAAAATAAAAAATAAATAAAAAAAATCCAGTACTTTTATTGAGAAGAACAGTAGATCCATTTTTTAAATAAATGGATTTGGCACAGTCACTGCTCTTGCTGAATTAATTATGCTATATATTATTGCTTTGGGAAGAGGCAACAGCTGATGCAAAATGGCACAAGGAAATTCTGTGAGCCAAAAATATATCAATGGATCAAATTGTAAATGTGTGCCAGGGAAGCAAGTATCCTGCTCTTTCTTTTTCTATGAACACAAAAGCAATGGATTTCAGTAAAGTTTCTCACATTGTCCCATGAAAACCTTCTGTTCAGCAGAGATGCCCCTGGGACTTATATTGCCAGTAAGCTTGGAACTTCCACTCTGTATAATATTTAAAATTCTGCTTTAGTTCCACTTGGTAATTTGGACATTTTTTCATTATTTATTTCAATTTAAAAAGGATTGGTTGCTAATTGTAAGTTATGAGGGAAAAATTGTTTTAATTCTACAAATTAAACATTGGACCCCATCAATCCTCAAAGACTGATTTTCAGGATCTCCATTACTAATGCATCCATTAGTAATTTGATGCATGCCTTTGCAAATATCTGGAGCCTGTTGGAGGCAGTTTGAGTTTGTGGGTTGTTGTTATTGTTTGGTTTTTGTTTTGTTTTGTTTTGTTTTTCAGATAAACCAAATGACTCTGACCCATAGAAAAGCAAAGTAGTGGGTTTCACTGGGGCCTCCCCAAATCACCTGATGGGTTGTTTAAATGGTTCTTTTTTTTTTTTTTAAGATTTTATTTATTTATTTGACAGACAGATATCACAAGTAGGCAGAGATGCAGGCAGAGAGAGAGAGAGAGAGGAGAAAGCAGGCTCCCCGCCGAACAGAAAGCCTTATGCGGGGCTAGATCCCAGGACCCTGAGACCATGACCTGAGCTGAAGGCAGAGGCCCCAACCCACCGAGCCACCCAGGCACCCCTAAATGGTTCTTAATAGATATTGGAAAGCACAAGACACAACTGTGTGCTGTGCGTAGAGGGGCAGGATCATGTGGTCTTGGTGTGACTAGGGGACAGGATGTACTACTGTGATCCCTTACTCAGATGCATAGTCAGGGGAGACAGCATCTGCTTGACCTAGCTTGAACCGCATGCCCACTCTTTGTCTAGAAGGGATAGAGCCTGTGATGGTTACTTTTATGTGCTAACTTGGCTCAGCCATGCAACCCAGATATTTGGTGAAATATGTCTGGATGTTGCTTCCAAGGCATTTTCCACATGGGATTCACATTTAAATTAGTAGACTTTGAGTAAAACAGATTATCCTCTATAATACGGGTGGGTCTCATCTAATCAGATGAAGGCCTTAAGATTAAAGACTACCTTTCCCCAAAGAGGAGGGAATTTTGCCAGCAGATTGTCTTTGGTCTCAAACTGATATCTGTTCCCTGGCTCTCTAGCCAGCTGACTTCCAACCGATTTTGGACTTGGCAGCTTCCACAGTTATGGCATGAGCCCATTCCTTAAAATGAATCTCTCTCAATCTCTGTCTCTATAAGTAGATATATAGATAAATAGATTGACACAGATGTTGTATAATCTCTATCTCTCTCTCACTGTCTTTCTGGAGAGTAGTAAACACAAATTATCCTATTCCGTCTGTTCCGTTTCCCTGAACAGCCCTGATACAGAGCCCCTGATGAAACTGTCTGATAGGCAAAGAAACTTTCTCCAAGGAGACAGAGATACTATTGAGAAGGGGAAATGGATCCTGGATACCTGAAAACCCACAGATGTAAGGCAAATATACAACCAAGCCATCACGAATTCTTGCCTAGGGTCCAGAATGATATTTTAAAAAAGACATCAGATGATGTCGCTTCCCTGTTCTGATGCCATGATATATTTTCACTAAATGATTGTATCTGAGTGTCTTTCTATAATGCTTATTATGGTCCTGCCAGTCCTTTGTCACTGACTGTGTGGACTAAATCCTTGTGAACCCCCAAATTCATATGAACAAACCTGATTACCAGTGTGATGCTGTTTGGAGACAGGACCTTTGGGAGGTGATTGGGTCCAGGGCACAGCCAACATGAATGCAGTTAACACCCTTATAAAAGAAAGCCCTTCTCTCTCCCACAAGTGAGGACACAGGGAGAAGATGGCCATCTGTGAACCAGGAAGTGGGCCCTCAGCAGACACTGGCATGCCCTTTTCTTGGGCTCCCAGCCTCCAGAATTGAGAGCAATAAATGTCTATTGTTTGTAGGCCCCCCAATCTATGGTACCTAGTCTCTTATGGCAGCTCAAATGGACAGAGACTGACCTCATCCTCCGCCAGTCCAGACCTTCCTTCTGTCCTTTATCATGTCATGCTCTTTCAGCTGAGGATGTTTCTGCCTCTTTCTGGAATGTTCTCTTGTGATACTAGCTTGTGTCTAGCTCTTTTAGTTACTTGGTTTCAGCTAGGAAGTCACTTCCTCAAAGAAGCCTTCCCTGACCACTTGGTGTGGTCAAGGGTCAAAGTATGTCACCTCCCCCATGGATTTGGTAATGCATGACCTTCTTTTATTTTGTGCAGATTGTAGGTGGAAATGTTTTGTACATTTATTTGTTTGATTGATTAATGTCTGTCTGATTCCTTGGAAATCTACATACACTATGAATAGGACCTTGCCTATCTTCTTTGCTATCTTACCCAAACTCCTAGAACAGTGGCTCACCTGTGGAATGCTCACTAAATATTTACTTACTTGGAATAAATTAGAAATTTCCATTTTCATGAATATATGTCTCTATAAATAACTGTATACAAATAATAGCTGTGGGGTGCCTAGGTGGCTCAGGTGGTTAAGCATCTGCCTTCCACTCAAGTCATGATCTCCAGGTCCTGGGATCGAGCCCTGTGCTGGTGTCCCTGCTCAGTGGGGAGCCTGCTTCTTCCTCTCTTTCTGCCTCCTCTCCCCTGTTTGTATGCACTCTCTCTCTCTCTTTAAGGAATAAAATCTTAAAAAAATAATAGCTGCATTGTATGTCTTTGTATGAATTCACATAATTTATTTATCTCTCTTTTTTAAAGATTTATTTATTTGAGAGACAGTGCATGTGCACACATGCAAGTAGGGGGAGGGGCAGCAGGAAAGGGAGAGAAGCAGACTCCCCGCTGAGTGTGGGGCTCCATCGCAGGACCCTGAGATCATGATATGAGCTGAAATCAGGAGTTGGACACCTAACCAACTGAGCTATGCAGGTGCCCCTATTTATATCTTTTATGTTTTGGAATTTTATGTATAGCATTACTTGAAAAAAAGTTTAAGAAATACATATGCAAGAGTTATTCTCTTATAAGAAGTTTATTTTCATCTGGTATGCTTTCTTACGAGCAAAATCAACTTCACATACCCCTTTGCTTAGTTCCACTTGACAATAATTAATCATGAGGACGTGATAATGTGTTTTATAGTCTAAACTGTCTTGAGGTGTGTGTATGGCCACAAGATGATAATAACATGGGGAGTACAACTCAGTGAGGTCACCACAAAAATAATTATTTAACTAATTCTAGGAAATGTGATAAATGCAGCTGGTAAGATTTTCACATGCAGCTTTGTTTTTTAGAAACCTCAAGTATGTGAAGTTGGCACTTTGGTAAAGCTTTTTCTGAAAACATACTACTTCTCTGCCACCACAGCTCTAAACCAGCTTGATTTGCAGCCTAATAGTAATCCCTCTGATTTGCAATTTATTTACTAACATCATCTGCAAAGATACTCAAAGGAGGGAAATAAATAGACCACAGGAAAAAACACCTGATTTATTTACTCCCCGAGTGACAGTAGGTCACGGTGCCTTCAAGACCTTCAGAGGAAATTTCATATAAGCCACTGTCACCTACCGTCCCTGCTTTCACTTCTTGCTGCTCGTCCTTCACCCAGCAGTCAGGTGATCTTTTCAAAGCATCAATCAGCTCGAGTCACTTTTTGTGCTTAAAATACTCCAGTGATTTCTGATTCTGGTGGGAAAAAAAATCCCAGGGGCTGAATATGGCTTACAAGGCCACACAGAATTTAACTCCCACATATGTGCTGCGAGGATTGTTATCCTGTTCTTTGGAACTTCTGAGTTTCTTCTTATACCCAGCCCCTGCTGTTCACTCCTTTACAAAGTGCTTCTTTCACACCTTCCAGTGGCTGGCCCATTCTCATCCATCAAACCAAGATTTTTGTGAAAGTATCACATCCTCCGAGAGACCTTTCCTGACAACCCTCCCCACGGTAGATTTTCTTTAAACAGCAACAGCACATTCATGTGGATTAATAGAAGGGTTTTGTGTGTTTTCCGTTGCTAGGGAAGGGTGAACAAAATTTATAAGAGTTCTGCTGTATTTTCCGGGAGAGTGTGTTGAAGCCTGCAGCTGTTTTGCGGCAATGATGGTTTAAGGTGAGACAATGGTGCAGGTACAGATCAGTAATGGCCACACAAGATAGCTGTTTTCACTTTAATGAAATTGAAAACAAACCGTCTGTGTCAAGATAATCAAAGAATAATTATTGTAGGTACTGCGGACATTTTCACTGATAATGTCAAAGAGTTGTAATAAATGCCCAAAGAACTCCAAATCCCCTATCCGTAAAATCTTGGCAGACGGTTTATCTGAAGATACTCAGAATAATAATAATGAAAAAAATCCACCCAACACTCATTCCTAAAAAATTATTCTTAAGGTGACATTTTCACATGAGAGAAAAAGGAGGAAATGTAGAATGATTTAAGTATGTCTCTGCCAAGAAGCGTCTCTTTAATTTGATTTGAGGGTCATAGAAACGCGTTTGCATTCATCACCGCGACATGCATGCATTGTGTTCAAGAGTTATTTTAAACATTACTCCCTCCTCAGAATGCTTATTTCTCAGTCTGGTTGCTTTGATATGAAGTGTCGTAAATAAGGAACTTCCTGGATTGTACACTTATGTTGTAAATGTTCTCCATGTTCAGAAGCAATTTTATACCACATATTGTTTAAAGAGAATATATACCAGACTGATAACTGACACTGAGTCCTTATAAATTATGTTTAGTTGTGTAAAACATGTGTGATGCAACTCTAGGTTGTGTTACTCTAAATTGGGAGTTCTTATTTTTTAAATTTTAAATTACATTTAAGCAGGGGGAATTAAGTTTACTTTTTTTTTTTTAAGTTAAATAAAGTTGTGATGTTTTCCCAAAAAGTAGCCTAAGGGCACAGAAAGAGCCAACAAGTAGAATGTCTGCTTTGTGTGAGATATGATATATATAGTATATGTTAAACATTGTGTGTGTGTGTGTACAATATATGTTATATATAGTTATATGTATGTTATATATGTTATATATAGTTACAGGTACATTATATATGTTATTTATACACACACACACACACACACAGTTATATATAACAGAGGACTCCTTAAAACTCAGAATCTAGAGTAACACAACTGAAATACACATCATGCGTGCTTTCTATATGCTACATTTTAACTGGATGCAACAATGCTTAACAGCGAAGGTTCTCACACAAATTACAGATTTGGCAGTGACTCTCTTGAAGTAATAACCAATTCCACACTCATGGAAGTGATGAGTAGGTAACAATGTTCATGGATCTGAACCAGTAAATATCATCTTGAAATAAACCACAGAAATTATGACTTCTAAATCCAGACTAATTGTCACCATCTGAGCAGTGAAATGTAGTCTACGGCCAAGACAAGCAGTGTGTTGCATTGATTTTGAAGGAAATTCAAAGACATGGGTTTTATACTTTAGCTGAAGAGTAATAGTTTACTTGGGTACTACAAAACAACTGCAAATCACAATGTGGTTGTTGTAATGGTCATTGCAGCATTTCAGTGTCTATTTAAAAGGGAATGTAAGGGGAAAAAAAATGAAAGATCAGGAAAAGAAATTCTAGTAAAAATATTTCAGCTCTTAGATACATTGGATACCATGATGCATCCCCTTCATGTCCCCTTCAGGACTGAGATACTGAACTTTCCTTTCCCAGCTACCCCTTCCCCAGGTGCTATGAGGTTGGTGGCTCTTAGAAAATGCTGAGTTTCTATAGAATAATTGTCCTTTGTTCAAAGAGAGCCGCTTCACCCAATCTCCTGCCCCCATTTCTGGAAACATCATGACCAATGGCTTGTCAATGGGGCTGGACAATGTGCAGATATCCAGTCATCCAACCTGAATGCATGAACACTTTAGAAGGTGCCCCTTGAGATCTCTCGTTCTGTTGTGTCCACCTGGATGGTAATGTCCTTCACCTCCTACCTCTGCCCAGTTCTGCTTCCTGTATTCCTTCACAGATTTTATTCTCTATGTACAAATCCATCTGAGTCTGTTTCTAAGGAAATCATTCTGCAAGAGTGGACTGTATTCCTGTTGGTCCTGAAAGAGATATTTGAGTTAGTTTATTTTATATAAAAGAATGATACAAGACTCATATTCTGGCCACAACCAATTAGCATGTTAACTAGATCATAAGGCTTATGTAATGAGTTTATTAATATGCATCCCTTAACCCCCAGAATCTGATGACATGTGTTTTGGATGAGACCTGAGAATTTGAGTCTTCCACCCCAGGGAATTTGGATGAATATATCCAGGATGGGGCCTACAAATTTGTATTTTTTAATACAAAACTTTTCAAATGTATACAAGAGCAGGAAAGAGTAGCATGAATCCCCATGAAGTCATTACTCAGTTATCAATCCATGGGCACTCTTGGTTCAACTAGCTCCTCTCTCATTCTTCTCTCACCCATGTTTTGAAGCATGTCTCTGACATCACATCATTTTACCTGAATATGTTGCAATATAGATCTTGAAGTGATAAGTCATACCACAATGACATCATCACTAATAAAAAAAGTTAAAGTTAGGTATTTATATTTTAATGTGTCAAAATAATACCAGTGACCCAGAAATCTTGAGATCCAATGGAGTAATTAAAAATTTGTCGTGTAATTCTTGGATGACTAGTGTGAGAGTATGTATGCATGTTACTATTCTTGTTTTCATGTGAACATCTTTGAATTATGCCAAGGCTGTGTTCAGTCATGTGCTAAAACCATCAGTTATACAGGGTGACTTTCGGTAATTATACCTCTGAGTTAGTAGAGTTGTATCTTTCACCATCTTAATGAGTTCTGCTTTAATAATTTGAATATATTGGGGTGCCTGGGTGGCTCAGTCATTAAGCATCTGCCTTCGGTTCAGGTCATGATCCTGGGGTCCTGGGATCGAGCCCCATATCAGGCTCCTTGCTCAGCAAGGAGCTGAGCAAATAAAATGTTTAAAAAGTAATAATATGTTGAATATGCATAGTAACAATATTCACATTTTACCAGAGAAGTTTAGGCAGTTGGTCAGTTCCAACCCTGTTACTTGTTATTAGAGCTTCTGTTGGTAACTGTCGCATTCTAGGATAATGGAGTACTCTTCAACTTCTGTAGGCTTGAGAAAAGGATCCCCCCAAAACAGACACACAGCCCATCATCATCATCACCATCACCTTCACCATCATCATGAACTATTCAGAAATTATACCGTAAATAATACTTGACTTTCCAATTTTCCCCATTTAGTGAAGAAGCATCCAGGGGGATGAATGCTAAGGACAATTTTTAATCTTAGGCATTTTAACCAGGGTCTGGAGTCCATCTTTAGCCAGAACAGATGGTACGTATGTCTACTCCAACTATGAATGCAGAGAGAACTTCAATTACCTTAAATAGAATTGAATCATGAGTTTCTATCCATGTGTTGTTTAGAATCAGACAAAACTAATATCTGTTATTGAAGCTAATGGCATGGAAATTAGTGGTGTTAATTTTGTCAGAATTGCATGAAGACAAAAACAACAGAAGGACCTGTAAGCATCCTCTTTCATCCTCAGTCCTTAAAACATCATGTCATGACTAGTCTCAAAACAAGAAAAATAGGACAAATGAATTTTGATTAAAAAGAGTTAAACCGGGGAAACCTGAGTGGCTCCATGGGTTAAGCCTCTGCCTTGGGCTTAGGTCATGATCTTAGGATCCTGCTCAGTGGGGAGCCTGCTTCCTCCCCACCCCCCACCTACCTCTGCCTACTTGTGATCTCTGTCTGTCAAATAAATAAATAAAATCTTAAAAAAAAAAAAGTTAAACAGGGTGCCTAGGTGGCTCAGTTGGTTAAGCCACTGCCTTCAGCTCAGGTCATGATCCCAGAGTCCTGGGATTGAGTCCCATATCGGGCTTCTCCCTCTCCCTCTGCCTGCCATTCCCCCTGCTTGTGCGCTTTCTCTCTGTCACTCACTCTCTCTCTCTCTTTCTCTGTCAAATAAATAAATAAAATCTTTTTAAAAACACTAAACAGATACACATAGGTTAAATTGCGCTCCTTAAAGTATTAAAAACCCTCTGATGAACATCAGTATTCACCTAGAAAGGATTCCAGGCTCGCCCAATTAACAAATGGAAGAGTTAAATATGAAAATTCAGTTTTGCAGGAGAAAAGAAAAAAAAGAAAAGAAATGGGCAATGCTGTGTGGAACTTTAATACTTCTAGTATATCCTCATGTACTACAAAGCAAGCAAATAAACAAAATGGTAGAATTGTTATGTCATAAAAAATCCTGATAAATAACTAGAGGGAAGTCTAATTGTTTTCAGATGCCAAGAACATATTTTGGTGACAATTCTAGTTAATGCATAGTTGGTTTTATAGCTCATTAAAACTCGAAGAGAAGTTTTGAGATTCAGTAAATTTTACCAAACGTGAAATCAAACTTTGAAAATGGGCTATTTTTATCAACAACCAAAGGTTTAAAAGTGTTGGAGATTTGGGCCCAAATGAAATATTTAATCTGTAACATGTTGATCTGTGTTAGGCTTATACTATTGGTTTGTTTTTCATCCTAGCTATATTCTAACAGAAGATATAAGGAAAACTGACAGTTTGTGAAGCATACAGAAAGAGAATGAGAAAATATAATGGTAGAGGTTCACATCTAAAATTGCTTTTTTCCCTTCACATACCAAGAATAGTCATATTTTTTAAAGGACTGACAGCATAAATTTCTATTGTAAAATAGTTAAACTATTCGAATTTTTATTGTGTTTTTCCCATTACTGTTTGATGAAGCCACAAATGCCATTGAAATGCAGTATGTTGAAAGATTACAATAAATTATCTTTGTTAGTAAGTAAAACCTGACTTTTGGAAAAAGGGGGAATTAAAAAAAAAAAAAAAAGCATGGGGTCTAAGAGCAAAGAGATATATTCTTTATAGATGGCTGACTTCTCAGATGAATTCCAAACAGGTAGAACAGAGCCAAGCAAATGGTAGTTTCCCAATAAATATTTGTTGAATAAAATGTATTGGAAAATACCGTTTGTTTAAATTTTGAGTAACATTTGTTGAGAGCCTTTTGTTTCATACACAAACTTTGTAAGCAACATGAGACTATTTTATTCAGATGATTTTGGTGAATACTATATATCATTTGGTTTACTTATCGTTTGCCTTGAGTCTTTTGGTTACACTAAAATGTAAAGGTGGTAGAGAAACATAGGCTACCCCATGTACCAGGAACTGAATCTCTTGGAGACTCTATACCTGATTTTCTGCTTTCCCTTTCAAGGAAAAATGGGATTTAGAGATGTTTGGTATCTTGAATGTCCAGGTGGGATGAGGCTTCTTGCATTGTGTAACTGAGCATCAAGTTTTCATGGTGTGCAGCCCAACCATAGCATCAGCTCTGTGACAATGATAAAGCCAGCCAACGCCGTGGAGGGAACTGTGTCCAAAAGCTCAGTCTTGCTTTTCCTGTGAAGAGTTCAACCTTCAGTTTACTGTGGGATTTTCTGAGAGTTAAGTAAGTTGGGTATCAAAGAGAGATCTGTGGGTCAGGGTAATGGGTTCCTCAGGTAATTTTTTTCAGTCCTGCTTCTAGCCTTAGAATATCACCTTGTTAGTATGTTCATGGCACATTGGAGAAGAATCCAAAAACATGCAATGAAATACTGAGTTGTAAGAATAAGGACTTGAGTGTAGATTCGCTTCTGAAAACCTTGAGGCCCTAGCCTCTGCTGTTTAAAATATAATTAAAATAAGGGGGTGGCATCCTTCAAAGAATATTTTCTTTTTTTTTCCCCTCTCTGATTAAAAAAAAAAAAAAAAAAAAAAAAGATTTGACAGGCACCCCCAACAGACACACATACCTACACACATGTACTCCCCAAAGCTTTGATTTGCTGGCTTTATTCTCAGGTTCATTTGAATCCATTTTACCAAAGGTCATTTAAAACCCTTCATTTTGGTTTTAATTTTGACGTTTCCTTACTTAATCCATGCACTCTCCTGATTCCCCTGGGGGCATCCAATGAGGTGCTTCACTTAATCTATGTCTTCTCACTGAAAATACCACATTTTTAGTTTTGGTTTTGATATAATATTGTAGTATGTAGGAGTTTTTGTCAGTATTTTTCATTTCTTGCGTTTTGGTTCAATATTCTTGATTCTCATAATAGACCTACAAAGAGACGATTATTTCTCTTTGCTGTTGTTATTGTACCAACATGAATAACCATTTCTGTGAATAATTATTATTACCTCCTCTTACCTCTGAGCCTCCTCTGACCTACACTCTGAGCCCCTTTTCATATGACCACCTGTACCTGTGGTTTCCACATAGCCTAGCAGGTGACCATCTGAACTGAATAGTAAGTATGGTTAACTTACGAGAACGGCTGGAAGCTCAGGTTAGTTATATTTCCCAAGAATTCTAAAAAGGACATGGTTGAGTAAAAAGTGAGAAGATAAAGGTGAAAGAGGAATAAGAATTACTCCCCCCAGTCTCTTCAGACAAATTGAAGAGACCACAAATAGTCCAGCTTTCCTGAAGTATCATCAGACTGTGACAGAATGAAAGTGCAGGCTTCCAAAATACTGCAGAACCAGCGCCCTGGCTTGTCTACCCCCTCAGCCGCTGCTGGTCACCCATTGCATTCAAGTATCTCCAGAGTCCTTCACATGGGTTCTAATGGTAAACATTGCACTTCCTTTTAAACCATTTTTCTCCTAGTGAAGTCTGCCACTTCTAACTTTATCCAACAAAACTGTACTTTCCTCTGTGTTTCCAATTTATTGCACATCATCTTTTCTTCACAATCTCACACAGAAATCTTTTCACAGTCTTCTCCCTCAAAAAGGCACTGACCCTTGGTTACCCACAAAAATCATAAGTTTAACCGTGACACAACTTGATAAAATACCTGAATTCTTTCAATACTTTCATCCACACTGTAATCATTTGATTCTATCTTGGGTAAAGAGTTGTTTGGACTTCCACCCTCATTTTTTGTAGTGTCCAATAAAGTCCATTCACCAGAAGACTCAACACCTTAATTTTCCCAGTGATTCTCAAACTTGAACATGCATTGGAATCACTTGGAGAGCTAAATAAAATAGTGATTGTTGGCCTCACCCTTGGAGTTTTTGGTTGAGTAGGACTGAGGTAAGGCCTGAGAATTTGCAGGTTCCTAGGTGATATGGACAACTGGTCTAGTAATCAATGACTAGTTAGATAATTTATACCACCGATAAAAGAAGCAGATACAAGAGTTATACAGAAGTCTGAATTTAACAAAGGTTGTCAACAGTGCATATCAAAGAGGCCTGAGCTGGCCCAGAAACTCAAATGCTGTAGTTGACTCCAGAAATTAAGCTGTTGTTTAAGACTGTTTGGTTTTAACCCCTTTGAATAACGGAATTATACTCTACTTTGACTGACGCAGGCAGATGTTATTTCCTTTATTACCTTGACAAGAGAATATTTTTATGAGTTACTAGATATTTTATTTAATGCCTGCAATATTACTTTAAATTAAGGGCCAGATAGTTATCTGCAATTACATAATAGTTATGCTGTGTTAGCATGGGTAAGAGTTATAGTTTAATTATAGAGTGCCATCCTTCTAGATTTATTAATCTTTTTTATAGATGGTCGGGCTAAAATTATCCTTCCTGGTGTGCAGTTATCTTGGCACCTGTTATAGCTAAATATGATTTAAAAATACTACACTGTAGGGGTAGCTGGGTAGCTCAGTGGGTTAAAGCCTCTGCCTTCAGCTCAGGTCATGATCCCAGGGTCCTGGGATCGAGCCCCACATCGGGCTCTCTGCTCTTCGGGGAGCCTGCTTTCTCCTCTCTCTCTCTCTGCCTGCCTCTCTGTCTACTTGTGATCTCTGTCAAATAAAAAAAAATAAAATCTTAAAAAAAAATACTACACTGTGGAATATTATAAAATAAACTATAAAACAAAAGGTCAGCTTCTCCTAGAGCTAGATTCTGCCCCACTGTACAACCTCAATACATTCAATTATGACTTATGTTGTTATTGACCACAAGAAATTCATTCTCAGACAATAGTCCTATGATCATTTTACTTTAAAATAGAAACTTCAGATGTTCAGTGGAGAATATTAATAGAATCAATAGTTACATTTTTATTTAATTAACTTTTTGGAAGCAAGTGGAAAGGTTGCCTTATTCATAAACCTTTTATATTATACTTTCATACATCTTCAGTCACGATTCCAGATGGTGTTCTTTTGTTGTGAGTTTTGCTGGAATTTTTATTTCTGTATATATATATATATATATATATATATATATATATATTTACACTGTGGAAAATGAGAAAGTAGATATTGTAGCTAATTTATTTAAAAAGGTTACCAAGTTGTTGCTAATATGAGAAATGTAGCCCCCCCTCTCCAAACTGGGAGCAATCCACGTAGGCAGGTTGAGAACTTCTTTATCTTATTGAAAACAAGCCTGTGTTCCTTCATAAAGTTAACTTTGGGGAAGTTGCCATATTGGCAAGGTAGAAATTTGCATGAAGCATCCCATAATTTATAAATATATATTTCCTTTTTTAAAATTTAATTTAATTTTATTTGTTTTCAGTGTTCGAAAATTCATTGTTTATGCACCACACCCGGTCCTCCATACAATATGTGTCCTCCCTAATACCCACCACCAGGCTCACCCAAACCCTCACTCCCCTCCTCTCCAAACCCTCAGTTTGTTTCTTCAAGTTAGAAAGCAACTGCCCTTGTTTTAAGCAAAGGCATTTTATTTTTTAAAAATATATTTTACTTAACTTTAGGGGTTGTGCTAAGATTTAGATAGGCAAGCATTGCATTTTTATGAATACAGTGTTTGGGATACCTGCCATGATTACTTTTATATTCATTGTATATCTGTAAGCCAGCAGAAATTGAGAAACAGGAAAATGACTTGATTTAAGATGTCAACATGAAAGATCCCCTTCCAGCAGGAGCATCTACAAAAACAGACTACGACAATCCCCTGAGGGGGATAGGGAATGATCAATAGTGCTGAGTACTTTATAAAGGAATCATACATAAGAAGTTGAAAAGGAATGTAGGAAAAAAGAGCCCATCTATATGAAGATAGTATATGCCCACTGAGAGTAAAATTGTGAAGTCAAGATAGCAGGCTTGGAGGTAAAGAACAAGAAGTAGAGTAGATAAAGCCATTGTCATAGCTCACTCATTCCAACACTTAGTAGTAAAAGAAAGAGGATTGAAAATCCGAGGTCAAGAGTCGAGATCATTCATGGGTCAGAAATTGGGGCTTTGTGAAGGCAGTAGGGATGGCCAGAGGAGGTTATGTGGAGGAGAGACGTGTGAACTCTCCCTTAAGGCAGAGGTACCTGGTTGTGGTTAAAGGCACAGTTTAGAAAAGGTCTTTTATTCCACTGTAGTAGTAAAGAAAAGCTAGAAATGTGGCTAATTGATTTTTAACAAAAATATAGTAACTGTATGAGTGAGTGATCTTAATTCATCCCTGAAATGCAAAGGTGTTTAGAAGGAAATCAAATAGAGGGTTATACTAAGTCCTGTGACCTTCTAGATGACCTTGATTTTATTATTTCAAATTAGCTGTCTCTAATCTGCAAAGTTCCTTATCATAATTAATAGGTAAGGAATGGGAACTTTGAACACATTTTTACCTTAAATGTATAATAGGTGAGGTGATGGCTTAATGGCAACAGTGATCTTGCATTAATACCATTTTAATGGGATATGTCTTCCAGCTATGTCAAAACAGGTTTGATGAGCTAATAATTTCTAGGAAAGACTCAGAGCACCATAGAAAGCTTAATGTTCTACATTTCTTCCCCCCGACCCATGTTTGATAAATCAGATGTCTACCATATGCAGTCACCTGGTAATTGTTTTAAATAAATGTCACTGTAAACAAGTGAAGCATAAAAAGGTTAAAATTATAAAGATGTGAGTTCCAGGTAATTAATTCTTATATATTTGATACTGTTCTAAGAAGGGGATGGATAATTAAAAGAAACAACTGCTAATGGGAAAAGTGAGTGTGATTTGAGAAGGCAGTCAGGAATCACACCTTCTTTTAGAAGTACAGTATATTTGGAAATTCTTAAGAGCAATGGGAAGTATCTTCTACCATTTGGGGACAGCAAATTACAGGAACGTCAACTTAAATAAGTAGAATAGTTTTCTTGCTGTCTAAAACGGATACCAATCAATACCCTTCTCCACCCTAGAGTCCTCCCACACATGGATTTTTTTTTTGAAGTTGTGACTTTCCAAAGTTACTTAATTATTAACATAGCATAAAGCTATATTTTGCTTAATTGGGAGATATGAGAGATAATTTAAATAAATATCTTTAAAAACATATTTAGAAGTTGTAGTCATCTTAGTATCAATATACAGTTCTTAATTTCATCATGTAAACAAGGAATGACATTACCCACAAAACACACTTCTATGTCATGGGATTTAAAACTGAAATCATAAGATTTTGCCCCCCAAAAAGCTTCCCAACTCAGCACATCCAGCTATTATTAACATCTGTGTACTTATTATTTACACTTATATTTATCATTTAATATTTAAATATTAATATTAATTTGTTAATTTTGTTCAATTTTCCAACCACTAACACTCAGCAAAGTAAAAAAAACAAAAATCAAAATCAAACAAGCAAAAAAACAAAAAAAAACCAGGAATATATTTAAATAAGAGGGTTTAGAAACCATGTCTAAATTGTGTCCTACACTGTATATAATACAGAAAGGTGTCATTCTAGAGATACAGCAAGTGAATGCAGAAAACTATGGATGAAGTAGGTTGAAATGGGTCTCACACTAAGAAATGAGTGTGATTTTTTTAAAACAGGAAAGAGGGGCACCTGGGTGGGGCAATTGGTTAAGCATGCAACTCTTGGTTTCCGCTCAGATGGAGATGCCAGGGTCTTGAGATCGAGCCTAGACTGGGCTCATTACTGGACTTGGAGTCTGCTTGAGATCCTCTCCCTTTCCCTCTGCCCCTCCTGCTCATGCTCTCTCTCTCATTCTCTGAAATTAAATAAATAAATACATCTATAAAAATCAGTCAATAAGTAAAGTAGGACAGAGATCTTGGAACTTTCAGAGCACATAGAATGACATGAGAAAATGTACGTAGATGGAAATTAATTCACTTTAGAATGTATGCAGTCTGTATGTCCCCAGCCTCCTCAGCCATACATACAGACGGAATTACGTCCAAAATAGAGTACTGTAGGTCACAAAGTGATCTCAGCTCCCTCTCCTCCCAGCATCCCTTCAGAGGTCCCCAGGATAATGATGTCTCAATTATGCATCATACTTAAGTCAATTTCTCCATCCTACTTTTTTTTTTTTAATCTTTGCACGTTGAGGACCATGTTATCTTGTGCTGCTCATTTACTATCATGTTGACCATAAAGTATGAGGGGAAAAGAACTAATTTATCCCTTTCTGTACCCTAAGGAGATTCTTTAAATATTCACAATAAAGTTAATCAAGACTAAATTTTTTACAGGATGATATTAAAGGTTCATGGATAATAAGAGAATTACAACATGTGACAGAAATCTACAATACAAGGGACTATTGCAGGACTCACTGATGAAGCAGTTCCTAAGAATTATCTCAGAGATCAGACTGATTGCAATTACTACAGATTCAGGATGAAATAGGGAGAGTCCCACTTTCTAATATGATATTATAAAAAATGTAATAATAATAGAACCAACATTATGGGGTTGTTGTAGGGATTAAGTGATTTGCTGTATAAAACATCTAAATCAAACACATGAGCGTAATAAGTTCTTTATAAGTATTAGCATTGATTTCATTATTTTTAAATTATTTTATCTTGATTACCACCTGAGTACCTTATCATGTATATGCCCAAAATACTGACATTTATATCATCAGTTTGAACATCCCTGAACCCAAACCTATATACCCAACTCTCTTATTTGGTATTTCCAGCTAGATGTCTTGTGAACATCTCAAATACATTGTGTCTATAGAATTATCAATCACAAAAAAAAAAAAAGAGTTCATATTTACAATTTTTCAAGACAAACTTTGGTGTTATCTTGGGTTCTTGTATATTCCTCTCACTCCAAAATAACTTTGTGAAATCTGGTCAACTCCAACTCTGGAACGGCCCCACCCAAGCCACTGTCCCTACATCCAAACCACAATTCTCACCTGTAAAATTTCAGTAGTTGGTCTCTGCTTTCTGTCTCCCGTGCCCTCCACATTTTGTTTTCAAACAGCCACTGATGTGATCCTGGGAAACTGAACTCAACTGGGTCACACCTCAGTTCAAAATCGTTCAGTGGTCTACCATCTCATTAGAGAAAACCCCATGTTTTTCAAACAACTAGTGTTTTTCCTGCTCCCTCTCTGACTTACAGTCCCTCATAGAATCTTGTTGAATAAATTTAACAGTACCAAAGAGATACCCTTATGTTTCTAGTTTATGAATCTTTTCCTTGATTACGTTGTCAGCTAAAATATGGGACTCCCAGTTAAATTTGAATTTCAGATAAACATTTTTTTCTTTAATATAAGTATGCATAACTATTTAGTATAATATTGATTACATGGGGCATACACTAAACAAAATTATTTGTTGTTTATCTGGAATTCAAATTTAACTGAGTGCGCTACATTTTATTTACTAAATTTGGCAATTCTACCCCCCACCCCCAGAACTTCAAGTTTATTAGGAATGTTAGCTGCCTTCCATATTCCTGCTGGTGAAAATCTTATCAGATGTTTGGCCCCAACAGGGCATGGACCCCAATGCTTCCAGCCTCCATGATAGCTGCTTTTCCACTGACCAAATGACCATTAAGGCAATGACACATATTTTAGGATTTGTGGTAAGAGTTTTAGTATCAGTCAGGATATGCTAGGTCATACTATTGCAAAGAAACCCTATAAATCTCAGAGGTTATTTTTACTCAGACTGCATCCCACCACAAGGTCAGAGAGGGAACATTTCTCTGTGTTGTACTCACCTAAGACCCAGGAGAAGAGGGACAGCACCTCTGTGCTTCCAATCTTCCTGAAGCAGGAAAAGAAAAAAAAAATCAGATTCTAATTTTAAGAGAATAATCATAAAAATACATGTAGTTACCACCCTTTCTGCTCAATCCTGTTTTCTACTTTCAGTTTTGAGAGGTAAGAAGTATCTTGAAATTGGTGTGTATTTCTCCTTTGCATGTTTATACATCCACAGTCCATCCACATAACCACAAAAATACAGCAATATTTATTTTGTTACTTTGGACAGATGAGGTACTTAACATGTCTACTGCAACTTTCTTTCTTTACTCAACTAGCATATCAACTTATTGATTTCCACTGTATGAATATGTTACAATCTGTCCATTTCTTTATTTTGGATCACTTAAAGTTTTTCTGATCTTTCACTGCATTGAGAAATGTTGCAGTATGTATTCGTAGAGTGGTTCTGCTGAGTTTTTCTAAAGGAGATCCTTTGTTGTGGAATTTCTTGGTCATAGAGTGTGTACATCTTCAAATGTGTTAGATGCTGTCAGCCGGTGTCCTGAGTGCTGTCTACCCCTATTGATCTCTCTGCCATCTGGTATTCAGGATTGTTAACTGTTGCTGATATGATGGGAATAAAATGTTTTCTATCAGCATCTTCATTTGTATTGCTCTTATAACATACAATACAATTCTTCTCAGAGTGGAACACTTTCAAGAGCTCCCTTTTGTATTCTGAACACAAAATCTTTGCTGGTTAAATATGATAGCATTTTCCATCACCTCTCTCTGCTTCCTTTTCACTTTGCTTTAACATTATTTCAAGTAAAGATGTTTTTAATGTGACATCAAAAGTATCTGTTTTGTTTTGTTTCCACGGCTTTTACTTTTTTTCTGTCTTAAAAGGCCTCCTTGATTCCTAGACCATAATGATAGGTCCCTATATTTTTATATACATTTTAAAGTTTTACTTTTTGTATTATAGTTTTAAGTCCATCTGGAAATGATCTTCGTGTACTATGCAAGGTAATGGTCCAACTTTACTTTTTTCCACAGTCAGTTGTCCAACTGTTTATATTTTCTCATTTGCGTTCTGATCTTTATGTCACCTCTGTCATAACAGAAATTTCCTTATGTGGCTTTGTTTGTTCCTGAGCACTTTAAAATTTTCACTGGCCTTTTTCTCAGTGTTGTGTCAAATCCAGCATTTCAGCGAGAGTACTTTAGTTACAATAAGCGTCGGTGTTAAGAAGGGAGATACCCTGGTCTTTATTCTTCTTAAAACACTGTTGGATTTACTTCCTCATTAATTTTAGGATAGGCTTGAGAAATTCTTAAGATTTTTTTTTATTGTAATGATCACATTTTAACATGATTTTGAGGGAAAATTACCCATTCATGTAATAATATAAATAATTTTATTTCTCTTAAGTTTGTTGCACAAAATTTATGCATGGTATCTAGTGACATAGTGCATCAGGTATATGAGTATATGCTCTAGATAGAGACTTTTCATTTGAATCCCACCAGAGCCACTGGCTGACTTTAACCTTACACAAGTCCAGAGCTCTCTGGGCTTCAGTTTCCTGAAGAAATAATGTGCCATTTACCTCATGGGGTCTTAGGGAACACTCCATGTGTTAACATTTCTCAAATACTTCACATAATAAGTACAATGTACAAGCACTTTATTTTTTAATCTTTAAAAAACTTGTCCTATTGAGATATACTTGACTAATGAAGTTGTATATATGCATATGTATGTTGTAAGTGTACAACATGGTAATTTTATATAAACATACACATAGTGAAATGATCACCACATTCAAGTTAATTAACACATCTGTTGCCTCATGTAGTTACCTTCCAGGGGGTGGGAAGAACACTTATGACCTACATGCTTGGCAAATTTCAAAGATACAATACACTATTCTTAACTAAAACCACCAAGCTGTGCCTGAGATCCCCAGAACTTGTTTATCTTCTTCTTTTTTTTTTTTAACTTCTTTTCAGCGTAACAGTATTCATTGTTTTTGCACCACACCCAGTGCTCCATGCAATACGTGCCCTCCCCAATACCCACCACCTGGTTCCCCCAACCTCCCACCCCCCGGTTCCCCCAACCTCCCACCCCCCGCCCCTTCAAAACCCTCAGGTTGTTTTTCAGGGTCCATAGTCTCTCATGGTTCACCTCCCCTTCCAATTTACCTCAGCTCCCTTCTCCTCTCCATCTCCCCATGTCCTCCATGTTATTTGTTATGCTCCACAAATAAGTGAAACCATATGATAATTGACTCTCTCTGCTTGACTTATTTCACTCAGCATAATCTCTTCCAGTCCTGTCCATGTTGCTACACAAGTTGGGTATTCATCCTTTCTGATGGAGGCATAATACTCCATAGTGTATATGGACCACATCTTCCTTATCCATTCATCCGTTGAAGGGCATCTTGGTCCTTTCCACAGTTTGGCCACCGTGGCCATTGCTGCTATAAACATTGGGGTACAGATGGCCCTTCTTTTCACTACATCTGTATCTTTGGGGTAAATACCCAGTAGTGCAATTGCAGGGTCAAAGGGAAGCTCTATTTTTAATTTCTTAAGGAATCTCCACACTGTTCTCCAAAGTGGCTGCACCAACTTGCATTCCCACTAACAGTGTAAGAGGGTTCCCCTTTCTCCACATCCTCTCCAACACATGTTGTTTCCTGTCTTACTAATTTTGGCCATTCTAACTGGTGTAGGTGATATCTCAATGTGGTTTTAATTTGAAACTCCCTGATGGCTAGTGATGATGAACATTTTTTCATGTGTCTGATAGCCATTTGTATGTCTTCATTGGAGAAGTGTCTGTTCATATCTTCTGCCCATCTTCTAACTGAAAGCTTGTTTTCTAGGATAGGCATTTTCCCATGTTCCCCACCCCCAAGGCCTTGGCAACAGCCATGCTCTTCTCTACCTCTAGCATGGTTCCTTTAGTTTAGTTTAGTTTAGTTTAGTTTAGTTTAGTTTAGTTTTGTTTTTAGAGCCCATGTGTAAGGGATACCATGCAGTTTGTGTCTTTCTCTGTCTGGCTTATCTCACTTAGCATAATGCCCTCAAGTTTCTGCCATGTTGTCACAAAGGACAGCATTTCCCTCTTTTTTAAAGCTGAAAAAGTATTCATATATATAACAGGATCTTACATTACCTTTATTCCTCTGTCCTCACACATGACTGACATTTACATTGTTTCCATATCTTGGGTATTGTGAATAATGTAGCCGAGAATATGGGAATACAGATATCTCTTTGAAATACTGGTTTTACTTCCTTTGGATATATTCCCAGAAGTGGGATTATCAGATAATCAGATCCTAAGGTAATTCTATTTTTTTATTTTTTTTTTATTTAAGGTAATTCTATTTTTAATTGTTTAAGGAAACTCCATACTATTCTTCATAATACCTGTACCCGCTTGTGTTCCCCCCAAGAGTGTGCAGTGTGCCCTTTTCTCCATAGCTTCACCAACATTTGTTATCTCCTTTTATGTAATAGACATCTTGACAAGGGTGAGGAGATATCTCAAGGTGGTTTTGATTTGCATTTCCCTGATGATTAGTGAACTGAGCAACCTTTCATGTACCAGATGACCATTTATATGTCCTTTTGCTCATTTTTAATCAGGCTTTTTTTTTTTTTGCTATTGAGTTACATCAGTTCATTATATATTTTACATTTAATCTCTTATCAGATAATATGGTGTGTGAATATTTTGTCCCATTCAATAGATTGTCTTTTCATTTTGTTAATTGTTTCTTTTGCTGTACAGAAAGCTTTTAGTTCAGTGTAGTCCCACGAATCTATTTTTGTTTTTGTTGCTTGTGCTTTTGTTATCATATCCAAAAATCACTGAGAAGACCCAGGTGAAGAAGCCTACCTCCTACATTTTCTTCTAAGAGTTTTATAGTGTCAGGTCTGACATTTAAGTATTTAATGAATTTGAGTCCATTTTTGTGAGTGATATAATAAAGGCGTCCAGTTTCATTTTGTATGTAGCTGTCCACTTTTCCCAACACCACTTATTGTAGACTGTCCTCTCCCCATTGTGGGTTCCTGGCTCACTTGTTGAAGATTAATTGACGGTATATGCATGTGGACTTATTTTGGGGCTCTCTATTCTGTTCTTTCAGTCTATTTTTTCTGTTTTATACCAACTCCATTCTGTTTTCATTACTGTAGCTTTGTAACATAGTTTAGAATCAGTAGGTGGAATGCCTCCACCTTTCTTCTTTGTTCACAAGATTGCTTTGGCTTTTTGGCATCTTTTGTAATTTCTTAAGAATGTTAGAATTTTTTTTTTTCTATTTCTGTGAAAAGTAGTATAGGGATTTGGATAGGTATTGTGATGAATATTAGATGGCTATGGATAGTATGAACATTTACAGTGTTATTTCTTCCAGTCTAAGAACACAGGATATCTTTCCATTTGTTTGGGTCTTCTTCAGCTTCTTTCATTGTTGTTTTATACTTTTCAGTGTATAAGTCTGTCACCTCCTTGGTTAAACCTAACTTAAATATTTTATTCTTTTGGATGTAATTATAAATGAGATTGTTTTCTTAATCTCTCTTTCACATACTTGGTTGTTAAAGTATAGGGATGCAATTGACTTTTGTTTGTTGATTTTGTATTCTGCAATTTTACTGAATCCATTTATTAATGCTGCTTTTTGGTGGAGTCTTGGGTTTTCTATGTATAAGATCATGTCATCTGTAAATAAAGACAATTTGCACTTCTTCATGATTTTAATAATTTTTATTTCTTCATCTAACCTAATTGCTCTGTTTAGGATTTTTACTTTTTTTATTTTAATTTTTTTTAAAAAATATTATTTTTTCAGTGTTCCAAGATTTGTTGTTTATGCATCACACCCGGTGCTCCATGCAATACATGCCCTCCTTAATACCCATCACCAGGCTCACCTATCCCCACACCCACCTCCCCTCCAAAACCCTCAGTTTATTTCTCAGAGTCCACAGTCTCTGTTGTGTTGAAGAGTGAGTGCCCTTGACTTCTTCTGATTTTGGAGGAAAGGTTTTATGATTTATTTATTGTCAATGATGATGTTAGCTGTGGGCTTCTCAGTTATGGCTTTTATTATGCTGAGGTTCATTTATTCTATACCAAATTTGTTTTGAGTTTTTAATCATGAAAGTATGTTGAGTTTTATCAAATGATCAGAAAGGATATTGATATGGGCTCAGTCTTCTTAAATTTGTTGAGACTTCTTTTGTGACTTAACTTACAATTTCTCCTAAAGAATATTCCATGAGGCACCTGGGTGGTTCAGTGGATTAAGTGTTTGCCTTCAGCTCAGGTCATGATCCCAGGGTCCTGGGATCGAGTCCTGCATTGGGCTCCCCACTGAGTGGGAAGCCTGCTTCTCCCTTTCCCTTTGCTTCTCCCCCTGAACATGCTCGCTTGCTCGCTCTCTCTCTCAAATAAATAAAGTCTTAAAGAAAAAAAAAATGAGTATTCCATGAATGTGAAGTTGAGAGGAATGTGTATTCCGCTGCTGTTGGATGGAATGGTTGGTGTATGTATGAAGTTCAGTTGGTCCAAAGTGTCATTCAAATCCAATAATTCTTACTGATTTTCTGTCTGGATGATCAATCCATTGTTGAAAATAGAATACTGAAATTTTCTACTGTTAGTATATTGCTGTCTGTCTCTACCTTCAGATCTGTTAGTATTTGCTTAATATATTTAGGCATTCCTAAACTGAGTGCATTTATATTGATAAGATCATTATATAATGAACTTCTTTGTCTGTTCTTACCTTTTTTTGATTTAATGGCTACTTAGTCTGATATAGATATAGCTACCCTTACTTTCTTTAGTTTCCATTTGCATGGTACATCTTTTCTGTCTCTTCACTGTTAGCCTATGTACATCCTTAAAGCAGACATAAATCTCCTGTAGGCATATATAGGTGGGTCTTGTTTTCTCTCCATCCATTCAGCCACTCTCTGTCTTTCAAATGGAAAATTTACATTTTACATGTAAATTTGCATGTACATTTAAAATAATTATTGATAGGTAAGGACTTTATTATGGCCATTTTGTTCATTGTTTTTAGCTATTTTGCATTTCTTTTGTTTCTTTCTCTATAGCTATTTTGTGTATGTGTATGTGATTTGCTGATTTTCCATAATGATATGTTTTGATTCTTTTTTATCTTTTGTGTATTTACCTTTTTTAAGGTTTTATATTATGATTACCGTGAGACTTACATAAAACATCTTGTGTGTTTAGACTGGTAACAACTTAATTTCAATCACATACAAAAACTCTACCTTTTTACTCCTCCCATCACATTTTATATTTTTGATGTCAAAATTTACATTTTTATATTGTATATCAGATTATTATAGCTATAAATATTTCTAGTGCTTTTATCTTTTAACCTTTATGCTAGAGTTAAGTGATTTATAGACTACCATTATGAAAATATTGTTATTTTAACTATATACTTACCATTACCAGTGAGATTTATATTTTCAAGAGTTTTCATATTATTCATTAGCATCTTTTCATTTCAGCCTGAATAACTCCCATTAACATTTCTTTTAAGACTCGTCTAATCCTGATGAACTCCTATCGCTGTTGTTTGGGAAAATCTTTATGTCCCCTTCATATCTGAAGGGCAACTTTGTTGGGTAAAGCATTCTTGGTTGGAAAGTCTTTGTTATTGTTGTTGTTTTCCTTTTGTCCCCTTGAATATATCATCTCATCTCTCCTCATGTGCAAGATTCCTGTTGAGACATCCACTGATCTCTTTAGGAGAGTTGCCTTGTATGGGATAAGATTCTCTAGCTGGTTTCAAAATTCTCTTTGTCTTTTATTTTTGACAGTTATTATAATGTGTCTCAGTGAAATCTTTGAATCTGTATGAGCTGTGTGTACCTGTATGTTCATATTTATCCCCAAATTTGGGAGGTTTGGGGGCATTCATTCTTTTTTTTTTTTTAATTTAAGATTTATTTATTCCTTTTTTGAGAGGAAACGAGCAGGAGGGGCAGAGGGAGAGAGACTTTCAAGCAGACTCCCCACTGAGTGCATCAAGGGGCTCAATCTCAAGACCCTGAGATCATGACCTGAGCTAAAACCAAGAGTCAGACACAGCTAACTGAGCCACCCAGGTGCCCCAGGTAACTTTTCTTTTTCTTTTTTCTTTTTTTTTTTAATAAACTTTTTGCTCCTTTCTCATCTTCTTTTCCTTTTGGGACTTCCATGAAGAAATTTTTTAATTGATGATATCTCATAATTCACATAGGTTTCTTCACTCTTTTTCATTCTTTTTCTTATTCTCCTCAGACTGGATAAGTGGAGATTTATCTTTGAGTTTACAGCTTTTCTTCTGATTGGTCAAGTCCGTTGTGATGTTCTCTATTACGTTTTTCTTCCATTCATTGTATTCTTCAGTTCCAGAATTTCTATTTGGTTCCATTTATAATTTCTTTCTTTTTTTTTATATTTTATTTATTTATTTGACAGAGATCACAAGTATGCAGAGAGGCAGGCAGAGAGAGAGAGAGGAGGAAGCAGGTTCCCTGCTGAGCAGAGAGCCCGATGTCGGCCTCGATCCCAGGACCCTGGGATCATGACCTGAGCCAAAGGCAGAGGCTTTAACCCACTGAGCCACCCAGGTGCCCCTCCATTTATAATTTCTATCTCTCTGTTGAACTTCTCACTTTAATGGTGTATAGTTTTCCTGATTTTGTTGTTACCTATATTTTCTTTTAGCTCACACAACTTCCTTATACTACTTATTTTGAATTCTTTGTCAACTTACAGATCTCCATTTCTTTGAGATCAGTTGCTGGAAAACTATTCCAGTGGTCTGTGGTGGTGTTATGTTTTCTTGAATATTTGTGTCTCTCATATTCTTGCATTTATATCTGCATATTTGATGGAATAGTACCCTCTTTCAGACTTTATGGGCCAGTTTTGGTGGGGAAGGAACTTCATCTGTAGATTGTTGTGAGAGCACTGGTGGGTAGGTGGTGCCAGTTCCAGCTTCAACTCCAACAAAGGCCCAGCAGCATAGTGTCCATGCATCCCCATCAGCTGAGGTCTGCATTAGTGAAGATTACAACAGTCTTCAGTGACCAAGGCTGTAGGTGCTTGCAGCAGCAGTGAGGGTTGTTGGGGTCTTAGGTGACAAAGGCTGCTAAAGACCATCTCTTTCTCTCCCAGGAAGTATGTCATGGCCAAGGGATCCTTCTTGGCTCTGAAGCTTGGAATCCAGCTTACAGGCATCCTCCCAGTGGTGGTGGCACTGCTTCTGATGAGCGGTTCCTGTGGAATAGCCCCAGAATGAGGGACTAGAGCATGAGCACTTACAACGTCCCTGGGGTTATAGCAGCTATCCTGTAGCAGTGATAGGTCTAGTGCTTGAGGCATGTGTGTGTGTGTGAAGAGCTGCTGTGGAACTGAGGACTGGTACATGGGTACTCACAGACTGACAGGGGCCCCAGGGTCCAGAGTTCTGACTAGCCCACAGCAGCAATGATCCATAAGACCTGGGTATCTACCGAATGGCCACAAAGCAAAGACCTAGAGCATGGGCATGTGTGACAAGACAGCAACTCTGGGGCTGGGAGCTCTAGTTCGCCCATAGCAGCTTTGGCTCTGGTGCCTGAAATGCAGGTGCGTGTGAAACAACCATAGGGCTGGAGTCTGGAGCCCAGGGGTGCATGGAGTGGCTGCAAAGTTGGGATCTAGAGCATGGGTGTACACAGAGGGACCACAGGGTCAGGATCTGAAGTGTAGGTATGTGTGAAATAACCACACCCCTATGTATGGTCTGGGGCACATACAGGACCCTGGAGGTGGGCTGTCCTGATCCCCAAGCAGTGCAGCAGCAGCTCCTTCCGAGGGAGGGGCAACAGTGACTCCTTCCCTGGGAGTCTTCACAGAGACACCTACTGACTGCCTCAGTGGCAAAAACTGTCAGGGTCCTCTGCAGAGCAAGCCACTGAGGTTCATGCCCTACACACTATGCGGAGTTTGTGGCTGTTGTGGGAGCTGCCAGGATCCTCCACGGTATAGACCACAAGAACCATGATGGTACCCACCACACAGCTGATTCTGACAGCCCCAATCTCCGTCTTGGTTCCTTGCTGCCACTGACGTCTCAGCTATACCAGTTCCTGCACCCACACTTCCCGTGGGTTTCTACCCCACATTTCCCAACACTGTGTTGCTGGAGGCTCTTAACAGGACTCCTGAGCCTTCTTCCCCAAGCTGGTTTTGCTCATGGATACCTGTGTCCCTGTTGTTTTTTCTGTGGGAAATGAAGGCCAGTATGTCCTACTCTGCCATCCTGCTGAGGTCACCTTGCACATTTCAAAGGAAGTTTTTATCAAATCTGCTGATGTCTTTTTGACTGTAATAACTTGTAGTTTCTCTTGTAATCTCTATGTAGACAACTTTATTGCCTATGAATAATAACATTTTATATTTTCTTTCTGACCCATGTGTCTTTTATTTCTTAATATGACTTGGATCCTTAAAACTATACTATTTTTTTAAAGATTTTATTTATTTATTTGAGATAGAGAGGGAGCACAAGCGGGGATCGGGGCAGTGGAAGAGGGAGAAACAGGCGTTCCACTGAGCAGGGTGCCTGAGGTGATATGGGGCTCCATCCCAGGACCCTGGGACCATGACCTGAAAGACAGTCACTTAACTGACTGAGCCACGCAGGCACCCCAAACTGTACTATTTTTTTAAAAAGACATCTTACTATCATCTTTGCCTTCTAGTTCTTCATCTTAAAGGGAGTGTTTCTAATAATTAAAATGATATATACTACAGATTTTAGAAAAATTTCAAAGGCAATTATTAAAGCCCTAATTATTTTTACTTCGTTAATAATATTTATCATGAATGAACAAAAGATGTTTGAAAGATTTTCCTGCATTTATTGAGAAGGTTTAAAGGTTAGATCTTTTCCCATATGATGAAATGTATTAATACACTGGGTCATATTAACACAATACTCACTCTGGGGATAAAAAGCGTGTGTTTGTGTGCCTGGGTGGCTCAATGGGGTAAAGCCTCTGCCTTCAGCTCAGGTCATGATCTCCGGGTCCTGTGATTGAGTCCCTCATCGGGCTCTCTGCTTAGTGGGGAGCCTGCTTCTCCCTCTCTCTCTCTCTGCCTGCCTCTCTGCCTACTTGTGATCTCTGTCTGTCAAATAAATAAATAAAATCTTTTAAAAAAATAAAAAATAAAAAAAGTGTGTGTTTGTGGTGATTTTTTGCACATACACATACATTCACATTAAGCACTTGGTGCTTAATTGAGTTTCCTAATGTTTCATTTGAAATTTCATACTTAAAAGCTGAATCAAAATTTGCTTAAAATTCATTTTACTGTCTACTTTAGGTTTATTTTTTAAAATAATCATTTGTTTATTTATTTATTTGAGAGAGAGAGAGAGAGAGAACACAAGCAGGGGGAGGGGCAGAGAGAGAGGTAGAAGCAGACTCCCCACTGAGCAGGGAGCTCGACAGGGGGCTCCATCCCAGGACCCTGAGATCATGACCTGAGCCGAAAGCAGACGCTTAACTGACTCAGCCACCCAGGAGCCCCTACTTTAGGTTTAGAATCAAGGGTATGTATGCTCACCTAAAAATATTCAGAAAATAGTGTTGGCTTCTTATTGTGTCCCAAATCCTGTTCCAGCTTCTGATAGGGGGGACTGGGAATAATTGGGGAAATGATGGAAGCATTACCTGGTCCTGGCAGGCTTCATTGGCAATGAGACATTCAAACAGGTAGTAGAGAAGGAAGAAAAGGGGTATTTCAGAATAAATAGCCAGCATGAAGCTCTGAGTCAGGAGTATACATGGTGTATTCTAAAATTACAAGCAGTTAACATTGAGAGTTCTTGCTTAAAGTGTGGTTTACATTCACCTGTGGAACTATTCGTGTCTCTACTTCTTGAAAGACTCTATATTGGATTGCCTCCCTTTCTTTCTTTCTTTCTTTCTTTCTTTCTTTCTTTCTTTCTTTCTACCTCTCTACCTAACTATTCATTCATCCATAGGGTTGATTATATGGATATGTTAATTTTTTTTCTTTTAAAATCTTCCTGAGTCATGACTGTTCAATTATGTTTCTGAAAAAAAAAATAAAAATAGTGTCCTTTTTCTATATATTCAATAACAGTTGATAATAAAGTATTCTCATGTCTTTTTAAAAAATCTCTGCTGGACCTATAGTTATGACCCTCTTTTTATTCACTGTTTTATATCCTCCTGTCTGTCTTTCTATCCCTTTTCTTTTTTCCTAATAATCAATATGGCTAGATTCATGTCTATTTAATCTGTGTTTTTAGAGAGTCACTTTTTAAAATTTTATTTTACTGTTTCATTTTTCTCTTTCATTTATTTCTACTTCAACATTATTTCTCCTTATTTTTTTAAAGATTTTGTTTATTTATTTGACAGACAGAGATCACAAGCAGGCAGAGAAGCAGGCAGAGAGGAGGAAGCAGGCTCCCTGCTGAGCAGAGAGCCCCAGGCAGGGCTCGATCCCAGAACTCTGGGATCGTGACCTGAGCCGAAAGCAGAGGCTTTAACCCACTGAGCCACCCAGGTGCCCCTTATTTCTCCTTATTTTGTGCATTTGTATTTCCTATACAGTTTTTTAAAAGTTGCTATGTTTTTTAGCCAGATATATAAAATATAAAATATCTTCTTGCTATATTCAGTAGATTCTTCCTTCTTTTTATGTGGCATTTTCACTGTTGTTCAGTTCTTTCTAACTATTGCATGATTTCCACTGGAATTTTTCATTGAGCCACAATTTTATGCAAGTGTCAATTTAAGTTAAAAATATGACATTATCTGGCTCTCTCTTCTTTAGAGTTTTTAACTTTCTTACGTTAGATCAGGGAATCTGGTCAGTGTAAAATAGTTTGATTAACCTATAAACCTCTTGTTAAATTCACTAACAACACAGACTGATGATCAACTTGTTAGCCAAGATATTTTGTCTTAGGTATTACAGTTTGTTCCCTTTCTCGTCAGTATTCTCAAAAATAACTTTCAAGAACACCCTTTGTTATCACTTTATGAAAATTTAAAAATATTAAATAAATGTATATCTAATTGTATTACTTTATTAAGTATGACTTTATGAATGGCATATAAACCAAGTTACTTCCCTTGAATGTGGAGCTTCCCTATTTGCTATAAGACAGCCAAGGAAATAGTTTGGTGTGCTTTAGGAGGTATAATAGTAAGAAAAATCATGATTGTCTATATGTCTCACTTTAGAAAATCTCTTATTTTTTAAAACTGAATTCATTTGCTGCATTATCAAATTATTATAATTTTAGATTCTATCCCCTGTAGAGATCTATATTGTGTTTACTTGATAATACCCTTTGAATGACTAAGATAATGAAACACTGTTCCCTCTTCCTCAAAATTTTCTGTCTCACATGTTCATCCATTGGCTGTAAAAGTAAGTTGGAATCATACCAATGAGTACTCAAAAGTAAGTACATGCATAGTGAGTACTGAAACATATTTTCAGGATCGTTTCCAAAGAAGAAATTGTGTTTCTTTAGTTGCTTTTTGCAGTTTTTTTCTTTTAAGAGGAGTCAGCAGTCCAATTGCATAGAAATGGGGATTTTTATCTTTTTTTTTTTTAAAGATTTCATTAATTTGTTAGAGAGGGGGAGAAAACTTGAGTGGGGGGATGGGTAGAGGGAGTGGGAGAAGCAGACTCTCTCCTGAGCAGGGAGCCCAATCCTGGGCTTCATCCAAGGACCCTGAGATCATGACCTGAGCCAAAGGCAGACACTTAACCAACTGAGCCACCCAGGTGCCCAAAAATGAGGATTTATCTTAAAATATTCAACAAAATGCTACTCCCTACTTTCATCCATAAATTATGTTTTAAGAATTAAAAGAATTCCATTTAAGAAATAGTTAAGAAATAACAACTTACCCATTGACTTGACTTTATGAATGTATCATTGTCATCCAATTGCCATATCTGATAGAAATCATTTTAATTTTGGTATCATCTGTCAGAATATTAATTTAGACCATAAATAGCTGCATATATACAGTGGTGAAAGAATACTATCCCACTGTTGTTGAAACAGTGAGAGCCCTGAATGATTTGATAGCTATATAATTAATCAAATAATAGGCTACCTAATTGAATCTGAGTTAGCTATAAATAGAAAATATATCTGTGGAGAGCTGTAAACAATATTAAAATTTTATCTTCAGTGTCCCCAGAGCCTTAAATGCTATGAAAACCAGCAGGCATGAATTTAAATGATGATTCACCTTCCTTTGCTACTGTGTTGGAGGTCTGGTAGCAGGTTTTCTCTCTTACTTGGGAATAAGAATAGTACAATCCAGCTGTAAGGATGATAGTCAGATTGTGTGGTGGATGCCTGCCAGAACCAGAATGAAAGACTGTACTTCTACTGGCCAGTGTACCCAGAATATTCTATGAAAAAGATGGATGATGTATCATACATATCTCTGTGTGTATGTGTGTGCAAAATTTAAAATTTTCTCCAGTTTCCCTTTTTAGTTAAGTTCTAGAAATATAAAAATTATGTATGGTTTGAACTGTTATATGATGCAGGAGCAAACTGTGAATATGAGAATTATTACATTTTATTCATTTGTATCTTATATACTTCCTCTGTTACTTAAGTAGGTAAAGACAAGGAACCATTAGAAAATATTTGTTAAGTCCAGTGCCTGACTAAAAGCAAAACTGTGGAGTGCCTGGTTGGCTCAGTCAGTTAAGCATCTGACTCTTGGTTTTAACTCCAGTCCTGACCTCATGGGTCATGACATCAAACCCCTGGATGGGCTCTGCACTCAGTATGTAGTCTGGCTTAGACTCTCTGTCCCTCTTGCCCTCTCCTGCTCATTCTCGCTCTCTCTCTCCTCTCGAATAAATAAATAAATCTTAAAAGGGAAATTAAAAACAATAATAACAGTAATAAAGTCTCATGTTTTTGGAAAAACATGCAATGTTTGTAGAGAGAGAGAATGGAATCTGATTAATTTCTGATATTTATATGTAAATAAACCATGTGTTAATGTGAGTGAAATATAAACAGTGATACTTTTTTATTAAATAAAGAGGCAAACTATAGCTGCACTTAAAAGAGAAGGTCAAATTAATGTTAGTTGTCTGACTATTTTCAGGGGCTCGCTTTTTAGAAGAAATTTAGCTCTTTGCATGGGATTCCTGATAAACGTCTTCAATTCTTTTTTCTCTGTATATGATGGACATTTTGATCATGTTGAATACTTTATGAGCAAATAAAAAACCAGCTAATTCATATACTTATTGACAGTGTGAGTAATTTAAACCAAAAAAAATGTGATATATGATAGCATTATCAAGAAGATATCAATGTAAAGGAAAGGAAATTATATCAAATTGTAGATTTGTTCTTTCTTTAATAACTAATACTTGAATGATATTTCCTTTAAGATCCTCTCTTAAATTTAGGGATAACTGGAAAATAATTTATATTCAACTTGACTATTGAGTTTCATAGAAAAGACTGTAGACAATGAAATAAAATCTTATGAAAGGAAATTTACTTATCCAAAGGAAATACTAGAAAAAAGAAGTGTAGACAGAAGTTGTAAAGAATCACGATAAGGGGCAAACACTTACCTTCAGTGTGAATTGAAAGTAAATGTGCTTTGGACCAAACTGTGTCCCCCCACATTAACACACTGAAGCCCTAGCCTCAATGTGATGGTGATTGGAGTTAGGGTTCCCTGGTAGGTGACTAGGTTTAGACAGTGAGACCCCCTTATGCTAACTGCTTTTAAAAGAAAAGAAAGGAAAGACCAGAGCTTTCTGTCTGTCTTCCCTGGGAGGCCAAAGTGTGAGGGCACCCATCTACCAGCCAGGAAAATGACCTCCACCACAAATATCTGATGTATTATATATCTATCTTTTGGTTGTTATTTTCTGACTCCACCCATAAAATTCATTACAATGGAATTTTCATGAGTGCAAGACCTATGTTGTTTATTTTTCTCTCCCAAGTCACTGACACAGTCCTGGCAGTAAGTGGCCACCAAGAGATTTGTTATCGAGTTAATGATTATTAAGGGGAAAGAAGAGAATAAAGGTGATTACTTTCCATGTTTCTTTTTCTTACGAAGTGAGTAGAGTGTAACATTTTACTATGTACACCACAGCAATTAAAAGCATTGTAGAGCATCAAATTGATACAATTAGTATTATGCTGTAGCTAGAGCTCTTTTAAAAAGGAGCCACCATGACGAAACTCCAATGGAAGTTTTGGGAGGAGAAACAGTGCCTTCCCCCCTTCATTCCCCTCAGATCCCTACTTCTTCCAGAGAATTCCTAGGGCTACTCAGAAAATATTTGGGAAGGGGTGCCTAGGTGGCTCAGTTAGTTGAGTTTCTGGCTCTTGAATTCAGATCAGGTCATGATCTCAGCGTCCTGGGATCGAGCCCCATCTGGGGGTCTGCATTCAGCTGGGAGTCTGCTTAAAATTCTCTCTCTTTCTGTGTCTCTGTTTCCCTATGCCCCTCCCCATCCCATGCACCCTATCTCTAAAATAAATAAATAAACCTTTTAAAAAAGAAAGAAAGAAAATAGTTTGGACAATTTGGGAAGTGTTCATTTTGAAACATCAAGAAACGATCTGAATGTGTTCTGAATGTGTTCATTTATTCAAGAGACAATAACCAAATATCTGCTGTATTCTGAGCAATGGGTTGATTGCTGTGTTGGATACGATGATGGAGAGAAAGCCTCCCTCTCAATGGAATCACCATCTAGTAAGCAATACAAGACCAAAGGTAAATGACTATCCAGTAAGCCAGTTTATTTATCACACAGTACAAGGTATTAAAAAAATTCAAAGATATTTTAATTCTGAGACAAAATGCACAATAATTCACTTCAGGTAACATATTTCAAAATTATAGGCACAATTATGGACATAATCATAATAATGATTACCTACAAATTTGTTAAACATATTTAAAAATCTTTACAGAACAATTTGAATTTTTAATATATTTAGGGGCCTTTTTTCATAAAATCAAGTGACTCTCCAGAAATAGTTGGTTTCCTTATTCCTGAAAAAGGGAAATCCAACATTTATAGGTAACATCATAGTTAAGAGGAAAGAAAACTAAAGGAATTGCAATAGACTGCTTTTGTGAAGAAAAAATGAAATGTCAAAGAGAAAAATTTTATGGTTCTTTAATCATAGGCATCAAATTGTAACAAATGGAACTTTCAATTGAATTCCTCACTTTGCCTGAATTGCACATGGGATTATGCCTGCATACCAAGTGAAGAATCATATTTTATAATGCATTTCATTGGGCTTCCAAAACAGTGATTCTGGTGGAGACTTTTCTGTACAGCTTGTCAGATATAAAAACAAGCAATTTAATAAACACTATGATCAGATACCTATGCAATTCATCTCATCTTTTTTTTTTAATTCGAATGCCCAGAATCTCATTGCTAGAATAAAGTGCATTATTTCCTCTTCACTCTGATATATTAAACCGTGTTCATTGTTCTTTACAAAGTTGTTCTGGTACACCTCACTCACTGCCAAGTTGAGGAAAAGGTCAGTTGCTTTTGTTCAACAAAAATGTGTGCTCTTTAATAATATTATTTCTTAAAAATACATATTGGCTTGTTTTTTTTTTTTTTTTCAGTCTCTCATTTATCTGCATTTGTTCCCCTTTGCTGAAGGCTAAGCCAGAAAACAACTTGAACTAATTATGTTTCTTACCTGAATTCCAAATTGCATTTCCAGTGGCTCATTTTGCCATGATTATGACATTGAAAGAGAAGGCTTTACTTGGTAGGATTAGAAAAATGACTGAGACACACTCGGGTTTTAGTGCAGGCTATGTTTTGAGGGTTTTTGGAAATAGAGAAAGTATCAGCTACTATATTGTACCTAAGGCAGATAGGGGATCAAAGTGTCTGTTATCTGAGACAGGTAAGGGCATGCTCTTAAAAAGGAAAAAAAAAAAAAAGTCTTACATATTCTTCCCCTGATGATTTTTTGAAAATCCTATTAATCAAGGAACAGCTTAAATCAATGAAGATTTCCTTGACTACAAGACGCAATTAGTGATGTTCTTGACTCTTGCACTCAATAAAACATGTGATGAGAAGCTGGGGTGTGTGCTCTCCTGGCATCCAGCCCAATGATGAAGAGACCAGACTCTAACAAATGAGTATCCAGTGAATAAATCAGGAGCTGAGATTCTGGGGTCTGAATGCCCTCTCTTCTGTGCAATCTTGTACAATATCTTCCACTCTCCCCCAAGGGCAATGTGGGAAGCCATGAATAGAACACAGAAGAGCTTTGTACCTCTATCAGCCTGAGCCACTCAGCCAGAGCTTAAACTTTCTCTGAGTGAGAAATAATGTCTTACACTGGGCCACAGAAATTTGAACATTCATCTTTTCTAGCAGTGAACACTAACTTATAAATGTGGGGTATTTATTCAATTTCTAGGTAAGACAGAAGGAGGGATAGTGCTAACTTCCCATTCCATAGTCATCTTCTTGCATTTTGACCAGATTGGCAGCTTGGAAAGACATGAGTCAATGGTCTTCCTGGCTCATGCCTCTGGGATAGAGCTTGTTCTCACATCCAGCATCCTGCAAGGATGAATGTGGAGCTGTTCTCACAGGCCAAGCACCATGCTGAACACAACATTACACAATATAAAAAGGTCTCAGTCTGTTTTGAGGCCTGGACCATGCAAAGTTTCCATTTTCCTCTTTTGTCTATGCAAGAAGAACCATCTTGGGACCGTTTTTTTTTCTACCCAAAGATCCTAAAAAAAGACCACAGTCATGAGAAAGGGAAGGGTGCTTTACTGCCACTGCCATGTTGGTTCTTAAGACCCATGAACAGTGGAGTGAGTAAATGATGCATTTGTGTGATAAATGACTTTAAGTTAACTAGGGAGGAAATTTTAAACAGTTGGGTCCTTCTTCTGGGTGGAAACTAATTCCACACAATGTTGTTTGTTGTGATTCATTTTACATCTTATAAGGAAGGAAATAAAACCTGTGGGGAAGGAAACAAAAATTTCTTGACATCCTACCACCCAGCAATAGTTGCTTTTTTTTTCCATTTGTGCATTTATATATGTAAAATCAGATAATTTTGTATATGTAAAATCATATATATGCAAAATCAGATTCATACTTGCTGTTTTGTTTATACAAACTGTTCTTGTATGTGTTGTCTTTTTACTATCTTTCTTCTTCTCTTCTCCCAACAGTGGCCGATTTGCACTCCAATATTTGATTCTAAACACGTGTATACTAAAGTGTGTAACATGTGTGTACATGTTAAGAATAGATTCATTAGGGGTGCCTGGGTGGCTCAGTGGGTTAAGCCTCTCCCTTCCTCTCAGGTCATGATCTCAGCATTCTGGGATTGAGCCCTGCATTGGGCTCTCTGCTCAGCAGGGAGCCTACTTCCCCCTTTCTCTCTCTACCTGACTCTCTGCCTATTTTTAATCTTTCTGTCAAATACATAAATAAAATCTTTAAAAAAAAAGAATAGATTCAATATATATACATGATTTGGTATCTTGCTTTTCTTTTTAAGGAATACCTGTAGGAAATCCTCACATGTACTCAGGTATAGATCTAATACATCATTTTAATGCTTGCATCCATTATATCCAAAAATCTAATGAATCTGAATATTTATGTATTTGTTTGTTCATTTTTTATTGACATATAATGTACTATTAGTCCCAGGGGTACAGGTCTGTGAATTGCTGGGTTTACACACTTCACAGCACTCACCATAGCACATACCGTCCCCAATGTCCATAACCCAACCACCCTCACCTGACCCCCCTCTCCCCGCAACCCTCAGTTTGTTTTGTGAGATTGAGGGTCTCTTATGATTTGTCTCCCTCCTGATCCCATCTTGTTTCATTTATTCTTTTCCTACCCCCCAAATACCCCATGTTGCTTCTCGACTTCCTCATATCAGGGAGATTATATGATAGTTGCCTTTCTCTGATTGACTTATTTTGCTAACATAATACCCTCTAGTTCCATCCACGTCATTGCAAATGGCAAGATTTCATTCCTTTTGATGGCTGCATAATATTCCATTGTATATAGATATAAAACACCTCTTCTTTATCCATTCATCTGTTGATGGACATCTAGGTTCTTTCCATAGTTTGGCTATTGTGCACATTGCTGCTATAAACATTCACAGGCACATGCCCCTTCGGATCACTACATTTGTATCTTTAGGGTAAATACCCAGTAGTGCATTTGCTGGGTCATAGGGTAGTTCTATTTTCAAATTTTGAGGAACCTCCATGTTGTTTTCCAGAGTGGTTGCACCAGCTTGCATTCCCATCAACAGTGTAGGAGGGTTCCCCTTTCTCTGCATCCTCGCCAGCCTCTGTCATTTCCTGACTTGTTAATTTTAGCTATTCTGACTGTCGTTAGGTGGTATCTCATTGTGGTTTTGATTTGTATTTCCCTGATGCCGAGTGATGTGGAGCACTTTTTCACGTGTCTGTTGGCCATCTGGATGTCTTCTTTGCAGAAATGTCTGTTCATGTCCTCTGCCCATTTCTTGATTGGATTATTTGTTCTTTGGGTGTTGAGTTTGCTAAGCTATTTGTAGATTTTGGATACAAGCCCTTTATCTGATATGTCATTTGCAAATATCTTCTCCCATTCTGTCAGTTGTCTTTTAGTTTTGTCGACTATTTCCTTTGCTGTGCAAAAGTTTTGATCTTGATGAAGTCCCAAAACTTCATTTTTGCCCTCGCGTCCCATACCTTTGGCGATGTTCCTAAGAAGAAGTTGCTGCAGCTGAGGTCAAAGAGATTGCTGCTTGTGTTCTCCTCAAGGATTTGGATGGATTCCTTTCTCACATAGAGGTCCTTCATCCATTTTGAGTCTATTTTCATGTGTGGTATAAGGAAATGGTTCAGTTTCATTTTTCTGCATGTGGCTGTCCAATTTTCCCAACACCGTTTGTTGAAGACACTGTCTTTATTCCATTGGACATTCTTTCCTGCTTTGTCGAAGATTCATTGACCATAGAGTTGAGGGTCTATTTCTGGGCTCTCTAGTCTGTTCCATGGATCTATGTGTCTGTTTTTGTGCCAGTACCATACTGTCTTGATGATGACAGCTTTGTAATAGAGCTTGAAGTCTAGAATTGTGATGCCACCAACTTTGGCTTTCTTTTTCAATATTCTTCTGGCTATTCAAGGTCTTTTCTGTTTCCATATAAATTTTAGGATTATTTGTTTCATTTCTTTGAAAAAAAATTTATGGGATTTTGATAGGGATTGCATTAAATGTGTAGATTGTTTTAGGTAGTATAGACATTTTCATAATATTTGTTCTTCCAATCCATGGGCACGGAACATTTTTCCATTTCTTTGTGTCTTCCTCAGTTTCTTTCATGAATACTTTATAGTTTTCTGAGTACAGATTCTTTGCCTCTTTGGTTAGGTTTATTCCTAGGTATCTTACGGTTTTGGGTGCAATTGTAAATGGGATTGACTCCTTAATTTCTCTTTCTTCTGTCTTGTTGTTGGTGTATAGAAATGCAACTGATTTCTGTGCATTGATTTTATACCCTGACACTTTACTGAATTCCTGTACAAGTTCTAGGAGATTTGGAGTGGAGTCTTTTGGGTTTTCCATATATAGTATCATATCATCTGCAAAGAGTGAGAGTTTGACTTCTTCTTTGCCGATTTGGATGCCTTTAATTTCTTTTTGTTGTCTGATTGCTGAGGCTAGGACTTCTAGTACTATGTTGAAGAGCAGTGGTGATACTGGACATTCCTGCCATGTTCCTGACAGCAGAAAAGCTCTCAGTTTTTCTCCATTGAGAATGATATTTGAGGTGGGTTTTTCATAGATGGCTTTGATGATATTGAGGTATGTACCCTTTATCCCTATACTTTGCAGAGTTTTGATCAGGAAGGGATGCTGTACTTTGTCAAATGCTTTTTCAGCATCTAGTGAGAGTATCATATGGTTCTTGTTTTTTTCTTTTATTAATGTGTTGTATCACATTGATTGATTTATGGGTGTTGAACCAACCTTGCAGCCCTGGAATAAATCCCACTTGGTCGTGGTGAATAATCCTTTTAATGTACTGTTGGATCCTATCGGCTAGTATTTTGTTGAAAATTTTCACATCTGTGTTCATCAAGGATATTGGTCTGTAATTATCTTTTTTGATGGGATCCTTGTCTGGTTTTGGGATCAAGGTAATGCTGGCCTCAGAAAATGAGTTTGGAAGTTTTCTTTTCATTTCTCTCTTTTGGAACAGTTTCAGGAGAATAGGAATTAATTCTTATTTAAATGCTTGGTAGAATTCCCCTGGGAAGCTGTCTGGCCCTGGGCTTTTGTTTGTTGGGAGATTTTTGATGACTGCTTCAATCTCCTTACTGGTTATGGATCTGTTCCGGTTTTCTATTTCTTCCTGGTTCACTTGTGGTAGTTTATATGTCTCTAGGAATGCATCCATTTCTTCCAGATTGTTAAATTTGCTGGCATATAGTTGCTCATAATATGTTCTTATAAGTGTTTGTATTTCTTTGGTGTTGGTTGTGATCTCTCCTCTTTCATTCATGATTTTATTGATTTGGGTCCTTTCGCTTTTCTTTTTGATAGGTCTGGCCAGGGGTTTATCAATAATATTAATTCTTTCAAAGAACCAGCTCTTAGTTCCATTGATTTGTTCTATTTTTTTTTTTTTTTTTGTTTCTATTTCATTGATTTTTGCTCTGATATTTATTATTTCTCTTCTTCTGCTGGGTTTAGGCTTTCTTTGTTCTCTCTCCAGCTCCTTTAAGTGTAGGGTTAGGTTGTGTATTTGAAACATTTCTTGTTTCTTGAGAAAGGCTTGGACCGCTATATATTTTCCTCTTAGGACTGCCTTTGCTGTGTCCCACAGATTTTGAGCCATTGTGTTTTCATTATCATTTGTTTCCATGAATTTTTTCAATTCTTCTTTGATTTCCTGGTTGACCCATTCATTCTTTAGAAGGATGCTCTTTAGTTTCCATGTATTTGGATTCTTTCCAAATTTTCTCTTGTGATAGAGTTCTAGCTTCAGAGCATTGTGGTCTGAAAATATGCAGGGAATGATCCCAATCTTTTGATACTGGTTGAGACCTGATTTATGACCCAGGATGTCATCTGTTCTGGAGAATGTTCCATGTGCACTAGAGAAGAATGTGTATTCTGTTGCTTTGGGATGGAATGTTTTGTATATATCTGTGATGTCCATCAGGTCCAGTGTGTCATTTAAGGCCTTTATTCCTTTGTTGATCTTTTGCTTGGATTATCTGTCCATTTCAGTGAGGGGAGTGTTTAAGTCCCCTACTAATATTTTATTATTGTCGATGTGTTTCTTTGATTTTGTTATTAATTGGTTTATGGAGTTGGCTGCTCCCATGTTAGGGACATAGATATTTAAAATTGTTAGGTCTTCTTGTTGGACAGACCCTTTGAGTATGATATAGTATCCTTCCTCTTCTCTTACTATAGTCTTTAGCTTAAAATCTAATTGATCTGATATAAGGATTGCCACCCCAGCTTTCTTTTGATGCCCATTAGCATGGTAAATTGTTTTCCACCCCCTCAATTTAAATCTGGAGGTGTCTTTGGGTCTAAAATGAGTTTTTTGTAGATAGCATATTGATGGGTTTTGTTTTTTTTATCCATTCTGATACCCTGTGTCTTTTGATTGGGGCATTTAGTCCATTTACATTCAGGGTAACTATTGAGAGATATGAATTTAGTGCTGTTGTATTGCCTATAAGGTGACTGTTACTGTATATTGTCTCTGTTCCTTTCTGGTCTACTACTTTTAGGCTCTCTCTTTGCTTAGAGGACCCCTTTCAATATTTCCTATAGAGCTTGTTTGGTGTTTACAAATTCTTTTGGTTTTTGTTTGTCCTGGAAGCTTTTTATCTCTCCTTCTATTTTCAATGATAGCCTAGCTGGATATAGTATTCTTGGCTGCATGTTTTTCTCATTTAGTGCTCTGAATATATCATGCCAGTTCTTTCTGACCTGCCAGGTCTCTGTGGATAAGTCTGTTGCCAATCTAATATCTTTACCATTGTATGTTATAGACTTCTTGTCCCAGGCTGCTTTCAGGATTTTCTCTTTGTCACTAAGACTCTTAAATTTTACTATTATATGATGGAGTGTGGACCTATTCTTGTTGATTTTGAGGGGGGTTCTCTGTTCCTCCTAGATTTTGATGCTTGTTCCCTTTGCTATATGGGGGAAATTCTCTACAATAATTCTCTCCAGTATAACTTCCGCTCCCTTCTCTCTCTTATTCTTCTTCTGGAATCCCAATTATTTTAATGTTGTTTCATCTTATGTTATCACTTACCTCTCAAATTCTCTCCTCGTGGTCCAGTAGTTATTTGTATCTCTTTTGCTCAGCTTCTTTATTCTCTGTCATTTGGTCTTGTATATCACTAATTCTCTCTTCTGCCTCATTTATCCTAGCAGTAAGAGCCTCCATGTTTTATTGCACCTCATTAATAGCTTTTTTTAAATTTCAACTTGGTTAGATTTTAGTTTTTATTTCTCCAGAAAGGGCTTTTATTTCTCCAGACAGTGTTTCTCTAATATCTTCCATGCCTTTTTCGAGCCCAGCTAGTACCTTGAGAATCATCATTCTGAACTCTAGATCTGACATATTACCAATGTCCATATTGATTAGATCCCTGGCCTTTGGCACTGCCTCTTGTTCTTTTTTGTGTGGTGTTTTTCCGCCTTGTCATTTTATCCAGATAAGAATATATGAGGGAGTGAATAAAATACTAAAAGTGTGGCAAAGACGTCAGTAAAATGTGCTTTAACCAAATCAGAAGAGACCCCAAATCGTGGGGGCAAGAAAGAGGGTAAAAAGACATTCAGAAAAAAAAAATTAAAAAGAGGAAAAAAATAAAGAAAAATATAAAAAAGAAAATTTATACATATTAGACTGGTGAACAGAACAGGTTCACCCGCTTAATGTTTGGAGTATTTCGGTCTCTTAGAGGAAATTACCTCCCAGAATTTTAAAGAATGAAAAACATATGTAAGGGTAAACATGATGAAGGGATGTAATATGACTATAAAGATGAAAATTTTTTTTTTAATTTCTAAGAAAGGAGTTGATAAGATAAGTTGGTTGGGAGAATAAAGAAAAAGAGAGGAGAGAATTTGGTCAGGCTAGAGACTAGAACAAAGCCCTGTGCTAGATGTAGGGTATATTTTGATCTATTAGAAGAATTTGTATCCCAAATTTTTTTAGAAGAAAAAACCCCTATATGTATACAAAAAATAAAGTTAGATAGAATGAAGGATATAATATGACTATAAAAATGAAGGTTCGGGGCGCCTGGGTGGCTCAGTGGGTTAAAGCCACTGCCTTCAGCTCAGGTCATGATCCCAGGGTCCTGGGATCGAGCCCCACATCAGGCTCTCTGCTCTGCAGGAGCCTGCTTCCTCCTCTCTCTCTCTCTGCCTGCCTCTCTGCCTACTTGTAATCTCAGTCTGTCAAATAAATAAATAAAATCTTTTAAAAAAAATGAAGGTTCAAAAAAGATTTTTTTGAAAAGTATTCATAAGATAAACTAGTTAAAAATCCTTAAAAGAGGAAAGGGTAAAAGTTAAAAAAAATTAGCAGAAGAAAAAAATAAAATTAAAAAAAATTAATTAACTTTGCAAGACTAAAGAATCATGGGGAGAAAGCCATGAATTCCATGCTTTGCTTTCTCCTCCTCTGGAATTGTGCTGTTCTCCTTGGTAAGTGAACTTGGTCGTGGCTGGATTTCTTGCTGATCTTCTTGGGGAGGGGCTTATTGTAATGATTCTCAAGTGTCTTTGCCTGAGGCATAATTGCACCGCCCTTACCAGGGTTCAGGCTAAGTAATCCACTTGGGTTTGCTTTCTCGAGCTTTTATTCCCTGAATGCTTTTTGTAGAGTTCCAAAATATGGGAATGAAAATGGCAGCCTCCCAATCCCCTGCCCAGAGGAGCTGAGAGCTCGGGGCTCCACTCCTCAGTACACCCTCAGAGAAAAGTGCTCAATCACTTCCGTCTCCCTGGTCTCTGGCTGTGCTCCGAGCTCACCCACCCTGTGACCAAGCATCTCTGTCTCTGCCACAGAGTCCTGCCTGGATTCTCCGAACCCTGCAGATCCCTAGAAGGGGAGTCTCCCCAGGTCTTGTGGGGTCCCCATTCACAGAGCAGTGACCTGTGCCATGGATCATGATAAGATAACTCCGAGTTGAGAGCTCACCCCTCGGCTCCGTCTCTGTAGTTGCTTCCCCACTCTGATACCTGCAAGCTCTGTGACACTCAGACACCCCCAATCCTTCTGTGACCCTGCGGGACCTGAGACCACACTGTCCCCGTGTGGGCTCCACCCTGGCTTAGCCTCTGGAGCGATGTTCTCAGTGGAGCAGATTTTTAAAAGTTCTGATTTCGTGGTCCCTTGCTCTGCCACTTGCAGGGAGCGGGCCCCTCCCCCTATGGTCTATGTTCCCGTCGCTTTGGATTCACTTCTCCGAAGGTCCTACCTTTTAGAAAGTGGTTGATTTTCTGTTTCTAGAATTGCTGCTCTTCTTCTCTTCTATCTCCTGTTGGATTTGTAGGTGTTGGGAATGGTTTGATAAGCTATCTAGCTGATCTCCTGCTACCTGATGTCGTCTCAGCCTGCTACTTCTCCACCATCTTGACTCTCCCCCATCTGAGCATTTAAATAATATTTATAGACTGCATGATTTCTTCATCTATGATTTATCAGTTCATTTTTTTCCCTTTTTTTCAACTGGTCATTTGCTTTTTAGCTATATAAAACAGTATTATTATTAATTTATATTGGTATTATTATAAGTTTTAGGCCTTATTCTGATAGACAATAATGTTTCCATAATATATAATTTATTTTTTGAATCTATAATTTATTTGTTGGTTGTATTAATATCTTTGAAACAAATGCTTCAAACTTTTTATAATTAAAATTTTTAATCTTTTTTAATAGCTATTGGTTATCTATTTTATCCATGGGCTATGGATAAGAGCTCCCAAATTTTATATTTTGTATGTAGCGATCTATATTTTCTTCTAGAATCTTATTTCTTTATATATTTTTTTCTAAATCATTTCCTAATTTTGTTGATTTTTGTCTCTAAAAGGCTAAAACCACAAAAATAGTCAATATTTAGATAAAAAGAATGTTCATAAATATAGTGTTAGAAGGTTAACTGTCAAATAAATAGTATACATCATTATAGATAAGGAAACGTCAAACTGTTTAAAAATGTAAGAACAAGGCACCTGGGTGGCTCAGTGGGTTAAGCTTTTGTCTTTGGCTCGGGTCATGATTTCCAGGTCCTGGGATCAAACCCTGAACGGGCTTTCTGCTCAGTGCCTGAATGGGGCTCTCTGCTCAGCGGGAAGCCTGCTTCCCCCTCTCTCTCTGCCTACTTGTGATATTTCTCTCTTTGTCAAATAAATAAATAAATCTTTAAAAAACAAAACAAAACAAAACTAAGATTATAATGCACACAGAGATGTCAACTAAATCTAATATTAAGAATGTTTTGGAAGGTCATATGAAATTTGTAAGATAAAAAAATGAATATAATTTTTTAAACTGAAAAAGGCAAATTTGGTAATGAGTGGTGGCAAATCTGAATATCCATAAGATTCATTTAAATGAAAAAAAACTACTAAAATTAATAGCAATGCAGTGAACTTAATTTGGTGATCCTTGAGTGCATATAACTTAAACCTTTAAAGTAAGTTAATAGGCTTTCTATAGTATTTTCCAAGAATGGACATGACATAAATCATAATAGTAAGAAAACTATAATAAGTTTTAACATAAAGCTAATGCAATATATGGTAATCTGTTATTCATTTTGTTCTAAAATAGTATTTTATTCTCCAGTATTCATTTAAATCTTACTGTGATTTTATATTACTTATAAATATTATTACTGTCATTATAAAAGTAAATGATTTTTCAGAGTGAATTGTTTTTGCTCTTCCTTGCTCCTAATGGCATGAAATTAACAGTTATGCTCCTGATACTATCACAGAATCCTTACAATTCTTAAGTTTTTTTTTTATTTTAAACTAGATTGATGTCATATTTACATTTCTTACACAAGCAATCATCATTTCCTTTTCCTTGATCTTCTCTGGAATGCTCTGAAGCCTATCTTAGGTTAAATTTATTACCACTTAACCTAGGGATTTCTGAAAGTGGTGGAGAGTAAAGAATGTAGTATGGAAAATGAGTTTCCAGAACAAACTTGAGTTCATATCCCACAGATTCCTCTAGGTTCTAGGAAGCACCCAGAGCAGAATCCATTGATAGCCATGCCCATGGCTTTTCCACTTTGGTTTATCAGGATGGTGCATCCCTTCAGGTGAGAGAGTCATAGTCATGATGGTAAATCTTGCTGAACTCTGCTCCCTCCCTGCCATGCATCTCTCCTTGCTTCCTGCCCCGTCTCTCCTCCTCAACTGTCTGTTTGCATCTCACTTGCCTTTGCTGGATAACCACTGTCCTGATTTGGCAAGGTTGGAATTGGTTACCTTCGCTCAGATGACATCCTGTGCTATTCATGATGCCTCCTTACCTCTCCCTGCTACCACCACAGTTAAGGCGCATCCTGACTCTGAACCTGTCAGGGCCCTCAGGACACAATGCCAGAGAACCTTCCGGAGGCAAGTGGGAGAATTCAGTGCCCTGGCAAGGACTCGGGTGTTGAGAGTAATTTTCTTTCCAAGGCTGTGGCCTGTTTAGTCAAGGCCTATTAAATGCATGCAATTTATTATTCTCTAAAAGTGAAACTTTTAGCCCTTCTGTGGCATTCCATTATGGTGAAGATTACTTTTAAAGTAATTCTAGGTCACTGTGTTTTCAAATGCAGAAATTCTATAATTTCTCAAGAAGCTTTTCTTTTTTTATTTTTTTTAAGATTTTATTTATTTATTTGACAGACAGAGATCACAAGTAGGCAGAGAGGCAGGCAGAGAGAAGAGGAAGCAGGCTCCATACTGAGCAGAGAGCCCGATGTGGGGCTTGATCCCAGGATCCTGGGATCATGACTTGAGCAGAAGACAGAGGCTTCAAACCACTGAGCCACTCAGGTGCCCCAGGAAGCTTTTCTTAATGCATACATTTTATAAGATTGAAAGTGAACAAGAAACTTTGAAAGGATACATAGCAAAAGAAGAAGTATCATTTTAATTTGTTTATATTAGCATACGTTTCTTATTTTAAGTAGAAATAAGAAACAGAAATGCTAAATGGAAATTAAGTAAGCTTTTTAATGTATTATGTCAGGATTTTGTGTTGTGAGCTAAACATTATAATAAGTGTTCTAAGATTTTGCTCAATGAGGTTTTTTTGAGAAATATGGCTGTACATTTATTGAAAAATGTGTTCTTTTTAAATTTGGGGATGTTAGTCATATTGGTTCTTATTATTTTAGTGTGTTTATTTTTTTATCAAATTACTTTTATCAGAAGAAAAATCAAGTGATGAAACAAGTGTTTCAAAAAAGAAAAAAAAATAAGGATATACCTATGTTGTTCAAGTTCATACAGAGAGAACTCAGGATTTAGCCCCATTGTACTTCCCACTCTGTCTTTAATCCAGTGTGATGATGTGATTTTGCTAACCCTTTTGCACGCATTTGTATGAAGGTTAGTCTGGGAATTTGTCTCAGATGAATTTGGCAATTCATTTGGCAGAAGAAATAGTAAATATTTAGGTTCACAGACTCTCTATTCTAAATGGATTATTACTATAATGGTATTCACTGTACTTTTCCTTATATCTATTACTTCTTAGTGAATTCCACCTTACACCAAAAATAATATATCTTCCCTTCCTTGACGATCCATAGTCTCCACCTCCATCAGCAAAACAGATAAATTCTGTTTTCAAGCAAGAACAAGACATCAATCTAATTCACTCTTTGACCTTCAAGGTCCCTTTGGCTCTACAGGATTTGCTGTTTCTAAGCAACCTCGTCTCGACTTTCTCATCACTGGCACAATGGCTCTGGAATATTGGGTAAAAATCAGAGCACAGAGAAATGTCCCCAGAAAGGAAAAGAATCACTGACAGACTGTGAATGTGCCAATTTACCAATTATCTTCTCCATGCACAGCACCTGAGATTCTTTCCCTCTCCAGGCTCTTGTACTACTGAGCAGACATCTGATAGGTCGGTCCTGGGCTGGCCGGGTGAGTGGCGCAGTGCTTGTGAGGCTGTTCTTAGCCACCTTTGAACTGTTTATCTGTCCATATAAAATGGGAAAATAGGGGTTTTTTCCACGTGATGCCCCTTCGGCAAGTATGTTGTTTGAAAACAAACGCTTCCATTGTATGATTTATTTTAAATCAGTAGCTAACTGTATTGGCGGGACATATCATTTTGGTGCCATTGATTTACTAGAATACATGGAAAGCATGTGCGTCCGCCCTCTACCAGTATATACACATATAAACCCACACATTTTCCTAGGTTAGCAAACAGGTCTTTCTGTGATGCTTTCCCCAAGCTAAATACCAACAAGTACCATGCATATTGTAGCAGTAGCAGATTTCCTATTTTAGCTCCTCATCTGGCCTACTTTGCCCAGTTAAGAGTAGCTCTATATTTCTGAAAAATAAACAAAGGAGGGTAGCATTTCCACAAGTTCTGTCTTCATTAAGGAGCCTTTTATTACAAACTGGATTTGTGTTTTTGATGTCATTTAACCTTTCTTTAAAAAAAAGATAATTCTCTTTTTATCACACTGCTCCTATGAGACACAAATTAAATAAAATATATGAGGTAATATTCACATTACTAGGGTTTAGTTACCACCCAGCCCTCAGCCCTCTGAATAATTCAGTAGAAAATGAGTGCCTCAGGATGTGCTTTTCATTATTAGCTATATATTAATATCAGTTGATTTGTCTTTCAATTATATCTTAATTCCTTGACAAAGGAAATCCTTTTTTTAATCACAAAAAAGAATCAGCCCATCTATTGTAGATACATACACAGTATATCTCTGTCTATCAGAATAAGAGAGAAAGAGAGAATAAAAGGGAATAAGAGAGAGAATAAGAGAGACTTTTATTACAAAACAGTATTTTGGGTGCTAGGGAGATAGAGACTGTGATCATGGCTTTCAGAGAACTTACATTTTAGTACAAGAGACAGAAAATTGAAATTTAAATGAATATGATAAATGCAGACACTGATGCATACTATGGAGAACATGATAAATAGTGAGTAAGAGGAATGCCAATGAATGAAAGTTTCACGGTAGAACGGTAGGGGAAGGCTTCTCCGAGCAAGGGGCTTTGAGACCTGATATATCAGGTAGAAGGCTAAAGAGATAGCAAAAGCAAAAAACCTGGGAATGGAAATGTTTGACATATTTTAATAAGAAAAATAAAAACTTGTGGAAAGCTCCTGTTTAACTCATGGCTTTGGGGGCTTTTTGGTCTCTGTGCTGCCCTTCCTTTGATGGATGACTGAGTGCATAATTCTCGTGGTTTGTGTGCACTACTTAGGTTAATTACATCTGTCAGGGTCCACGGAGAGAAACAGAGCCCGTGGCGTTTAGTTAAACAGAAGGGATTTGAGGCAGGGAGCTCATTAGAAGGGGCCTGGCATGCACCAGGAGATGGGGAAGCAAGTATGAAGCTTCCGCTCTGACTTCTTCTCCCTCCGTGCTCATTCATGAACTCCCCAGCCATCTGCTGGACGTCTCTCTAGGTCCATGCCAAGGGAGCCACACAAACGAGCAAGACCTAGGACTTGTGTTCAAGGATCTCAGGGTCTAATCTGGGAATAGTATGCGAGCTAGTGATCAGAAGCAGGCAGTACCTGTCTCTATGAGTATTCAGAGGGAGAAAAGATCAACTCCACCCAGAGGCTCACAAAGAGCCTCAAGAAGGTGGTGGTGTTTTAAGAAGATCCTTGAACTTTTCTTGATATTAAGAAGTCTTGGGAGCTACAGCAGGGACAAAGACGTGGACTCAGGGAGTGAAGCGGTTTCCCGTGAATGATTAACATGTTTTGTTGGGCGAGAGCAGTATGTGAATAGGAACAGTGACAAATAGATATGGGGAGGTAGTAAGGTGCAGCCAAATTTTGGAGACCCTTTGCATACCGAGCTTCAGAATAGAAACTCCAGGCACTGAGCCTTGGGTTGGCAGACTATGGCCCACAGGCCAAGTCCGGACTCACCCTGTTTATGTTAGACAGGTGGATGCTGTATATGGGGAAGGTGTGTGTTCTATAGATGAGCATTTGCAATCTGGTGATAGAGAACACTATCCCCAATTAACTGAAATCTTCTCTTCCCTGCGAAAAGAATTCATTCTCCTCTTTAATAGATCTGTATCACCAAAAAAAGTACTCTTATTATTACATGTTGAACTTTTTGTCGGTAATAATTTTGGGGGGAAAAAGGGAAAAGAAAGCCAGAGATACTTGAGTGGAGACATGGGAAACATGGTGGACGACACAGAAGGGCAGGCAGGGGAAGGCCTGGGACATCAAAGGGCTCCACGCTCCTCCTCATGGCACACCACTCCCGAGGCTTTGGATGGCTTTTCCAACTATGAGGTTGTGAGAATTAAACAGAACCAGGCACAGGTAGAATATCAATAAATGGGATTCTGTTTTTTTCCACTTTCTTTCAATACGTAGTTGTGGGTCAATTGATTAGAAAAACCAATCTCAAATATTTTCTAAGTAAATAAAGCTGACCATCTGATACCCTTCATTTAAAAAAATTACTTATTAGTTTCCTTGTTTTATTTTATGATCCCTGTGGAGTAGTTCAAATTCTTTTTCCATTTAAAACTCCACTTTTTGCCCATTTTGAATTACCAAACTTCTTGTCACTGTGCTTGCTTGTTGACCAGCTTACTGAACTCAGTTGAAGGGTATCATGTACAATTCAGTTGAGTTCTGGGTCTGTGGATTCCTTCTCATCCCTTTTTCCTAGTTTGAATACTTCTAGTTGGTATTTGGGGATATAAATGTAGCAATAGGGTTCTGGAAGTAGGCTTGGGGTTATTAAATTTTGATATCTGGAATCATTTTATCACAAGAGTAAAATCCTGGCTTTCAACAATGAGAATAAATAGAATACGTACGGAGTCGTAGGTGAGAAGAGCTGTAGCATAATGTAAATTAAAATGCAGTGTGAAATGTTGTTCAGTATGGCTGTGAAGGACGGACCATGGGTGTACCACACCCATGAGACATTGCCCAAGGTTGAGATTTAGGAAAGATTGTCAGAAAGGGCTAGAAAGGGATAAGTGATCTGCAAAAGTCTTTATTGCACACGAAAATTTCCTGAGTTGTGTTTCCAAATGCAGATAACCTGAAGCTTTACCAGCATCCTCACATATGAGGACTGTATTTGCTTTCTGGTGTCAGGCTCAGCAGTTGTGATTGATCAATTGATTTTTAGTTGTTTTTTTTTATATATTTATTTGAGAGAGAGAGAGAGAACATGCTCACAGGCTGAGGGCGAGGGGCAGAGGCAGAGGGAGAAGCTGACTCCCTGCTGAGCAAGGAGCCCAACGTGGGACTTGATCTCAGGACCCTGGGATCATGACCTGAGCTGAAGGCAGACGTTTAACTGATTGAGCCACCCAGGCACGCCAGTTGTGGTTTTTTTTTTAAATGACCTTCATGCCAGTGTGATAGTACGTGCACTTTGAAAAATGTCAGCAGAGTGGGAAATAAGCACATTCTATATGGAAGACATCAAAGCAGGACCAGGAAAGGAAAAAAAAAAATACTATTATCTTGAACTTCTGCAGGAAAATTGAAAAGTTTAGCAGATGGTTCCAGAGACCCTGTAACAAATACCACAAAGGCCATCTGAAGGAGACATAAGAAGCACCTCTATCGGTACCCTGCACATTAGCATCCAGTTACCAACGGCTCCCCCACTGTGGTTTAAAGTAGCCTCTACTGCTGGACAGAATGGAAGTCTGGAAACAAGTCTGGGTTATACTTCTTTCACACATTCAAACTGAGTGTTTTCGTTTGCACTTCCACAAAGAGCCACATCTTCCAGAGACCCCAGTTTGGTGGGGATTTAAATGTTGCTGATGGTTTTGTTTGGAGGAGGTCATACTTTACGTTTCAGAAGATAGTAGCAGCCATGGACGAGAGTGCGTGAGATCCGGTCTGTAGGGTGGTGGTGTCTGTGCTCTGTTAAGTGTTCATTCTGTTCACTGAAGCAGACTCAATCCTGCCGAGAGATAACAAGATGCTTCCATCTGTCTTCTTTCTCACCTCCTATTTTTAGGAAAAGCACACAGCATGAGCTCTATAAAGCACTAGAACCTCGATCAGTGTACCAATCAGTATTGGAAAATTAATATTAAAATGACGAAATAAGTCCATTGCTTTTTCTCTTCAGTTGTTCCTGCTGTGAACTATGAATTTAAAATTCACTTTTTTCCAGTAAACCCAACCCCCAGTAAAATTTACCGCCAGTTGTTCCTGTTTCCTAAGTTTATCTTGTTCTTTGGATTCTCCAGTACCAGCTCCATCAGGCTGTGATTATTCTCCTTCTAGAATTCACTCAATAGCCAAAAACCTGGTTTTCTTATCGAGTGAATGGTTTTTGAGTATCTGTACTATGTTAAGACACCAAGTGAGGTACAAACAATGAAAGAAATGTACGACCCAGCAATTGCCCTAGTAGGTAATTACAAAGAGATACAGAAATACTGTTGAAGGGGCACATGCACCTTGATGTTTATAGGAGCAATATCTACAACAGCCAAACTGTGGAAAGAGCCCAAATGCTTATGGACTGAGAAATGGATAAGGAAGATGTGGTATGTATGTATGTGTATCTGTATCTATATCTATATCTATATCTATATCTATATCTATATCTATATCTATATCTGTGTATATATATACATATATATATATATACACACACACACATATATATATATATGGAATATGACTCAACCACCAGAAAGAATGAAATCCTGCCGTTTACAACAATGTAGATAGAAAAAGAGGGCATAATGTTAAGTGAAACAAATCAGTCACAGAAAGACAAACAGCATATAAGTTCACTCATGTGTGGAATTTAAGGAACAAAACAGAGGAACACAGGGGAAGGGGCGGTGGTGGCAGGAAGAGCGGAATAAACCATAAGAGGCTCTTAACCGTAGAGAAAAAACTGAGGGTTGATGGAGGGATGAGGGTGGATGATGGGCATTAAAGCGGGCCCTTGTGATGAGAACTGGGTGTTGTATGTAAGTGCTGAATCCCTGAAATCTACAGCTGAAACCAATTTTACCATATATGTTAACTAACTAGAATTGGAATAAAACATTGAATTAAAAAAAAAAAAAACACTATGGTCCCCTTCAGTGTATTTATATTCTAGATCAGAAAGAAATTTATATGTAAATAGAATAATGAGATTTTAAAAACTAGTGTTTATTGGATATTAAAATGCAATAGTTACTGCAAGGGACTGGCAAAGGCTACTTTTTTTTTTTTTTTAAGCTGAGAAGCCTCTATGATTAAGTGGATATGTTAATGGGTGTAATTGGATATCATATAATGTTACTGTTGCACACTTAGAAGGCTGATCTCAGAGAGGATGGGTATTCTACAGTTGAGAAGTTGTGGAGCACACCCCTCCCAGGACCTCTGTTCTGGCTGTGGATGAGCGAGCGCTGATGAAAACATGGTTTTCTCTGACACCTCCTTTGTCGTGTCTTTTGTCTGCTTGTTCTGCTGGAGGAGGAAGGTCTGGATTGCCCTTGTGGGTGGCCCTGGGAGCCTTCTTTACCTGCATTGATGACCAAGAACAGAGGAAATGTGGCATCAACTCTGGAGACAAGGAGAAGGCAGGATTTTTACCAGGACAGCCACAGTCCTGAAAAAGAGAGAATGAAACAGTCCAGACAGGGACAAGGATGGATTTCAGGGTCTCTGCTACAGAAACAGAGGATCTCTCTGTCTCAGAGGGGTCAGTCATCCACCCAGTGCCCTGGTGCAAACACACATGGGCTCCACAAAATATTCCACAGTATTCAAGAGGAAGAATATTTTATTTTCAAGATAAAAGGGGGAAAGTTCTTTAAGAACATTTATTTAAAAACACACACACACACAAAATATTTATAAAAAAATATGAATTTCAAATGCAACTCGAGAAAGAATGAAATGTATAAAACATGACCAACAGTGAAATAAAGATAGGGACTGAGAATAAAGTAAAACTAAAGAGACTAAAGACAGAAAATGTAGGACTAAAGATGCAGAAAAGGAAGAATGCTTTATTAATCACAAATAACTATTAATACTTACTTAGAACTTGCTGGGAGCATTGAAATGGGTATTCTACAAACACTTCTGCATTTAATTGCCAAACCTCCTAACCAAGACACTGATATTCCTTTCTTTATGGGCTAGTAAAGGGTGCAGCCCCAGGAAGAGAGCTAACCAGAGAGGCGGGATTCAGTCTGTCCAGTCCTGGTCAATCCAGGACTCCTCTCACTGCCCTGTGGTGCTCTCTCACGTGTGTGTGACACCATCCAGAGTGCAGGTGGGTCCTGGAGGGGTCAGGCAGTGACATCAGATGGCCAAATAGCCTCAGTGTTGACACAGACATTGGGTAAAATGAGCATGTACAATAACAAAAACATTGTAGAAAGAATCAGAATAAGAAAAGAACTTTAGAATTTTGTAAAGCCCCTATGTTTACAGATCCAAGGTGTTCAAATCATGAAACACAGTGAAGGCAAGGGAACTAATCCTTGGAAAGTCCCTGGTATACTATGTTCATTCCAAGATAAAAGAGAATTTCTACCAGATAGTTAAAGCAAACAAATGAAGGAAGAAAGCAAATATTAGTTACAATTCAAAAATATGCTCCATAGGAGAAAATAGAGGAAATTTTGTGAAGAGAGAACCTCAAATTCAGTCAAATTTTCATTCAGGTGTGTAGCACTGGACATTCTAACATCTACATGGACTCACATGTTCTTACTGGAAAAAATAGTCAAGGACGTGTCAGTTGGCCGATTGTCAAACAAAAATAAAGAATTTAAAAATAAGTAAATCATGATACAAATGTTTAGATGTGAGCATTAAAACCAATAAACAAAATGTAGTATAAATGTAACCCAGTAAAACTTTATTATAAATTTATAAATGTATACATGTATAATACATATGTATGAGAGCAGGAGTATAAAATAATTCTTAAAGGAAATGTAAAATATAAATAATAGGAATAATAGTAAGCTATAACTAATATTAATAGTAATTTTCAATTCTCAAATTTTATTATCAAGGACAGCAGTGTGTGTGTGTGTGTGTGTGTGTGTGTGTGTGTTTGGAACTAGAAGGTAGAAATGTCACAAATTAGAGACAACAAATGCAGTTAGATGGTATTTTCTTGTTTGGAATTCCATCTTATTTATTTCTATGAATCTTGTTGCTAGTTTTCTATAAACTTAGATTATCTGGATCTAATTCCTTATTTTAAATCATCATATGTTCTTCCAATATCTACTTTCCACACACACGTTCCTGACCTTCATAGGTCTTATATGATAAAGCAAGTCTGAATTGCTATTTTAAATCATCATAGTCATGGTCAAATTAAGATTTGTAAAGCAGTGTATAATAGAATATGATAGAAACCTAGGATTGTTAGGTTTTTGAAAGAGATTAAATTTTCTATGATGTCTGTTTAAGGCAGAGAAGAAGGGTGAAAGCAAAGAGAGTGTTTAGAACTAGTTAAACAAAAGGAGGGGGTAAAATTCCATCCACAGTTCTTACTATTCAACTTTCTTACTATTAAATTCTTACTATTCAACTTTCTTGATAGATTAACACATTAAACTTAAAATGTTGCAACCATAATACTTGAAAGTAAATAGAATGCAGCCTTTATATAACTTTCAGATGGTGAAAGACTATCTAAGCAGAAGTCAAAAAAGGAAAGAGGGATATATTTGAATACATAAAAATGCCAAGCTTCTAGATGTCAAAAACAAAAAACATTAAAAGGCAAACTACACACTAAAAAAAAAAAAAAAAAAAAATTTTGTCAGACTACTAACAAAGTGTTGATTTCTGTCCTAGGCACATATGCCATGGAAATAAAATTTTAAAATACCAAAATTAAAAAAAAAAAGATAGACAAAGTAAATGAACAGAAGAATCAGAGATAAATATATCACATAAATTATGCTAGCAACCAAAGAAATGCAGAATTAAACCTCACATTTATTTAGCAATCCCCTAGGCATATATCACACTCAATATTGACAAACATGTGCTATTATAAACACTCACACACTACTGAGGAGGAAATAAACCATCACAGTCTTTCTGGAACACCATCTGGCAATTTGTACAAAGGACTTCAACATGCTCTCATTCCTTGATCCAGAAATTCCACGTCTAGGAATTTAACCGAAGGAAGTAACTAAAGACACAGAACAATAATGAACACAATCCAAGCAACTCAAGTGTATAGCTAGAGAGCCAAATTTATAACATTAGTACAGGCTGCATATTATTGCAAATTGTGTTTTTGAAGCATATGTATTGGCTCAGAACAGGATTATGAAGTAATGAGAGGTAAAAGAGTCAACAAAATTTATACACATAAAGTCCTGAAAGATCACCTAAGTAGGTACATAGATGACAAGGTAGATACATAGGTGACAAATGCTGATAGAAAATACCTGAACATGTTGGCACTGGGTTGCAGGGTTTAAAATATTTTCTCTTTGTATCTATACTTAGAGGACACTCTGTGATAATTTTTTCTTCATCAGAAAGATAAAAACATTTTTTGCTATTTACCTGTACATGTTTTCCATCACCAACAATATGAAAATTAAACTATATTGTTTTTAAGGTACTTGAATGACTCTCCCCAAATTATTGATTATCTATCAGTTTATCATCCACCTATTTATCTACCTATTGATTGTGGGTTGTGGGTTGTTTTGTTTGTTTGCTTGTTTGTTTTAGCTCCCTTGTCCACACTCCATCAGATGCACATGTAACCTGTATCTCTACCAGCCTCACCCCAATACATGGATTGAAGTGTGCTTTATTTAAGCTATACATACTTGAATTTCTCCAATTCTTGTTATTTTGAATATTTGACTCATAATACTTGAACATGTGAGTTTTCTGTCAGCGGTCTCTCTTAATATTCATCAATAGACATCTTTATAAAAGAAATTCTAGAGGAAACTGTGTACATATGCTTTGAGTCGCTGTGACTATGAGCCTCTCCATAGGAACTTATTAATAAATTAGGGAGTTATCACAACATTTCTGTAATCAAAGCATAGGGAATGTATTTATAAATTGGATGTAAGACTAATGTGTCTGAGTGTATAGGAAAGAATTTCACTGAAGCTTCAATTTAATAAAGTGAAATGTTCATTTTAAGTGAATATTCAAACTCTCTGATACACTATCTTAAAATTATGGTTAAGTATAATCATTAGAAAATTTGCTTTGCAGGTTTTGCATCTAAATCTTGGTTTAAGATCAAATAGTAATGAGAGTCCCCCTTCATTCCCTCAAACATTTGATCAGTTATGCAATTTTAAGTAAAACCTTCAAAATTCATGTTGGTGTCATGTTTTCAGAAAACTGAGCAAGATATGCTCAAATTAGCTTCCAACCTCACATGAAAAAATTTCCATTTCTCTCTGCTTATAACTTGGAGTCAATTTTAATGCCAACAAAATTAATGAGGTAATTTTAATAATACTATAATAATATCCATTACTAAGCATGGCACTTACTTTTTTTTAATATACTGTCTTTCATGAATCCTTATACCAATTAGTAGAATGTAGATATTGTTAACCTCACTGTGAAAATTATGATTCAAGATCTGAGGGATTAAATAACTTACTGAAAAGTGCTACAGCTACTTATTTAGCGAGTTTGAAATGCTTTCCTATAGGATGCTGGAGCTCACCAATCTATTGCAATGTTTGTGAAACTGTTTGTGTCACTGAAAGGCCATCTCCATGATGCACTTTGAACCCATATCTGTGTATTTTGAGATACCCTCATGAAGACCCCATTTTTCAGTTTAGTTGGGTGCAGTAATTTTGTGAGCTCGAGAAAGATCTTAGTATAGTAAGAAGATGCTCATAAAACATCCGTATGTGTATTTGGAGGTCTTACAGGAATGCAGAAAGCAAGGCTAGGTCTGTGAGGCTCAAGAATTCTTGGAATACTATAGAATGGAGAAGTCCTTTATTCAACTTCTTTTTTTTTTTTCCTAAGATTTTATTTGTTTATTGGACAGAGAGAGAGAGCGAGAGCAGCAGGCAGCAAACTAGCAGACTTCCCCCAGAGCAGGAGCCCAATGCGGGACTGGATTCCTAGGATTGTGGCCCTGTGATCATGATCTGAGCCAAAGGCAGACACTTAGCTGACTGAGCCACCCAGGCGTCCCTAGTCAACATTTCTTAAGTGCCGATGTGCCCTAAATATTTCTGGTACTTTCCATATGGCCTTTCCCTGCACTCAGGAAAGCTATAGGCAAGAAGACTCAGACATACAGCTAACATGAGTGTTTAATAAATCTTAATAAGGAAGAGTACAGTATTCTCTGTATAGAAATACATAAAGAAAATTATCAGCTATACCTCGGGTCAAAGTAGTGTACAGGTAGAGGAAAGAGCCAAGTATAAATGGAAAGAGAAAGGGATAAATGGGACTATATTAAAATTAGGAAATTTCCTTCAACATAACAACCTTAATAGGGTCTAAGTGTAAGCAATAGAGTTGGGATATAATGTCTACCAAACAGTAAGCTGACAAAAGACTTAACACTGTAATATATAAAGAGCTCTAATGAGCCGGTGAGAAAAAGATAGAAAAATGCACAAAAGACATGAACCAACACCTCACAAATGTCACACATTGTAAAAGAGTTCAAATCACTCTGAGATAACAGTACAGACTTACCAGAATGGTTAAGCCTTAAAACAACTGGAATTATCAACTGTCGGCAAAGCTAGGGAACACTCAGTAAAGACTATAAGCCAATAGGATTAGCTTAGAAAACTGTGTGGCAGGGACCTAGCTCATCAGAACACATGCACGTCCAGCAATTGGATTCTCATATTTAACCCAAATATATTTATGTGTAAGAAGACATGCAGAAGGGCATAGCACTCTGTCACAGCATGTGCTAGAAACAACCCAAACGCCATCACCAGTGTGAAGAGGAGAGAAAGTTGGCTATGTGTCTTTCATGGAACACAGTACTTCCATTGAAATGAGTGTGTGGAGACTACACTGCATGGTCCTAAGTCTTGTACGCATGCATATCATGTAAGACCTAATAATAAATGAAAAAAGTTAGTAGTCACACCATATGATATAATTCTATTTGTAACACCTTAAGACAAGTAAACTTTTTTTTAAATTAAAAAATACTATTTATGATATTAGAAGGCAGGTTATCTTTTGGATGGAAGGGACAGTAGTGATTCATAGAAAACAGATAATATAGGGCTTCTGATACACGGGCAGTATTCTATTTCTTCATGTCAGTAGCATTTAGAATTACATATAACTGTGATAATTCATCAGGCTATGAATTTATGATTTATAAAAGTCTGTTATATATAGTACTTCCATATAAAGTGTATTCTTAAAAGGCAAGTTGTAGGTTGTAACAAATAATCCTTATAAATACATGTCCGAGCATGTATTTCATAATTTTTGTAAAATAAATAGCTCAAACTACATTTCTTAAGTCTAAGCAAAGAAATGATTTTAAAAGGCAAAGATTCAAAGAAATGTTTTGAAAAGAAGGGCAGTATTAGTAAAAAGGTCAAATATTAGTAAAATATTCAGTTGCAATTATGTTCAAATGCACATGTTCAACACAGCATGCCATCAGGGTATATTACGTAAAAATATGTAAAATACTTTGTAATATGTAAAATATAAAAATATATCTCAAACAATTTTTCAGAGACACATCAGAATAAGAAAGAGCCTGACATTGAAGCAGGCCCAGTTTGCTCATGAAAATGATACAACATAGTATCTGTTTTGCAGGGTGGTTTTGCTTGTTTCCTTTAATGTGTGACGTAAAGTTCCAGTGATCAGGAGAAGCTGACGCTCTTCGTGGATCATGGCGGTCAGAGTATTTCATGTGGGCTCTCTGCTCTTCTGGTTCTAGAGATGATTATTATCAAAACTGGAAGACTGAAAAGAATCAGACATCATGGATGTTTTAGTATATAAGGTTCAAAGGCATATGTGAATGTTCTACTGTGTTTCTTCTGTGATCCCATAGGAAGGAAGTCCAACTTACTTGGTTTGGCCCATGTCACCCACCTTAATACTGTTTTGTTTTGTTTAGTGTTCACAGAGAATAGAACATTTTAAAATACTTTTTCTATACTTATATGTAAATATATACTTATATATAAATCTTATACTTTTTTTTCAAGCAATGCAGTATTTCTGCCACTTGAAGAAAGCAAAACTAATCAAAGAAAAAGCAGAAATGGTGGTTTGGCATCTTAAGGGAGTGTGTTAAGTGTGTATATGTTTATATGAGAGTATGCGTGAACATATCCATTCTTCCTTTCTGTGTCAGTTAATGTACAGAAACAAACAACAGTTTGGCTAAACATTTTCAAAAGTTTGCAGGAAAATAACACATTTACAGTATAGTATGAGATAACAATGTCCACCAAATTTTCTTTCACAAAATCTAAACCCTATTCTTTCATTAAAGGAAGTGTGTAATAGATTTGAAATACAAATTTGGTGTTAAAAATTTCTTAGGGATATAAAAAAAAGGAAGTATTTAAGTGTAAAGAACACATAAAAATTAATGAAAGGAATTTAAGAGTAACATTCAATAATTAGATATTATGGGGCGCCTGGGTGGCTCAGTGGGTTAAGCTGCTGCCTTCGGCTCAGGTCATGATCTCAGGGTCCTGGGATCGAGTCCCGCATCAGGCTCTTTGCTCAGCAGGGAGCCTGCTTCCCTCTCTCTCTCTCTCTCTCTCTCTCTCTGCCTGCCTCTCCATCTACTTGTGATCTCTCTCCGTCAAATAAATAAATAAAATCTAAAAAAAAAAAATTAGATATTATATAGCTTGCTAACATTTTAAATCACTTAATTATCAGTGCTTGCATATATTTATAGGTGATGGTGAGGTTTTTACTATTTTAACATAATTATCAGCTTTCTTAATACTGTAAGATTATTGTTTGATTAAAATATAGACCACATAGGGCTGCCTGGGTGGCTCAGTCATTAAGCATCTGCCTTCGGCTCAAGTCATGATCCCAGGGCCCTGGAATCAAGCCCCGCAGTGGGTTCCCTGCTCGGCAGGAAGCCTGCTTCTCCCTCTCTCACTCCCCCTGCTTCTCCCTCTCTCACTCCCCCTGCTTCTCTTCCCTCTCTCACTGTATCTCTCTCTGTCAAATAAATAAATAAAATCTTAAAGAAATATATATAGACCACATAGCTAAACAATGTTGAGTCTAGTATTCTATAAATAGAAGGGTGACCATTTGAAAATACAAATTAAGAATTATAATAATTAAATAAAATATACAAGCTTGACTCTTATGTTAGAGACACATGTGGTATTTTGAGCTCAGTTTACCTTTGGAAGATTGTTTCTTACTGTGCCCTCTCTAGGGTTTTCCAGTAACAGGGCAAGCCTTTCTATTGACCACTCTTGGAGACTGTTATGATGTTCTCATTTAATTTAAAATACTATCATGGGTTCAGTGTAATATTATGTGTCTGTTACTCATATGAAGCTATCACTCCAATGCTGAGTTGAAGAATATTTAAAACTTTTTAAAGAAAATTTAGAATTTAAAGAGTGCTTTAAATTCTACCTGTATCTTCACTGAGGCTAAAAGCCTTACTAATCAAGTTACTAAATGTCAAATGTAAGCTTTTATTTTCAAAACTTACTACCCTGTTGGCTTGTATGATAAATGATACTGATTAGTTTCCATTGGTGAAATGAAAACTGTTTCAGATATAAGACTTGGCTAAAATTATTCAAAGTTAGTCTACCTGCCCAGGAAACAGATTTAGGAACCAAGAGAATTATGTGTGCTTTGAACTTTCTGGGTGAGATAGAATGGATCTCACAGTCCTGTAGACCATGACTTTTCTTTGTTTGACGCTGGTTAAAATGGTGAAAGCATTCTACCACCGAAATCTCTGAGTTTCCCTTGAATGTATTTTTTATGCAAGGTTATAGTTTGAACACCTAAAGGAAAAAAGAGTTGGGGCTTCCTTAAATCTACAGATCAGGTTCCTTAATCTTCTTTTGTGATTGTTTGTGAATACATTTTTCCTTATTATCTGTGTAAATAGATACAGGTATATCTATACATAGACATACAGCAGAATTGGGACTGAAACACGTAGAAGGAATAAGTAGTCCTCACAGACCCCAACCCCCTAATTACCTCTAATTCTTTCTCAAAAGAATTCAAGAGTTGAACATGAAAACATGGTCTTAGATCTATTGAAAAGACAAGGTGCCTCTCCAGAAAATGATCATGAAACATGTGTCTCTAGCAGAATAATCTTGGGTTTTATAACCATAGAATCAGAAAATATTTCTACTGTAGACAATCTTTTTGTTACTGTTTGATAGGTTCTAGGATTATCCTCACGACATGAATCTCGTTATGTGGACTTAAATCATTTTAGGGGTGAATCACCATTACTAAATATGTCAGGAAATTTAAGGGCTAATTCAAGGAGCATGGGAATGCAAGCCTGCTCTTCTGTTCACTTATAACATGCACCCATTAGCAGGAGCAGAATTCAGGAGACATGACTTCTCGAAGGCAAATAAGACTGAGAGAAGGCAGACCTGCTTTAGGGGCAGGGTGTTTAGGTGCCTTTTTAATGTGACTCCTGGAATTCAACTTGATGAATCAAATATGTTGCATACTGTTCGCACTAGGCTGTGGGTTGTTTTTGCGCAGATTGGCCAACAGAGTTTCCAGTGAAGAGTGATTCCAATAATTATGCCGGCATAAAGAATCCTCTTAATCCTCTCCTTAAGGACACCCAAGCATATTCAAGCCATGGGTGAATTTCTAATTTCTTGAGCATAATTCTTCTGAATCCAACAGTAAAATTAGAAGCTAAGAGAAATAAAGGGACAGGAGAAATAAGGAGCAGTAGTTACTATCTATTTGAAGAGAATGTTTCTTTAAAGGAAACGTATTTCATAGGTGCTCGCCTTTTCACAAGACCCATGAAGGTTGTTCTCACAGTAGCTACCACTGGACTGTTTCCTTGGAGTCCACCTGAGAGTACCGTACCGATCTCTTACCAGGTTGTGTAATTCAGTAGAATACAAAGTGACAAGAATGTATTAAATAAGTATATATTGTTTGCCAAACCTTGTAAATGATTACATGCTTGTTCTTTTTTTCTTTTTTTAAAAGATTTTATTTACTTATTTGAGAGAGAAAGAGAGAAGGCAGGGAAGGCAGAGGAGGCAGAGGGAGAAGCACACTCTTTGCTGAGCAGGGAGGCAGATGCTGGGCTTGGACCCAGGACTCTGGGATCATGACTTAAGCCAAAGGCAGATGCTTCACTGACTGAGCCACCCAGGAGTCCCTACATTTTTTTCCCATAAAATTCTTGCTTTTTCCATAAAATTCTTGCTTATTCTAAGGAATTGTGTCCCTCTAGGATTTTCTTGCTTATTTGTATGCCCTTCCAGTGCCTGGCTGCATCTAATATAGAGATTTTTGGTGAGAGAAAAGTTAAAAAAATGATGCGTGTTCTTATGTTGTTTCTTCTAATGAATGCATATATAATTTTCCTACTCTGGTTTAAATGTTACTTATCTTTATGAGAAATTATATTAAATATTTTAACAGTGTCATTCTAAACAAAACACAGTATCCTTTAATGTTATGTGTTGCTCGTGTTAAAAATTCTCAAGATTCAGAGACCCCTATGTACGTGGGAGATAATCTCAGAAATTATATCTGAGAATTCATTCTTTTTGCCTTTAAACGAAAATTTTCTGAAAAACTCATTAATGGTAGCATAAGAAAAATAGTTTTTCTGGGGCACCTGGATGATCCTCGGACTCTTGATTTCGGCTCAGGTCATGATCTCAAGTTTGGGAGATTGAGTCCTGCTGGAGCTTCTCTCTCTAAAATGAATAAAAAAATCTTTAACAAAAAGGGAGAGTAGTTTTTCTTAAGGTAAGTTGCTAGTTTTTATAGCGTGAGACAAGTCAGTCCTAACGAGTTATTCAGGATAGCTATGGTTCTCCCAAATTTCCAGAGACTTATTGAAGACTTCACCCAAAGGGTTGATTTTATTCTCACTAGTACAATTTATGTATTTGTAGTATTAAAAGTAAGTTCAGGGTATGGTAACTACATAGTGAAATGGGACTATATGGCTTTTAAATAAATACCTTTTGTCGCACCTAACTTCATTTCTCAATCCAGTCTCCTGAGTCGTGGACATTTTGGTATTTGCATTTTTAAATCTTCTGATTCTAAATAGCACACTTGCTTCCTTTTATTTCTTCAGTTCTCACCATGTATTTATTAATAACTGACTATGAAAGATGAGCAATGCTATTAGCACCTCTCCCTCCCTCTGGGTTTTGTTTACCATGTTATGTTTAGTTTTATCTATTGTTCGCATAATTTTAAATTATATGACTAAAACCCCATTGCTCATCCTAACAACTTTAGATTGTACAGGAGAGGATTTAAACTATATAACTCGTTACCAAAATTAAAACTGCGTAGGTGTGGGTATTTAGCAGATCCACAGAAACAGCGGAGTAAAGGTGATCAGCTGGGACCCTCTCCCAGAAGAGCTCAGATTCAATTTTTGTTAATTCTGGGTAAGTTATTTCCAACAACAGGAAACAAGGGTCCCTTAGTATATTTCCCTGAGCATGGGAAGGAGGAAGGGATTGCAAAATAATCCTGAGATTAGAAATTCCTTCGCAAGGTCTGAATCGACCTGTACTTTGGGAAAAGCTACCACAGATTTGCTAGTTGAACCAGACTGAAGCAGCTTAGCTCTACGGAGACTTTAGCGCTCAGATTCCTTTGAAAAAATGTCTGGGGTGAGCTATCAGCCCTTAACTCCTCCATTCAAACATACATACTTTAAAGAGCTTTGGATTTTTATCAGTTCCAAGAGAAATCCAGGATTACAGAGGAAGTAAAATGGAAATTGAGAAGGGGTGTGTGTGTGTCTGTGTGAGTGAGAGAGAGAGAGGGGTAGGGGGGAGGAGAGAGAGCATAAAACAGAAAAAGAGGGACAGAAACAGGGAGCAAGGGGAAGAGTCTAAGAAGAGTATTCTGTTGTAATGTGTTGTATTCTGTAAAAACAGCAGCAACAACAACAAAACAGTAGTCATCTAGATTTAATGGCATAATTTTGATACTGATTTGACATTTTCATGGTGCTGAATCCATGTTTCAGCAAGTGAATAGAATATTAGAAAGTTATCCCTACCAGGAGCTCTCTGTTTTAGGAAAATATTAATAACATTTAGACTACTGAGTGCCCATGAGAGATTATGAACTGGGCAGAGTCCCTCAGATGTATGTGAACTCCATATTATTGGTCAGTGATTATCTTCAATTATTGCAACTTCAATAATTTAATATATTTTAATACTGTAGCTATGCTTAACATCACTTAACATAACTTAATCAAAATTAAGTATCAGACAGTACAGTTTAATATCATTGCCTTTTTAGCATGGCACCACTGTGCATTTCTGCTGAGATTAGAAATTACTGATTTTATTTGAAAGTACATGATATGTGTCAAGGTTCTATCATTTGAGAAGAATTAAAGTAACATTGCAGTGATTCCTTAGAATGTGAAGTTATATATTTAAATAGACATTATTTCCCTTTAGAATTACTATTATAGGGGCACCTGGGTGGCTCAGTCGTTAAGAGTCTGCCTTCAGCTCAGGTCATGATCCCAGGATCCTGGGGATCGAGCCCCGCATCAGGTTCCCTGCTCGGGGGTAGGCCTGCTTCTTCCTTTCCCACTCCCATAGCTTGTGTTCCCTCTCTCACTGTGTCTCTCTCTCTCAAATAAATAACATCTTTTTAAAAATAGAATTATTGTTATATTTGGCCTGAGCATTGTAGAGACTTAAAGCAGTATTTCTCAAGCTGTGTTCTAAGGGATTGTAAGAGTTTAAGATGTAAATGGGTGATTCTAGAAAATGTGCAAATAAACCCCTTTCTTGGACAGTCATTATGCAAATTAGCACATACATCTCTGAAAAGACCTGCAGTAGAGTAGATTAGCTTTTTGAAAAGTTATTTAATACCGTGCATCACAAACTTATCTGTGTGGAGTGCATATTTGTTTTTTCAGCATAGCTGTTATAAATTATAACTTATAATTTAGTATAGGGGTTAACAAATCACATCCTATTCACCATTTGTTTTTGTAAATAAAGTTTTATTGCAATATAGTCATGCCCATTTCTTGTTTTTGTGTTAACAGTGGCAAAGTTGAAAAGCTGACTCAAATACTTTATGTCCTGCAAAACCTAAACATATTTATTATCTGGTTCTTAACAGAAAAATGTTTGCCTATCATGATAGCAGAAGAGTACACCTCTGAACATCATATTGGGAAACAAGGACTTAGAGAAATGTATTGCTATTTTAAATAGCATCTTCTTATGGATAACTGCAAGTTAAATGTATATACATGCATGATATAGAATTAATTTTAACTATATAAAATTTGCAATGATGGAGCTTTGATTGTTATTCAGTTAAAGCATCACTTTTGAAAGATTTTATCTTAATATAATTAAATTATGTGAAATTTTGAAACACGATCTTGGAAGAAAAACAATGTAAATATTCTTACGAATCTTGTCTAAACACAGACAAAAATAATACTTGATAGCCTCACATTTTTTCTGATTAAATTATATCTAGGGAAGATTCAAACTTTAATGATATCTTTCTTCCTTGTTTTCTTTTTAGGAGAAATTCCTGATAGAATGTTATAAGTGCATAATTACTCTGTCTTTTCATTTTGACCTTGAGACCACATTGCTCCTTCTTCAGATTCAAAATTAGTCTAAAATGTTAAGTTACAGATCTTGAAAACTGAGTTTAAGTACTAGCTCAGATATTACCTAGCTGTCCAGACTATAAGATCTAATACCTGAAACCTGAGTTTAATAGTAGCTCAGATATTACCTAGCTGTCCAAACTATAATACCCAATCCCTGAGTGTCAGTTTTTCATGAGGCATTAATAATAAAGCTGAACTAAACTGTCCGAATTTTTTTCCAGGAAGAACTGAACCCCATCATTGTTACCCCGCCCATCCAAGCTGTTGACCAGGACCGGAATATCCAGCCACCATCAGATAGGCCAGGCATCCTCTACTCCATCCTTGTTGGTTTGTATTTACTCACATTTTACACTCTCAGTTATCACTCTCGAACCATGTAGAAAAAGCGGTCTCAAATCAAAGGAAACACCTTTAATAACAAAGTTGATCTCCTTGGAAATTACTATTTTTATATAAAAATGAATTTAAAAATATTGGCTTTTCTCTTAGAATTAGTTTTAGTGAAATGTGTAGAAGAAAACATAGAATTTTTTTTTAATTGAAGAAGTGAAGCCACTTTAAAAAATGAATAATAATCTACATATTGGTAGTTTTCTCTGTGTTACCTCATAAAGAATTCTCTGAGAAAAATTTGAAAAAAAAAAGATTGAAAATATACATTGTTTGCTCTACTAGTATTTTACCATTGGTTAAATGTAATTATGTAATTCTGAAAATATATGATTGAGTTAAATAAGGGTTTTTGGAACCATATGGGAGAAGGATCATGATTACCCAAGGGTACACAATATATTATACCTTGGCTAATTTTTCCTTGAAAAATTTCACAGGAGTTATTCTAGTTCATCATTGTGCATATACTGGTAATTATACCAAAGCAAAAATGATGAGAATTTGATTATGATACTCTTCTCAAATTACTTTTGCTAAAATACGGGTGTTGCTGCTTTGCATGGTTTATAGTCTCTAGAGAGAGAGATGCATGTGAGACAGATCATAAATCTCTTCATGAAGAAGAGGTTGCTTTTGAAGTATGCTTCAGAATCACTATTCAGTGGAATTAACATTGTCCTCAACCCCTTTCTAACCCTGAGCCTTCAGCCTGCGTGTGTGCACACATGCATAGTAATACAACAGCCTACATACATTAGATAGATTTCCAAATATGACGTTATATCCCACTTAGAAATGTTGTCTGTAAGAAGGTTGTCTCTGGAACTACACACTTGTCATAAGCCAGTTACAGATATTAGACTATTACATTTTTTTAAAAGACCTTATGAATATAAGCCTCCATCTTTTAAGTCTGTAAGGGCCTTAGCATAGATAAAAAGAAATAGCCATTGTTCCTCTCATTAACAGAAGGGTTGACACCATGTCGGTTGCTGTGCTAGGTACTATAGATGCAAAGATGAGAGATAAATGTTCTAGGTTAGGGAGGGGTGGAGTCTATGGCTAGAAACATGTCCAAAGATAAATTCAAATACCTAGTTCTAAGCACTAGAAATAAGCTATGAACCACATATTACATGGGATCATGGAAAGAAAGTACAAAGTATTTCTGAGAAAATTGCTTAGAGTTATTTCAGCAGAAATATCAGGGTTTCCAGGAAGAAATTACCTAGAAGGCTGATACAGCGTATACTAAGTCCAAAGGATGAAATTTAAAGACACTCTTAGAGAAGCAGACTACCCAGAGTGGGCTGAAGTCCATTGGTATTCATGAGTTTCTTTCACTTTCAGAAATTGCATTTATTCTTTCTTTCAATAAATAAGCATCTACCCTGTGGAGGAAGACAGTTTCCTCACTTCACGCAGCTGGTGTTCCGGGAGCAGAAACGGGCAACAAACAACAAATATAATAAATACATGTGTATTTATTATACATGATAGAGATGGTCTGTGCTGTGGGAAAAATAGAGCTTAATAAGTAGGAGTAGAAGTACAGAAGGGGTGTTGCAGTATAAATTTTAGCATTAAATGGGATGAACATGGCATACCTCATTGAAAAAGTGAGGTCTGACGGGCAACCGGGTGGCTCAGTCAGTTCGGTGGCTGCTTTCAGCTTGGATCATGATCCCAGGGTCCTGGGATGGATGCCCTCAATTCCTCCCTGCTCAGCGGGGAGCCTTCCTCTATCCATCTTCCTCTACTGTTGCCCCTGCTTATGCTCTCTCTCTCTCTCTCTGTCAGATAAATAACTAGAATCTTTAAAAAAAAACAAACAAACAGTGAGTTTTGAGTAAAGTCTTATGGACATTAGAGGAGTTAGCCATGTTGATATCTGGGAGATAGTTTCTGGGCAGAGATAAAAGCTGGAGCTTGCCTATTGGTTTTCAGAAGCATCAAGGAGGTCAGTAGCATTGGAGAGGGAAGTAGAAAGGAGATGTGAGGGTGACTGGATGGCACAGTTGATTAAGCATCCGACTCTTGGTTTCAGTTCAGGTCATGATCTCAGGCTCTTGAGACTGAGCCTCAAGTTGGGCTCCAAGCTCAGCACAGAGTTCTTTCCCTCTCCTTCTGCCCTGCCCCTATACTCTCTTCTTCTCTCCTTCTCTGAAAAAATAAATAAATCTTAAGAAAGAAAGAAAGAAAGAAAGAGAAAAAGAAAGAAAGAAAATGTGAAAAATAAGAGGGGGCCAGAAAATACAGAATCTTCTATATTATCAATCTACTTTGTCATTTACTTTAAGTGAAATGAGAAGCAAATATATTAATGAGAGCAGAATAATGAATTGCTTTTCTATACCATCAGCCACCAACTGTAGTATGATGAATAGTCCTAAATAATAGACATACCACTAGCACTAACTTTGCTTTCACAGCCAAGTTTTAAAAAAAGATATGATTTCATATATTTATATTTCTAGAAGGCAAGATGTTATATGGGTAGTTTCAATTATGTTCAGATCCTGACTTTAAAACTTACTACTTGTAATTATATGATTATGCTGGGTGAGTTACTAATTTCTCTGCCTCAGTTTACTCCTCTTTAAAATGGAGTTGATAGAAACAGACCTTCTATAAAAGGGTTTTGAGGATTTGATTTCATACAGGGAAATAGTTAATAGTGCCTAGAAAAAAGTTAGTTCTCAGTAAATGTTAGTTGATATTGTCATTACCATTAGGAAGAAAAATCATGTTTCCTAAGTTAAATAAGACTGGTAAGAATAGAAACACACACACACAAAAATCAAACATACAAAATGAGATTTCCATGGCTCTGACTTTACTTACTTTTCCAGAAGTCTTAATTTTCCTTAAGTCCACCCAAATAATTCTGAATGTATGTGTTCCTCAGAGCTAGTTTTCGCAATCTCCATGTGGAGAGTTCTCCTCTCACACACATTCTTGGTGGTCTGTTTACTGAATGTGAGGACGTGGATCCTGAGGTGTGTGAAAAGGCCATCTAAGGATTGTTGCCAACCCCTTCACTGGTCCTACTATAACTATCATCAGTTCTGGAATTATTTCTTCTCCTATTGATTATTCCCCCAGCAACCTGACCCTATGTCACCTCAATCCATTGTTTCCTATGATGTGTCCACTGGCTTTCCTCAAGAAAAATGATACCATTGTATATGGGGTGGGTGGGAGGGATGGGATTAGCAGGGATAAATGAGTGAAAGATATTCAAACTATAAGCAAAGTCAAAAATTCATAATTGAAAAAAAAATCCTCAAAATTGACTACTGCCTTAAAATGGAAATTGTTTCATCCCAAAATGGGGAAGGGCAGTTGGTGGGAATTAGTAAAGCTCTGATAGTCAGTCCAACAAATGCTCCTTTCATGTTTTACTATTAGGAAGATGAAATTTAGGTTTAAATTGGAACATATACTAAAGGGTAAAAAAGTGACAGTAAAATCTCAACTAATAAGTACAAAATAGAATCTTCTGGTAAACTAAAATTTTCAATGAAACTGACATAAATTTAGATGAACTGAATTATTTTTGTTTGGGCACTTATGATTTTACAAACACTGGGTTGGATATTTAATGAAGCCCTTTAAGTTTGTTATAGTCAATATAATAAAATCATAGTACATGTAAGATTAAATTAAAGTTATAATAATTTAAGGACCCATCTGAGGTGAAGTCATTGAAAATAGACAAGTAAAGACTCCTGAAAATTTGCCCTTCCATAAAAGCAATGAAAAATTGGTTTAAAAAAAAAGGGAAAATCATAATTTTGGGCCATTAATTCCTGAATTAACCAAGGTTTAAAAACAACCCAGGGAACATTTATTAAAAGAAAAACAGATGACTCTTTGTAATAACTTTTTTTTAAACTCTGGAATTTTTCACTTGCCCGATTCCCATTGCCTGCTCTTTAGTTCAGCAGTAGCACTAAAAAATAACAACCTGCCCCGTCCCCCAAAGCAGCTTGGCAGTCACTGGAAGAAGCAGAACAAAACTTCGTGGTTCTCTGGAAGAACCCACATGAAAACCTGACTCAGATTTCACCCAGCACAAAAAGCCTTATTTGGGAGCTGGAGGGGGAAGATGGGAGAGGAGTTTGTCAAAATCAGTTACAGGCAAGTGTTTTTACTTTGTTGCTGTCTGAAGTGATAGATAACAATTGGGACAAGCAATAAGCTAAATAAACAGTAAATTTAAGAAAGAAGGCAGGAATGATATCCATAGGGTCTATAAAATGTTTTGACTTATTTCTAGGAATCTTAGGGCAACAATAAGAACAGTGTAGTGCGAATTCTCAAAAACATCTGAGAATGCCTTGGGTTTTCAGCTCTGGGTTACCTTGAGTTTCTGGAAAAGCAGAAAGCAAAAGCTAAAGTCGAATTCTAAACAGCAAGACTGAAGACTAAAGATGTGATCCAAAATACACAAAGTCCTCCTCAAAAAAGACTAGGAGAATTACTGCTTCTAAATATGTTCAAAGATCTCTTCCAATCATTAACTAACCACTGAACTATTAAAGATTTCAGTGGAACCACATGACAAAGAATACAGATTTTGGAGTGTTAGTTCAGAAATAATTAGTTGAGAAAATGAATGAGCACAACTAAAACAAGCAATATCCTCCATGGTTCCTGGGGAAGGAAGGAATCTGATTTTCAGTGTTGTCACATAATACTGTTTGCAATGACTAGTTTTTTTTTTTTTAAGATTTTATTTATTTATTTGACAGACAGAGATCACAAGTAGGCAGAGAAGCAGACAGATAGAGAGAGGTGGAAGCAGGCTCCCTGCAGAGCACAGAGCCCGACGTGGGGCTCGATCCCAGGACACTAGGACCATGACCTGAGCCAAAGGCAGAGGCTTTAACCCACTGAGCCACCCAGGTGCCCCGCAATGACCAGTTTTTAACAAAAATTATGAGACTAGAAAAAAACAGGGAAGAATGGTTGATACACAAGGCAAATAAAATAACAAAAGTGTTTCTGAGGAAGCCCAGACATTGGGCTTACAAAGATTTTCAACTGGGTGGGGGTGGGGGGGAGACACAACAAAGACTTTGATCAGGTATTTAAAATATATCAAAGAACTAAAGAAAATCATATGCAAAGAATTACATTAAAATATGGGAATGCTATCTCATCAAATAGATAATATTAACAAAGAGACATAAATTATAAAAAAGAACCTAATAGAAATGTTTGAATTGAAAAATACAACAACTGTAAATTAAAAATTTACTAGCAGGGCTTAATAGAAGATTCAAGTATGGAGAAGAAACAATCAGCAAATTTGAAGAGAGATCAATTGAGATTATCAAATCTGAGAACAGAAAGAAAAAAAGAATGAAGAAAGTGAAGAAGAGAGCCTCAGACACTTGTGGGATACCATTTTGTATACCAACATATTCATAACAGGAGTCCCAGGAGAGAAGAGAAAGGGGCTGAAAGAATATATGAATAAATAATGGTTAAAAACATCTTAAATTTCAGGAAAACAATCTGCACATCCAAGAAACTCAGTGAATTTTCAGAAAGTATAGACTTAAAGAAATTCAGACTCATCTCAATCAAATTACCAAATTACACAGACAAATAAAGAATTTGAAAGTACAGGTGAGTTTTCATGGATATTAGTTCTCTATAAAATTATGATTTATCATCTGAAACAATGGATGCCAGGAAACAGTGGGATGACATGTTCAAAGTACTAAAAGAAAAAAATGCTCATCAATAATTCTAAATATGACAAATATTTCCTTCAAAAAATGAATGAGAAATTAAGACATGCCCAGAAAAAGAAAATGAGTTTGTCAGTACCAGACCTTCTCTATAAGAAATATCAAAGAGAAATCTAAGGCTGAAATTAAAGCACAATAGATAGTGACTCAAATCTACATGAAGAAATACAGAATAGTGGAAAAAACAACTACATAGATAAGTATAAAAGATAGCATAGGTATAGTTTTTTCTAGTAACTCTTCCTTTTCTATCTAATATAAAGAAAAGGTTATAAAGCAATAATTAGATATCAGCATTGATGGATATGAAATGTATAAATATGCATTTGCAATAATAACTAGAAAGAGGGAAGCAAATTTAAAGATTTAAATTACTTAAGCAATTTAAAGATTTATATGAAAAGACACAACAAGGGAATTTAAACAGTACATATGAAAAATATCTATTTAACACAAAATAAGTCGGTAATAGAGTAATAGAGGAACAGAAAAGTCAGGAAATATAGAAGACAGAAAGCAAAATGGTAAATATAATCCTACCTTTTTAGTAAACACAATCAATGTAAATTGTAAGTTAATGAAATGTTCCAACTAAAAGGCAGAGATTAACGGAATGGATAAAAAAGAAAGGACAACATGATCTAACCATACATTGTCTACAAGAGACACACTTCAATTATGGAGACATAAACCTTTGGGGTGTAAAAAGTTGTGAAAAGATAGTCCACACAAATGATAACTAAAAGTGAGCTGAAGTAATACTACTAATGTTAGACAAAAATAGATTATACAATAATATTTTTTATTTGAGACAAAGATGGACATCTTATAGCAACAACAGAGTCAATCCATTAAGAAGGTATAATAATTAAAAACATATATGCATCTAACAATAGAGTCCAAAAGTACATGAAGCAAAAACTGATAAACCTGAATGGGGAAAATGAATCACTCAAGCATGATAGTTGGAGACTCTGCAACCCTACCATAAGTAATGGATTCAACAGCTAGACAGAGGGGAGCAAGGACAGAATTGAACAGCATTGCAAGCCAACCATACCCTACAGATATTCATACAATACTGAAACCCAAAACAATGGAATACACCTTTTCTTAAAGACACATGAAATATTCTTCAATATAGACCACAAGTTAGGCCACAAAACAGGTGTTATTAAATTGAAAATGATTGAAATTATACCAGCTACTGACCACAATGGAATGATATCAGAAATCACTAACAACAGAAATTTGGAAACTCACATATATGTGGAATTAGATAGATACTCCTGAATAGTCAATGGCTCAAAGGAAAAACCACAAAGAGAGTAAGAAAACTACTTTGAGATAAGTAAGAATGAAAACATGTCACACCAGAATTTATGGGATGAAGATGAAAAGATACTCAGAGCGAGATTTAAGTTGAGCATGCCAACATTAATAAAGAAGAAAAATCTAATCAACAATGTAATCTCTCAAGACTCTGGAAAAGGATGAGCTAACTAAAACAGAGAACTCATAAGGATAGAAATAATGAAGTCTAGAGTGGAAATTAATGAAACAGAAAATAAAAAACACAGTGAAGAATATCAGTGAAACTAAAATTTAAATTCTTTGAAAGGAACAGCAAAACTGACAAACCTCGAGCTATGTTGATCAAGAATATAAAAGAGAAGGGGCACCTGGGTGGCTCAGTGGGTTAAGCCGCTGCCTTCGGCTCAGGTCATGATCCCAGGTCCTGGGTTCAAGCCCCTCATCGGGCTTTCTGCTCAGCAGGGAGCCTGCTTCCTCCTCTCTCTCTACCTGCCTCTCTGCCTGCTTGTGATTTCTCTCTGTCAAATAAATAAATAAAATCTTTTTTAAAAAAAAAGGAATATAAAAGAGAAGAAGCAGTTTACTCACTCTAGGATGAAAGAAAGGACCTTATTGCTGACCTTTTAGACATAAGAATATTATAAGGTTATGTTACCTACAATCATGCACAAATTAGAAAACTGCTGTGGTCAAATTATTAGAAAGACACAACCTATTGAAACAGACTCAAGAAGACAGAAAATTCTGAGCTAACCTATGACCTGTAAGGACATTGATATATCAAAAAACTTCTCAAAGAAAAACCCAAGACCAGAAGTCTTGACCAGGGAATTCAACCAAAGTTTAAAAAAAAAAAAGATTTAACAGCTATCCTTCCAAAAAATAAAAGAGCAAGGAATACTACCTAACTCAATCTGTGAGGCTAGAATCACCCTGATAACAAAACTAGCCAAAGATAGCACAAGAATAGAAAGTTATGCAACAATATCCCTTATGAATATAGGTGCAGAATTTTTCATTTGAATACTTAACAAATCAAATCCAGCAGCCTATAAACAGGATTATGCATTGTGCCCAAATGGAATTTATCCCATGAACGCAAGGTTGGTTTTATTTACAAATAAGGCAGTGTAATACACCTTGGTAATCGACAAAACCCATGATTACTTCAAAAGATGCAGAAGCAAAATCTGACAAAATCAAACCCTTAATTAAATGTAAATTTACTTAATGACAAATCATTGAAACTCATATAAAGCAAAAACTATTAGAAATACAGGAAGAGGGTGTCTGGGTGGCTCAGTCAGTTAAGCCTCTGCCTTCAGCTCAAGTCATGATCTCAGGGTCCTGGGATCAAGCCCCACATCGGCTCTGCTCAGCAGGGAGTCTGCTTCCCCCCCTGTCTCTTCCTGCCTCTCTGCCTACTTGTGATCTCTCTATCTGTCAAATAAATAAACAAAATCTTAAAAAAAGAAAGAAAGAAATATAGGGAGATTTTTATTTAACAATTATCATAGTGAAAGATTTTAAAGCTACCTTCTTAGAACTTAGATCAAGTTGATAAAAATTCAGTAAGCATATAGTGATTAAGTGACTAAGGGATTAAAATAGAAAAAAAAATACCACTCTTTTCAAATTGTTTTTAAAAACCCAAAGTACATTTATTTAAAAATTGTGTGTTAGGCTAAAAGAAATAAAATCTTGATAAGTTTCAAGAACTAAAACACATTCTGTTAAATCGGAAAACCATAGAACCACAGAATCAAAACTAAAGGGGAATGGTAAAATTTCTAACCAAGTGAAAGGAATAATATTTTTTTTTGTACATAAAGATACAGAGGAGGTGATGTCAATAAGATGGTGGGCTAGGAGGTCCCAACTCTTGTCTTGCCCACAAAAATAACAAAACAATAAATAACTACAGACTGATGGGAATAGCTCTGTGAAAGTTCTGGACTACAAAAGTGAAACAGCAGAAACTCTACAGGGCTTACAGACTGATGATTCCCACATAGGAAAGCATAGGGAGCATTTTACCTGCATTATGCCTTCCCCAAGTCTGAGCAGTTCGGTCCCAGGAGGGGTCCCCTTGAAGGGACTCTATCTCACAGGACCAGGAGAGCAGAGAAAACCCAGCAAACCTCATCACAATGGGCATTTGTAGCCTTTGCTAGGGAGGACCTACGGTCTTCACCAGGGCTGAACCTAGATGACAGAGCTGCCCAGAGCTCTCTACTCTGTCTCCTCCCTGGAGCTGCAGCTGTCACTGCAGTGAGACTGCCCCCAGGGCATAGTCACTGTTGTGCCCTGTTCTTGGGGGGCCTAAGTCACGGTGTGTCTTCCCTCACTGGGACCCCACTGTCAGCCCTGAGTTGCAACTTTGATTCACCCTCACTGGGCTGCACTGCAAACACACTAATAAAGTGGCAATAGTAAGTCCTTACCCATCAATAACTACTCCAGATATAAGTGGTTTAAAATCTCCAATTAAAGACATAGACCAGCTAAATGGATTTTTTATAAAAGATCTAATGATAAGCTACCAATAAGAGACTCACTTAAGCCTGAGGACACTAGTGGGCTGTAAGTGAAAGGATGGAAATGTATTTCTGGCATACGTAAACCCATAAAGGGCAAGGGTAGCTATACTTATATAGGACAAAGTCAACTTTAAGTCAAAAGTTCTCATCAGAGACAAAAAAGGGCATTTCCATGAGAGTTCCCACACCGACACTAACAATATAATAGAGTTATATATTTACTTCCAATAATATAAGAAGGTCTTTGTTGATAATAGTAGCTTAAAATGTTAGTATTTTGTAATGCTGGGTACTCTAATATATAGGGGTGGCATCTGGGTGGCTCAGTCGGTTAAGCATCTGACTCTTGGTTTCTGCTCAGGTCATGATCTCAGGGTCCTGAAATGGAGCCCCAATTCAGGCTCAGCACTTCGGGGAAAGTCTTCTTCACCTTTCTCTCCTGCTTCCCCCTCTTGCACACGCTCCCTTTCTAAAATAAATAAATAAATCTTTAAAAAAATAATAAATATATAGTTAAGATAGATGTTACATACTAACATATAAATGTTAAAATATAATTAATAGCTACTTCTCCTTATTTAAAATAAGTATAATAATTGTGATGATATTATGAATATTCCAGCAGCTAAAGAGTTGGTGTCACACACTAGTTAAGAATAGAGACACCAATCCAGAAAACTTGGGTTCATACATTTTATACAAGCACATATTAACTCAGATAGGCGTTATGAAATATTAGTATTTTTGTGCTCAAGTGTGCAGGATAGTCATGTTGGAAAAGCCATGAAAATTCAAATTTGAATTATATTTTAAACTGAAAAAGGAATTCCCTCTTTTGTATATTTCAAATTTCACAAATACCGGAGGGAGAGTCCAGAATTTCTATTTATTTGCCTTTACTTTTCTTGTTTAGTTTTGTTTTCCCAGTGCCATACACCTTATAACTGCATCCTTGTTTACATGCTGGCCTTTCAAACATTAAGTAACCTCACACATAATCTGTGAGTCACCTTCCCTCAGGCCTTTTTATTTTCTAGGATGTTGATTCTAATTTTAAATTACCTCCACTAATTCAGATATTTTCTACTTTTCCTTTTTGGATTCTTTGGGTTATTCTTCTCCATAATCAGAAACTTATTGTTGGCTAATAAACTGTAGTATTGTGATGTATTATTATTATTACGTAGGCTTGTGAGAAGTTTGATTTTATGACACACATTATTGGAAGATGTTTCTCCTACTACACAGGTCATAGTACTGAGTATCAGTAACATTCATATTTTTATGGCTTTCCCTGGAAATTGTTCTAGAAAATTATTCATTTCAAACACATTGAAACTCTTGTCCCATCCCCCATAAAGATCACATAGGGTAGAATAATAAGCTACAAATACTGGAACTCATGAAAATAGATCTGCTAAAAATAAGAGCATTGATTGAATCCAAAGTGAAGTTATGTTACCTATAGTAGTGGGCTAGGGGGTGTTTGTATTAGTAAATGCACCAGCTTGAATACTTCTATAAAGAACTTCCAAAACACAGTGGCTTAAATCAAACAGAAGTAATTTTCTTTCTCAAGTAATAGCCCAAAGGATTATGACCCTTGGTTTGTGGGAAGGCTTTACCATTCTCAATTCTTTGTTCGCTATGTCACTCTACTCATTAACCCATTACAGCCAGTGGGAAAAACAGTAAAGTTCGGGGCAAGTCACTCTGTGGAAATGAACCAAAATTCATGAAAACAGTACAAGCTGGGGAAACATAAGGGAAGCTGTAGAGACAGTGGGTAGTGCTTTAGTTGTCTTTTCTTGTACAATAAACCACTCAAAAGATTAGTGACCTAAAATGGCAGCGACTTGGTATTTCTCCTATTTCTGTGGGTTGATTGGGATTGACAGGTCAGGTCTTCTGCTTCTCACACAGTGCAGTTGATGCTATTCAAATGTGTAGCTTCAGCTGGGAGCTTTCTAGGGATACAGACATCCAGGGAGTTACTCACTCCTCCTCTTCCCTCTGCCTCACCTTATTCTCTAGACTTCTTCACAGTATTGGTCACTGACTTCTAAGAAGCTAAAAGTAAAGGCTACCAGTCTTCTCAAAGCTTAGTCCCAGAACTGGAAGGATATCATTTCCACTACCAACCATTGGTCAAATCAAGTAGGAGTCTAGCCCTTATTCAAGAAGAGGGAAAATAGACTCATTTTCACGGTGGGAAGTGCAAAATCTGTAGCTATCTCTGATCTACTTCACGTAATTTGTGTACATGTTAGTTTAAGATAGTTACATGTTGGATTGAAGACAACTCTTTTCATTCCTTGTCCCATGAGTTAAAAATAAGTTGAGTTAGCCATCTAATGTTTCATAATGATGCTTGCATAATCATTAGTTAAAACTTCAATGCTAAAAAAAAAAAAAAATTCAATGCTCAACAATTGCATAAAGCACTGATTACTATTAATTATATTGGATGTAAGCCTACATTTCAAGTAATTCCAATTGTTTAAAAATTGTCAGGCTGACTTGATGTTCTTGGATATTCATGATGTGATGTAATGACACGACCGATTAAAACCTTGTACTAGGAGCATGGGAGTGAGCATCCTGTCCCTTTCCTGGTATTCACTTTTGCATGCACCATTAGTGTTAGCTTTAACATACTTGGATACTGACTCTTTATCAGATATGTCATTTGCAAATATCTTCTATTCAGTAGAATGCCATTAGTTTGGTTTGGTTGATTATTTCCTTTGCTGTGTAGTAAAGTTTTATTTTGATGAAGCCCCAACAGTTGATTTTTGCTTTTGTTTTCCTAACCTTAGGCAACATATCTAGAAAAATGTTGCAGTGGCTAATGCCAGAGAAATTACTGTTTGTGTTCTCTTCAGGATTTTTATGATTTTAAGTCTCATGTGTATGTCTCTAACCCACTTGGAATTTATTTTTGTTTAATGCGCTAGAAACTAGTCTAGTTTTATTTTTTATGTGTAGCTATCCAGTTTTCCCAGCACCATTTATTGAAGATATTGTTTCTTGCCCATTGCTTATTGTTGGCTCCTTTGTTGGAGATTAAGTAACCATATAAATTATGGGTTTATTTCTGGGCCTTCTCTTCTGTTCTGTTAATCTATGTATCTATTTTTGTCCTAATAGCCTCTGATTTGATTACTATAGCTTTGTGGCATATCTTGAAATCTGTAATTGTGATACCTCCAGCTTTGTTCTTTCTTAGGATTGGTTTGGCAATTCAATGTCTTCTGTGATCCCATACAAATTTTAGTATTATTTGTTCTAGTATTGTGAAAAATGTTGTTGATATTTTGATGTGGATTGTATTGAATCTGTAGATTGCTTTGGGTGATATGAACATTTTGACAATATTAATTCTTCTAGTCCATAAGCATGGAATATCTTTCCATTTTTGTGTGTCCTTTTCATATCTTTTCATCAGTATTTTAGTTTTCAGAGTACAGATCTTACACCTCTTTGGTTAAGGGTGTTCCTAGGTATTTTATTGTGTTTGATGTGATTATAAATTTTTTTAACGTCTTAATTTTATTATTTCCATGTTCCAAGATTCATTGTTTATGCACCACACCCAGGGCTCCATGCAATATATGCCCTCCTTAATACCCACCACCAGGCTCTCCCATCCTCCCACCTTCCTCCTCTCCATAACCCTCAATTTCTTTCTCAGAATCCACAGTCTCTAATGGTTCATCTTTCCCTCTGGTTTCCCCCAATTCACTTTTTCTTTCCTTCTCCTAATGCCCTCCATGTTATTCCTTATGCTCCACAAGTAAGTGAAACCATATGATAATTGACTTTCTCTGCTTGATTTATTTCACTCAGCATAATCTCCCCCAGTCCCATCCACGTTGATACAAAAGTTGGGTATTCATCCTTTCTGATGATTGTGTAATATTCCATTGTATATATGGGCCACATCTTCTTTATCCATTCTTCTGTTGAAGGGCATCTTGGCTCTTTCCACAGTTTGGAGAACATGGACATTGCTGTTTACACTGTTGGTAGATATGCAAGTTGGTGCAGCTACTTTGGAAAACAGTGTAGAGATTCCTCCAAAAATTAAAAATAGAGCTACCCTATTACCCTGCAATTGCCCTACTGGGTATTTACAACAAAGATACTGAGGTAGTGAAAAGCAGGGCCATATGTACCCCAATGTTCATAGCAGCAATGTCCACAATAGCCAAACTGTGTTGTTTTTTTCTTTAAACCTCTCATTCTGCAACTTTGTTGTTCGTGTATAGAAACACTACTGATTTATTATTATTATTATTAATTATTATTATTGTTTCTTGCCACTTCACTGAATTCACTTATTACTTCTAGTAGTTTTTTGGTGGAGTTTTTAGGGTCCCTTATGTACAGTATCTTACCATCTGCAAATAGTGACAGTTTAACTTTTTTATCAATGTGGATGCCTCTTACCTCTTTTTCTTGTCTGATTGCTGTGACTAAGACTTCTAGGACTGTATTGAATAAAAGTGGTGAAGTGGACATCCTTGTCTTGCTCCTGACATTAGAGGGAATGGTCTCAGTTTTGACCACTGAGTACGATGTTAGCTGTGATTTTTTTCTTATATGGCCTTTATTAGGTTGAGGTATGTTCCCTTTCACCCCATTTTCTTGATAATATTTATCATGAATGGATATTAAATATTGTCAAATGTTTTCTTCTTCATCTATCAAGATGATATGATTTTTATCCTTCATTTTGTTAATGTGCTGTGTGATGTTGATTGATTTGGGAATATTTAACCATCCTTGCAATCCAGGCATAAATCCCAACACGTTGTGGTGATTGAGCTTTCCAGTTCATTGTTGTATGAAATTTGGTAGTATTTTCTTGAGGATTTCTGTATCTATGTTCATCAGAGATATTGGCCTGTAGTTTTCTTTCATGTGTGTGTGGTATCTTTTGGTATTAGAATAATGTTGGCCTCATGGAATATATTTGGAAGCTTTCCTTCCTCCACTGTTCTTGGAATACTTTGAGAAGAATAGGTACTACTCTTGTTTAAATGTCTGATAGAATCAGTTTCTGAATCTATCTGGTCCTGAATTTTTATTTTGGGGTCATTTTTTGATTACTAATTCAACTTCATTACTTCTAATCAGTCTGTCAGCTTTTCTATTTCTTCCTGTGTCAGTTTTGGAAGATTGTATAGTTCTAGGCATTTGTCCATTTTTCTAGGCATTCCAGTTTGTTGGCATGTAATTTTCCATAGCATTTTCTCATAATCCTTTGTATTTCTGTTTTTTGGTTTTTTTTTTTTTTAAGATTTATTTGTTTATTTATTTTAGGCGGGGAGGAACAGAGGGACAGAGAGAGTCTTAAGCAGACTCCATGCTGAGCATGGAGCCCAACATGGGATTAAGTCTCATGATCCTGAGACCATGACCTGAGCCAAAACCAAGAGTCAGACACTTAACCAACAGTACCACCCAGGTGCCCCAATCCTTTGTGTTCCTGTTGTACCAGTTATTACTTCTACTCTCTCATTTGATTGTATTTCTTTGGTTCCTTTCTCTTTATTTCTTGAGGAGTCTGCCTAAAGGTTTGTCAATTTTGTTATTCGTTTTAAAGAACCAGCTCCTACTTTCATTGATTTTTTTTCTACCTTTTTTTTAGCTCCTACTCATTTATTGCTGTTGTGATCTTTACTATTTACTGTCCTCTACTCACCTTGGGCTTTGTTTGTTCTTTTTCTAATTCCTTTAAGCATAAGGTTAGATTGTTTATTTCAGTTTTTTTTTTTTTATTGTTTCCTGAGGTAGGCCTGTATTGCCAAATACTTCCCTCATAAAGCTGTGTTCATTGTGTTCCAGAATTTTGGGACCATTGTGTCCTTGTTTTCATTTGCCTCCATGTGTTTTTTTATTTCTTCTGTTTCATTGGCCCATTAGTAGTTTAGTATCATGTTGTTTAGTCTCCTCACGCTCATGACTTTTCCAATTATTTTCTTATGATTTATTTCTAGTTTCATAACATTGTGGTCAGGAAAGATGCATGGTATGGTTTCAAGCTTCTTAATTTTATTGAGTCTTATTTTTATGGCCTAAATCCTCTGTTCTGGGTAGTGTCTCATGTGCACTTGAAAAGAAAGTATATTCTTTTGATTGTGGAGGGAATATTCTATTTATATCTGTTATGTTAGTCTGATCTAATGTGTTATTCAGACATTGTTTCTTTGTTGATTTTCCATCTAGATGATCTATCCATTAATGTAAGTGGGGTATTGGGGTTCCCTACCATTATTATATCACCATAATTTTCTCTCTTAATGTCTGTTAATATCTGCTTTATGTATTTAGGTGATGCAGTGTTGAGTGTAGATATTTACAGTTGTATCTTCTTGTTGGGTTGATCCCATTATAATTAACTAGTATCCTTCCTTGTCTCTCATCACAGTTTTTGTTTTAAAGTCTATTTTGTCTCATATGAGTGTTGCTACCCTGGCTTTATTTTATTTTTTTCCACTTCGATTTGCATGGTGAGTGTTTTTCCATCTCTTCTCTTCCAATCTGTATGTGTCTATGTCTGAGGTGAGTCTCTTGTAGGCAGCATATAGATGGGTCTTGTTTTGTTTTGTTTTGTCTTATACATCCTATCACTTATGCCTTTTGATTGGCGCACTTAGGCCATTTATATTTAGAGTACTTATTGTTAGGTATGTGCTTATTGACATGTGTTTTCTGTTTTTTTTGTTGTTGTTGTTCTTTGTTCCTTTCTTCTTCTCTTGCTCTTTTTTCATGATCAATGAGTATCTGTAGTGTTTCTTTGGCCTTCTTTCTCATTATTTTTTTTATAAGTTTGTCATTTTCATAAGGTTCATATATAACATCCTAAGTAAATAGCAGTCCGTATTAATTTAGTTGTCACTTAAGCTCAAACACATTCTAAAAATAAAAGAAAAAAAAACAGAAAAGGAAGAAATCTTTCTTTTCCCCTTGCTTTTTTTACATCCTTCTCCATAGTTTATGTTGTCATATTTTACATCTTTTTATTCATATTTTTCTTATGTCTAATTGTGGCCATTTCTTTTCCACTTAAAGAAATGGCCTTAACATTTTCTGTTAGGCTGTTTTAGTCGTGATAAGCTCTTTTGTATTTTATTTGTCTGGGAAGCTCTTTATCTCCCTTTCAAATCTGAATGATAACCTTGCCGGGCAAGAAATTCTTGGTTGTAGGGTCTTTTTCTTACAGCATTTTGAATATGTCATGCCACTCCTTTCTGGAATGCAGATTTTCTGCTGAAAAATCAGTTGATGATCTTATAGTTAATGCTTATGTTTCTCTCTCACACTTTTTTTTAATTTCTTTTCAGTGTAACAGTATTCATTGTTTTTGCACCACACCCAGTGCTCCATGCAATACATGCCCTCCCTAATACCCACCACCTGGTTCCCCTAACCTCCTATCCCCCCCACTCCCCCACCCCCCCTTCAAAACCCTCAGGTTGTTTGTTTCAGAGTCCATAGTCTCTCATGGTTCACCTCCCCTTCCAATTTCCCTCAACTCCCTTCTCCTCTCCTCTCTCTTTATCTTCTACCTTTGACATTTTAGATATCATGTGCTATGGCGTGGACCTCCTTGGGTTTATCTTGTTTGGAACTCTCCATGTTTCTTGGACTTGAATGTCTATTTCCCTTTCCTAGGTTAGGAAAGTTTTCAATTACTATTCAAATAAACTTTTTACACCTTTCTTTCTCTCTGTCTTTTTTCTGAGACTCCTATAATATGTATGTTTGTCCACCCAATGTCCAAGAGATCTCTTAATCTATCCTATTTAAAAATAAGAATTTTTTAAAAATTCTTTCCTCTTTTTGTTGTATTGCTTATGTGCTTTCCATTACCCTTTCTTCCAGATGGCTGATACTTTCTTCTGCATCTCATCGACTGTTGATTCCCTACTCTGTGTGTGTGTGTGTGTGTGTGTGTGTGTGTGTGTGTGTGTGTTTATTTTACATGCTGTATTATTCAACTCTGATTGGTTCTTTTTAATATTATCTATGTCTTTATTGACGTTCTTACTGAGTTCTCCCATTCTTTTCTGCAGCCCAGTGAATACCTTTATGATCTTTAATTTAAATTCCTTATAAGGCATATTGTTTATCTCTGTTTCATTTAGGTTTTTTTTTTTCTTGTTCTTTCTTTTGAAGCATATTATTCTGTCTCCCCACTTTTTCTTTCTGTCTGTGTTTCTATGGATTAGGCAAAACAATTACTTGTCCTAAAATTGAACAAATGGTCCTGTGTACATGTTCTCTTTGTAGTCTATGAATGCTTGGTGAGTTCTGCTGGTTGGTTGGAGCTGTAGCTGTAAATGATAGTTGTTCTTTTAAATCATGGCTTTTTATACAAAGAAAAAAGGGAAAATACAATAATAAAAGAAAAAGGAAAATGATAAATGAAGAAAAGAAAGAAAAATAGAAAAAGAAAAGAAGAGAAAAAAGCAAACAGAAGAGAAAAAATAAAATCAAAACAAGATAAATTTTTTAAAAGTAAAATAATAATAATAATAATATAAATACTTTTTAAAGAGCACACACAAAGCCACACCTTGTTTTCTGTGCTCAGCACTATAAGGTGACTGGTGTGGGTTTGTGGACCCTGGGTTCCTTGAGATTGCCAGCTGATTGTTGAGGTGGACCTTGCTCCAGTCTGGGCTTTCATGGTTGGTGGGGAGAGACTGTTCTCTCAGTTCCCTGGCACTCTTAATGAAGCTTTTGTTTCTGTGCCCCAGTGTGACCAGGATTGCTGTGGGCCTGTGGAAACTGGACTTACTAAAGTCACAAGCTCACTGAGATGACTAGACCCACCTGCCATGGCATCTAGACCCTGCTCTGGTCCAGGCTTTTAAGGTGGGGTGGGAATATGAATCATGTCATTCTCCAGTCCCTCTGACCTAGAGAGTATTCAGGGGCTCCCCTAGTGCTTGGAGGTGTTCTAGTGTTATCTCTTCTGTATCCTAGTTTCTCTTTGAATCCACCACTTTGTTTCTGTATCCAAGGACAGAGGGTTCTCTTCCCAGTCCCTCAGTACTGTCCCACTTCATTGTGGCTCGCAGTGTGGGGGGATGAGGATTCCCTTCCTTACCATGTATCCATCTCTTTTCCTGTTCTCTTGCTGTCCACTCTCTTTGGCTGTTCGGTGGCCCTCAGTTCTTCTTCAGGAGCAAATGTTCTATTAATAGGTGTAATTTAGTCTGTTCCATGGAGGAGGTGAGTTCAGGGTCTTCCTACGTCACCATCTTGAACTGAAACTAAGAAAAAACTTTTTCACATGAATTAAGTATACCTTTGCTAAATGGAATGAATACCACATTTTCTAAATGAGAAAATTAAGTGAATCTGTAGGGTCCTTGAACTTAGACATGCACTTCTGTTCTTGGAAAACATTTTTATACTTCAGTAATAGCCTGGCTTTTGCAAAGTACTTAACATTCAGGGGTCACATGAAGGTTTTCATTGAAAATCATTCTGGAGAGAAGTTGTATATCATAATTGCTTTTGCTCTACCAAAGGAAGTTATAGCTCTATTCATCAGTAACATTTGACTGAGACTGATCATAAATTCCTACATATCCACAATATAGAAACTTGGAGAATAGCCATAAATTTCCTTATGTTTCCATGGTAATACAGTTTTCTATGATAAGAATTGTTTCTAACACTGAGAAAGATAAAATTAAGACACCACATTCTTATTAATTTCATTTCTGGCAAAATACTTCCATAACCATCTTAGATTAACAGCACTAACGTAAACACTATTATTATCATAGACATTTTTTTTTTCATTATTTTGTTTTATTTTATTTTTTTTGTTTTTGTTTTTGGTAATTTCTATTATTCTAGAGCTACAATATACCATGAATGTGAAATCAAGTTACTATCTTTTAAAGTTATCTGAGATGGTCCTTTTCTGTTTGTGTTTATGTCACCAACTAAATAAACATTTAGATTTTTAAATTTTATTTTATTTTTACTTTTTGAGTTGCCCTTGTATTCAGTGTCTTATAATGATATGTATTTATGTGGCTTAATTTTTTAAAAAAATTTAAGCTTCATTGCCTATTTCCTCAAGACATTCTCTCATATTTAGTATTTTTTTGATGTTATAATTTGTCATCTTATTAATATTCATATAGACACATTTGTATATATATTTCCTTTTATTTATATATGTGTTTACTTCTCCTTCTTGAGAGTTAGTAATACAATATGCACTTTTCTCCAAGTTGTTTTTTCACTTAATATAATTAAAGAGAACTCTACAGTAATGTAGTAATAGGTAAAAATACCCATCATTCATTTTTTCATTTCAGTTATTATCCACTTGAGTATGTATCAACATTTATTCAGCCAGACCACTAGTAAAGTATATTTAGGTAATTACTTATATTTTATTATTAAAATGCAAAAAATTCCTTGAAGTGGGTTTCTGTGTTAAAACTAAATGCTAATATGATTTTTATTATCATAAAATACACATAACATACAATTTACCATCTTAACCATTTCTAAGTATACAGTTTAGTGATACTAAATTCATTCATAAGGTTGTGCCTAGAACCCTTTCCATTTTATAAAACTGCAATTCTATACACATCAAACAATAATTCCCTATTCTTCTCTTCCCTGCAATGCCTAGAATACTCGCTTCTACGTACTATCTCTGTAATTGTGACTAAGTACTTTATGTAAGTAAAATCATGCAGTATTTGTCTTTTTTATGACTAGCTTATTTCATTTTGTCCTCATGGTATAACGTATGTCAGCCTTTCACTACCAACTTATTTGTGTCTTGGAATCTAAAGTGAGTGTCTTGTAGATAGCATATAGTTGGATTATTTTTTTAATCCATTTGTTTATCTTTGAGTGAAGAATTTAATTAATTTACATTTAAAGTCATTACTGATAAGGAGGGACTTCTGTCATCTAGCTATTTGTTTTCCACATAGCTTACAGCTTTCTCATCCCTCATTTCCTTCAGTATTATCTTCTTTTGTGTTTCATTGATTTTTTTTTTTTTTTTGGAGAGCTTAAATTCCTTTCTTATTTCCTTTTGTGTATATGCTGTAACTGTTTTCTTTGTTTGCATCATAGGAATTATATTTGTATCCTAAAGTCATAGCACTCTAACTTGAATTTACGTTAGTTTAACTTTAATAGCGTACAAAACTCTGCTCCTTTCTAGCTCAGTTCTTACCCTTTTAGGTTTTTATGTGGCATATTCACGTTTCTCCATCATGTGTCTGAAAACATAAACTAATAATTCTTTTAAATTTCTTAGTCTCTTATGCTATGTAGAAACCACAGAGTGAAATTACAGATGGTTGTTACTATAATACTAGCTTTTATAATTGCCCATATATTTACCTTTTGTGAGATCTTTTACTCCCCCTCTGCTTCAGATTATCATCTACTGTCCTCACCTTGTAACCCACAGGCTCCCTTAACATTTCTTGCAGGGCTGGTCTAGTGGTAATGAATTCCCTCATCATTCCTGGAATATTTTCATTTCCCCGCCACTTCAACATGACAGCTTTGCCATATACAGGATTTTTTTTTTGACATTTTGCTTTCCTTTAGCACTTTTATTATATAGGGCCACTCTCTTCTGGCCTCCAAGGTTTCTCATAGGAACTAGGCTGATAATCTCATTGAGCACCCTTTGTATGCGATGATAAGTCCCTTCTCTCTAGCTACTTTCCAGATTCTCTCCTTGTCTTTGTCTTTGGGTTAGATTATGAAGTTTCTTGGTATGTCTTTAAATTCATGTTACATGAATTTTGTTGAGCATTTTGGATCTATATCTGTATCTCTCATCAAACGTTGGCAATTTTCAGACTTTCTTTTTTTTTCCCCCACACATTCTCTCTGCACCTTTCTCTTTCTTTTCTCCTTTGAAGACTCCCACAATGTATATGTTGGTCTTAATAGTATCCTACAGGTTAATTAGGTACTGTTCTCTTTTGTTTAATCTTTTCTTGTTGTTGTTACTCTGACTCAGTAATTTCCATGGCCCTATCTTTAGTTCATTGATTCCTTCTTCTGCCTTCTCAATCTGTCTTTGAACCTTTCTAGTAAACCTTTCATTCCAGTATTGTCTTTTTCAACTCCAAAATTTCTTATAGTTTCTTTTTAGGTTTTCTTTCTCTTTAGTGGTATTTTCATTTTGATCATGCATCAGTTTTTTTTATTTCCTCTATATCTATTTTTAGTTCCTTGCGGATCTTTAATACAGTTGTTTAACATCTTTGTCTAGTGGGACATGCATTAATCAGGTGTTTTTCAGGGGCTATTTTTGTTGATTCAGTCTTTCTTTTTTTTTTTTTTTTCCTTTGAATGGGCCATACCTTCCTGTTTTTACGTACACTTGGTGTTCTTGTTGAAAATCAGACATTTGAATCTAATAATGTGGTAACTCTGGAAATCAGAATTTTTCACTTTCTCAGGATTTGCTGGGTTTTGTTTCTACTTTTGTTGATTAATTTATTTTTTATAGTTGTAGTCTGTCTCTGTGCTGAGAACTAGTCTAAAGTGAAAATACTTAAGATTTTCTCAAGTAATTTCTGAGCCTATGCCTTCCCCTGGGTATGCATGGTGACTTTCTAATTTCCCCTCATGTATAGTCACATTTGGATGTCCTTCTCTTTAATGCCTATCTTCTGAGGGGGGAAAAAGAGAGAGAGCAAAAAAAAAAAAGATAATGAAGGGGGTAAAGAGGATGCTGGCTCTCAAATCTCCTGGAAGTTAATTCAGCCTAGTGGAGGGGCTTATAACAATGGGAACAATGGCTGTGAGTGTGTGTGTGTGTGTGTGTGTGTGTGTGTGTGTGACATGATAGTCACCTACACCTCTGTGATCAGAAACAGGAATTGCCAGGGAGATCACAGATCTCTGCTATTTGAAGGACATGGTCCTTTTTGTCCAACCTTGCTCCCAGAGGTAGTGTATAAGCTTCTCCAGGAACATGGATCCAGCTCCCTGCCAAGTGGGTAGTAGCTACTGTGCTAAGAGCTGTAATTGTTAGAAATTAATCATATTTTACTGTCCAGACCTTACTCTGGAATTTGGAAGACTTTAATGGACTCCGGAGTTCTAAAACATTTTCATCAGACAGATTTTGCCAGTTGTCTACATGAAGAGATAGATTCCTAATGCTTCCTATTTTGCTATACTCCCAGAATTCCCCAATACATCATTTTCATGCATATGCCAAGTTTTCCATCATAGGTTTTATAACATTCTTTTAATAATACCAGAAATGTCTGGAGGTGCATGTTTTTTCACAGGCTCACCAATAAGAGTATGGTGTCCACTTCAGACCATTGCTAATCTAACAAACAGGAAACAGAATCTCAGTTTAATCTCAAATTTAATTTGCATTAGTCTTCTTGTGTATAAAGGTGAGCATCTTTGTACTTGCTCAAGATTTGTTTCTTTCTCTTTCTATGAAATCTTTTCATTCTCTAGCCCAATCTTTTTAATGTATTGCTGATCTTTTTCTTTCCTAATTTGTAAATCTACATATGTTAGGGATATGAACATTTTGTGTCTGTTGTTAATTGCAGATATTATCCCTAGTTTGTCACTTGTGGTTTTACTTTGTTTATTGTGTCTTGCCAAGCTATTTTGTAATGTCATCAAATTTATCTCTCTATTCCCTTATTGCTTCTTGATTTTGAGCCATAGTTAGGAGAGATATGCCCACTCTCACATTATAGTAGAATTCATCCGTGTTTTCATCTATTACTAGAATTTGCATTGTTTCATTGTTTATTATATATGAATATACTCTCCATTTGGAGTTTACTCTAGTATAAAAAATGGATGCAATTCGATCATTTTCTGTATGGCTGTTCTATTTGATAAATGCTAGTATTCAAAAATCCATTTCCCCTACTGTTTTGAGATGATTACTTTATCATATGCTAAACTGTCATGTGCAATTTTGACTATTTCTGTATTTTTCAAGTCTATTTTACTGGTAAACTTTTTTTTTTTTTTATTTTCCCTCACAAAGTGCCCCAGGAGAGTTTCTCTTCTTGTCTCAGTGTTGAAGCAAAGAAAGAATAGAAATTAATCCATTTTTGAATATGTCTGGCTCTGACAACCTGGATTTGAATGCAAGCTCTGTCTTATATTGTCTCTTTGGTCTTGGATAAATTATTTAATATCTCAAAGTTACCAAGTCCTTCTCTGTAAAATGGGAATGATTTATAGACTTAGTGATGATTATTTGCATAAAGCATTTAGTACATAGTAGCCTTTAATAATTGGAAACCATAGTTATTTCATTCTTATGGCTATTGTGCCAAATGCATACATATACTCTATAGTTACACAATTTGATTTCTACTTATTCTTCACATTGAGAAAAAGGATGTCACATCATACAAAGGAAAATAATGCAATTGAAAGAAACTTCTGCAGGAAGAAATATATTTCAACTCACTAAAATGCCTGTACTTAAGAAATACCCTCTCTAGGCATTAAGAATGTCATCAATATATTTTTATTTAATATGATTAATGTAATTAGCTAGATTCTTGCCTTAAGAAAAGTATTTTCCCAGCTGGAAAAGAATATGTTCATTTTAATTTTCAAGCAGCTTGATATTTGGTACAAATTACTAGTCTTTGTTTACTACAAGATGCAGTGAAAGACCAGGCAGGCTATAATTAAGATTTATGCACCATTAAAACACAATTTTATACTTCAAAATTTGCTCTCCCTACACTTAATATCTCTTTTCATGTGATGAAGTTTCAAATTAATTAAAGAGCTCTGCTAATAAAAGATATTTGGAAAATCACCCCAATAATAAATACTTTCCATCTTCTGACTCATAAGTTAATTAATTGTATACCACATTTGTGTCTCCTTTCCCTAGACCACAGGATTTTGAAAGTTAATTTACTAATGAAATTGTGATTCTGTTCCTCAGTTAATGAAGGGAATTAGATATAGCACACACAGATACTATGTATTGTTCTCAATTATGTGCCAAAATCTCAATGTCTTTCAGGGACTCCTGAGGATTACCCACGATTTTTCCATATGCATCCTAGGACTGCAGAACTTAGCCTCTTGGAACCAGTAAACAGAGACTTCCACCAGAAATTTGATTTGGTTATTAAGGTAAATTAAACTAATTTCTTCTCTCTTTGTATTTATAAACTTCTAATCAAAGAAACCTGTAGTGGCTAGTGTAGGCACTTTTATGTTACAGAAGTTAAAATAAATCTGACCACAATACTTAAAAAAGTGAAGTTCAGCTATTTTAATACATTGTGCTACCTTTCTTTAAGGTAACTGTTTATATTATGATGTGATTCAAATACTGAGTATTTTTGTAGCAAATGCCTTGTCCAAATATATATATGTAATGCTACATAATATAACTTTGTTACATTTTCTAACATTTTTTTCTTGCTAAAAGGAATCAATTCTTGACCACAAAACCTGCTCATGAATATATTTTAAATGGGCATGAATTTATATATTTTTATTTTAATATCACATTAGGTTTTAAAATATTGTTTTTCTTTCTAACTTAAAAGAAAAGATCTTCCCTGTCCAGAAATTCTTTCAAAAGATGTCTCATTAATTTCTTTATTTTGAAAAATGATCCTAGGCTAGAAAAATTATCAAAGCTAGGGGAATCCATCTGGCATTATAATTACAGTTAAATAATATCTACTGTATTGTAATAAAATTGTTTAATAGGTACTGTGAAAACCAGGACGATCTGTCAAGTAATTCTGATAGACTTTGCTGGCAGGTAAGATTGGACCTGGACAATGAAGGAATAATGGCAATTTATGGAGTAGCAACAAGGGTGAGAGAAGTACTTTAATAGAACAGACCAAGCAAGGACGTGGAGTAAGTCTGGTGTGTAATATAAGACCTTCTCATAAACACTCAGAACAATAGCTATAGAAATGCACACTGAGGGTATTTTTTTTATAATTTAAAACTGTTAAAGGTAGAGGAAATAAGATAAGGAAGCTTACCGAGCATGTCCAAAGTTACTTAAGCACATTTTTCATTGAATTAGAGCCGTAATCTTGGTGGTAAGTTCATTGATGCAAATGTGGAACATAAAGCTCAGCCAGCATAAGGAGCTGGCTCTGAGTTACCTCCCCGAAAAGCAGCAGCTCTGAGATTCACACTTAGGTTGATCTAAGCGAGGGCCATAGTCTTATCCCTTCACCAAGATGCAGTTACTTCAAAATGGTGGGTTTAATTCTCTGTTGGTACAACTGCAAACAAAAACACCCAAACACACATTTGATTTTAGTTCAAATTAGGACATCTTTTGTGGGCACTGATCATGTTATACGTTACCAGATCCAAAGTTATGGGTTGTCCCTCGTTCTTGAAGAACCTGTGATCTCTAAGGGTAAAGAGTTGTACATGCCGATAAATCAAATAGGTCCCATCGACACGTAACAGGAAGGCATCTAAAAAGTGCTGGAAAAGTACAGAATCGGGACATATAAATTAATCTGGGGATTCCAGGAAGATGTTCCGGAGACTACCCTGAGCTACCTGTCGCTGCATCAGAAGATTTTTGGCCAATGAATAGAAGTGGGAAGTGTGTTTGAAAATCAGGAAAAGCCAAAGTAAAAACTAGAGGCGTGTTGCAGCAGGCTACAAAGAGTTAACGGAAATGAGGGATAGGGGCAGACCAGGAAGAGCCTCCTGTGAAATTGCTTTTTCCTTCGATTTTATTCAGTAGGGTTTTGGGAGTCATTCAACAAAGACAGACTCCTTTTACCATTTATATAAAATGGCCATGCATGAGATTTATCTTCTTGTACTGACTATTTCAATTATCAGGGAACTATATAAAACTAGAAAATATGTACCCATGGTCTACCCCCCGTCTCCGTGTAGGCCTGCGGTGCTGCGCTCTGTAGGAGCTAAGAAAGCTGACAAGGCACTGTTACCAAACTGCCTCATTTCAGTCCTGAAATCAATTATTTTCCTTTACTATCAAACTTAGTTGTCCTGGTGTACCCGGGTACAATGAAAAGCAGCCCATCAATTATAGAAACAAAAATCAATTAGAACAGGCCATAGATAATTTGTTTATGTTTTAATAACACTTTATATTATTAATGGAAGTTTTTACAGACATTATTAGATTCAAATTACTGTGTTTTGTGTGCAGTCAAGGGGATAATAAGCAAAGGTATCAATCTATACGAATAATAACGTGCCACCTGCTTGAATAAGAGCTGAATATTGTGGCTTTGTAGAGGGATCCACTGAAGTGTAACAGTCTGGCGGGTCTCTGGAGTGAGACTTTCAACTTCTTACCCTTTTCTTATTTCAACAATGTTTCATTTTTCATTGGACATAGAAGTTTTTTTTTTTTTAAGATTTTATTTATTTATTTGACAGAGATCACAAGTAGACGTAGAGGCAGGCAGAGAGAGAGAGGGAAGCAGGCTCCCTGCTGAGCAGAGAGCCTGATGCTGGACTCGATCCTAGGACCCTGAGATCATGACCTGAGCCGAAGGTAGCAGCTTAACCCACTGAGCCACCCAGGTGCCCGGACATAGAAGTTTTTATTGAATTTGATTCCCATTTCTGTTTCGGGAGCTAAGGAAAAACAAAATGAAGTATTTCCTCCTAGACTGAAAATTCTGCTTTAGAAAGCTATATGCACATTTAACAGCTGGGAAGCATCATGGTTAAGAAATTTTTCATCTTTATTCCATCCATTTCAGCCAGGGATTTATTCAGGATACTGACAAAAATGTAAAGGTGAAATTAGGGAAACAAAAGGGAGTAGCTCACCAACTTTTGAATATTAAAGGATTGAAAGGAATCCAATGAAAAGAGGAAAGGATGTTCCATTTCAAACACTATCCCAAATGTTAAAAGATTGTAATCTCTTAAACATTTTTAACTGAAATACACATATTGAATAAGAATCATACATTTGGTTTGCCCAGGAAGGTTCACATTCATGCCTGTTGTCTTTGTATAGTTATTCATAATATCTCTTTCACTCTGAAAACTGGCCCGGTTTGGATGAAAAGTTATGTGATCACCATAGTTACAAAGCAAAAAGCAACTAGGAGATATATGAAAGCATATTTTATTATCTGGGTGATAATGAATCAGTTCATGCATGAATTATCTATTACAAAGCCCAGAAAATTCACTTTTATGATTTTAAGTGCAGTATTTAAAAAAAAATTATTAATTGATATATTTATGCTCTTGACATCTAATACAAATATCAAGTGGATAAATTATTAATAATTCACTGTCTCACAGTTGCTCAGACATAATTGTGTTTTTTTATGGAAATCTCGTGGATTCACAGCTAAAGTGAGGCTCACGGACATGATCGCACCACAGTCTCTCTGATTTTCTTTTTTTAACATTTTATATATTTATTTGACACAGAGAGAGAGCAGAGGGAGTAGCAGGCAGAAGGAGCAGGAGAAGCAGGCTCCCTGCTGAGCAGGGAACCTGATGTGGGACTCCATCCTTATGACCTGAGCCGAAGGCAGATGCTTAACAGACTGAGCCACCCAGGCACCTGGTCTCTCTGATTTTTAGGTTGTTACTGCCAGCCTACGGTAGCTGTTTTGCAGGCTGAGCTACAATCCCTTGTCTTTCCACACCGAGGGCATGTTAACCTGAGCCTTCATCAGCCACCCTGAACACTCTCTGTCCAGCTAACCTGACACAGTCGCTGTCCTCTCAGTCTGCCATCTTCTCTCCGGCCCCCATGCATCTGTGGATGCTGCCCCACCTCGTGAATATCCCTTCTTTTCCTCCTGGGAAGTCTGGGTCACACTGTCACATCAGCGATCGCATCAGTGTCTCACCGATGCATCAGAGGCTAAGACACTCGGTCTGGAAAGGCCTTACCACAGCCTAGAAGCTTCTCCCCACATCCCGCTTGTCCCCATGATGGCTCTAACCATCCTACATTGAATTTTCCTGTGTATTTTCTCTTGGCCTTTACAGTAGGGCAGGTGGTCATATATTTCTTTATGCTGTGGCCCAAGTGTATGTCAAGTGCATAGAAGATGCTCAAGAAATATTTGTCATAAGGTATTCTCCCTGGCTCAAACTTCTAGAGCAGCTGATTTTCATACCTACATCTTCACTGTATTTAAATACCTACCTTTGAAAGTGTGAGCATTTGATATGACTTCATCTTGTCTGGCTGTCTAGAATAAAGATGCAATAAACTTCTCAAATAAATTCAGCTCCTGGAAAAAAAAAAAAAAGGCCAAATCTATGTGAAAGCAGAGTTTAAAGCTGTTTATGAAAACTTAACAAAAAACACTCCTTCTGGGGGGAAAAAAAAAATATATACATATATATATATACACACACACACACACACACACATTTAAATATATACATATGTATATATATATGTGTGTATATATACACATATGTATATATATATGTGTGTATATATACACACATATATATATTTTGACACAGACAAGAGCCACAGAATTGAAACTGGAGAACTTGAATATCAGTGCTGATGGGATAGTGATCCTGGCAAGGTACTTTTCTCTGGACATTTGACAAGACAAGAAAGTCTCGAGGCCCGAGAGGACAGCTAGCATACTCACAGATTTGTGATGCCACAGCCCAGAAAGTGCTTGGCCTTTGTGTGAACAATAACATCAGTGATACTTCACAGGGACTCAGTAGAACCCTCAGAGACACTGTTTTTGAGGCTTATGACGTTTGTAGTTTTCAGTTTGCTAAGTCTTTGGAGTGCGTAACACTTCACTTGCTGTGGGAGAGAAAGAAAGGCATTGAAGTTCTGCATTGAGGAAATCATTAGTATGGAAAGGGTGCTTTTAGGTTATTTCCCACCTGCCTTCGGCTCAGGTCATGACCCCAGGGTTCTGGGATCGATCCCCCCATTAGGCTCCCTGCTCAGCGGGGACCCTGATTCTCCCTTTCCTTTTGACTGTCACTCCCATGCTTGTGCTCACTCTCCCTCTCTCCCAATCTCTGTCAAATAAATAAAATCTAAAAAAAAAAAAAAAAAAAAAAAAGAATGTAGCAAACTCTATACCTTTTAAAACCTGAAATCTTCTACTTTTGCTTTTCTCTTTGCATCAACACCATGCAATCAGCCAGTCACCCAGGCACCTGCTCCCACATGTCCCCGTGCAGTCCTCGTCAGGTCCTCTCCATGTAGCTCTAGAGTTTCTCCCCATCCCCTCTTCCCATGGCGGTCCTCTAGTCCCCCCATCAAGGGCCACCATCTCACTCAGGTCGTCCCTCAAACCTTAGCCTCTTCTTCTGACATCCTCCCTGTCTCGCTCCCAACAGAATGTTCCTAAAACAAAACTAGGCCATGCCTCTCAGTGTTGCCTTCAAGACACTGGACCATTTATGCACCACATGGATTTCCCATGGAAGCACTGTTGAGCTGAATGATCTCAGGTGCCAGGAGCTGACAGATGAAGCTGCAAGTCACAGACCATGGGGCATCACATCGCAAAATATAGATGGCGGCATCTCCCATGAAAATGAAACAAGTCCATCAGGTCTGCTAAAGAGATTGTGAAGTGCAAGTGGCCATTCTTTCTGCTGTCAGTCTATCCAAAAGGAGAAAAATAAAGAGGAGGGAAGAAAGGTGTGCATACTCCCTCTAGGAAAGATTGAATAGGTGCCTCCAATGAGCCAGGGTCAGGACAGAAACCCTCTGAGCAGATGTTTCCACAGCAGACAAGACAAATGCTCTGGTTAGGAATGTTCTAGCTTCCTGTCCTCATGGATTCCTACTTCAAGAATGAGGCACAGACACACCCACATCTCCGTTCAGTAGCTCAGTAGAAAATAAACTCCATCTGCCCCCCCAGCAGAATCTCTAAGGTGAGGAAGTCTGAGTCCATTAAGAGCCAAATTTTAGAGAAATTATCCCACAAGAATTGCAGGCATTAGTCCTGATTAGTAATGGAATAGCAGTCTCTCCATGGATTTCTTAATGAATAATGCACTTTCAGAAGTCCATCAACACATCTGATACACACTCATCTATTATTTTAATTTTATGTTCCTTCCCCCCCCTCAATTTAGCAGATTAACACATAAACCATTATTTTTGTTTCCTCAAAACAACAGTGCATACTTATATATCCTCCTGGCAGGCCACATTTCTAAATATTCTCATGATGAGGCGGAATGAACGGACAAATACGTCATTTATGGAAATGAATAAAAGGGAAGAATGCATCGTGTCTTCTTATCTCACGTTGTTATTCATCCAGCTGAATTAGAAGAGAAATGGAATGCAGCAGTCGAATATTGCGAGCCTCCAAATGTGCAGGCTGACAAAAGACACACGGAGGTGATATTTTAGTTGGCCACCTTCCTTCCTTACAAGGTGACCTGCTGCTGCTGCTGCTTGGAAGAAGAAAAGCCATTTATCCATTCTGCTCACACTGTCTCGATTTTGGCAAGTCCGTCTTGTCTGCAAAGGTCATGGTAGGAGTACAACAGCAAGTCCAAATATTGTAAAATGTCCAGTTGGAGCCACTTTCTGAACAGCCCTGGCCGGCAGTCCCTCCCCGCTACACCCCTTCACAGGCGACGACTCCCACCATCCTCTTGCACAACCGTTCCCAGCAGGTCCTCATAAACCTCTTGGTTGTTACATGGAAAATTCAGAGATACTGTAACAACTTGCGAGCTAGATAGGTCTGCTCACCATTTTTTCTCAAGAATAAGCTGGTACCTAGGAGAAACACTAAACTCTCACTCTCCCTAGCTTCCAGGCTCTGAAAAATAACCCACTTGGAAATAAGGGTTTTTCTGGGTTTGATTTGTTTTGTTTTGTTTTTTGGTGGTTTTTTTGTGGGTTATTTTTTGGATACTGATGATTTTTGAAATTCAGATATTCCAAGATGGAATTTTCCAGTCCACTGGTTCAGATAAGACACTTCAATGGGGTTTTCTCCTGGTTGAGAGAAAACTCAGTGGGAATGAGGTTAGAACCCTGTGTGGGCCTTTGCTGGTTGGGGAGGCAGATGGCAGGGCAATATGAGGGAGATAAAAGAGTTAAAAGTATTCCAGAGTAAAGTGACTACTTCATCACCATCATAATTCTGTTTCTGGTTAGCCTCGCTATTTACAGCCAAGATGATTCCAATGTTCCAAGCACCAGCTGAAGAGCCTGACATACCTGTGATTAGCAGGGGTTTTCTGGGCCTATGTCTTCCCCAGAGTGACTGGGTTTTTCTTCTTTAAATCATTCAAAATTACTTTAGTCATTCTGGTGTCAGTTCATATCTCAAACACTAAGCAAAGAGGAAGATTTTTATTATTGAAAGATATATAGGAACTTTGAAGATTCAATGCAATAAATTATAAACAGAATGGTCATATTCTTCCAGTGAGGATAAAATATACTTCAGTTTATTAAAAATATTCTTTTGGTGGGAAGCGTGTCAGTATGATTTTCTTGTCATTTTATGAACCCTTGTTGGGTGTGGTTTGTCTATATTCTCTCTAGGGAAGACATTTTTCTCCTTTTTAAAATTTCCAACCAAGACTGTACTTCTTTGCTCTATTTGTGATATCATAAACAAACCAGTTGTGTGATATACACACTGATTTTTTTGTATTTTATCTGATAAATTATGGTATGGGTCTGTAAGTTCTCAAATATTTTTAGTCAATATTCTAAGTGCCCTTGCTGTCAAAATCTTTAGGCATTCTTTAATTTGTTAGAGTATGGAAGTTTAAATAAAGAACATTTCCGTTGGGTTAAGGCACTGTAATTTTCTAAGAAGGGCCAAGAAGCAATGAAATATACTTCTTTTTAATTATTAATTAGTTGGTAATATTAATATAATCTTTAACCTAGGAACAGTGGCTTGCCACAGCCATCTCTCCCTAAGACATCTCAAAAGAAAAATGTACTCATGTAGAAATGAAATGTAACCTATTGTCACTAAGGCTCTGGCCCCAAATCCCTTCTAGGGCTTCAGTGAGCTGAGCAGGATCCCACAGAGAGCTCCCTTAAACAAGTGAGTTTCCTGCACTTTCATTTCCAACTGTTCTGTCCAATTGAAATTTAAAACTCCTTAAAACGGAAAACCTAGCAATTCCTTGCAGATGAGCCTAGAGCAGTGCTGGCCTCCACTATAACAGCTTCCTAGGAACCTGAGGCAGAGAAGAAGTAGCAGACCTAACTGGTCCCAGAGGTTTCCTGGCTCCACCTCTCATGGTCACCAAAAGTGCTTGTTTCTGGAAGGCAGGTTTCAGGGCTCCCCCCACCGAATCAAGACACCCACGTGTCTCTCACGACATTTGAGTGTGAAAGCCCACCATGTATTAACATCATTCGGAACCATGTAAGGCAGGGTAACATTAAAATAATAATTAAGGAAACAGACAAATAAATACCTATCAGAAAGCCTGACTGATTCTGCAGGAATGTGCCTTAATGGGGACCTCACGTGAAACAGGGAGGCATCAGACGAAAAGGGCTTCAGAAACCACTGTTTAAGAAACACTGATGGAGAGTATAGAAGGTGGGGTCTTCTTTGGGAGCCTGCCTTTAATGAAATGATGGATGGGAAGAGACAAGCATCCAATATGTTTAAATATCCTTGTAATGTTGGCTGTTCCACTCACGTCCTAGATCAGACTTTATTAAACACACTGTTTGCCCTTGAGTGGCCATAAATTAATTTACTACCTTACTATAAACTAGTGGCCACAAACTAGTTTACTAGTTCACTGTGGTGGAAGGAGGGGCAGCATGTGCACATTTGGGGAGGGCAAGTGTATAGCAGGTTTTAGTAAACTTCTTATTGGAAACTGCCCCTCTTGCTGGGTTTTTACAAACCAAGACACCCAGATATACTACCAAAAAAAAAAAAAAAAAAAAAAAGTATTAAGAATGCCCAGATGTTTCTCCACCCTCTCCTGGCCACTACTCCCCACACACCCAAGAACCCCAACTACATGATTATAACAATGTAAATTACTTTTGTCTGTTTCAAATTTGTTTTAAGATTGTATTTATCAGTTTATTAATTTAATGTATTAATTTATTTGAGAGAGAGAGCTCAAGCTGGGGGAAAGAGCAGAGGGAGAAGGACAAGCAGATTCCCCACTGAGCACAGAGCCCCATACAGGGCTCGATCTCACAACCCTGAAATCATGACCTGAGCCGAAATCAAGAGTCAGGCACTCAACCGACTGAGCCATCCAGGCGGCACTTAAATTGTTTTCATAATCACGTTGAAGTATCATATCTTGTACCAGAATCATAATAGCATTATGCACCTTTCCTTTTGTTTGTTAGTTTGTTTTCTTACTGTGGCTAACCTCCAAGATATACCTTTCACAACCATACACTGGCCACTTATGAAAGAATCAGTAACAATGTGTCGTCAAGGTAATGTTCCGACTTTCATAAGCATTTGCTTCCAAATAGAAGTCCAAGTCATTCTTGTTTGAATCCCCAGGTAGGTGTGTCTCAATGCCTGGCTCTTGGAAAGGTGTAAATGAGTAAGGTTGTTGATGCTAATAAATAAATTGGTTTTTAGTTTGGTCAAAGGGACTTGGACTCCCTCCTTTGTGTGAATCTAGAAGTCAAAAGGAAAAATAGTTTGCATTTAAAAAAATAAATAAATAAAATAAATTGGTTGAAAACATGAGTAAATAGATTTTAACAATCTAAATCGGTTAGGAAAAAGTGAGGGTAATTTCTGATCAAAGAGAGAAAATGGGAGTATAAATTGAGCCTTCCAGAAAGATTCTCCAGAGCCAACCCTCTTCCTCGGGTCCACTTGCAAGTTGCATTGAGGAGTTGCTGTGAGGGGTGTGTGAAGCCTGGGCGGCATGGGCGTGTCTGGTTTTCAGAGTCAGCCTCTGACTGAGCCAAATTAGCAGCCTGTGCTCATGCAGGAGAGGCAGGCTTGACGAATGGCATCCTTTGTCTCCTGGAGGCTTGGCCAAAGAGGACGGTCTTCTCCTGGGGTCCAGGAGAAAGACGGAGTGCATGGAGTGAGAAGGAGAGGAGCATGAGGAAGGCCCTGAAAGCTTTGGTGAGAGAAGTGACCCAGTGTGGCTGGTCTTTCACAAAAGCAGGGGATCCCGTTATGGGCCAGGGGTGTTGACCAGGGTGGACGCAGATAGAGAAGTTAATGTGATCAGGGGCAGATGGTGGTAGTGAAATCCGGGTGGTAACCAGGGAGGAGGTGAGAAGTAGTTAGATCTGGCTTGTATTTTATATTTTATTTTAGTGTGGTATCGCTCCTATTCTTTTTCCACAAGTGATTTTTTTAAAGCCTTTATTTATTTATTTGACACTATTTTTTAAAATATTTTATTTATTTATTTGACAGAGATCACAAGTAGGCAGAGAGGCAGGCAGAGAGAGAAGAGGAAGCAGGCTCCCCGCTGAGCGGAGAGCCCAACGCGGGGCTCGATTCCAGGACCCTGGGATCATGACCTGAGCCGAAGGCAGAGGCTTAACCCACTGAGCCACCCAGGCGCCCCTGTTTGGCACATTGAGAGAGAGTGAGAGAGCACAAGCAGGGGGAGCAGCAAGCAGAGGCGAAGGAGAAGCAGACTCCCTGCTGAGCAGGGACCACCCCCCTCACCCAATATAGGACTCGATCCCAGGACCCTGGGATCATGATCTGAGCCAAAGCCAGATGCTTCACTGACTGAGCCAGCCAGGTGCCCCATATTTTAGTTTATAGTCAATAAAGTATTCTTGCGGATTATCCGTGACATGTGCACAGAAGCAAGAGTGGAGGCAGGCCGAGGAGCCTGAAGACTTGGCAGCCGTAACTCGTAAACAGCCATGGAGCGGGTTTATGAGGGTGAGAACTCCCTTTGAAATGTTTGCCGATCCCCACACAGAGGTGTGAGGTGGACCAACATGCTGAGATAGACAGGAAAGGTCAGCTGGGAGTCATGAGGTTACAGACGCTTCTCAGACAATGACATGCGGCCAGGGTCCACCAGGACCTGAGTGGGAGGAGGACGAGACAGTCCAGCCCTCCCTCTCAGGCCTCTCCCGCTGTCAGGAGTGGTGGAGAAAGGGACAGATCAGCAAAGGAGAATGGGGAGACACGGGGAGTAAAGCCAGGAGGAGACCCGGAGAAATGTGCTATCTGGAAAGGCTGCTGAACAGTGCTTGAAATGCTGAAGATAGGTCGCAGGGATAAGGCCCGAGAATAAAGCCTGTTTGCATCCAGGTCAGCGTCCTGATGGTTTTCCAAGAACAGGTGTGTGAGGCCAGGGCCGAGCCTGACTTAGGCGAGGGGGTGGGGTGGAGTGGAGGGCGCCGAAACACCTGTGAGGAGGGACACCCCCCAGTGGTGAACACATGGGTGTGACGAGTGCGTCTTACAGGTTCACCACAAAGATCTCCTGATTGCCGAGGAGAAAATGATCTCCTCTTTCTTAGAATTCATTTCCTTGTCTTGATCATTGCCCCCATTTCCCCTTTCTCCCCTAAATCCTCTCTCTACTTGAAAGGGTTCACGTTAGCGATGGTGGGACAGCTTGCCGCCAGTCCTCAGGTGCAGGGAGGGAAGGGATTATCCACACTTGATCATTTTAATATTGAAAAAGGAGTAGTTTGTCTCTTTCAGTGTTTTGCTCTCCAAAGTAACTAAATAGTGTATTTTTCTTCTACTTTTGCTTTCTTGGCTTTTAGTTCCATTACTGAAAATGGGACTCATACCCAGAAATAGTCCAAACAAAATCTGGCTTTTAAATATAATGCTTAACTTGTAACTACAGATGCGGTAGATATAAACAAAGTTACCTTTATGGGATGGAGTGATTTCTTAAAAACCCCAGCTTGTTCCACTTGACCTGTTTTTTGCGCTTCTCATCTCATTCACCAGTGATTACAGGCGAACCAAATAAGTCAGATTTTTGAGAATGTCTACTTATGTTGTTTAGAAGCAGAGAGGGTAGGATGACAGGTCTGATGCATGGTCTTGCAGCAGAGCAAAGTGTAATAGTATTAATTTGTGTTAAGTGCCATATTTTACCTCTAATTAATCTGGAGTATCCACGTTATTAATATTCCTTCCTGCCACTAATCTCTTCCATCCGTCGTACATTTGTGTATTCATTTTGCATTCTCTGAATTAGACAAACATGTTGTGAATTTCCCTGTGTGGCCTCTCGTAAATCAAGACACCTGAATTTGGGTGCTTTCCTGTCTGTTACTTACATGTGATGCGGCCTTGAACTTAAAACTCATCCTTCTCCTTCTCCATGAACACAAAGGAATATGTTTTCGTGTTTAGAGAGGGGTATACAAAAGAGAGTAGGGGTTGAGAATGTGGACCTTGGAGACAGATACCTGGTTAGGTCCCCTGAAACGTTGAGATCAGACAGAGTGTGTGACAGCAGTCCAAACATACCGACCACACTAACGACAAACTAATGTGAGGGTTAAAAGAGTTTCACATGTTATGTTTAAAGATATGCAGAATTAGATTCTTCTCATAGATCTGATTTGAGTTTTATTTCCTTTTCATTGGATTACTTTGTTTTCATCATGCAGATAATAACATGTTTTCCTGGCTTCACAACAGGCAGTAAAAATTAACAACCTACAAGCTGAATGTAAAACATAAACTTCTTTCACCAGAATAAAATTTGGCTTTTTGTTTTCCTGTCACCGTCCATAAATTGTGTTTTCCTGTGTGTTTATTGGGCGAGGGGGGTGAGGACAAATGATAGATTTTGTGACTTTTCATGACATCACTAGTATGTCCATATGGATAGGACATAATGGCTTTTGGAATAATTAGCTACAAAATAAAGGCGAGAGAGAAAAGGTCCTGTTCAGAATGACTTGCATGTACGAATTGCTCCTGCTTTAATCAGATCACAGTTGCTGGGTCGGAACCCCATACGGACCAATTAGTTTCATCCAGTATAAAAGCGATGTTTTCTGGTCTTAAACTGTACCTCTCACCCCGATCAGCTGTGCTCAAGGAGCCTGCTGTGTGTCGCAGAAGGGAAGCCTAGAAGAGTGTCCATGGCTCAGCACAAATTAATCATAACCTCTGAATGCAGAAGGAGCTACCCATGGTGTCAGCAGCACATATGGGCTATGTGTGAGAAGAATACGTAATTCCAGAAAAAGCTACACATTATTTCAGGATTGTTGTCCTCAGTGCAGAGCAGAGCTCATGAACATTTTACACCGTGGACCCCTCTTGGCAGTCTGTTCCCAAAGAAAATTCAAATGCACAAAATAAATGGCATAATGTTATAGAGGGAATCTAATTCATTGAGATGGAGTTACCAAAATATAAAAAAAAGTTTTTATCCATGCTTTAAATAACATAATTTTATAGTGACTTTATTCATTACCATAAATTCAAATTAGTAATTAGCATAAATGATATTTCAGAATATCTTCAATATTAATACTGATGTGAAGGAATAAAAGTATTGTGATTTTTCTTGGTTCAGAGTTACCAGCCTTGCCAAACATCACTGTGATTTGTTACTTACCCTATTAGTTGATGAAAATGCTAAATTACAATTGGAGGAAAGTTCACAACTGTCTTTTTAGAAGGCCTAGGTTCTTGCCTCTGGGTTGAAAAATCAGAGATATCTATCTGAACTATTTATAAATTTTCATGACCAAAATGTTATTATTTCATCCAGGAAAGCACTCCACTATTTAATGTAAAATATTTAACTTTCACCTGGAATTGATTTCAAAATACAACTATTGTGGTTATAGGGATAACTTATTAATAAAAATTGACAATGGGGACTTTGAATTTATTTTAATAAATGTACATTATATTGGGTTGTATCAAGGTTTCGCCTAACAGATGGAGGAAATTTTCCAGAACTCAGATGTGATAAAATCTTCTCTCAAATAAAACTTTTGGATTGGTATAGAATAAGACAAATTTTCTTAATAAAACAAAAAGTCAAGTGTTGGTGTTTCCCCAATTCCCAACATGACTACATGGCCATGGAAAGAAAATACACTAGAAATATAAATTGTCATCAATTTTTTAAACTAAAGAGGAGAAAAAACAGGAAAACAAACATATTTCTAGGACATGAATATCAATTTTACTTGAATAATGTATGCAATTAAATAATATTTGAAATTCTACAACTACTAAAAGTATTTCATTGAAATCATCTCTGTCCCATATATGAAGCTTTTGAGGACTTTCCATGGGCAGAAATGTAGTCTTAATCTATTAATTTTATATGGAAATATGAATTACTTGGGGATTAGATCATTCATGTGGAGTTAGAAGACACAGAGGAGAATAAAGTAAACATGATACTTTATGAATCTTTTTTCCTTGGACTTACATATTTTATCAGCAATTTACCACATGTCTTTGTTTCTTGGTTTTCTGTCTACTTACGTGAAAGCACAGTTATCTCTTCTTTTTTTTTTTTTCTTTTAAAGATTTTTATTTATTTATTTGATAGACGGAGAGCACAAGTAGGCAGAGAGGCAGGCAGACAGAGAGAGGGAGAAGCAGACTCCTCACTGAGCAGGGAGCCCAATGCGGGGCTCGATCCCAGGACCCTGGGGTCAAGACCTGAGCTGAAGGCAGAGGCTTTAACCCACTGAGCCACCCAGGAGCCCACAGTTATCCCTTCTAACAACATTCAGCAGCAGATACAATAACTCACAGCAATGATTATTAATATATATATTTTTAAATATATGCTGAGTTTTAGGACAGGAGACCAAAAGTTGATGAAGCCTCTGTGGACTTTCTCTTCCTCATTTATGCTTTCTAAGGGCCCCACAACTCTAAAGCATTTCTTCTTTCTGTACTGACACCCATTCGAAAAAGAATCCTCATAAATAGTATGAAAAGTGACTCTCCAAGATGATCCAAGAACATACAACATTTTAACCTTTTTAACAATTCTTTTCTAGGCTGAACAGGACAATGGCCATCCTCTGCCTGCCTTTGCCAGTCTCCATATTGAAATCCTGGATGAAAACAATCAGAGTCCGTATTTCACAATGCCCAGTTACCAAGGCTATATCCTGGAATCTGCCCCTGTGGGAGCAACCATCTCTGACAGTCTGAACTTGACCTCCCCTCTGAGAATCATGGTTCTGGACAAGGATATAGAAGATGTAAGCTCAGTATAAATGTTGCTCTTGTTTCCTTGACGCAACTTATTATATTTATGTCAACAGGAACTTTGACAGAGACGTTGCAATGGGAGCTATGGAATAGAGAACAGAGTCCTTGTGGATAAGAGTCTCATAAATGAGAATCCTAGTGTTGTAATTTCATTTCACGTCAAGAATACTATAAGAAAAGAGCATATTTGAATTCAGCGACGTTTTTTTTTTCCAGTTTTATAGATACTGCATATAGGGAAGAAAACAAATGTTTTGTTTATATTTGCTAACCCCCCAGGAGTTTTTTTTATTAATATGGGTTAAAAACTGTGTATACAGTTGCTGATAGGGAACAGTCATGGCATTAGACAGTGAGTCTACAAAAACACAAAGGCAGTGCTGGAGTATGATTTGGGGGACTTTGCTGACACTATGTTATTTGGGGGCAGCTGATTTGCTCCTGCTTCTGCTGGTGGCTGTGCTGAAGCTTAGATGGTCTGCTCCACGCATAGTGGTCTGTGGTGGTGACACTAGCTTACACATTGGGAAATGTTCCAGGCTGGGCGGATCAGTCTATTTTCCCCCTTCAGTCCCTCTCTGGTTGTAAAGAACAGACAGAAAATCTATACCAGGCCAGTCAGAGCACTCCAGGAAAGGAAAAACAAGGAATTGGAGCTGGAAGGTTTTGGCATCATGTATTAAAGAAGTGAAAAGGACTTTCGAGCCACTGGAGCCAAATTTGCTGGCCTCATGGTAGCAGTTTGTCACCAGCAGGGGAGAAGGGGCAGAAAAGAGTCCTGTTGGGGTTGTCGGGTAAGACTTTCCATGAAGATGGAGGTGTTCTGCAGCTGTGCTGTTCACCCCAGGAGCCACGAGCCCCGTGTGGTTGTGCAGCGCTCAGCATGAACTGGACTAGGAACCTCATTTTAATGTTTTTTTTTTTTTTAATTAACTTAAGTGTAAATCATCCCCTGTCCCTAATTGGACAGCACAGCTGTGGAGTGTCCCCCAGATCTCATTCCATGGCTTTTGTCATCTGTCTGGTAAATGAACTTCCAGACTCTTTTTTTTTCTCTTTCTGGAAAAAGTGTGTAACACTTCACCAAGGCTGTGACAACTCCATGTGCACACTCCTCTTCCAGATCCCTTTCTGCCTCCCAGTCCTTTCTCTTCTCTCATCCACCATTCTTGTCTTTCTTATTTCTCCTCTTCCATCTCATCATGTTATCACATGTCACAAATATCACAGCAGTAGCTGTCACTGAGTTCTAAGTACCTGCCAGACAGTATAGTAATTGCTTTATCTTGTATTAATTCTCTTAAATCTCATGGCAAACATAATAGATGCTATTTCCCATATAGCAAAAGGGGAGATGGGAGCTATTTTAAATGCCTAACAGTGATCACAGGGTTCATAAATGGTGGAGCTGGTCCTTGAGCCAAGGTCTATGAGAAGTGAAGTCCTTGATTTTAAGCACCAGACTAAAGTTACCCCTATCTATTTGCTACCGTCTGGCTCTAATCTGACTATGATAATGGCTGATGAATGCTACAGACTTTCTTCCAGAAAAGTGCATATCCATGTACAACTTCCCATCCTAGCTTTAAGGGGTTAGGGATCCCCTGAATGTCTTCATTTAGTGAATCCTTGCTAGAAAACTCAGAGCCACCCTAATACGTTTTATATAGGCTAAGCTACTGGTAGAACTAGTGCTGTCCCATAAATTTTGGTATGGCTCCTATTTCATTTTTAAATTGGAATGCATAATCATACTTTGAACAGTGACTAGCTAATTTGGGAGATTATCATGGTTTTTGTCACACCTTCATGAACACAGTGGTAAGCAAAAGCTGAATCCTGAAGAAGAAAAATAAAAAAAAACAAACAACTAAATCCTGAAGAAGAAAAAAAAAAGGGCTAAATCCTGAAGAAGTTTTACTTTCTCCATAATTGCAAAATGTACACGTCTGTACTCATTGATGTATTTACTATTATTATTATTATTATTTTGCTTGATGTATTTATATTTCTGAATGGTTGCACACTAAGCCCTACACTAGCTTGTGTACATGCTGACTTTTCTGGATTGTCATTCACTTTAAAGATTTTCAGATTGCTTCTAAGAACCTATCAAGAATGGTGGGACTTGCAGGGTGTCACTGAGGCATGTGGGAGAGCTCCTGGGTCTAGAACACCTGGGAAACATGATTAGCATTGTGCTCTGAGTGCTGACAATTCCAGTGACCCTGTTAAATGCTGAGTGTTTCCAGGGGTGGGGCAGCGAGCTGTGGTTCTGGGAAGTTTGTGCTTTGGAGTTAAACAGCCCTGTTTGACTCTTTGTCCTACCGTGTAATGGCTGTAGCATATGGAGGGGCTCCCATTCACCAGTTGCTCCTTTTGCTTAATCACCTGTGATCCGAAAGGTCAATGATTGCTGCCTTGTCCTGCTCCTTTACTCGGGGCTGGCGTGGATGGGTGGGGAGAGCACCATTCCCATAGATGAGGCCATACAGATGGAGAGTGGAGCCATTACCACATCTCATTAAAATATCACATACTTGAACACTGTGTATCTGGCCATTCGTTTCTTATTTAGGCCCATCCTCTTTCTGAAATTAAGAACAATGAGTGCCACGAGGTGCCTTGAAAGGGAACCAGTATCTCTAATCTAGTTATAAATGTTTCTAAAATATCACATACAACGGACAGTCTTCTCATCCTTCCTATTTTGTCCTCTGAATGTTTCACAACTCTCTTTTCCTTTCCCATCTTTACAACCATTACCCTACTCGCCTCTCATTAGAATTACCTCCTGATGTGCTTGCCATTGTATCTTTTTCTGACTCGGGCCTCTCTCTCACCTGGCCACTAACGGTGATCTCTCTGAGAGCTCATGTGGGTCTGTGCCACCTGTCTGCCTAGCATGCTGGTGGAACATCGCGTCCCCCGCACAAGAGAATGGCTAGTGTCACTCGATGCCTGAGCATTCCTACCCCATCATGTGCTCAAACTCCCTGACTCACCTGTTACATTTAACAATTACTTGTAGTCTCCTGCACATGCCAACCTGCTTCTTATCTCATTTCCATTGTTTATGACATTTTCATGTTTTGAAATGTTTCATCCTTCATTTCCCAAGCTGACTTGGACAACTTATGCTCAGTGTTTAGAATTCCACTCAGACTTTCCCTCATCCAAGCATCTTGCCCAGACTCTGCTTCCTCCCAGATAAGCTGCCTTTCTCACCTCTGTGCATTTCTCTAGTGCTCTACTCACGTCATTGTAGATGCCTTGCTCCCTCTTTGAATGTAAATAGAGGATAGAGCCTACATCTCAGTCACTTCTGTATCTTGGAGATCTAATGCAGTTCCCAGAACTTAATAGGTTCTAGTGATTGTTTAATGAGCTCATGCATTCAAGCATGAGTAAAGGGATGAGGACATCTAATATATGCATCAAAAATTCTAGTGGTATTGATTTAACTGTGTCACAACATGGCCCCATTCCATGGTTGGACGACTAATTCCTAGAAAGCTCTTCATCCTATTGAATTGGAACTAACCTTCTTGCAATTCATCCAGTATTCCTGACAGCTTTCCTTTGCAGCACATAGAATAAATTCGTAGAATAGTCATTAATATGTTTCAAGATACATTGATGTCCTTCTGAATCATCTCGTTTTCCAGGCCAATGACTGTTTGTTTTTAAAAAGTAAAATATGTTCATTGCTAGGTTATTTTAAGATCCGTGTTAACAAAAGAAACTTTAAGGCCCTGGCAGTTCACAGGCAAGAATTTTACTACATGGTAAATTCTTGCTGTTTCTGAATGTCAGAATTAGTGAAATCAATCAGCACAGGGATAATAGGATTTAAGAATAAAGACAGAGACATGTCACCACATGCAGACGTTACTAACAGAAATGGAGGTTCCGTATCAGGCGTGAAAAGAAGTCTTCACGGTAGCAGTCAGTTTCCTGAGTTGTTTCAAGAATAGCTGTGCCACAGGGCATATGCCAAGAGGAAAACGGACTTGGATTATTTGTCTAAAAATTAAGCTCTGTTTCTTTCCTTCAACTCAGGGGAAAATAAGACAAAGTTTTAAAACGCAGTATCAAGGATTGGTGAGTTGTGGTGTTATTAATGGTGTACATTCCAAGTCAGAGAGAATCTTAAGAGTCACAATGAACTTGAAAAAAAGAGTAAAAAATTGTGTTAGTGTTTCTTTTCTATAGTTTTATAAATAGCGACATATAGATACATATATTATATACAGAGAGAGATATGAATCACCTTTACGTGTTTTTTTTTTTTTTCAAGTACTCTTAGCTTATACTTTCAAAATAGCTCAGAAGATAGGTAAACAAGACATGGCCAAGGTTTTCAGGAGGATGTCAGAAACCACTGGGTTTTCAGAAGCAGAACTACCAGAAGTTGGTTCTTGAATTCTGGTTACAAAAAAATAAGTAAGTAATGAGGAACAGGAATCAACAGAGGTTACTCACTGGGCTTGCAGAAAGGCAGTCACTTAATTTCAGCTGGGTTCATGTTCCTGCATAAAGTGTTACTGTTTCGAGATAAAGGCATCCTTGAATCTAGTACAAAACACTTCAAGGTGCTGATATGTGTTTATATGCTTTATACATATTGATATGCCATTGTATGTAAGTTATTTCAGAGTATGAAGACAAAAGTTGAAAAAAGTTATTAGTTTAAATGTACTAGAAAATGTCATTGTCTGTTTCTCACTAGTGTATACTTGTATGCCGTATGTGTGTTGTGGTCATGTATGCTTACATTGTTTTTTCTTGATGTTAAATTTGCAAATAGGTCCCACCTGGTGGAGTTCCTGTAGGTACTGGGTGTTGATTTTGAGTTTGTTGTGAATTGCTGTGGTTATTTCTTAGCTCTTTTTTGATTTTCTACTACAACAAGTAGACTGTTAATTCATGATCACTTATATAGAAATCTACAACTACCATAAATATGTATATGCTTGTAAATGTAATTGAAATGTATGTTCCTCATGTTATTGGTTAGAGTAGAATGAATTGTGCAGAACCCAAAGTGCAGCTGAACTTTAGCAAAGATTATTCAGTTGTTAAATGTTTTTTCAGTCCGTGACAACCATGCATAATTCATCACAGTATTCTTTCTAAAAGATTCTAAGTGTGGAGCTGAACCTTTTTGAACAAGTTTCTCTAAGACAACCACTGCTGACCAATTCAAATTGATAGATGAGGTTAATTTTTTTGTCCTTTCTTATTATACTTTATAATTTATGTATGCCCATAAGTATGCATATGTATGTATATGCACATATACTCACATTTCTGTGTTATATGTGTGTATATATATATGAGAATGCATATAAACTTGTGTGTGTGTGTGTGTGTGTGTGTGTGTGTGTGTGTGTGTGATATGATATTTTAATTCTTGTTGGAAACCCAAAGTTGGCTTTAAATCCAATTACTTATTATATTTGAATGTCTTTCTTCTCTATGATGGGATTTCTAATTCTACATTCACCTGTTTGTTTACATTTGCATATGTGTTTACCTTTGCCTTCCTTTTCTTATTTTGTGCTGTAAGTGAACATCAGAGTTTATTTTACCCTCTCAGAAAATAATACACAAATCAGTGAAATGATATACTTATGATATATACTGACTGTATACTTTAGACAAAATAATCTACCATTTGTCTGAAGGAAAAAAGAACATTTATTAATCAGCCTTCTTTGTACATATTAATTAGTTAAAAAACTAATACGTATTTTGAACAAATTTATAGACAAAAGGACTATATAAAATCTATTGTCCCTATCAGAATAGTAAGCCAGAATGTTATCGATTTACACCCATAGTATACCATACCTGAAACTAGTGTTAAAAATAAATCCAGGGGCACCTGGGTGGCTCAGTGAGTTAAGCCTCTGCCTTCGGCTCAGGTCATGATCTCAGGGTCCTGGGATCGAGCCCCGCATAAGGCTCTCTGCTTGGCAGGGAGCCTGCTTCCCCCTCTCTCTCTGCCTGCCTCTCTGCCTACTTGTGATCTCTCTGTCAAATAAATAAATAAAATCTTTAAAAAAAAAAAATCCAAGTGTTAAGCTTTGAGTAACAACTAGCTAGATATTTCCAAATATGTATTCTTAAATTCTTGTCCTCAAAGAAACATCCAGATATTCACCAATGGTCTCTACAGATCCAATATATAGATTTTTAAAAGTTGGTACATGACATGTTTATAAAATTTGCAAGTTAAAATTTAATCAAAGGTTAACTGAGCAGGACAGATTAAAATGAGCTAAGAGATGTCGTGGACAATTGTAGCTTTCCGTGTTATCTTATCTCTTTACAAAAAAATAATCTGCATGTCTGGGAAGTGTTATTTTATTCCCCAGTTATTACAACAGGACTTGAAGTGAAGACAAATTATCCAAAGGTCTTTAATGTTTCTAGTCATCAAAAACAAGTGTCTATTTATGAGGTCCTGGTGTATATATTGTCTTCAAATGCAAAGCCTTTGACAATGAAAAACTTGCATCTTCTGTCAACTGGGAAAGGGTCTATGTTGTTTGGAACACAAGCATATTATGCAGTTTTACCTACACACATGCTGGTTCACAAGCCAACATTCACTGCAGTTTTGCACCCTCACAATACCTAGCATTAAAAAAAAAGTGCCTAGAGGCACCTGGGTGGCTCAGTGGGTTAAAGCCTCTGCCTTCGGCTCAGGTCATGATCCCAGCGTCCTGGGATTGAGCCCCACATCAGGCTCTCTGCTCCGCGGGGAGCCTGCTTTCTCCTCTCTCTCTCTGCCTGCCTCTCTGCCTACTTGTGATCTCTATCTGTCAAGTAAATAAATAAAATCTTAAAAAAAAAAAAAAGTGCCTACAACATGTGTTGAGGTTATGCATGAATATATCTAACAATTCTACTAACAGAGGCGCCAGTTGAAAGGAAGAAAAGAAATTGGGAAAATGTTCATTCTATGCAAGTAAAGAATGACCGAAGTACTTGAATAAAGGGAAAGAAGTAAATATTTGCTTTATCAGGTCCCATAGCAGTGCTTATTCACTTTGAATTACTGGGTGTTTCAAATCTGGGCAAAGGAAGCTATTCTTCAGCACCATTATGAGTAAAGTCAGAGAACACAAAAAAATATATGAATTTAACAGGCTAGTGATTTTACCTTGATTGGTAAAATCAAGGACAAACATTAAAAAATAACAGACACTCCTACTTATTTAGGTTTTTTTGTGGTTGTTGTTCATTGAAACTGCATTCTAACTTTTCTGCTCATTTAAAAATAATCATTGGATTTTATCATAGTTGACTTTAAAGTACACAGTAAGAAGCAACGTCAAAATGTGGTTCAAGATACATTGAGTTTACGTGCATTTTATAATCTATTTTTAAAACAAATATTTTAACTTATTAACTAACATGCTTGATTATCCAAACACCCCACCTGCTAGCCATGCTGACCAGTGGGGGTCATGACCCTGACATGGAGCCTGAGGTTCCTGCTTGAAAGTATCCAAGGAAAGCCTCTGACTTTTCACAACTCTTAACAACCTTGATTATTTTATAGTCAAGAAACCAGTGGAAATTATTATATATAGCATTATTTTTTCTTGTTCCAGGATCAATAAATGTAACATACTGAACTGACATCACAATCATGGACATAGAAGCTACAATAGTATACCGACATGCTATATCTCCTAATGAGATGTTACAAATATAGAACTTGTGTTCCGTTCAAATGAAGCCATTCATTTCAAAGTTGTTTGAAACATACCTATTGCATTTTTAAAAAGGTATATAGGTTACAGTATCTGTGGATCAAGCCATGCCTACCTTTTAATATAGTAGGACACATTTTAACTTTCTCACTTACACATAGAAATTTTTAAAAGGTCAGTTCTAATTTTTTAATCAAATGAACATGTCTTTAACAATTCCAAAGTCTATAGGCTGCCCTCAGCCCCTGATTTCAGATTTGGAAAAGTACTCTATGATACTAGATTATATTTCACACTGTGCTATGCATCATATGTATTTTTTTCATTTGAGTCTAGTTGACACGTGCTGTGACATGAGTTTCAGGTCCACTTCTCTGTATGTTATGCTGAGCTCAGCGCATGAGTAGGTCCCATCTGTCACTGCACAGTGGTCTTACAGGACCAGTGACTATCCCCTGTCCTGTGCCTTTCATCCCAGGACTTACTCATTCCATAACTGGAATCCTGTTATATATTACAGGCTCCCCTTAGTGCACAATATTTTTATAGTTGCCAAAACCTATAGAAACACCTCACCTCCCTGTGTCAAGTCTGTTGATGTTGTTTTTGTAAAGCTTTGTCCATAGTCCTGTTTCCCACTATTCATTTCTCTTCTCCACCTGCCTTCTTACTCTACCACCAAACACCAGTCCATATCTCCCCACTTACATCCTTGTTCTTTCTCTAACAGGCAGAGATTAATATCTTATCTTTCAGGATGGCAGTAAGACTGTGAAGGGTTTCCAATGCATAGTTAATTATCTCTGTTTTGAGCTCTTGTAACCCCTTCTTCGTTATGTATATGTCATTTTTCTGAACTCTTACCGGACACAATGCAGCCAATTCATGTATCTTCAAACTAATCTAATCTAATCTAATCTAATCATCTGAAATTTTTAAATTAAAATAAACATTATGTTTCCCTTTGGAGAGCCTTTGCAGCATTAAAATAAGAAAAAGCAAGCATGGTATTTATAGGTAATGAATTATACATAACCAATTTTATTTATTTTACATTAAATGTGAAAACAGAAGAGTAATAGGCGTATGTGCAGTTTATTACCACAAATGAAGTAGTTGTACAATCCTACAGCTAAAATTTTGGGCTGCAGTTTTCTTTTCTTGCATTTATTTCTTATTCCTCAAGTCCGATGAAGTTCTGGAGAATATTGATATTAAATAACCAAAAAGAATAAATTCAATTGGATTACTACTTATCCTATTTACATTAAGTGTACTTTTCCTTTTTATCCACATTAAGTGTACTTGTACTCACTCTGCTATGGTGTTTTCCACAAAAGTGGTCATTGTCTTTGCATAATTCAGCTCAGTGATGAGTGAATGTCTAGTGAAACCTATCTTGTCTTTGGACTATTACAGTCATGCATAGTTTTGTAATAGATTTGCAAAATTCATCTCCAGTTAATGAGCTAATAGCTACATTGTGTATTCAACATTTTAAATAATGGCATTCTTTTTTCAAAGACGAAAGACCCAGAGCTTCACCTTTTCCTGAATGATTACACCTCAGTCTTCACCGTTACACAAACTGGCATCACTCGCTACCTCACCTTACTTCAGCCAGTGGACAGGGAAGAACAGCAGACTTACACTTTTTCGGTAAAAGGCTTTCATATACACATTTGTGTGTGTGTGTGTGTGTGTGTGTGTGTGTGTGTAAACAGAAAGATATCTGTTTAAAACTGAAGAAGTCAATAATTTAGGAGGAAAATGCAATATTTTCAAGGAATTGAGAATTAAGATTCTCAATAATAAAATTCTTCACATGTATCTTTTTCTGTTTTATAAGTTTGTGCAACTGTGTTAACATTCTTTCCAACAGAGGAAAAATAATTTTCAAGATGGAAACAGGAAAATTGGAGTCTTGTTTTTCACCATACACTCATAATTGACTTAAATTTGAGATATTATCATCTAGAATCCACAAATAATTATTTCCTAACCCTTATTTTATTTTAACTTTTTTTTGTTATTACATTTTAAATTTTGCCATGGGGTTAAGCCACTGGGATGATCCCTGCGCCCCCCAAGCCCATCCCACCCCTCCCCTGGAAACATTTGGCAATGTCTGCAGACACATTGGCCATCACTACTGTGAGAGTTGCATTTCATATCAGGGAGGGAGACACTAAGGATTCTGGTAAGCATCTCATAACACACAGGACAGGGCCCCCTCCACCAAAACAAGTATCTGATGGAGAAATCCTAGTTTAGGTTAATCAAGAAAAAAGAGAAAAGAATAGCTGGGGGAGATTATTCAAGCTGTAATTGTACCTAGTTACCAAAAAAATAGAAGTATTTTTGTGTCTCTATGAAAAGCGCAGTTGAGAAGTGAATACAGATGAAAAGAAAGTTGTATTATCTGACTTTCTGAGATGAATTTTATTCAGATTTAAGAAAAAAATGAGCTGATAGAAAAGTAGAGATTGTGGGACTTACATAGGATTTCCTTCTGAGAGCCAGAGCTTCCAGAAACCTGACAGGTAAAACTTAGATACAGAGTGGATTTCAGGAGTCATTCAGAACAAAGATGGCGGTGTTATAACGCTGATTTTGTTTGTCAGACCTTCCTAAAATGTTAATGATGTAATTACAATATCACTATTAACTAGTGGCACTAAGTCCTATAAAAATTGCCACTTGGTGAATTACCAGAAAAAGACATCACATCTCTAGGGCACCTACTTTCTTGTATATAAGTATGTTGACTATAAACACTTCTATGGCATTGTATACAGAATATGGAAATGTGAAGAATAACTTCCTATTTTTTTTTAATTTAAAAAAATTAAGTAGTAGTTAACATCAGCAATGTTACTGGCTCACCCCAGGGCTCTAACACATTTTGCACATCTGCTTCTTTAAAATGTGCTTAGAATTGGATACATGAAAAATAAAACAGAATCCTCTATAATCACCTCTGCTTATATGTACTATCGTAGGTCTTTTTCCTTTTATCCACAAAACATTTTGGCACCCATTAAAAAAAAGAAATGTCTTAAGTCTTAAGAGTGAATTCTGTGCTGCTTCTGTTCGCATGACTTCTGTTACATGTATTTTTCTCTCCCCAAAGATAACGGCATTCGATGGTGTGCAAGAAAGCGAGCCAGTTACTGTCAATATTTGGGTGATGGATGCAAACGATAACACTCCAACCTTTCCTGAAATATCGTACAATATCTATGTGTATACAGACATGAGCCCCGGCGACAGCGTCATTCAGGTAATTGCCTGTGTGGTGTGCAGATTCACACGAAGCCGTTAATTCCATGGGCATTTCTTAACGTATGTGTACGTTAAGAAACTGTTGAAGAAGTTTAAGTGAGCTCAGACTCATGGTATGGCATAATTGAGTTTAAGAACTTTAGATTTATGTTTATTTTTCAAATAAAAGTGCAACTATATGCACTTTATTTTTTAAAGCTTTTGTTTATTGAGGTGGGAGGAGAGCACAGAGAGGGAGAGAAGCAGACTCCCCACATAGCAGGGAGCCCAATGTGGGACTCAATCCCAGGACCCTGAGATTATGACCTGAGCTGAAGGCAGATGCTTAACTGACTAAACCAGTGAGGCGCCCCATTCCAATTAAAGTGGAATTAATTAGTTACTAAATGCAAACATAACTATTTGAGTAGTTTATACTTGATTTTTAAAATTTTAATGTACCAAATATATTTACTTACTATAATAATGTATTTAACACCCTGAAGTTTCAAGTATTAGACATACAGTTGAAAACTTCCAATTATTTTGAACTTTTGCAAATATGGGTTGAATTTCCCTTGGTGATAAAGACAGAAGACTGCCTTAATAAATTAGTGGATAATACTGTTAGACAGTGGTTACCCAGACATAAAATGGAATCATTGCAACAGAGAAAAATTAGAATTGTGTAGTAAGTGGTGTCTTTGAAAACACAGAAATTGGGCGAAATCTTTCTCCTTGATTTGTCTTATTTCTATTATTAACTGTGTACTTACTACATTTAAATTAATTATAAGTTATCTTAAAATATGTGGGGTGTTTTGCCTTTTTTTTTGTATTTTGAGTATAAGTTATAGAGAAGTCATAATATTCTTCCTTGAGGATTTTTAGAAAAAGTGGAGTCTAGCACTTTCCAAACTGACTGTGCTGTGAGTTAATGAGGGAGCTGTTTAGAAATACAGACAACCAAGATTTCACACCCACTTTCCTGGATCTGAAGCTTTATTAACAATACATACATTACTGATAATTAGAAAGCGAACCCTGAGAGCTTCAGTTGCCCAACCGGGTAAAGATCACTTATGTGGATTATCCTCTAAATTTGAGAGTCAGACTCAATAATTCTAAGTAACTTTCAGGCCAGGAAGGCCATGATTCTATATACTTTCAGAGTATTTGCATAGCTCCAAATTAGTAGTAAATTACATATTACATATTACATAACAATTACATATATTACACAAATTACATATTACATAACAATTACATTATATCATTAGGGTCATATAAAGGGTTAGGGAAAGGCTGGAAATTCGCCTGTACCTGCTTGCATGTATAAATACCTTCAACTGCATCTGGTATTGGGGGAAAAGCAATGGCACATTCCATTCCTATCTTGTCTCGTTTTGACGAAATCCACCCTTTCAGCCATTTGCCTTGAGGGTAGAATTCTGTTTAGGTTATTATTTCTGCATCCATAACCTCTGTACCCATAATGCCTAGCACCTAGTACATACTCAGTGTAGTAGATGCTCAATAAATGTTTATCCAAGGGTGACAGAGGGAGACTTGCAGGCAAGTGGTATGAATGAACGAGAAGGTGTAAAAATGCTGGCCTTTATTTCTCATCAACTGGTGGACCTAGTGAGCTACATTTATCTTTACCTTGGCACTTACTACAAAAGCAGCAAAATTACAGTTTATACAGATAAAGGAATGACTATCGTCGTCATGTTCTTATTTAATTAGACCTGATTCTCATCTCTATAATAACATAATTGAAAGTAAAAGTAAGTGTGTATATATATATATATATATATATATATATATATATATACACACACACACACACACACACACACACACACAACCAACCAGCAGGGAACTGGAACTGGAAAGTGTAATTAAGAAAATCATAGCAATTATGTAGTGGAAACAGCTCAAAAAATGTTTGCCTTAGGGATCAAAAGCTTATTTCTGGCATTTTCAGGCTACAGAAGTTAATTTCCCTATGTACCTCTTTATAAAATAGATCTTTTCTTGCCTTTAAAGATTCATATTTTGTATATCTCCCTGAACCACGCAGATTATGAAGATAAGAGTATTGCTTGCATCTCTATGGCTTTGTTTTTTTAAAAATTATTTAAGCACCAAGAAATGAAACATTATAATTAGTATTTTAAATGTTATTCCCACTATGTGGTAACAGGAAGGTATGTCTCTAAAACACCCTCCAGGGGCCTAGAAATGAAAGGAAATACATTTCCTATGAAGAGAAAGATTTGTAAATAAAGCAAAATGACTCAGAACTATGGCCTGCCCCTGCCTCATAACAGTCTCTGAAGAGATTCTGGCTGTCCCCACCCCAGCCCCTCACCAACCTGCCTTTCCCTGCTGCCCCCCAAGATCAACTTGTTTATGTTTGTTAGTATTCTTATGTCTAAAACAGTGAGGGGGTGCCTGGGTGGCTCAGTCAGTGAAGCCTCTGCCTTAGCTCAGGTCATGATCCCAGGGTCCTGGCATCGAGTTCTGCATTGGGCTCCCTGCTCTGTGGGAAGCCTGCTTCTCCCCTCCCTGTCCCCCTGTTTGTGTTCTTTCTCTTGCTGTGTCTCTCTCTGTCAAATAAATAAGTGAAATCTTAAAAAAAAAAAAAAAGTGAGAATATTAGAAGCAAAGGGGACAGTGAGTACTAATCAGAGAATACCTTGGATAACAGCTTTTAAGTATATTTTATTTTATTTGTCAGAGAGAGAGAGAGAGCACAAGCAAGGGGAGAAGCAGGCAGAGGGAGAAGCAGACTCCCTACTGAGTGGGGAGCCCAATGTGGAAGTCGATCCCAGGACCCTGAGATCATGACCTGAACCACCCAGGGGTCTCCAGATTTTAAGTATATTTTAATTGGATAATTTTAAATCTATCATTTTCAAAGCAACTGTAAGACTTTCTCGGTGCAATGTCAGTACCTACTCAACTATTTGAGTCTAGCCCCTTCTTGTTAGGAGGGACGTGTAAGAAGTGGATGGGTTGGTCAGAAAGCTGTGAGGAACCAGGTCCTTATTACAAATTCTGCTATAAGTTGGTCCTCTAACTTTATATCTCCTAGGCCTGAGTGTTGTAAATAGAACAGAGTGGCTCATGAGCTACATCTGGTAGAGCACTGCCCCAAACCAGCATCTGCGTCCTTTATACCTGGAAATGAAGTGATTCAGATTACTAGCATATCTTGTGTTTAGGGGGAGATTACTGGCATGAGTGAGAATGATTTTTTTGCATGAAAGAATGTCTTAGGGGCACCTGGCCCAGTGGGTTAAGCCTCTGCCTTCCGCTCAGGTCATGATCTCAGGGTCCTGGGATCAAGCCCTGCATTGGGGGGGGTCTCTGCTCAGCAGGAAGCCTGCTTCCCCCTCTTGCTCTGCCTGCCTCTCTGCTACTTGTGATCTCTCTCTCTGTGTGTCAAATAAATAAATAAATTCTTAAAGAAAGAAAGAACGTCTTATAGGCCATCTAAGAACTCCCACGGGATGACACTCAAGGATATCACTCTCTGTTGTCCTAGGTCTCATTCCACACATTACTGGTTTTCTCAAAAAATCAATTGCTCAATATTAAAGATAGAGATTTTGATATATAATTTTAATATTTTGAAGATGTAGGTTTCCTATCAGTAGCTACCTCTCCAGTCCATACTCGAGAGATGCTCTTCCTAAACTCTCACAACTTTCATCAATCAGTGTTCTTGATCCTAACCGAATAGAGAGATTGCCCTGAGCAGCCTTTGAAAATGAGGATGCCTCAACTCCATCCTGCCATGGTTTTATTTCAGCCATCTGACCACTCACCGTTGAGCCCCATTGGGAGATTCACCTAACAAAACAAAGCAACTCTGATATATGTCCAGTTTTGAGAAAACTCATCGTTACCCTTAATAAGATTTCATACTTTGGAAAATTGAAATTGCTGATTCATGAAGATGAAGTCTCATATGGAGCCGAGTCCTTTGATTCTTACCCCACCTCTTTCCGTTTTTCTCGTTCTCCAGTTCCTATCTTCTGTCCCACTTCTTACCCCTCCTTGCTGCTTTAACTTCCCCTCCTCCACCTTCACCCATGCTCTACTCTTATTCTGCTCCGTTCCCTTTCTTTCACTACAGCAATGTCCTCCTCTCTCCAGATTCCTTCCTGTCCATCTATAAACACCCTCACATCTCCCCCTGACCTGGTCTAAATGCTCCTCCTGGGTAACACTTCATGCTGCTGTCCCACTCTCGTATATTCAGTCACTAGAGTCGATGGATACACTTAGAGAATTTATTAATTTATTACTTCATAGTTATTAATTGCTATTCTATTATTTTACTCACATTATACCATGAGAATCATACAAAATCATAAATCTGATGAGTCTCTCTTTAATTGTGAAACACAAAAGCATTTCTCACTCCTTCATCTAGGTAAAATTCTCGTCTGTCCCATTTTATGGAAAACTGGTTTTCATCCCACCTCTCTGGTGACTAAAGGACTTTGTTCTCAGCTCCTTGTTCACTTCTTATTCTTTAAATATTAGCATTCTCCAAAAATAAATATGCAGTGCTCTGTTTCATGTATTCCCACGTTTTTAGTCATTACCACAACGTATAGTCATGTCTCCCAAGATTCAATGCCCTGTGGCTACCTCAACATCCAGCTGGCATTCCAAGGATCTGTTGTAGGGGGGAGTACAGGTTTTGGTTAGGAACTTCAGACTGGACATACTCCAAGATAAATTAACTAATCCACGGTCTTTCATCTAATACAGAAACACATCTACGATTACACAGGCTTTAGCATCCACTTCCGAGTCATTTCTATCCCTCTCCTTCCCCTGCTCACACACAGGTGATGGTCCAGGTGCTGAAATCGCTGTTCCAAAATGGATCTGTCATTATTTGCCTTTCTGTTTCTATGGCCTGCTGGAAATTAGGCTACGAGGGTGGACTCTGAGTGGTAACTCCGTTTTCACAGATGCCCCCATGTTCTTATTCTGCAACACAAATCAGGACAGGTCTTCCCTACCTGAGGAAGAGCCCAATCTCCACACGTGCCTTCAAGAACATCCCTGTAATGCCTCACATTCTTCTGTCTCAGCTCCTGCTACATCCCCCAAGTAATCAACTTTGAGATCCTAGAGATAGTTCTATTTTGTTCCTTCTGTTTGGCTCTAGCATGGACTATCCCTTCCCATTCTGAGTCTATCGACATCTCTCTCAAGTTTCAAGGTTTGATCCAAATGATGCCTTTTTTTTTTCATTTGTTAACAGACAGCTCAAATGTGACTTTTAAGTAAAGCCTTTATTTTTCGTAGCAAGTCTGAATTAATGGTTCCAGCATTATAAACCATCCTCCACACGTCCAGCTAGCAGCTTCTCTACCTGGCACACAATTTACTGTGTCCTGCATGGCGTTTAGCTCACATGTGTCTGTCTACCCTGCTGACCTGAAAATTCCTCCAGGACAGGGACTCTTAATGATACCTAACCACCAGTGCTTGGCACAATCCCTTCTTTGTGGTAGGGCTTCATCAAATAGCCATGGAACTGATTCCCACCATGCTCTCTCAGTCAGTGTACAAAATCTCTTATTCTAGAAATGAATTCTGTTTGGAATTCCCATAGATAAAGTGTTGCCCACCCCCCCCCCTCAGCCCTCTCCTAACTCCACAGCCTCAGTGAGACCGTGACTTTCCTGCTCTTCAGACAGAAGACACTCGACACTGGCACATTTCTCTTAGTCAGGCTGAGTCACAGGTCCCTGAACAGTACAGCTGGAAATGACTTTGAAAATGTTTCTTGTTCCCAGGCTCATTTGATAAAGAATTTGAGTGAACATGCTGATAAATGATCAGTCCCAAATCACAAAGTTTGTAAGTGACAGAGATGATACTGAATCCAAGTTAGAAGCGATAGACTCTGGACCCGGACGAGCTGCGTCTCCTTCAGCCCCTTTGTGCCCTTATGTGACTCTGGACAAATAGCTCAGTCGTCTGTACTCAGGTTTTTTACTCTTTAGAAAGGTGATAAATATAGTACCAGCTTCACAAAGGTGTTCTGAGTATTAGTTCTATAAGCTACCAACATATGTGCACTTTGTAAATCCACTGTATATAACACTTATGATTATTTTTTTTTACCACCTTATTTGTGTATATCCTTATGTGTCATGTGTATTATACTCTGAGGAGGACACATAAACACAACATACAAAAGGATATACTAAAATTCTTTTTTTTATGATTTCCAGCATTATAAGCAAAATCAGGATAAACCCATGTGGTGTTTTAACGCCTTCTGACAGTTTATTTTATGTAAAATAATGAGAGTGTTCTCTGTGGTATATTGTGTGCATGAGTGTGTTTGGGTTTGTGATATAATGATTCAAGTTTGAGGGAGGGTTCTGTTTATGTTAAAGTCTTGGTGGAGTTCAGTATTTCAGCAAATCTCAGATAACGATTTGATGGGCAAACCATGCAGAATTGTAAGCATATTTTCACATTCATATACTATTTTCATTTATTTTTGATGTTTGAAACAATTTAATTTTACTGAAGACCATACAATTTCTTACCCAAATCCACTTGTGTGAGAATGAAAACAAATACCTAAAATTGCATGGGTTCCTCATGTTGAAGCTGAGACTCTGTTATACCATCTGAATTCTGTATACGTGGAGGGCACTCCCCACTTGTGAGAAAGCACCACCTTCCCCATACTTGCAGTTTGGAAACCAGAGGTAGTCCTGGCACAGTCTCACTTCCTCCCTCCTCTCCATCAGTTACTAAGTCCTACTGATTTCCCCTTAGCCACCAACCAAATGTATCTACTCCAGCCTCTTCCTTCCCTGTCCTCCACAAGCTGCCATCAGCTCTTGCCGGGACCTTCCAGCACCCTCCTCTGGGCTCCGGGTGTATCTCCTCTCCCTGGCGTCTCCACATAGCCCCCACAGGACTCCTGTGAATAGGAGAGCAAAGCAGTAATTTTGGTGCTGACACCTTCAGAGATCTTCCGCAGCTGTAAGAATAAAGCCCAGTCACTATCCTGCATGATCACTCTGCTGATGACTCTCCAGTTTCCGTCTTGCCAACCATCTTTCTCTGGCTCTTTTAATGCGTCCACTTCTTTCACATGCTTTTCGTCATTAGGATCTCAATTTACATGTCACCTCCTCAAAAAAGCCTTCCTGGACTCCTTTCCTACATTATACTCCCTCTGTTATCCCAGAGCAGCCTGATTCTTCCTTCATAGCGTATTTCCAAATTTATTATAATTTTATGATCCATTTCTCCTATTAGGTAATAGGCTCGAGCAAGCTCCCATGATGTGTAGACTTTGTCAGTGTCTCCTTTTTGCCTCTTGTTTCACTGTTGTTTGTATACAACATCAGGCAGGGCACCTGGTCCATAGTAAACCTTCTATAATTTTTCGTTTAATGAACAAGTGGATAAAGGAACTAACGGGTGCATGTGAAAGAAGTGTTCTTTAACTTAGGTATGAGTGTTGGGAAATTACCTATATTTCAGGTTAAAGTGATTTAAGCATTAGTCAGCTAAACTGCAGGGGGATTAGTGTCCCTAGGACATCAAACTTCCTAGCTTGATTATCCAGAAGACTCTCTCCAGCAAAGGCGCTTGAGACGATGAACAGTCTGACTGAAAACATGTCATGAGAAAGCACTTGCATTTTTTGGAGAAGCAAAAGTGAATAATTAACACCCATATTTGAAAGTCATTCACTGTGTTGGAAGAAGTGCCTAGGACTGTGCCAATCATAAGGAATAAAGAAACTACTAACATTTAATTTCTGACCTTCAGTAATCACTAGTGTTGTGGGGAAGAGAGAGGCACACAATATTTTTGTTTTTTCATGATGATAAATATGGCTCGTATCATCCGGTTAAACACTACAAAATGTTTTAACATCTCAATTGCTCTTAATACCTTAAGAGTTATGTTGGGTAGAGTAAGTTTTCCCATTTGATAAACTTGGGGAAAATATTAATGATATCAATACAATGATCACAGACATCTGCATTTTGAACTTGCATAGCTAAAAAATATTACTCGCATTTGGCTTTTGTATTATTTTTCGATCGCCATCCCCCTTTCCTGATACACTTAGAAACCCAGTTTTTCAAAGAAAATGTATTTGTAAAAGATGTTACTTTTCTTTGCTTTCATGTTTAGCATGTTTTGGGTGGCCACAGTGAAAGCTGTCGATGATCAGTTTTAATAATGGATGCTTAAATGCTTGCATTTTTGTAAAGCTTTTAATTGTGTATGATTGCTTTTAATATCATTTATGTGGTAGGTTTTTAATTTTGACAATATTCTTTCTCATCATTACAGTTCTAGGTATTGCCAGTTTACTAGATAATTTGCTTGAAATTTGGAAACTAGAAGAAACAAAAATGTGTAATGTATTTTATTTATTTTTTCTTTTCTGTGTATCACCAAAGTTGTTTGCCTTTTTCAGCTACTGTTTCAGGAAAAAAACAAAACAAAACAAAACAAAAAAAAACCTGTTTCCCTTTCAATTCCCTTTTGTAGTAAATTATGTTAAAATGTCAAAGCGTAGTCGTCTGAGTAAAAGAAAAATGCTTGCATATTGAGATGTTTCACAGACAGGGAATCTTAGAAAAAAGCCACTATTCCAAATAGAGCAGTAGGGATTTCTTGGAAGCCTAGTAAAACTTGCTCATTCAGTTTGGCAAATAAAACAAGTAAAAACACCAACTAGAAAGCCCTAATATACATGCATATTACAAGCATATGTTGTATATGTATATTCTTAGACAAATTATAATTTAATGTGTATAGATTTTAATGTACATGATGCTAAACTAGAGGCCTGAAAAACACAGTGATGAAAGAAAACACAGTGCTAACCCTTGAAAAGTATATATATATGAAATATATATATATATAGTAAGAGATGACCCTTATTCACAGTGAAGTAATCAGAAAATATCACAAACCATTCTTGATTTTTTAAAATTACATGGAACAGACTAATAATACAATGAGAGTCCATTAAACATGAGTGGGGAGGGGAGGATGGTCTGGTAGGGCTTGAATAGCCAGGAAGGTTTCATTGCTGGTGAGAACTCCATGAACCTAGCAGGATGATTAGTGCTCAAACAGGCAAGGTTACTGGCGGTGGACGTGTACAGCCAAAGGCATGGGATATCATGAGGCATTAAGGATACCACTCTGAATGCAGTTGGAGATGGGAGGAACCGAATGGTAAGAAATTTGCCTTTCCTTTTTTTTAATTCAAGTATGTCTTGGTTTCTTCTTCCAAGCCCCTATCATTACAGGCATTTCTGGACCTTGTCATGTCTTCTTATCCTTCCCTACTAGTACATTTATTAAAGATACTTTTCTTTCCTGTCTGCTCTTCTAGAACACAAGCTGGCAAACAGAAAATATTCTGTCTGTATCTTCTGCACTTTATAACATGGCGTCTGGCACAGATTAAGGTCTGAATAAATAGATCAGTTTACCTATCAGTTAAAGGCAAATCCCACATACCAGAGTAATTCAGATTGGGCATTGTAGACAATGTAAGATTTCTTGAAGAAGTATTTAAGACTAGATCTTTCAGATGATGAGTTAAGGTCTGGGCTATGGCATTTGCTGGATGCTGACTTTGAGGAACTCTTTCTTGGAGTCAGTGAGGGTAGAAGCTGAGCATGAGAGAGCATAGCAGCTTGAAAGCATTCAAGGTTCCAGGTTACAATCTCAGAGTCTGAGTAATGAGACTCAAGCCCTCGAGAGGATTATGAAGTTGCCACAGAAAAGGAACTAGCTCTCCAAATTCTTGGGCAATATTGTTGCTGTTTTATTCTTGAGCTATTCATCAGGCAGAGGAATGCCTAAATGAGAACTCCATCTCCAGTAACAATACTTTGGTCCATAAAAAATTAATTATTAATGTATTGTTAATGAATTATACACCTGAAAGATCCCTTTGCTAAACACCTACTCTACTGAGGTCGCTGCCATCTTGCATTAGTCTAGGACATGCTGAACAGAAGAGGGGTGACCATTAGTCCTGTAAGCTTTTTTAGCTTCAAAGCATCACCAGCTCCCATTAAGGCTTTAGAGAGCATAATGTGGACACAACTAATTTACTCATTGCCCAGTTTGCTTGATCAGCAGAAGTGGTCTTAGGTTCAGACTGACTGTCAACCCTGAGAACCAATAGGCCTCTTGTAGGACCAAGTTTATTTAGCTTCAAGTGAGGATACAGGATAGACGACAACATAACTTTTATGGCGATAACACAGTGGAAGTCTTATGACCTCTAAATACAACTTCTAATGCCTCCTAAATCATCTGCACTTGGGATATATAATCCCCTTGATACACACATTAGAGGCATTTTTCTGAAAGTTTTGGTATAGCAACTTCTGTAGTACCTAGTGCATAAAAGGAGACTTACCAAAACACTGGTAAACACCAGAATATCTTTTACCCGGTAAAGAATTGGCATTTCCTCTGCAAAATACATTCCCAGCCATGCCTTTTCCTAAGTAAGTTATCTGATGTTTCTTTAATATTTTAAAGATTATTTCTTTCCTTCATCTTCTATTACTTACACCTTTTTATAAGTGCTGATAGAGACATTCAGCGGTGTATGTAAGTTTTTCAAACTTAAATTAAATTCTTCCTCCCACAAATCTGTCTCCATGGTTGTTACCTGGCTGGTGAGTTCTAGGTTGCCTTCCCAAATAATCTTTCTATCCAAGAGATCAATATCCACTCAAGCTTCATTTTTATCAACTATATAAGTGATCCAAAAATCCTTTATTATATTACACAGCTGAGCCCAAGAGATTGAATGTTTAACACAACACCGTTCAATTAATAATGCCATGTTATTATGTCAGCTTTCCCAACAAAACCAGGTTATTCTCATATATCATACATTTTCCATTACCCGAGTAGGCATCAAAGACTTATCTTTCAGGCCACTCTGGGTTTCATCTGCTTTAACATCAAAACCATATGCCATCCCCGATGTATAAATTTTCAGTGACACAAGCTTCTGGGCATAATTTTAATGCAATAGGCATTTGTCTCTCAGGAGGCAACATGGTATTGACCCCTAATCTGTCCAAACCTACCCAAAATTACCAGGGAGAACTACATTTCCAAGCGATCCCAGGTTGGCTGTATACCTTGGCTTCTTGCAAAAGCCAAAGATAGTGGCCTCCTCTAGCTTTAGCCGTGATTCAATAACACATCTGAGAGGCGCAATTGACAGGTTATACATTCATTCTGAAATTTTCTCTCAGAAGGTGTCCTCACAGAAGATATCCTTCCTTGAAATCTTATTCCCATTCTATATTCCACATTTTCACCTTATTTCCCTTTTATGACTTTTCTTAACAAAGACTCATGCTTCCAAAATGGGATTTTTCTGGGGCATCTGAGTGGCTCAGTTGGTTAACCATCTGCTTTCAGCTCAGGTCATGATCCCAGGGTCCTGGGATCAAGCCCCACCCTGTGGTGGGAGCAGGGGAGTCCTTGCTCAGTGGGGAGCCTGCTTCTCCCTCTTCTTCTGCCTGCCACTCTGCCTACTTGTGCTCTCTCTCTCTCTGACAAATAAATAAAAACTTTAAAAGAAAAGTGGGATTTACTGATTATACTCCACTTTTCTTCCATAAGGCTGGTGTGCTTCCTTGGTTTCCAAAACTTTCCTTTCTGTCCATTCCTCTGGAAAAGGGGTAGGTTAATGGTTTTGTTTCATTTTATCTTTGTTGTTTTTTTTTTTTTTTTTGAGATTTTTATCGAGAGAGAGAGAGAGCATACACAAGTGGAGGGGCAGAAGAAGAGGGAGAAGCAGACTCCCCATAGAGCAGGGACCCCAATGTTGGCCTTGATCCCAGGACCCTGGGATCATGACCCAAGCCAAAAGCAGGCACTGAACTGATGGAGCCACCCAGACATCCCTGAAGGAGTAGGTTTAAAAAGGTGTCATGGAGTAGCACGGAGTTGATAGTCAATTACCTGAGAAGAGAGCAGGACATAAAGATTTAAAAGAGAGAGATAGAAAACTTGTTTATAAGATACAGCGAAGACCTCAAGTTCAGAATGTGTATTGGAAGGGAGAAAGGAAAGAGAAAAATGGATCAAATCACAAAACAATGAGTGAACAATGACAGGGGTTCTAGTCAACCTGAATAGTATCCCGTCAATGCAGTAGAAAAGCAAAATGGAAAAAGATCCTATATGTAGCTGAAATTTTCTTTGTCATTCCTGAGAGCATTACTGAGTGTAATTTACATGTCCTAATACACATTCATCGTCATGCACATTTCTGTGATTATTTTAGTAACAGTTGTGTAACAATTACCACAATCTAGGTCCAAATATCATCCTCACCCAGAACGGTTCCTTAGGGAACTAGGATCCTTTCCTCTGGGAAACTAGTTCTGCTTTTTGTCCCTAAAATGGGCCTTTTGCAAAAATTTTTGAAAATTTGGAAATGTGCAACATGTTGCCTTTTCTTTTGGCCTGGCTCCTTTCACTCAGCATGACTCAGGACTACTGTATTTAGCAGCAGAAGTAGCACGACTGTGTTTAGCCATCTGAGCAGTAGCGTGACTCAGTCCTATATGTTTCTTTGACTTACTCAATAGTATTCATTTTATAAAAACAGCATGTTTTGTTTATCTGTTCACTGATAGACATTTGAACTATTTCCAGTTCTGGAGAACATTAATAATGTAGCTAGGGATTCTCTGTATGCCTTTCGATGGACAGACACTGTGTATTTCTATTGGGTGTATCTGTAGACACCCAGGAGTAGAATTGCTGAATCATATGAGAGGTGTGTACTTAAACTTTTCAAGAAACTGTCAAACTCCTTTCTAACACGTCTGTATGCTTTACCTGTCCACACCATCCCTGATGAGTACTATTGTCAGTTTCTTTATCAAGCCCATTATAGCAAGTATATTTCCATATTTCATTGTGATTTTAACAGGCATTTCCCCAAAGACTGGTGATTTTGAGATCTTTTCATGTGCTCATTAGCAATCTTTCCATCTTTGATAAAAAGGTCTATTCAAATCTTCTGCTCATTTTTTATATTTGTAGTGTCTGTCTTCTTAGTATTGACTTGTAATTCCTCTTTGTAAATTGTAAATGCAAGTCCATTATCAGTCATATGATTAGCAGTTATTTTCTCATAATCTGTTTTGTTTATCATATTCTTTAATAGTGGCTTTGGGAGAGTAAAACCTTTGAATTTTGATAAAGTTCAATTTATCATTTTTTTCTTTCTGTGTATAATGCTTTTGATATCATATTTAAGAAACTCTTACCAACCTAAGTTCATGAAGATGTTCTCTTGTATTATCTATTACAAGACTCATAGTTTTAGCTTTTACATTGTACGGGTGATCCACTTTAAATGTTATAAGATAAAGGTCTCAACTAATTTCTATTTTTATTTTTTTACCTTTTGCACAGAAATACGTAATTGTCCCAGCAGCTTTTATTGTAGAAATTATATTTTCCCCATTGAATTATCTTAGTATCTTTGTTGAAAGTCAATTAGCCATAAGTGGAAGAGGTTATTTTTGGACTTCTGTTCCTTTCATGTATAGTTTACTTTATGCCAAAACTACATTGTCTTGATTATTGTAGATCGATTGTATATTTTGAAATCAGATAGTGTAAGTCTTGTAAAATTATTTTTCTCTTCTAAAATTGCTGTGGCTATTCTAGGTCCCTTATATTTCCATATAAATTTTAGGATTAACTTGACAAATTCTACTAAAAAAGCTTGATAAGGAGCTTGGTAGAAGATATATTGAATTTACAAATCATATAATTTGTGGAGAATTTCCATCTTAACAGTATTGCATCATTCAATCCATGAACATGGACTGTCTTTCCAACATGCTTTTAGATTTATCTCAACAATGCTGTACGTTTTGGTTTGTATTTTTTGCCCCAATTTTGCTAAATTTATTCCTAGTTATTTTGTCATTTTTTAAGCTGTGGCTGGAAATATTTTTATTTTTGGATTGTTCACCACTAATATAGGAATATACAACAAATTTTGTTTCACCTTGGCAATCACTAGCTAGTTTTTATAGTTTCTCAAAGACTACTTAGGATTTTCTACATAGAAAATCATATCTTCTTCAAATAAGTATACTTTTACTTCATCTTACCAACCCGAAGCCTTTTGTTGTTGTTGTTGTTCTTTTATGTACTTTGTTGCACTGTATTCAAAATCCAGTACAATGTAAACTTGAAGTGCTGAGAGCATCCTTTTCCTGTTCTTGATCTGATGGAAAGGCACTCAGTCCTCATTGTTAAGTATAATGCTAGCTGTTGGTGGCTCTGTAGATGGTTTTTCAGATTAAAGAAGTTTCCCTCTATTTCTAGTTTGTTGAATCTCTCTCTTTTTTTCTCCCCCATAAATAGACATTCAGTTTTATCAACTGCTTTTTCTGTGTTTAATGAGATCATCATGTGGCTCTGTCCTTTACATAATATGATGTATTATGTAAAGTGATTGGCTGTCTTCACATTCAATTTGAAGGACTGTTTCACCAGATGTATTATCCCTGGTCAATAGGTGGTCATTTATATCCCAGTACTTCAGAATATGTCATTCCTATTTCTACTGGCCTCTGTTGCTTGTAATAAGAAGTCAGCTGTGAATGATACATCATTTCCTTTTATGAAATGAGTATTTTTGCTGCTCAACATATTATTTGTCTTTCAGCAATTTGGCTGAAAATTGTTCATCACCTACCCTGATAGTTGATCACCCTGGCCTGCCTTCTGCGAAAATCCTGTTAAGTTGGTTTAACAAGCCCCCGCCCTTGATGTTTTCTCCTAATAATTTTCCATCCACTGTCCTCATTGGCTATAAATCCTCAGCTGCTTTTACTGCACTTGGAGCCGAATTGAGCCCCCCTCTCCTCCCTATTATGATAGTCCTGACTCCTATCACAAAGGCCCTAAACAATACTTTCCTTTCCAGTTTAGCAAATATCAGGACATTTTTTTCTTTGACAGTCTCTATATTTATTTTTTAATTATATTAAAAATTATAAAGTTACATTTTTAAATTATCTGTTTGTTTTAATGCTATACTGTAGTACCTCTGGATTTTGATATTGACTCTGAGGACTTTTTTTTTAAATAACATATCTGGACTTTATTCACTGAACCTACTTCTCTTAAGTGTGTGGTTCCTAATGTCTCCGCATGATTTTTGCTGTGATTCTTCATTTCTGCGTGGCTTCATATCACCCAGTGATTTACACAAACACCTAAGCCCATAAGGCTTCTGCTGCCTTTGCCCATTGACCTGAACACAGGTTGGGTGAGCCCCGGAAGTTCAGGCAGGGCCCAGGATTTCCTGTCAGCATGGACATTCTCCAGGTCTCCTCTATGCATGCGACTGGTTTCAGAGATGTGCAGAGAGCCTACTCAGCCCTTCCTTCAGGCCCTCTATTTCTTTTTCTGGTGAATTTCTGGCTTGTTGGCTTACAGCAACTGAAACCACAACTTTATAACTCGTATTGGCTGAGCCAAGATGGTTCTCATTTAGTTCTCAGTGTGCTTGATTCTTTTATTAACACCACACCAAACTCACTCTGTCCTCTCTTAAAGCAAGCCTCCTGCTTGTCATGGCCAGCCCTACTGTTCTAACATGTGTCCAGTGTACTTGGGGGGCTAAGTAACATCCACATCAGAAGGCCACTGACTCCTGCTTTTCTTATCCTCCTGCAACAACAGTTTTTAATGAATGATTTCTCTTAACTTGTCCATTTCAGTGGATTCTTAGAGCCCTAAATGGTGTTTTTCAACATTTTGCTTAGATTTTTTAAAATTAATTTATTTATTTGAGAGAGAGAGAGAGAGAGAGGAGAACATGCACTGGGGGAGGGGCAGAGTGAGAGGGAGAGAGAAAATCTCAAGCAGACCCCATGCTGAGTGCAGAGTTAATGACATGGGGCTGGATCTCAGGACCTCAATAATCTTACCTTGAGCTGTAATCACAAGTCCGGTTCTCAACTGATGGAGCCATCCAGGTGCCCCACATTTTGCTTAGATTTTTACTTTTTGGGAAAAGAATTATCCAGCCTCCTCACACCACCAGAACCAAAAGTCTTACCTCCTTGGTGCCCCTCTTTGCCACTTTCAAAGCATGGTTTCAGTCAGGAGTTGAGATGAGGCCACATGTATAATATAAAGGAAGGGAAAGAATTTTGAAAATAGGGATTCCTATGACAAATTGAAGGGTAACCAATGAATGAAATAAAATAAAGGCACTGTATTAACAGGAATATTTTTTTTTCTTTTTACTGAAATAATAGGTGAATATTTTCATGAATCAATTATAAGTCATGGATTATAGTTTATTTTTATCAAAGGAAAATTCCATGTCTTTATATCACTATTTGTGAATGTGTTCATTTTATAAGACCCTAAATTTCATATTAAGCATCCTCTCTGTGTCTAATAAAAATTATAGGGCTACAGGTATGTTAGGACTGAATCTTTGTTCTGTTGAATTAAAATATCAAAGGAAGTACTGTCTAAAGAGAATTGCAAAATCATTCAGCAAAAAAGTAGTCCTGCAAGTTACTGCACAAGGCTTCAAAAACTGTGCTTCTGATATTTTCACAAATAGACTGAGAAAGAAACAGGAAAAAAAAAAAAAAACTACATGAAATGCAAAATACAAAATGAAAGGAGTTGGCATGACATACTAGGAAATAGAAGTGAATGTCTGAAAGCACAATGCAGGCTTTCCTGCCTTAGCTAAAAATCAAAATAAGCAAGCCTCAGACACTACTCTTGAAAAGTTCTGGAAAGTGCAGAGTGTCTTCTCAGTGATCCTTCCTGAGGAATCATAAACACAGCATGTTGTTCACCCTTTCTACCCTCTAGGTGAACTTAGAATACAAAGAAACGCCTGTAAATAGATGATCTCCTTCATAATAGAAAACGGATTGAAACAAATATTCAGATGCTGAGGTTTCTAGAACAAAACACTTTGTATCATGATGTAGTGAAAGGCTGTGGTCTAGCTGGTCACCTGTGTGTGGCATGGGAAGCCGTGAGGCTCATTCTCCATTATTTGATTGAGGTTTATGCTGTGGACCAAAACTTCCCTTTCTTCAAATGTATTTTGCTATCTAAGTCAGGTGTGAAATGTTTCAATCCATTTTTTGGAGACAAGCACAGTTCTATTGTAATTTTATTATAAATAAGTACCATTAAATGAATTCACTGCTATTTTCTGAAACCTTCTTAGTTAAAATTATGGCACTTTCTCTAGCATTTCCTGCTCAAAAACAAAGGGAGAAGAAAAGAGTGCAGAGACTACTAACCATAAAAATACCAAATACCAATAAATTCAGCATTCAGTTCTTGCATGCTGAACCTCAAAGGCATTGTCATAGCCCTGGAAGCCCTTCATGATGTCTCTGCTTGTCGCTCAACTTCCCGCACTACTTTCTCCAGACTGTCACATTCTGCATCCCCAAGAGCCTTTTCCATTCCCCTGTCCTCAGGGTCCTCACACATGCCCTTCCCTTCTCCATTAACTGTGTGTAATCCATTGTCTTCGATCTGCCACATATCTTTCACTCCCAGTGTGTGTGACCTAGACCAGAGGACTTTTTCTTTTTTTTTTTTTTAAGATTTTATTTGACAGAGAAAAAGAAAGCACAAGCAGGGGAGCAGCAGAGGGAGAGGGAGAAGCAGGCTCCCTCTAAACAAGGAGCCTGATGTAAGATTCGATCCCAGGACCCTGGGATCATGACCAGAACTGAAGACCGATTCTTAACCATAAAAGAACCACCCAGACGCCCCGACCAGAGGTCTCTCATTGTTGCTTATGTTCATTTTCAGTAGTGCCTGCCACATCATGTCAGTATAGATTTCCTTGTTATTAATAATATTCCTCTTCCAATGGCACATTCAAAAAAAAAAGAAGAAGAAGAAGAGGAAGAAGAACATGGACAAGAAAGAAGAAGAAGAGAGGAGAAGAAAGGGAGCCCACTTTTTATTTACCAACTTGAACTTAACCCCCAGGTCCTAGGACCATCCCAGGGACCACGGTAGGCTTTCACTAATTATTTAGAAATGAATGTTTTTCTCCAGATTATTATTTTCCCTACCAAGTTTAGAAATTAATTCTATTATTATGATTATCAGCAAGTGGTCTTAGTTGGCTCACTTGTGTAACTTGTGGAAAGGATACTGAATTTTCCAGATTTTTCTAAACTCAGATTTACATATATTCACATGTCATCAATCCAGAGCTCAGTTTGCAAATTGAACTTCATTTTAAAAAGACCTAAACATGAGTATTCATGACATTACTTTGTACTAAATATCACTAAACTTATACATGTGGCTCTATTTTTTTGTCTGCCTGGTTTGAATAGTTAACATGAATAATAAAGAGATTGAGAAAGATAGTCTAAGAAATATATATATATTTTAAACTTAATTTATTAATTTAGAAAATTGCTTTGTTTAAACAAGAACTACTTTATTACAGGGAAATATATATACTTGTTATTTATCTGTGTATATATTTTTTATTACTTGTTAAGCAGCTAATCATGATTTCTAAACAAGGGTATCTTTACCGCTTCCATAGCATGATCTTTGGCCATTGTAATGAAAAACCATACACTGAATCAAGGATGAGTTCATGTATTAATGACCATGTGGTACCACATACCAAAGCCTCAAAGTACAGGACCCCTAGAAAAATAAATAGTCATAAAGCAAGACAAGGAGATTCATTAATTATAACTCTTTCCCTGTGATATTTGGGATTCTAATATTAAAGAGACATAATTTCAAATTAAACTAGCTTTAAAAAAAACAGCTTATTTTTGGTTCATATATCAGAAAATGTTGGTGATGAATTTGTCTCCAGCATACATGGAAACAGTATCATCAATGATACTCTCCCCATTTCCTGGCACTGTCTTCTTCTCATGGTCCCCAGTCCTGGAAAGACCCAATGCAGGCATAAGATGAGCAAATGTCAGATAGAAATAGACTTGTCTAGCCCTCAGGTAATTAAGAGTCACTCTTTCCCATGCTCATAGGAGTCACCCTGACTATACCAACTTGGATAACTTGCCAGTTCTTAAACCAAAGAGTCCAGACCTGAATCTCACTCCCATTGCTGGAGCTAAGACCAGTTGTGAAGGGGATAAGCATCTCTCTGAGGAAAACAAGAGGCTCTTACTAGAAGCCAAGCCCAGGATACCTGTGGGTTGACATGCTTAGTCAAGGTCAACTTAGCGGTCATTCATATAAAAATACCACGTGAACAGTTGATTATACTTTGAGTATGATGAGTCTTTCTGTATGAACTATGCCTTTTATTGAATCCTTGCTTCATTTGTGAGACTCCAATCTAGGTGTTTTGTTTCATTTGTTTGTTTATTTTTCCATTTATGATCGAACCTTCTTTACATTTGTCCTTTTACGGAAAGTCATTGTTTTTCAATTTCTCAGGCACAGGAAAGAGATGGAGGAGAGAAATAAACCATAGCCAGATCTAGATGTGTATATTTATTTATTTATTTATTTTTATTTTTATTTATTGTGGGAGCAAGGGGTTGCTGAGGATGTCTGGAACATGTGCATATGGAAATGGCGAGAGGAAGGAATTGTGGGAGGGTGAGATTAAATTCCGTGAAGAGGGCTGTGGTACACAGCAGAAAATATATACAGATGCATGGCTTAGAGTGTCTTACCATTTATGTATCATAACACTTCAGGAAAATGATTACAAATTGTAGGTTTTATTCTACTGTCTAGTAAATTATAGGCAACACACTGGCCTTTCCATGAATACCAAGTACTCCTCTGTCCTCCTTGATTCAGGAGGCGGACATTCCTTGTGCTTTGGGAACAATTTCATGAGCCTCCATCTCAGACACCATTGGTCACAGTCATTGGTCCTAACTGAATGAAATCCCTACCAGAGTTTACTTTCCAAGTCTCTCACAAGGGACATTACCATTTTTTCTGGATATCCAGCCGATGTCTCTGTTCCCTTTTCGAATCTTGGACCACCAATAATTTCTTCACCATAGTTTTGTTTGTACGTGTAGGGACTCAGTTATGTAGATTTTCTGCCCACCGTGTCCCGATTTAGTACTAAAACTGCAAAATAATGCAAAGCTATTTAAAATCACATAAGCAAGAAACTGATTTTTGGCTTATTTGTTAAACTCTCTACCTGCTGTTGGTTTCTGTGGAGCTAGTGGTGTTCCCGAGTATATTAGCTCATCTGAAGTTGGCTGCCTGTGCAGACCAGGGACTGTTTTTCTCACCTGTGCTTTGCAGTGCTCTATGGTATTTATAGCACATCCCAGATGGGTGCCTTCCTCAATTTAATTACTATCCGGCTTATCCTCCCTTCCAATATCATTCATGAAAATGTTAAATAAGGCCAGCCATAATACCTACATCCCCAAAGCATGTTCCCCAACAGTTCTCAACTTGATGCATTGCCATTTATCATTAAATTCCTTTAGCCAATTTAAGTCCCAGGAAGAATGTTAATATTGAATCCAATTTGAGCTAAATTTTAATTAAGATTTCCTGAGACATTATGTTAAGTGATTTACTATAATCAAAATTGATATCTCCTCTGCTACCCCCGCTCCCAATTTTCTAATTTTACCCACATGCAAAAGAGAATTGGGTTGCTCTGTCTTGACTCATTCTCCATAAATAGACATCATTCATCAGTTCTGTTTCTGCAAATAGTTTCCTTCTCCTTTACCTTTAGGACCATTCTGTCATCCTCCTATAAGTCCCAAAATCATTTTATGAAATGCATTTCCTTCTGGCAACCACATCTGTCGACCCGCAAATACCTAATCTCAGCTAACTGAATGCCAATCTCTCAAATTTCCTTCTTTCCTCTCAATTATTTTTGTAGCTACTATTTCTCTGCACATTATTATTCTGAATGCAATTGATGCTAAACATAGAAACAGTGTGCACAGTATATCCCCTTAAGGGTGATGGTGTGTGTAAGGCACTTTGTTTACATTTTCTTAGGATGGTGAGCATGAGCATCTGAATGGGCCATTAATTAACATGGCGCTCTTGAAATTGAATTCAAGTTTCAAGGTAAATGTGCATACTTGCATTTGATCTAAGAAGGTGTGTCAGGAGTATCCAGGGGCCACCCAAAGGCATTTGTGAATGATAAAGAACGGTTACTTTATAGAAGTGAAATTTAGGGGTTAGAAATACATATGAAAATGTTAGTAAATAAGAAAACTTTTTTTCTGTAGGTTTACTTATTAAATTTATATATTTTAGTTATTCAACAGGAAACTTTTAATTGTTTTCCCCTTATGTGTAAACTTAAATGAGGCCACCTTTCTTATCTGCATCTATCACTTTTGGAATGAGGAAAATAGAAAGTTCTGTGACTGTATAGGGGCATGTGGGTGGCTCAGTAGATTGTGTCTGCCTTTGGCTCAGGTCATGATCCCAGGGTCCTGGGTTTGAGTCCCGCATCAGGTTCCCTGCTCAGCAGGGAGTCGCTTGTCCCCCTCCCTCTTCCCTGCCCCCTGCTTATGTGTTCCCACTTTCCCTCTCTCTCTCTCTGTCAATCTCTTTCAAATAAATAAATAAATAAATAAAATCCTTAAAAAAAAGAAAGAAAATTCTGTGAATGTCTGCAAAATGCATATTATAAGATTTCCCACTAGTATCTACTTTCCCCAGGGATAAATTTATATTCATCAGCCAGTTAAAGAACTTTATTTAACTCATTAAATCATTCTTACCTTAATTTTGCTTTATTGAATTAATAATGGTCATTCTGTTTTCACATATAAATGACCCAAATATAGTTTTAGCTATTGGATACAAGTTGCTTTGAAGGACTATAAAGACCTGCAAATTAGCCTCAAGAATGTTCATGTGGTATTATCAAGGGCCTCTGAGTTCATTCCCTTTTCTCAAAAAAAAAAAAAAAAAATATATATATATATATATATATGTATGTATGTATATATGTATGCATGTATATGTATTTCTTATGCTTCACAGTCTAATTTTTTAGTAAGGTATCCTACAACTGGAGATGCATTTGTTTGATTTTGGAAAGGCAAAACCCTAGGCCCTTTCCATCTTTTATAAGTCAGTGTGAACAAGATCATAAAGATATTTTTTCCTAAAGCTAAGCAGTAATTAAAAGGATACAAGGATGAGAGACTCTCTGAGAGACCAAAGGAAAACATTATGGATGTAAAAGACAAGAGCAGAAAGAAGGATGACAGTAATAAAGACAGACTTCACCCACTAAATTTTCTCCAGTCTCGGTAGGCAGTAATAAGTGTTTATGTGTCCAGAACAGAAGGGTAAGGTAGAGGGGAAAAATTAACTTTCCCATAGTGATATTCAATTTGCTGTTAGAGCTTTCCTCTTCTTTCCTTTAGTAAATTAAAATAAAGACAGTCTTCAAGATACAAAATTTTATCACTTTCATAAGAAAAAGAAAAAAAAAAATCCTTCCTGATGGGATTTCTTCTGAATCAGAGCACCTGTAGCCATGTTTCAAGAGAAGAGCGAATGTGCAGAGATCTTTCTTCACCTCTATTTTGTCTTTGGAAGCAGGGACACTGGGGTAGAAAGCTGAGCCCCAGGAGGACCGACGATGTGGTTTTCTGTTCCAGCTCACAGCCGTGGATGCAGACGAAGGGTCCAACGGGGAGATCACGTACGAAATCCTGGTGGGCGCTCAGGGAGACTTCGTCATCAACCACACCACAGGGCTCATCACCATCGCCCCGGGGGTGGCGCTGACCGTGGGGCGCACCTATGCCCTCACGGTCCAGGCCGCGGATAATGCACCTCCTGCGGAAAGAAGGTAAGGCAGCATGCAGTCACTGCGGCTTCTCCGCGCTCCCAGTTAACCTTGCCCTGTACACTGAGGAAGTGCAGCAAATGTTCTTTTATTCTATACATGTCTAAATTAGACCAGAAAATTCTAGGGGCCAGATTCTAAGGAACTGTACGTTCTTTCTTGGTTTAAGTTATAGGGAAAGGACAACAAAGATTAAACCACAAAATAAGCAACTCTGATTTCACAGATGTGAGGGATACAGATCTCAGTACTTAGGGGGAACTGGGAGATAGCAGAAGCAGGTAGCCAACTGATTGGTGAAAAGCAAGGTTGTTGACAGTGAGAGGTCACAGACATAGCAGCGATCTGAAATGTCTTGTGTTTGAAGCCACCTCCCAATGTCCAGGTAATTCAAATGTATACATAAATACATGTATATATCCTCTCTTTGTATATAAAAAGTATATATGCATAACCACATATATACAAATATATACATTCTCTTATCTATTCTATCCATAAGATTTATTATAGAATTGATAATTTACCTGTAAAATATATCTATAGGTATCCCATGTGTACACATTCAAATATATAGCTACATGGAGGGTGTGGGATAGTAGAAAACAAAAGACTTCTAGCTATTACAACTGTATTTACTTAGTGTCCCACCAGAGCTACCTTTTTTTATTAATTTCCTGCTTGTTTCCTGATTTTCAGTATGCATTTAAAGAAAATACGAATGAATTCCTGCACCGGTTGGGTTTGTCCCCTTACAACACACCCTGGGGTTCTTCCAACATGAATACTGAATTATTTCTTCAAAACTCTTTTCCCAGCTACATAATATTCTTTCATACGTGTGTTATACTGTGTAAGAAACCCACTGTCGATGGACTTTCACATTCCTGTCGCTCTTTTACTGACAATGAAAGAATAAATAAAACTGAACAAGCATCCTTTTGGATATGTGCAAATATGTCAATACAGTAAATTCTCATTTACCAAAGGGCATATGCAATTGTAAGTTTCAGCGATAACTGCCAAATTGTATTCTGCAGGGCTCATAAAAATTTACAGTTCCAACTGTCAAGTCGGAGAGTGTGTAATTCTAGTCTCCCCAGCTGTGTGTCATATCAAACGTGGATTTTTACCAGTCTTATAGGTTAAAAAAAAAAGCATCTATTTTTTTTATTCATTTGCTTATGGGTAAGTTTGTTTCCTATGCTCTTGAGCCAATTCTGTTACTTTTCCTGTAAAGTCTGTGTTCATAGTCTTTACCCATCTTTTGACAGATATGTCAAGCCCAGGATATAATTATCTTATATTTAGTCTTAATGATTTTATAGGTTCACGTTGTGTGTTTAAATCTTTGTTGAATTTGGGATTTATCCTAGGATGCAGGAGGAGGTATCAATCAGCAGTAATTTTTTTTTATGCTACTCTGTAATTTTTCCCACATAATATGCTTGATAGTCCATCTTTATCTCACTGATTTGAGACCTTACATTAATTATAATCATATATTTTCTCATTTATTTGAGTTTGATTAGAAACTCTCTCTTCTATCCCATTAGTTCACCCCACTTTTCATGAACTATTGTCACAATTTTAATTTTTAATGTTTTAAATGGTGCTTCATAACATGGTGGTGCTAACTTACATCAATGATGCTTTTCTCTAAAAGTGTCTTGGTTGCTCTTTATATTAATTTTGCCCATACTTTCTTGTGTGTCCTATAGGAATTTTTATTTTTTTAATATTTTCTTTATAAGAGTCTTGTGCATTTCTTTGTTGGTCCATTTCTGTATCTTTTGCTATTATTGTACGTAGACTCTTTTCTCTTTATTCATCTCTCTGGTTAATATTTATATATGTGAAAGCTATTAATCTCTTTTTATTAATTTTAATCCTCTTTCTTATTTCTTTTATATTTTTGTAAAAGTTTTCCTATCAGTTCTTCAGTGTCATCCAGGAATGTATTTTATAAATAGTGAAAATTTTATATCCTTTCTCCATTTTCTTTCCTTTAAGTTCATTGGCTAATTGTTTCAATAAAAGTACTTATCTTTTTTTTTCTTTTAAGATTTTATTTATTTATTTATTTGAATGAGAAAGAGCAGTAGGTTAGGGTAGAGATGGAGGGAGAAGGAGAATCTCAAGCAGATTCCCTGCTGAGTATGGAGCCTGATATGGAGCTAGATCCCATAACCCTGAGATCACAGCCTAAGTCAAAACCAAGAGTTGACCTCTTATCTGACTGAACAACCCAAGCATGCCTGCTTGACTTGTTTTTAACTCAAGTAAGAATGTCTCCCAGATTTTCCCATTATACTGGTTTATGGTTTTAATTTTTTAAAATTCTGTTGAGAAAGTGTTTATTTCCATTTTATTGGCTTTCTAAAATAAAAAAATATATACCCATCATCTATGAAGACAGTAATGACTTTCGTTCTTGAGCTAATCATACAATGATTGATCTTGATACAATTCCTAAATTAATCTATTTTGCATTCTTACTATGAATCCCACTAGGCTGTGATGTTTTATTCTTGAATTAAAATGCTAGATTATGTTTGTTCCTATTTAGTGAAATTAGTCTATTCTTCTCTTTTTGAGAAATTCTTATGAAGATGCCATGAAGCTGTTCTGATACCTCATAAAAGAAAGAAAAACCACAAAAAAGGCAAGAAAGAATTAGCCATTTTAATAGCAAGTGTGAATCTGGGGTAAACATCTCTAAAACCAGTGAATAAATCAAAATTTTGTTCTCTGAAAAGGAAGATTAAAAAAATAAAAATATAATCAAATGGATAAACTACTACTTTATTTAATTAAAAAAGGGAGAGGGGCATCTGGGTGGTATAGTCGATTAAGTCTCTGACTCTTGGTTTCAATTCAGGTCATGATCTCAGGGTCCTGAGATCAAGTCCCATTTTGGGCTCTGTGCTCAGCAGGGTATCTGCTTGAGACTCTCTCTCTCCCTCTCCCTTTGCTCCTCTCCACCCAGGCTCTCTCTCTCTCTCTCTAAGATAAATAAATAAATCTGTTTTTAAAAAGGGAGAAAGCAAAATAATAAATTCTAAGAAGGAAATGCTACAGAAACAGAGGAAAGAGAAAGAATCCTAAGAGACACCTTTGCTTTTAATATATGTAAAATTTGAGAACATGAGTGAAATGGATAATTTTTCCAGAAGATACAGTTTATCAAAACTGATTCCAAAAAGTAAGAAATTTTAAAGCGATGAACCTTATGGAGTAATAGAGAAAGTTTCAGAGAGCCACTACCCAAAGCTATATGAGGGCCAAGCAACTGATAAGGAGGACTGGAACACAGCCAGTGAGAGGGGTCATTTCCAGTTGAGCCACCCTCCAGAGCACACTCCACACCCCCAAGCCACACTTGGCATCTCTCTTATCTTCTATCATGGACCAGTCGTAGGATGACTTCTTGCTCCTCTCGGATATTGGTGGACTGTCTCTCCTTTTCCTTTCCTGTTCTCCTTTTGCATCTCATCCTGTCTGTCCCTCCATCTACAGATGGTGGTCCCTTCCCCAACCTCTAACTTCATCTCCCACTGTCACTGCCCACTTCCGCAGGTCCCTCCAGGGGGAGCTAGTTCCCAGTAGTCCAGCATTCCTTCAGCAGCACCTGTCACTTGGTGTCTTCTGGCTGGTCTTGCAGCTGCTTTGGCTAAATATCCCTGGATCCATCCTTAGTGTGTTCCTTTCTCTCAAACTCAAATGCAACCTTGAGCAGCACCTCTAAGCTCTACCCTAAGAACACATAGAAATGGACAATCCCCTGCTCTTGTTACTGACATCCCAGTCTGCATCAAGCTTCTCTCTGGTCCCATCTGTTGAAACGTCTTCTGAAACTTCTGCCATTGCCCCTTCCATCCCTTCTCTGTTCAGGGACCTGAGAGATTCTAGTAACACAGGAAACACTTTCTTTTTACTCAAACTCTTCTTGGGGTCTCACATCTGACCCAAAGTAAAAGACAAAATCAGTAAAAAGGCCAGGGACCCCAGCACACATTGCCAGCGGCCACCAACCAGAGGACACTCCCTAGTGTCACCTCCTTTGTAGAACATCACCTCCTGCTCCACCTTGCTTCTCCACTCCAGCCCTCACACCACCCCTACTCATCCCTGAGGCTGGCAGCTTCCTTCGGCCCTTCGAACATGACCATCCCCCCTCAGCCTGGATGGCTCCTCTTTCTATTTGTCCGTGGACTCCAGTCCTTCTGGCCCCTACCCAACCATCACTTTCTTTGCCAAGTCTTTTCAGACAAAGTATTTACAGCTGCAACAACCTTTCCATACTTAATGGCCTTTTTAATCCCCTGCACTTACCGTTCTGGGACAGGTTATTATGTACCTTCAGTTAGGGTATGAAGTTGATGGTCAGCCTCACCTCCTCCCCACTGGAATTTGAGTTCACAAGGGCAAGAATTACTGTGCTTTCATTGTCTCTTGTGTCTACAGAATCCCAAACAACTCCTGGAATGCTCTAGATGCTTAAAAAGTCATCTATTTTTATTGTTTTCCTAAGTTCTTAACAAACATTTTTTTTTCTGTTTCTTAAACAGATGAATTAGAAAACGAAACAGTATAATACAAAACTCAAATAACTTTAAAGAGCCCCCGAAATGAAAAGGCACACTGGAAATTGTTCTATCTTCTTTCATAAGTATACACCGATTCTAATTTTGTCACTAATAAATCAGGGGGAAAAAAAGGTGTCTGTGATAGTAAGATTTTCTATTCTGCCCAACCAACCATCTATTATACAATCACCACTTATTGTGTCACGGAAATACAAAGATAAACAGAGTGCCATCATGTGCAGACCAAAAAAATTTTAGTAAAGAGTGGAAAGTAGGACTTTATAAATAATTAAATTCAGTTCAGCATGGTAAGTGTGTGATTGAGCTAATTTCTCCGCTCTCTGGGGCATCAAAGAGGGCACTTGTTATAATGAGGGAGTACTTAGAAGGCCTCCCAAACAGATGAGTTTGGAGAATGGGTCAAGTTTGACCAGGTGAGAAAAGTAAGTCAGATTACTTAAACAGCCTGAGAGCTCTGAAAGAGCTTGGTCATTATGGGTAGTTACCAGTCTAGTCAGTGTTACCAATACATAAACCGATTTGAGAAGGGGCAGGAGAGTTAAAGGTTATTTCATGGAAAATTTAATTTGTTTTTTTAAGAAGTTTGGACTTATTATCCAGTGTGTAAAGGGTATTCATGAAGGACATTAAATTAGAAGTTGAGTGAGAGTTTCTGAGTTTAGTTTCTGGAAAATCCTTCTGGCACCCTTGTGGGAAATGAATTTGAGGGGGATGCCTCTGGAGGCAAGGAGATCACATAGGACTCCACCACCAGAAAAATCCAGGGCTTGAACTAGGCATGCTGGCAAAGTGGAGAGATGGAATGGTCAGAAAAACTATCTCCCACTTTTTTGTCTAAGGTGACAGGGTGGTGATGTCAACTTGGTGTGCATGGTTTAGATGAAGGAGATGAGCTGAATTTTGGGCACATTCAGTTGGATTTGGCCACTGTTCATATACCCAAAAGGCAAATAGATGTGTATGTCTGAATGTGAGAAAATAGTTAAGGGCTGTTCCTTGAGAAGAAATGTGGAGGGGCACCTGGGTGGCTCAGTGGGTTAAAGCCTCTGCTTTCGGCTCGGGTCATGATCCCAGAGTCCTGAGATTGAGCCCCGCATCGGGCTCTCTGCTCAGCAGGGAGCCTGCTTCCCCCTCTCTCTCTGCCTACTTGTGATCTCTCTCTGTCAAATAAATAAATAAAATCTTAAAAAAAAAAGAAATGTGGAATACTTTTATATTTTTATATTTTAATTATATATATATTTTTTATATTTTATATAATATATATATTTTTATATTTTATATTTTTATATATCTGACCTAAAGTAAGAGCGAAAGTTTGAATGAATTTAAAGAATACCTTATTCATACTGGGTTTTTCTGAAGAGGAATTAAAGACAATTGATGCTCTTTAATTAGCATGCAGTAGACATCATGCAAGCTACTCTCTATCCATACTTTCTAATCTGAACAACCTGTGGCTTTTGCATTACTCTATTTTTGCAGACCAGAAATCTGAGGCTGAAAGATGATAATTGACTTGGCTAAATGCCCCCTTGCCAACACTCCCACCCACCTCATAAACAAGTTTCAGAACCTTCACCTGAACTAGGACTACAGGATTCTAGACTTTATCTTCCACTCTGTGCCATAGCCATGATCCTTTGTCATGATTATTCAGAAGAAAAAAAAAAAATAAAGCAATTGCATACTATCAGTACTAATAATGTTAATTTTAAGAATTAAGGCACCTTTTGTTTTTACTATTTAAACTTATATAAGGGTCCCTTAATAGTCATCAATTTATTTCATGACTTTTTATTTTCCTTGAGGATAGCCCTATAGATCCAATAAAATCTATATATACTTGCATATTATGACTGATGACTTAAATATTTTATAATTTAATGAGTGATATTTTATAATCCACTTCTCATTCAGTTCCTATTTGCAAGTCGTATCACTGATTTTCTCAATAACATGTTGCCTACAGGGGCGCCTGGGTGGCTCAGTGGGTTAAGCCTCTGCCTTTGGCTCAGGTCATGATCTCAGGGTCCTGGGATCAAGCCCCACATTGAGCTCTCTGCTCAGCAGGAAGCCTGATTCCCCCTCTCTCCCTGCCTACTGCTCTGCCTACTTGTGATTTCTCTCTATGTCAAATAAACAAATAAAATCTTAAAAAAAAAAAAAAAGATGTTGCCTACAATAATCAGTGCAATAAGAGGATTTCACTGGAGTAAAATCGTACTCAACTCCAGGAAACAAAATGCTATCTTCAGATTCAGAATATACTATCTTCAGATTGTGAACACAGATCTTTTTAGTGACACTAAGCATGTAGTTGACCTGGCCTCATTGTGTTCCTTATAGACAGTGGTTTGGACACTAAAAGATCACCTTATAATGTTCAGTCAGATATCAAGTAGGACCTACAGAGAATAAAATCTGGATACACCCTTTCTCCCTGCAGGGATAATGTCATGTTCCCTATAGGATAATGACATTTACTGTTTTCTGAAAGAAAATTAAGCCTTCATATTGACTTGATGAATGAACTGAAGAGTTGTTTTGCTTTCAGTATTTCCTTTGAAAGGAATAGGCTATTTGAAAATTATCAGCATGGAAGTACAGACCTTGATATATTTTACAAAATGACTGGGCCATCAACAGTGATATGTAAACCTACTTATATTGTAACATAAAAAAAAAAAGGCTATTTTCCATTTTATTCTTTTTTCAGATTGGAAATCTTAATTCATAAATTTAAATAACAAAATAAGGCATATGTGAATTAACTTTAATGTATTTGTTATCCTAATTAAATGAACTTGGTAAAGATTCAGAGAGTAAGAGGAGCAATAGTCTATAATCTTTTTTCTGTTTTGTTGAATTTCTCTTAAGTACAAGAGGATGGATAAAAACCAAAAGATTTAAAAAATAATTGCACTCAGACATAGTATTTAGTCTACTGGTGTATGTAGGTCTTCTTATACTTATTGAACTGAATTAAATTAAATTAAGTTAATATTTATTGAATTTTAATATGAATAATGTACTGCTATTAGGTATTTGTAAAGACAGAGAATGACAGTCAGTCCTGTCCCCAGATATATTATAATATAATTACAATAAAATGTTTGGTGCATGGCACAGCATATATTTTGATTCCCAATTTTTTTTTCATGGACTCCAATGTTCTGTCTAATTAAAACGAGTTTAAATAGTCCATTCTCAAATAAAATCATTTTTATCCTAATTTTATTATTTTAAATGGCAACATTATATATTTAACATTAATAATAGAAAACGGGAGTACTCTCATTTTCGCAAAAATTTTACTGAGTTCTCGCAATTTTTACCCTCTTGGGGAAGCCCTGGAAATATAAGACAAGTAGGATGAGATCTCCGGCCTCAGAGTATTCATATGGAGGAGAAGCACCAGTATGACTAGACGCATAATCGCAGGTAACTACAAGTACAGGTTAACTTCAACAGGAATGATAATGGGATATCCAAATAGAGGACCAATAAAAACAAAGACCCAGAGACTTGATGAAGAATGGTGTGTTATGAGAACATGCGTTACTTGGCACATTTGAGCATATCACTAACCTGTTTGAAGTCTATCAGCCAGTCCCTAATGGTCAAGATGAAACTTAAATCAATAACTATATAATGCATGAGTCCTTCCATGATCTCTCAGATCCTACTTTTACCATTTTCCTATTTATACCCTTCTCTGTAGTGCTACAAAACTTACACTTTTTTTAATTTATTGCCCTGTGAATTTGCAGATGTGTTTTCCCCCCTGTGGAACGTCCTGTCGTTAAATCTAAATCCATCTTATGTCTTAAAACTCTGTCCCTGCAACGTCCCCTGAGAGGTTTCTCTGATATCCTACATTGGTCTTAAATCTGAAACCTTTGCTCCTATAGATTTCCTATATGTACTTCCAAAATAGTAAAATAGAACTCAGGAAGGGTGACCTGTAAATAGAGCTTTTCTCGCACAGCGTTGGTGGGAGATAAAGGAAAAGAAAGGCAATTTCTGTTTTAAGTCTACTAGGGAAAACAATATACACACTTCCACCTCAGAAGCAAGGTAAAGAAGTAGATTACAAATAAATACCCATAGCATAGGTTGACCCATCCATAGTATATTACAATATACATTGTACAGCCCACAATTGAGCAACATTATCTCGTTGCAACTGAGTACTACTGTCATATCGAAACAAAAGGACTTTTTATCTTTTGAAATATTTCTGCAAGGTGAAAACCTCTTAAAGTCTATCTTCCCAACCTCTCTCTCTCTCTCTCTCCCTGTATATATATATATATATATATATATATATATATATATACACACACACACACATATATATACACACATACATATATGTGTGTATATGTATATATGTATATATGTATACATATATATGTATATATGAAGTCTCATGCATGATATAATGAAAATGAATTGTGATAAGGTATGCCTTAAGCTCAAGATTTGAACCAATGCATGTTTTCTTGTAAGATAGCATCTTTCGTTACAGATGTTTTATACTAAGGATGTTTCTACTCACCTACAGAAACACACACACAGCAGATAAGTCAAAAATCTCCAATTTATTTCCCAAATTTGTTCTTGTAGAAGTGGTGGGGGGTGCGGAGAACAGGCGGACAGATTTGGAATTTAGAAGCCTTGCCTTTTAGTTTATCTGCAGTTCCTAATTAACTTTTTAACCTTGATTCAGCCACTTAATCTTTCTGATTTTCTAATCCTCTTTTGTAAAATGAGAGAGTTAAATTAGATTGTTTCTAGGGTCTTTTAAAATTGTAAGATAACCTGAGAAAATACATCAGCCCTTGGGTTCTACTTTGACCTTCATTACCAAATGAGAAAGAGAAAGTGCTATGATTTTCATTTTTTTTTTAGAAATAGAGGTCTACCTACATCATACTGGCTACATTACAAAAATAAAATCTGTATTATATAACTGCTTGATTTTATGCATTTAAGACTAGCTATAAAATGTTAATACAAAATGTTCACATAAAATGTTATTTATCTAGTGACTGTCCTGTTTTATTATGTGCTTAACTGATGCTGTTGAATTACTAGTATTCATTACAACATCTAGGGTATCATTTTATTGTGAATACTATTGGTGTTTAGTTTCAGGAAGGCTAACTCTGCCACAGTGCTGACATCAGGGATAAAAAGCAGGAAGGCTGGTGGTTATTTCAATGCGTGGTAGGAAGGGCCAGGAAGTTGAAGATGAAAAATGCTAGACCTTGAAACTTGATCTTTCTCAAATAATTCCCAGATCCAAGTGGGGGTGGGGGGTGGGAGGAGCAGAAACAAATGTAATTAGCAATTTTAGCATTTGAATTGTGGAACGGAGCAGAGGAAGGGAAGGAATAAGTTTGGATGAAGGAGAAGCAGGTGTTGCACAACAGCTGTTCTGTCCATCCTTTGCCTGGGGGCATAGGGTTGTCATCTCTGTAGCTGATAAACCCAGCCTCTTTGGGTGTAGAGGTCCTTCCTGTAGTTTTGTGGATGTAACAATTTAGTCCTCTTGGGAGGAAAATAGTCAAAAGGGGAGGAGTAAGGAAACACACAGAGTATAACCAGTTCAGTGTAAACCGTACTTTCATGAGGGAGAAGAGCCTCATATTTTGGTAAAGACTTTAGCAAGTATTCCAGGCCAGTAAACTGAAGCTGTAAAAAACGCCAAAAGCAGGAAAGGCCCAAGTTTTTGAAAGAAAACTTTGAATCTGGAGTACAGGTGTGTTCTAGGTTAAAAAAAAAGAAAAAATTGTGAATCAGTGAAAGAATCTCTTACCTCCGGGGTTAACCAAGGTGAGCGTTTGGTCAGTTTATAGAGGAAGCCCCAGGCTACTAACTTAAAAAGTAAGTGAGCCTACATGCATTTTTGCCAAGAGCTCCTGGGCCAGTGGTCTTCTAAACCAAGTGTGTAAGGATATTATATATCCATTGAAAATGGAGAGCCTTCTGTCCCACACCAGAAGATTCTGATCTAATATGCCTCAACACTGACAACACCACACCCCACTTTGGGGAGACGACTAGGGTATCATGCCCTTAGGTATTTAGACTAGAAAAGGGAAAGGATGCAATTAAAATGCTTAAAAATTATAAGGGAAGTTAATAATATATCAAGCTTATTTACTCCATTCCATAGAACAGGAGTCCTTATTTTGAACAGTTATCAGTAATAATGGAGAAATGTTTTATATGTGCATGCATACAACATACAACACACACACACACACACACACACACACACACACACACACACACGTGATCTTATTTAACCCTTATGCTAAAGTGTGATGTCAGGATTACTCTCATATTTTGGGTGCCAGTGGTAAAACTGAAATAATTTGCCCAGGATGTGGTACCCATCCAAATTCTAACTCAGGGATGTGTGGTTACAGATCCTGTGCTCAATAACATCCCTCAGCCAAGGTTATTACCAATATGGCAGAGGACAGATGTTAGAGGACTTCTTAGGCACAGACAGTGTGCTGGCTGGAAAAAAGAACAGACTTACAAAATGTTTAAATGACTTGTTGGGTAACAGATGTTCAAAGAAGCCAGGGTCATGAGAGTAGTTTCAGGGAGAGTAGGAATCCTGTGGGTACGGTTGGAGCCAGATCACCACCTGGGAAGATAACAGGTCTACTTCAAAATGAGAAGTGGGGCTCTGTAATGCACATTACATTTGGTAACTTGTGGATATTTTTCTTCCCACCATGTTGTCTTCTGCATCTAGCCCTAAGATTAATACCTATAAGGTTATAGGTAACATTTCATCAACAATTTTAACCTACTGTAAACATCTTACTCTTAAATTCTCAGTTGTAAATATATATATATATATATATATATATGAACACACACACATGCATGTATTTTTTGTAAAGAAAACATTAGAATTTAATTCATTTTATTGACAAATTTTAACAATAAAGTGATAAATCCAGAGGCCAGAAGAAATACAGATACTTTGATTATAAACTACAAAAACTGATTATAAGAGATTTTAATTTAAAATGAGGTTATTTTGGAACAGTTTTGTGATAAATGTTAAGTATGAAATTTTTTAAGTCAGTGCAATTTTTTAGAGGTGCTTGTATTCTATAGGTACTCATCTATTGAGAGTATGTCCAGAAACATTTTTTTTTTTTAAGAGAACAACAGTGAGCTGGTAAGCTGATGGGAGAGGCAGAAGAAGAGAGAGAGTCTTAAGCTGGGGCCAAGATCAGTGTGGAGCCCAACACGGGGCTCAATCTCATGACCCTGAGATTGACTTGAGACAAAATCAAGAGTTGGATGCTTAATTGAGCCCCCTAGGTGTCCCAAAAGAACTTTGGGCTACTTTAACGAAATTCTAGCCCCCAAATAGAAATGACAACAAATGTGTTTTTAGTGAAAAGTGGTGATTTTGTTAAAATAAACTTAAAGCATACAGCTTAAGCAGGGGTTGTGTGTTCTTCAAGACAGCAGACTAACTGTAGTCAGACATTAGTGGTGGCATCTTCTTCCAGATGGAAGATGACTTTCTCATTACTATAATTTTAGCCAGTGCTACTTCAGTATAAATCTTGAATGTCTTGCTTTTATAGCTTTTGTTGAGCAAAGAACTTTCAGTGGTTAGAGATATCCAAAAAGTTGAATATGTACGCATTAATATTTTTGTCTTTCTAGTAACAGAATGTCCTCTTGACCTTCAGAAAAATTGCCTATCAATGTAAGGCTTTAATTAAATCTAATTCTAGCCTTTCATAGTATATTCTTCAAAGAAGACTTAAAAACACCTTTAGTTTTGTTTGCAACTAATTTACACAACGATTACTTTATGAGCCTGACTCTTGACATGCATTTACATGAAGCCATTCATGTCAGCAAGAAAACTAATAAAACACAGCCCGTATTTCGTTTTGTGTGTTATTTTAATCAATACTCCCTCTGCTGGTTTAATAGGAAGAGAGCCCCAAGGACCGCTCATATTACCAGATATTTATAGAATGCTTTTTGCTATTAGAAAGACATTAAAAAGTAAAGTCAGCAGTCAAGGCTCCTGTTAATTTATTAGCTTTATTTGTACTGCTATTCCATTTTAATTCGCACTATTAATCTAAGCAGGAAAAATCGGTACCCTGAGGCATTCTTTACTTTTTACTGAGATAATTTCATAGAAACATGATATTCTGGTGGTAACTTTTATTTTAACATCCTTTCATTCTGAATTATTTTATTGTCTTCTGTAAAAACTCAAAATGTCCTCTCCTGTCAGCCCCACAGCAGAACGCGGACTGCACTCCGTCATGAAAGATGATGTAGATTTTTACCCATCCTATTTGTTCTCTTTCTCTACAGACACTCCATCTGCACAGTGTATATTGAAGTGCTTCCTCCAAATAATCAAAGCCCTCCCCGCTTCCCACAGCTGATGTACAGCCTTGAAATCAGTGAAGCCATGAGGATCGGCGCTGTTTTATTAAATCTACAGGTATGCTTCTCGGTATATACGTAGAGCTCTATGGAGACAACCTTGAAGGCTGATGGGTCTGTATCTGTGCATGGGGACGGGGGATTCACATGTCTGCTTGCACTCTAGTACAGGACAAGTCCATCTGGAAAGGAAAACGGGGGTAATATGGATGGAGGGTTTCCTCAGTTAATCCATTCTATTGATTGCCACACCGAAGGACTAACGTCAGCTGGTAGGGATTAGCTGCAATCATTACAAGACAGAATGAAGGGATTGGAAACATGCGCTTGAATATTTTGTACTTTGCACCCAAAGAGTCTGTAGCTGACTATTATTTTCTGACTCGAATTCCTTTGCCCAGCAGGATTTAGTTTTGCTGCAGTGTGGTATAGAGAAAATAACTTTGGGTTCAGGGACGGATGGTAGGCATTCTGATTCTGAAGCAGTAACCTTCATTCTGTGGCCATGGGCAAATCTCGTAATTGCTGGGCCTCATTTATCCCTTTAGGTGAAGGGAGGAGGTTGAGCTGATACTTGCATTTGCAGGTCCAGATTCATGGGCATATTTTGTAACTAGTAGGATGATTGCTCTGTTTTCACTGTTTATATATATTCCTGACTAAAGCACATTTGGCCAGAAATGCTTGTGTCTTTCACTCAATCTACAAGTCGGGCTTTATATGGTGTTGATAACTGCCCCTCGATGTAAGAATCACCACATGATCCATCATTCTACCTGTGGATGTCCAGAGGACAGGGAAATGACCTTCTGGTATTGTTACACGGGAATGGGTCAGCTCGCTGACGAGAGTTTGGAAAGCTGGCCTTGAAGGGTAGGACAGATAGATGTGGTGAGGGGCGCCTGGAAGGCTCAGTGGGGTAGGGCCTCTGCCTTTGGCTCAGGGTCCTGGGATCAAGCCCCGCATCAGGCTCTCTGTTCAGTAGGGAGCCTGCTTCCTCCTCTCTCTCTGCCTGCCTCTCTACTTGTGATCTCTGTCAAATAAATAAATAAATAAGATGTGCATGTGATACTTCAGGAACATCCCAGCACTGATCTTTACCACCACAGGAGGTGAGATGTAAGACATAGTTATATCTTGCCCACCTCCCATTTGAATGCGGACACCCTCTCACCCAAAGCCTGAGGGGGTAAAAGTGGGGATTGCAGTGAATGTTTGAACTGGAGAGGATGTGAAAGTAATAAGCCACATCAGCCTCATGATCCAGATGTGTAAAGTGAACCCTGTGGAAAGTAACTGGGGCCTAGATCAGTTGATTGCATTTTCATCATTTCCAAAACAAGGCTCATTCCCTTGGATCCCTCTTCATACCTGAGGCGGCTGGAACTGTGCCTGGCATTACCAGATACTTCTCTGTTCCTCTGCTGTAGTATCCATTTGGTTGCTTTTCCCCAGGTAACTACAGAGACTTTGCTTCTGTGGTTCATTTACTATTGAAATATGTGGGAAACAAAATTATGTGAAGGTAGGCATATTAGCAACAAGGAAATTTGGAGTATTTTAATGGACAAAATAAAAGAACCCCATAGTCTCTGAAAATGAGTATGAAGACAAGTCCATTTAATGCAGTAACAAAAGTCTTCTATATATACATATAAATCCATATATGGGCATATATGGCCCATGTATGGATTTATTGTGTAAACAAGAAGAAAACCTAAATAAGTCCTAGATTTGTGATATTCAAGCTAAGACATTGTACATGTTTTGCATTTAAATATTCCTGTGGAATGTGAATTTGTACAATTTAACTTTCTATGAAATAGCATAAACTTGCTTATAAGATGGTCCTAGGTCTCAATTCAGTAAATCCCAGAAATGTCCAGGAGCCATATTATAGGAGAATAACTCTACCTGTGAGTTAAAGATGAAAAGGAGTTGATCTTTTTCATATCTCAAATTTCTCTACTGCAAAAGCTGAGCAAATATGAGAATGACATTTCTGTTCACCCTTTCTGCTTCTGGTAGGAGCAAAAGAAAGGGTGCCACTTTCAGTGGCAGTCTGTATGGGAAAGAATGAGGGTGTCATCATCAAGGCTTTTTTTCATAAGCTTCCAGCCATTCCCTTTTGCTCCTGATCAACTGAGATGGAATTTAAACTAGTGACCTAAAAACTGAAAAGCTTCTACCAAATTACTCTCCCAGACACTTCTAATAACAGAAGCATCAGTGGTACCTCTGGCTCTGTCCTCCTCTCTTTCACATGCCACACTGCCCACTGCTGACTCACTGCTCAATTTAGAAAGACAGGATTTGTGGAGAAATATATTTTCAAAGGTAACAGCAGCCTGGTTTCAGCATGATCTGTTTTGACTGAGATCAAAGTGGTTTCGTCTTGGAAAACAATCCTTATTTCTCCTCTTCTGCTTCTAAGTATTTTCCTTTCATTCTGTCTCAAAACTGCTGGGGAGGCTGTGATTTTCCTCAGCTTATTAAGGCTGTCTTGACTGGCTCCTGCATCCATGGCATTCAGTGGAGGAGATTGTGAGCCAGAGCCCTGCTTTTCCAAACTTCCTGTGCTGAGCAGGGGTGGCTTTAGGTGGCATTTTTGTTTTCCAGAGTTGGTCAGATCTTTCTCCAGAGCATGATTGTATATCATCCCCACTTGCCAGTGAAACCTATTAGAGGTGTGTGCCCCAGCTGTGTACTGGGATCATGGGATCATGGGAGCCCCTGTGCACAGCTGTCCCCACTATCCCATCGTGTCCATCTTTAGTTTGAAATCAGCCATGGTGGGCACATTAATGCTACAGAAATTAACAGATGCGACAAATCAGTACCTTTGACTCCATCCACACCCAGTTGTTGACACTTACCAGCACACCGCTGGATGTGGAGCCAGTTTCTTCAAGGACTGAAGTGACTAGAATGTGTTAACTTCATCAGCTTCTTCCATCTTTGACTCTGAGATTTTGAAATCCCCTTGTACCATCACCATTACCCTGGTGCTCAGATAAAAATAATAATTGGTGACACGTATGTGGCACTTAATGAGGCACCTGCCTGTACAGGTAGCTGGGATATATTCTGCGCACACTCAGACTCAAAATTTCAACAACTTGTGACTGAGAAGGGTTATTTCTCACTCCCACTGCATATTCACGGATCAGTTCCCACCCCATCCTGCACCATTTCACCCACATCAGGATGAAGGGACAGCATCCATGCAGAGCACTGCTGTTCTTCTGACGAGTGAAAAGACAGGCGCAATAAACCACTATATGGATTTTAATGCTTCTCTGGGAAGTGAGGCCTGACCCTGCTGCCCGTGGTTCCTTCACCAAACCCAGGGACAGGCTGCTCCTGAGCTCCTCACCTCAGGGGTGCACAATCCTCAAGGGGGAGACCCCCCACTAGCTGCCTGGCTGCTCCGATGTCCAGACCTGAGCTGTGGGTTCTTTGGTTCATCGCTTACCTTGCGGGTCACTGCAGGCAACCATTTTGCTAAATGAGTTTTCACTGCCAGCCATGGTTCCCATCCTGATAGCTTCCAGTCTCTGGAAACCACACTATTATTTTCTGGGTGTTTATCAGGCACAATTTGCCTCTAACTGTCAAGTTGGGATCAGTTAAGGTAGCTAGGTTTATGTTGCCAAACTCCACAGCCAGTGCCATCAAAAGCCGGCAGAAACGGTGCTGTATTCAGCCTACACTCCACAGCCCAGCTGACGAAGTGGCCTCTGTCTAGAGCAAGTCATCTCCTGAGGGCAGTGTTTGCTGTGGGAAACACAGCAGAACAAAACAAAACCCAGTTCATTATCATTACCTACAAGTGAGGCATGGGATTACTAACCACAGCATTTTCCATTGGCCAAAGCAACTTGCGGGGTTGCTCCTGAGTTAATAGGTCAAGAATGTATTATCTTCAGCTGGGCAAATGGCTCCACAGGCTACATGGCCAAAGCTGATGTCAGTGCAACAGGGGTGTCTTACTTTCCCTAGAAAGGGACTTCTCCCTTATTTATTAGCTTTTATTTTTAATTTTTTCACTTACAAGTTGTGATGCATTATTGGAGATTAGCTACCCTCACCTGCTAAAACACAGTTCCGTGTCCTCTGTTTCTGTGTGATACCCCATTGCTTTGGGTCACCACACTGACCTACTATGTAGGTAGGTATTATATTTATTCTCCAGAAAATGAGAAAACAGAAACTCAGAAACAGTAAGGTTTGGGAGCCAGAGTAGTTTTGGGTTTGTTTTGTTTTGTAGTTGTTGTTGTTTGTTTGTTTCTTTAAAATATTTATTTATTTATTTGATAGAGAGATGGAACATAAGCAGGGGAAGTGGGAGAGGCAGATGCAGGCTTCCCACTGAGCAGGGAGCCTGATGTGGGGCTCGATGTGGGCTCAATGCAGAGCCTGATCCCAGAAGCCCGGGATCATGACCTGAGCCAAAAGCAGATGCTTAACGACTGAGCCACCCAGGCGCCCCTGTTTTTGTTTTTATTTTCTCCCCTTTGACTCCTAAATCAGGGGTCTATTGTATTATTTTAGTTTTAGGCTATAGAAAAGCTATTATTTTTTTTTCTTTTTTCCCTATGGGTGGTAGGTGTTTTTTTATTACATTACTTTTGTGTTTTCCAAAGGTTAATTTTATGATATTTATGATGATAAAATATATGACAGGTTGAAGGGAAGATCCAATTTATTTTAATAGTCTCAGGAAGAAGCAATTAAAGAAAATGTTGGATATTTTCTTCTCTCATTTGGAGGTTATAGGTAGAATGTGGATTATAACCTAGATAAAGCACATTAAGTAAAAAAAAAATAATAATAATAATAATAATAAATTCTCACATCCTACCTCAAAGAATTCCTGGTGCTTAGTGGAATACTCTCCCAAGAATCTAGGTAGAAAAAACTGCATATGGTTTTGGAGACCTTTACCATATAAGTAGTAAGGGTGAAATTTTTGGTCCTCTAATGGTTGCTGGTCCAGTGTTTCTCTTATTCCAAGACTGAGAGAAGAAAATCCAAGAGGAGGAAGGGTAGATTGGTATCCAGTTCTTTAACTGAATGGTTGCTGGGGTTTGAGTCTGTGCAAGTGCCCTGGGGGTGTCATGGTGGAATGGGCAGTTGGCAAGAGGGCATGGACTGCTGCCCACATTGTAGGTAAGATGATCCTTCCTGGGGCCGTAGGTCTCAGAGTTGTGTTTCCTGTAAGTGCAGATAAAAATGAAGGGAAGTAACTGCAGCATGTGGAAAAGAGAGACATGAACACTCACTGAGATGTACAACAAAGGGCCACCAGCTGAGCATTATGCACAAATGTCCCCCAGTCACCACCAGTCCCTAGGTGGGATCCAGCCCCGTAACAGTGGAGTCTGATGGTGCCAATTTCTCCCACACTGATCCCCATACAACCTCAACACAGTCAGTCCCTTTAAGAAGTGGGTTTCCCCCTCTGTAGCCTCTCTATCCCAGGGTCAGAGGGGAGATGAGAGGAAGAAAGATGGGTACAAGTGAGAAAATCACACACACTTGAAGTCCCTAGAAACAAAATTGGTTTTAAATAAAAAGGAAGGTGTCCTATTAGGAAGGGTTTGAGAGTTTTACTAAACGACAATGGTAGACCTTTAGACAGAGACACGGGTAAAGGAGTCAGCTCTAGTCAGCTCTACGGCAGAAAGGGAGGTGAGTGACAGATGCTTGAAAGCTGCCTGGAAGAAATGTAGCCATTTCATTTCTTCTCCAAGGGAGTCCTTATCCATACTGGGCACGGGATAATGCAGAGCTGAACTTTTGTGCTTATAATGAAAGCCCATAGGAAGGAAAAATAGATTGTGGAAAGGTGCATTTCTGTATCATTTGGCATTTAAATCAAGCGTCTCTCGACCTGCCTCTCCTTCATTCATTCCTACACTTCTTGGCTTGATGCCTTGAGCAAAGTGGAAAACGGCCTGGTTCCCAAGGCTTTGACTTTGTTTGTGACCGGGCTCATTCTTGCACACTTCTACAGAATATCTAGTCATCGGCTGTACGTTTCTGCCTGACCATAAAGAAAAAATCTTAATTATAACAAGCTGTGAATCAAATGGTCCACCCACCTGTGGCTGCCAAGGTCTTCCCAAAGGAAAGTTCAAGTACATTTTATAAAATGGTTAACAAATACACATGTGGGGATAGAGTAACAGCATGCCAGTGCTTGCACACACCGTGTTCCTTGCAGAGTGAAGAGTTGGAATTGGGGAGAAATAAGTGCTGACAGTTGTTCCTTGATTTAAAATGTCCTTTGCTTGCTGTCAATTTTTGCTATCACGCCTCTATTTCTGTAAATGAATGGTAGTGGAAACAATGTACTTGAAGTAATGCCAGTGTTGATTTTTTTTTTTTTTTAATGAATAATGGCACGGCTTGGCAAACTCTAGCCTGTGAGCCAGGTGACCTGTTTGTCTGGCTGGTAACCTGAAAATGGTTTTTCCATTTTGAAAGGTTAGTTGATACAATGTAAACCAATAAAATGAAATGACAACAAAAAATAAACAAAGAATAATATGCAGACATCAGATACAGCCCACAAAGCCTAAAATTTTTACTGACTTTTTACAGAAGAAATTAATTTCCTGGCCTCTGCATATACTGTAAGTAGTCATTGGAACACTGAAAAATAAAATAAAATTAAGAAATACTAACCTAAAAAAACAAAAAACACACCAACAAACCAAAAAAAAAAAAACAAAAACAACCCTCACACACATAATAGTGCCCATCCATTATATTGAAATGAAGTTTAAAGACGCCACTGAAAGAGATATGTTAAATATCTTTGTAGTCCGAAGACTTAGCATTAGATTTGTATAGTAAATTGAATTGAGTATATTACATTTGATTATTTAAACTGCGTCAGAATAATCTGTTATCTGAGCTGGGTCAGATAAAACAGAAGCAACATCAGTTACCCAAGTATCCTGTGTGTATGTAAACGTTCAGGTCAGTATTTGTGTGTCAGTAAATACTAGTTGAATAACATAATAGAGATTAATGCACCCTTTGGTGAAGGACAGAAAGCAGAGTTTGAAGAGTTTGAGATTATTGTCTTTGGGTTAGGCAAGCCCAAATGAAATGGATAGCATGTCAATTGCATGGCTCAGTGCCAGCAATAAAGAAAAGAAAGTACTTAACTAATGGTAATTATTTTTTATTTTAGTTCATTAGCATTTTTGTTTTTCTGCTAACTCATACTAAGTTGGGATTTTAAAAGTGAGCAAGAAGGGCACCTGTGTAGCTCAGGTCATGATCTCAGGGTCCTAGGATGGAGCCCTGCATCTGAGCTCTCTGCTCAGCAGGGAGCCTGCTTGCCCCCCCTCCCCCACCTGCCTCACTGCCCACTTGTGATCTCTCTCTGTCAAATAAATAAATAAAATCTTAAAAAAAAAAATGTGAGCAACAAGGTACCAGGCATTTGGAAGAATGAATGGACTGTTGAAGAATATGGGTGAATGGAAGCATTGCAAAGAATGTATTCACCTGCATTATGCTTTTACTAGTTCTTCCATTGAGAAGAAATGATCACTTGCAATTTAAAATACAGAGTGACACTTTGGCAAAACAAGAGGTAGGTGGTTAAGAGATCAATATTAATAATAATACCAACATCTAATTTTAATTGCTGTTGTTAGCCAGGGACTTAAAGCATTTGAAAGCTTCCTTATCTTTTATACATTTAACAGAGCAGAGCAATAGCTTTTGCAAAGTCCAAGACAACACTGCTGTAGAGTGGAGATCCCAAATCAAGCTGCAGGATGGGAGAGTCACCTTTCCTAGAGACTGAGGTCCACTCAGTGCCCCCAGCTCTGCTCCAACTTGTAACCAGTTCTACAGCAGCGGAGACCCACTCACGAAGCTGATGCTGCTTTTCTTTTTAGGACCTCCTTGATCAGCATTGATTTTATTTTCTTGTGGTTGCTTCTTGCTTCTTTACAAAAGTGAAGGCTAATATTATATAGATAATGACCACGGATGGTGGGAAACCTTAATTCAGCCCCTGCTTTAAACTGGCTTCCTGAGTTGCCTCCTGTGGTCTGAGCGACTTTGCTTTTCCTGGCTTCTCCTGGTCAAAGCTGCAGTGGCACATGAAACAGCTGGGACATGGGCAGCGGGAGAGAACAGCAAGGCCTGGGTGCCCCGGGCGCTCCAAAGGTGAAGCGTCTGCCTTTTGCTCAGGTCATGATCCCAGGCTCCTGAGATCCAAGTCCCCTGTGATGCTCCCTGCTCAGTGGGGAGCCTGCTTCTACTTCTCCCTCTGGTTGCTGCTCCCCTGGCTTGTGGGCCTCCCCAGATAAATAAAAATCTTAAAAACAAACAAACAAACAAAAACAGAAAGCCGTGAGAAGTAGTGCAAGAAGTTGGATGTTGCACATCTGGTTCCTTGAGGGAAAAGGCGTGCATTTTTCTGATGAAATTCCCAGGGGATGTGTGTAAGGCTGTACTGGGTCAACCTGCCACCTGCAGCTCCTTTTCATCTTTATCCATTCTTCACCTTTTTAATAGTTTCAAAAAGTGTCAGCATTTAACCTATACACCTCAAGGAATTATTAATTTTAGTCCTGAAGAAAAATGCCTGCTGCCCTGATTTGATGCGGAATTGATCCATTTCCAAGACAGTTGGAGAGAAATGTGGGCCATCGTAGAGCCTGTCCTTCTGCGTTTGCAGGTCTCGTCACAGGTGCTAATTCGTTTTTCTGACATCTCTCAAATGTTCTAGAAGGTTTGGGGATTCTTTCTTCTCTTTCTTTTTTGATGAATATTTCTTGTAAAATAGGATGTCCCCCCCCCAAATATGATAGGGTTTATGATTCATGGATGTCGTACGGCTGGTGCAGGCACAGTGTGCATGAATCGTGAACCCCGAGCCGTAGGATCTGCAGTGTCATTTCTATTAGGGGGATCCCTTCAGAACCACTTGCAGATTTGCTTCGCTGTCCTCAAAGGAGATTTTCTTGATGTATTCTGAAGCTTTAATGTGTTATTGCATAGATTAACGTTGTGGAGTGCACTAAAAAGATGACTGTTTTCCCTTCAGTTTAGTAATATATAACCTGTTCTGTTTACTAGGTGTGAGAAATGAAAGTCTCTTTTATTTTCCTCTTTATTTTCGTTTCAAGTGGGGAGAATATGTTTTCTCTTCTTTCCTTACACTGGACTTCAGATGGCTCTGTCCTCATTAACATTATCTCAAATGCATAATATCCATGTGGGCACACATAGGGAGGTGGAAACATGCCACAGATGCTGGTCATCTGGCCCCAAGGTATAATATATATTTTGAATGAAGAATAGATAGCTGGATGGATAGACAGACAGATAAATTTGAAAGAGAGATGCCTTCCAATGCTAAGCAATTCCTTCTTGCAAACATTAAATCTGGTTTGTAGTGCTAATTTTTTTTTTCCTTTAAAGAAGATGTTCTGATAGGTCTAAGTTCCCCCAAAAAAGTTTAATCCCCTTGGCACTGTGGGATACATATTATCTGAAATGATTTTCATCTACTAGCATATAAAGCTGTTGAAAGTAAAAAAACATATTTTTAAATGTATTTTCTATTCATAGGCATGTCTTCCTCTTCCCAAACACTAATTTGGCCGCTGTAATTCCTCCATAGTCCACAATATGCTCATAGGCAGAAAGCCAGAGAGGCAGGGGATAGGGAGAGGAGAAATCTAACTCTGATACATTCGTTCAAAAGAGCTGGCTCCTAGTTTTGTTTTGTTTTGTTTTTTTTTCCTTGAGCTTTCTGTCCTCAAGAAGGAAATAAAAATGATTTAAAAAAATATGAGCTCATGCCCCAGAAGTGTTGTAGGCTATACATTTTATCTCATATCTTAACTCTAATAGACATATATATGACATGTGTGACTTAAGTACATATGTGAGTGGAGTTAGACTTGACTTCTGCCTCTGACTTATGCTTCAACAGGAAGTAGGACATATAAAAAATGGGTGAAAATAATCTTGATATGTTGCAAGAAATAAAGCCACAAGGACACCTGGGTGGCTCAATCGGTTGAGCGTCTGCCTTCTGCTCAGGTCATGATCCCAGGGTCCTGGGATCAAGTCTCCCACCAGGCTTCCTGCTCAGTGGGAATCTGCTTCTCCCTCTCCCTCTACTTCTGCTTATGTTCTCTCTCTCTCTTTCAAGTGAATAAATAAAATCTTTAAACAAACAAACAAAAAGAAATAAAGCCACATTCTCCAATTCTGTTAAAAATAACGAAGGACCTGGGGCGCCTGGGTGGCTCAGTGGGTTAAGCCGCTGCCTTCGGCTCAGGTCATGATCTCAGGGTCCTGGGATCGAGTCCCGCATCGGGCTCTCTGCTCAGCGAGGAGCCTGCTTCCCTCTCTCTCTCTGTCTCTCTCTCTGCCTGCCTCTCTGTCTACTTGTGATCTCTCTCTGTCAAATAAATAAATAAAATCTTAAAAATAAAAATAAAAATAACGAAGGACCTAAAAGCAAGCGAACAAGAAAAAAAATGGTCTTTCCTGATACCAGGGAGCAAAAAGCAGAACTGCCGTGGCTGATTGCGCAGATGGCTGCCCGGGACGATCTGGGGTTTGTGTGGTGCCCAGGGCAGAGAGTCACTGGCATGAAGACAGGCTCTACTGTGGCACCTCGCCCGCCCTGTATCTTCATCAAACCCTCAGATGAAGACGTTTACAGCATCTTGTCACCACACCTACCACTCTCTCTGCACCTGCATTTGTATATTTTGCTCTACTCCTGTGATTAAAAATGAGCCCTCCTTGTGTCTGTTGAAAGGGTCACTGGCTTCTCAGAGCCTTGGCAATGAAGGCTGCATCTAAGTGAATTACGAGAAAAAGGAAACAGGAAACAAAAAAATACAAACCCATTTTTTACTATTAGATTTGACAGATATAAATCACCTGTTAAATCACTTATTTTTTTTTCTAAAAACAACTATAAATTCGACTCTAGAGGAATTTATTCTAAATTCCTTATATCATCATGATCCGTAATAACCACTTTGTAGAACGACACTGTGACCTTGGACCCCACTTGGAACAGCACTCAGGACTGGCTGTGTAGTTTGCAAGGCCTAGTGCAAAATGAAACCACAGCACTTCTAAGCGTGGGTGCTTTGCGCTGACCCGGAACCATTCTCCTGGATTCCGCCCACTCTGGGCTACTCAAGGACATTGCTTCACAGTTACCGTTTTACCTTCCTGCAGCATGAACAGCTTTGGCTCTGTCTCATCCTTTCCATCGCCATCAAAATCTGCAGTGGCATCTCCCAGTTAAAGACAAGCAAACAACACAAAATGCCCTTGGTCCCATAACCTACTCGAGCTGCTTACTCATTTCTGTGTCTCCCTTCTTTACGGAAGCTACTCAACACCGGTACCCAGACTGGCTTGAAGAATGTCTTGGTCAGATTCCCTGCTGTTCTCTCTTGACCACAGCAAAGTCAGGATTTCAATCACACCCAGCCCTTGATGTGACTCTTTTGGTCCCAGGGCTTACTCCATGGCCAGGTGAATTCCCCATCTTCCTGCCCATCGATGAGTAAACTGTGATGGAGTGGATAATCCCTTCCTTCCTTAGAAACTTATGTGTTTGATTTCAGAACACCACAGTGGACTTTTCTCCATGCTCCCTGGCTGATCCCATCTGACTGCTTTGATGATTCCTCCACATTGCCCTTACTCTTAAAAGTTGGAATGCCCTGAATCTCAAGCAACTAACCTCTTCTTCATTCACTCCTGGAATTAGTTAATCTGGTCTCATGGATCTAAGTTGTTATTTGTTCATACCTCTAATTCATATCTCCACCTTAGCTCTCTGCCCTAAAACTCTACACCCATGCCCAACTATGCAGTCAATAATATTTTGGGGATGTTAAATAGGTGTCTGTCTTAGGTCAAATTTCCAGAGGAGATTCAGTTGCAGATATTTGTTAAAGAGTGTTTTTGGAATCAACTCCTGTGGAAAGAAGAGAGAAGCAAGCCGAATTAAATTTAGAGAGAAGATGAGCTTCCTTTGACCCCATGGAAAGCTCTGGAGCTGAGAGAGCCCTTTAGAGTTGGAAAGTCTGCACAATGAGGTAGGCCCTTCACACACCTGCATGCAAATGTTGGATGCAGGTTGCTTTAGAAACCAGGTTGGCCTTGACATGGTGACTCTCTTCAGATGGACCAACCCCTTAAGTATCTCAAATAGGACCAGCAGCTGAAGGTTCTCCATTGGCAACATTCCAACACATAGGGAATAATTACTGCCTTAAAGAGGGTGTGGGAGGCATAGCATAGTGTTCTCACACAGAGATGATAAAAACTATCGTATTCCTGGTAAAATCTGAAATGAGGATCTGGGGGCATGCAGCCTCAAGACGAGGTAAAGGGGAATGAGCGAGTTGAGCATTTTCTGAAAGAAAATATGCTAAGTGTAGTAAAGCAATGAACTGTAACACAACGCCCTCTAGAAATGCCAAAAAAATTAAAAACATGATTTTTATAACTACTTGAATATATTCAGAAGGGGAAGGACACCTTTTAAGAAGATTCATCTTAGCATTTTTCCAGAGATTTTGTTCCCCTTGCTCCAATATTTGCATGTTCTTTACCAATGAATTGTTGCCATGTTTTTCTAACCATGGGAATGCGTGCATGTGGGAGGGGTAGCGCAATGTGGAATTTCAGCCTAAGGTGATAGTGTTCCTAAAACAGAGAAGTGGGGTCTCAGAGGGTGGTGGTCACCAGAGTAGAAAGGTGAACTGCGAGATCTCTAACTTGAACGGAGTTTTATGGACAACTGCTGAGGGAGTGTATGCAGGAATGCAACCCTACTTTGGAGATCTGAGCAAGAGACCCTTCACACTGACCTTTATTTCCTCTCTACTGCTATGTTTCTAATCTTTAATCTTCTTATTTATATCATGTCTCCTAAAGCCATGGAGGACTCTCTCTAGCTTGCAAGATGGCAGCCAAAAGACACCCCTTAGTCTTTGTCCACTGGACTTTGTGGAAATGTTGGAGACCTGCTTTCATCAACCCTTTCTTATAAAAGATCTTTCAACCAGGGTTTATAACTAGAGTATAAAAGTAATGAGTTCCATTCACTACACACTAGAGGACTAGTGTTATGATTCAAAGAAAAGTTTACAATTTCAAACTGCTTGATAAAAAGAGTTTTGGGGTTTCATATTTTTTTTCTTAAGTTGACCAGAATTAAACCATTCTGCTCTTCCTAAAAGTTAGATTAAAAAAAAAAAGATTAATTTGAAATGTGAGTTTGAATGTGAAATAACATTTGGCTGAGCAACTCTTTGATAGCGACTATTATAAAAGCAGTAATCAGTATTACCTTTAGTACCTTGGCACTAAAGATTCCCTGCACAGTTTTGTAAATAAACCTCAGTTTATTGCATGCCTTGAAGCTGTTTATTGCTTCACACACTACCAGTTACTGTTGATTAAAGCTTCAGTATGCAAATGCAGTTATTTCGCTGAGATTTTGATAAATTAAAGAAGAACAGAAACACTGTTTCTGAGGTATACTCGATAAACAGCTAATCGGTGTCAGTTGTCTAGAGAAAAACAACAGGAACTAAATTGATGCTGGGAAGTGCCCATGGTGATTCTCCACTTAACTGCCTGGAATTAGCTGATTTGGAGCTAAGAAAACTTTTTTTTTTTTTTTTTTTTTTTAGGTAAAAAGATAAACAATATTGACCTTGGAATAGTTACTTAAGGAAACTGAAGAATTTATTTGCATGTCTCTTCTTCTGGTATTGAATACTTTTTATTTAACATGGATTCACAAAATCCTGTAGCAGTTTGAAAAAGAAAATGAAGGGAAAAAGTCTTTGTTTCTCTGATCCTCATTCACATACTTGCCTCACTACACACAAACACCTACACACACACACACACACACACACACACACACACACACACACACACACATTTTTTTTTTTTAAAGAAGCTCCAGATTAAGAAAACATACATTTCACAGACAAAAACAGAATTATCTAGCAATAAAAATTAACTCGGCTTGGCAACAGAGCTATTCCCTATTCCCTACCCCCAAACAAAAGCAGATAATTTTGATTTTGATAAACAAATGATTACAAGGAGCAGCAAGGCTTGATTGCAACTACACTTTTCCTGATTTAACCAGCTTGAGCGGGGTGATTTGAATCAGAAGTTGCCTTCGTGAGTCAAGAAGAATTTTTCTTCATGAAGAAGAAAAATTCAAAGATTAATACCAACAATAGCAAGCTGAGAAGACCCAGCTGTTCACTTTCTCTTTCTTTGTTTAATTTTATTTTTACAATTAATATGTGCATATTCATAAGTGCAATCATATCGCATACTCTTTCTTTTCTATGCAGCTTTCTTTTTTATTTCCTATTTCCACTTCGCCTCTGATTCCCTACCTCCTTTCCCCTGGAATAACTCCCCAGCCCTCCTTCATGAGAGAGCTCAAATGAACCCGCTGGTGCGCGTCTAACCATATTTTCCCATCCCGGGCACATATGATTATGTAAGGCACCTAAGTGTGTGTGTAGAGGTGACTTTGCCATTGTCATCATATGCATACGTTTATTTTATGTTAATTTTTCTTTTGGAATGATAAAAGACTTGGCAGAAATAATGTGAGAATCCTACAAGAATGTTTGAGAATAAGTGCCCAGCAGGCTATCTATTCCCCAAGTATGATTTCCAGTTCCCATGAAGAGTATGGTCTGCTGTATAACCACCACACTGCTGTGGAAATCGGGGAGTGACTTTGATGCAGTCCTACAGTGTAGCCCTATGATGCCAGTCAACTTGTGCGGTTACTCTCTGACATCCTTTGACATCCTTTACAGCAAAATGACCCCAGCCAGGATCATGTGTGACTTTGGTGTGTCTTGCCTTGTTGGTCTCCTCCATCAGCTCCAAGCTTTTGAAGATTGTAGGTAGCTTATTTTCTACGTGTTCCTTCAGTCTGGTGGTAGATGTCTCTTGGTGACTGGTTCAGTCATGGGTATTTCCACAAAGGTGAAGTGATGATGTGTGCATCTCATTGACTCCTGTCGGATGACAGATGGTTTACAGGGGACCCTTCCAGGGAACGCTGCTCTGGATAACCTGATCTGAATTGCACCAGCCTTCAGGTGTGTGGATGACTCACCTTGAGATTATGCAAGTGTTCTTCCCTTATTTATCTTTCCTCATTTTTTTTAACATCAACTGATGTCCTTTGGCTGAAGTATTATTACAACTGTTGCCAAATGATGGTCTTCTAATTGCATCATCTCTTTGACAGTGATGGGTTGGCATTCTACTGAAAGGAAAGCTGTCTTTTCTCCCCTGTGTATTTATTCATGTATTTATTGGTACCAATATGAAATAAAAAATGTATCTGTTTCAGCTGATTATACACCATGACAACCATTATTTTTTTTAAAGATTTTATTGATTTATTTTGACAGACAGAGATCACAAATAGGCAGAGAAGCAGAGAGAGAGAGAGAGAGAGAGAGAGAGAGAGAGAGAGGAGGAAGCAGGCTCTCTGCCGAGCAGAGAGCCCGATGCGGGGCTCGATCCCAGGATCCTGGAATCATGACCTGAGCCGAAGGCAGAGGCTTTAACCCACTGAGCCACCCAGGCACCCCATGACAACCATTATTTATTCCAATGCTCAAATTGTCCCAGAATTAGTCTTGATGAGCCCATGTGAGCAGGCTCTTGTGTCCTTTGCTCATGGCCCTGTCATGTTTTGAGTACCCATTTTAGACTTCTCTTACCCCGATCCTGGGTCTAATCATTTCTCTAAAAAGCTCCAGTGTCTTTAAGTGGGAGTGGCTTTTAGAAACCCAGATATGAGGACACAGAATGTTCGTGGCTCTTGGCTAGCTCTGTTTCCAGGACTTCTCAATGACCAAAACTGGTAATATATGTACCTATCTCTGTGTGCACGCATGAGTGTGCTCAAACATGCATATACACGTCTCTACACACACCACATAAAAATGTATGGTATAGATAGACACACACATTCATTTGCATCTGTATTTGTTTATGCCTACATATATGTCTGTGTAAATACATATACACATTATATGTAATATTGTATGTATACATTTTATACCTTATGAAATATATAAATATATATATAGCTAATAACTGTCACAATGAGAGAACTGACCCTTTTATCCTTAGTATATTTACTTACTGAATATAACCAGTCACCTGCTGACCCCCATGCTGATGTCCTCCTCAGCCCACTCACGTTCTGATCCCACAAACCTGACTGTCCCTCCTTTTCTCCCAATACTGATGTGTTCCCCACCCTACAGGGACTCTGGCGTGCTGCCAATACCTTCCCTACCGAGTCCAGGCACATCTCACTACCAGCTGCTACCATCATATACTAAACAGTTCCCTTCCTCATTCCACTTGTGCTGTGATAGTCCACGGGAGTCCTACCAGCCCTATTCACATGCAGACAGCTTCACGACCTCATAGCTCAACAATGGACAGCACGCCATGCAAAGCCTCTTTGGGCTTTGCAACCAGACCAAGCCACTGCTCTCTCTCATATGGAAGCTTGGTTTATTCTCCTAGGTTACCATCGCATTCCAGGCATCATGAGTACCCTTGGTCCTACATGGGTATGATGCCCCATGACAGGCTGCCAACACCCCACCCAGGATCTGACTCCCCATGTCAGGCAGTTCTAACAACGTTTTACAATTTTCAAATTGCAATGTTTCTACTTCTCTCGTTAAATTTATTCCTGAGTATTTTGTTTTTTTCAGTTTACAGACTGGAATCTTTTCCTTAATTTCATTTTTGATCATTCCTCACAAGGATATAGAACTACTATGGATAGTTTCATATTGGTCTTGTATCTTATATCCTTTCTGAACTAACTTATCAGTTAGTTCATTTTTGAGTGGGTTCTTTAGGACTTTCTATTTAAAAGATAATGCCATCTGTAAATGGAGTTAATTTTACTTCTTCCTTTCTAAGATGACTTTTACATCTTTTTTCTTGCCTAATTACTCCAACTAGACCTTTCAGTAGAATGTTTTAAGAGTTTTTAGCATAATCCTTGTCTTATTCCTGACCCAAGGGTAAAAGCATCACTATGATGCTAGCTGGGAGTTTTGTGTAGCTGTCCTTTGTCAGGTTGAGGAAGTTCCCTTAAGTTCATTGTTCATTAAGCATTTTTATCACAAAAGGTATTGGATTTTGTCAAATGCTTTTCTTGATTTTTCTAGATGATCCTTTTTAAAAAAAATTTGTTTATTACATTAATTGATTTTCTTATGTTGAAACAACTTTGCATAGCTGTGACAAATCACATTAGATCATTATGTATGATCATTCCTATATATTGCTGAATTTGAATTGCTGGTTTTTGTTAAGGATTTCTACTTCTATATTCATAAGATAAATTGACCTGTAGCATTCTTTTCTTGGGGTACCTCATCTGGTTTTGGTATGAGTGTAATACAATCCTCCTATAATAAGGAAGTATTTTCTTTCCTTTAATATTTTGGAAGAGATTGTGAAAATGCTGTCAATTCTTCAATGTTTAGCAGAATTCACTAGTAAAGCCATTTGGGGCTGTTTTTGTTTGTTTGTTTAATGCAGTTTTTTATAATTTTGTTTTTGAGATTACTAATTTAATCTTTTTTATTCATTTCACATCTATCCATATTGTATTTATCATCTTGAATCAGTTTTGGTAATTTGTGTACTGCTAGGGATCTGTTCATTTCATCTGAGTTATTTCATATGGTGGGATACAGTTTTGCTCATATTTCCCTAAAATCTGCTTTATTGCTGTAAGGCCAGTAGTGATAACTCCACTTTTGTTCTTTATTTTAGTAATTTGAAACTTTTCTCTCTCTCTCTTTTTTTTTCTTTAATAATCTGACTAGAAGTTTGTCAATCTTGTTGATCTCTTCAAAACAACAACTTCTGGTTTCATTGATTTTTCTCTACTGTTTTTCTATTTTTATTTCATTAATTCTCACTTTAATTTTTATTTCTTTCCTTCTCCTTGCTTTAGGTTTATTGTACTCATCTTTTCCATTGTCTTAGATGAAAAGTCATTGATTGAGAACTTACCCTTTGTAGATACAGATAGTTACACCTATCCATTTCTCTCCAAGAGCTGCCTTGTACTATTGCTTAAGTTTTAGTGCAGATTTTTTAAATAATTTTCATTCATTTGGAAACTTTTTCTGATATCCTTTGTGTTGTCTTCTTTGCCTCTAAATGCCATGTTTAAATTCTATATAGATGTGAATTTTGAGACTTGATGTTGTTGGTTTCTGATTTTATTCCATTATGGATAGGGAAAGGATTAGCAGATGGCAGAATGTGCATTTTTGCAACATGGACTGACAGGCAGAGGATAAGGAATGTTGTTGGCCTGTCACTGCAGGGCAGATGCCATAGTCAACACTGGCTCTGTGGGGGAGAAGGAGTCCAGGGATTCTGTTTACACCTGCTACAAGTAGACCTTTCTCCCACTCTGTGCTGGTTGAGAGGTAGAGGGGAAACACCTTATTGTTCCAATGCCACACAGTCCTGCTGTTCTTACTGAGATTTTGTAGATTTTTTTTAAATAAATGTTTCTCTCATTACTCTACCTTCTTTGAACAACTTCCAGAGACTTTTTTTTTTTTAACTATTTTTTAGTAGTCATGGTTATTTTCATGGGAGAGGGTCCACAGGGCTCTTCACTCAGCCATTCCTGAAGTATTTTCCTTGTGTGCTGTGTTTTTGCTCATTTTCAAATGCAAAAAGTACTGCAAAAAATGTATCAAGAGAGTACTTGGGTCTGTTTATTGGGTCTGTTTATTGACATAGAATAATTTATGGGTATTATTTACTATGAATTGTGGATCTCCCTAAATTTATCCTTTTTAGCTCCAGGTGTTGATAGACTTTTTTTCTCCCCATCATTTCTTTATGCCTCACCCCCACCAGCCCATCCCTCCCCTTCCAGGATTAATTCATTAACTAATCAAGATTGTGCTTCTGATGCATTCTGATTAAACATTGTGATACGTAGGTGACTAGAGTTAAATGTTATGTTTTATGTTTAAATTTTAAATTTTATGTCTTGCTGATATTGGTAACCTCTCATGTATGCTACTTGGTCAAGTCTTCCATCCAATGAGTTCTATTGCTGACATTGATGACTGACTTTAAAAAACACTGTACAGGGGCACCTGGGTGGCTCAGTCTGTTGAGTGTCTGACTCTTGGTATCAGCTCACGTCATGATCTAGGGTCCTGAGATTAAGCCTCACATTGGGCTCTGTGCTCAGTCTGCTTGAGATTCTCTCTCTCTGCACTCACTTCCCTCTCTAAAAAGAGAGAGAGAGAGAGAGAGCTTTAAATAAAAAATTAGAATTAAAATTTTTAAAAAAACACTTTACAGATTTTAAAAAAAAATTGTTGGATGCAATTTCTTTCTTGATATTAACATCAACAGTATTTGTTAAGTGTACGATATGCACTAAGCTGCATCTGAAATATGAACTATTTTGCCACTGCTTAAGCATCATGACAACCCTGAATTAGATGCCATTCTATTTCAATATCATACATGGAGTCACTGACACATAAATAGGTTTAGTGATTTGCATAGCTAATAAGTGACAGCTTTCATCCCCTCCTTTTTTTTTTTTTGCTCTAAAGCTCAAGATTTTTAGATACCAAAATAAATTAGTTCCTTAGATGATACTTTTAATTTGAACAGAATTCTAGAGTTTTCTAAACATCTGTTGCCTCATCTGATTCTACATCAACTATATATACTACACATTTCAAGTGTTATTTACCCATTTAATGATTGAGAATGTAGGTTCAGAGATAGACCCCATTTCAGGTAGTTAAAAATGAGATAATTGGGACTAGGTCCTCAACCTTATGGTTATAAGCTTTGGGCTATTTTTTATAAGTATAGGTTTAACCAAAGTATACTGAACATTATTTAACTCTTTCCTGGTATTAATATCACAAATGATTGGAATTTTCTCAAAGTAGGGACTGTTATACATAATTTAAATCATTCTTGATACCTAACATTAAATATATGTTTTTTTTAATTGTTGCCCAGTACATTTTTTTGGCTTACTGAACACAGGTTAATGTGACTCTTAGTTTCTAAATTAGATTCTACATTTATATCAACAAATGGTATTGTGGTGTGTGAGGCTTAATAGAACTCTATGCTTATTGATCCCCATGCTCTTATTTAAAGTAGATTTTTTTTCCCTCAGTACTGTCCGACCATTAGCTAGCTGTATGCTTACTCCATTCATTTGGCCTGGCTCTATTAAGTCCTCTATTTTGAAAATCTGGTTTTAATGTGTTGAAGTCTGAGAACTAGTATGTAGACTGTGAGGGACAGCTTGAGAAACCCTTGCACTAATGTGCAAGAGCTTCAGTAGGGGCTTTGTAGGCCTTCAGATCTCCATAGGCCTGGAAACAACCCCCCCCCGCACTTCACTCACACACACACACACACACACACACACACACACACACACTCTTCAGTTTATTTAAAACTGAACAACAGTCATTTTGTTTAGATATTCTAGCATTAAAATGTTTTTTCTGAATTGTATCTATCTGGTTTATTACCAAATGTTGAGTGCTGAGAACTGGCCAGAGCCAAATACCTCTCCACAATAATTAGATTACCTTTGGAAATTATTAGCAGCCACCAATAAGCAGTAGTAACAAGGGCTAGTATTCTCTGTCACAATCCCTTTTTCTGACTCAAGTCTGGAAGAAACAGAGACAAACAAAAGTGAAGTATGGAAGATGAAGATCAAAGTATATATATATATATATATTTTACTGTAAATATAGTTGATTGAAGTACAAAAAAACAAACTGGATCACTGTTCTTCCTTCATGACACTAAACTTAACCTCTTGGCCATAGGAAATGCAAAGGCAAGCCCAAACTTTAAATACTAAAACACAGTAGAAACAAAGCAGACAAGTGATCTACCTTCATGGAACTTACATTCTAGTAAAAAAAGGGAAAATTAATAAAATACATATGAGTCATATAGAATTTTAGGAGGTAATGAATGCTATGTGAAAATGTACATGAGGAAATGGATGAAGGACCTCAATGTGAGACAGGAATCCATCCAAATCCTTGAGGAGAACACAGGCAGCAACCTCTTCGACCTCAGCCGCAGCAACTTCTTCCTAGGAACATCGCCAAAGGCAAGGGAAGCAAGGGCAAAAATGAACTATTGGGACTTCATCAAGATCAGGAGCTTTTGCACAGCAAAGGAAGCAGTCAACAAAACCAAAAGACAACTGACAGAATGGGAGAAGATATTTGCAAACGACATATCAGATAAAGGGCTAGTATCCAAAATCTATAAAAAAACTTAATCAAACTCAACACCCAAAGAACAAATAATCCAATCAAGAAATGGGCAGAAGATATGAACAGACATTTCTGCAAAGAAGACATCCAGATGGCCAACAGACACATGAAAAAGTGTTCCACATCACTCGGCGTCAGGGAAATACAGATCAAAACCACAATGAGATATCACCTCACACCAGTCAGAATGGCTGAAATTAACAAGTCAGGAAATGACAGATGCTGGCGAGGATGCGGAGGAAGGGGAACCCTCCTACACTGTTGATGGGAATGCAAGCTGGTGCAACCACTCAGGAAAACAGCATGGAGGTTCCTCAAAAAGTTGAAAATAGAGCTACCCTATGACCCAGCAACTGCACTACTGGGTATTTACCCTAAAGATACAAACATAGTGATCCGAAGGGGCACATGCACCCAAATGTTTATAGCAACAATGTCCACAATAGCCAAACTATGGAAAGAACCTAGATGTCCATCAACAGATGAATGGCTAAAGAAGATGTGGTATATATACACAATGGAATACTATGCAGCCATCAAAAGAAATGAAATCTTGCCATTTGCGACGACGTGGATGGAACTAGAGGGTATCATGCTTAGCGAAATAAGTCAATCGGAGAAAGACAACTATCATATGATCTCCCTGATATGAGGAAGTAGAGATGCAATGTGGGGGGTTTGGGGGGTAGGAAAAGAATAAATGAAACAAGATGGGTTTGGGAGGGAGACAAACCATAAGTGACCCTTAATCTCACAAAACAAACTGAGGGTTACTGGGGGGAGGGGGGGAGGGAGAGGGTGGTGGGGTTATGGACATTGGGGAGGTTATGTGCTATGGTGAGTGCTGTGAAGTGTGTAAACCTGGCGATTCACAGACCTTTACCCCTGGGGCTAATAATACATTATATGTTTATAAAATTTTTTTAAAATTATTAAAAAAAAGAAAATATACATGAGGGAGAGTGGAGAGGAGTATATGGGGGATGCCAATTTGATCAGTGATGATTTTACTAAGGAGACATTAGCAAAGAGTTGAAGAAGGTGAGAAGATGAGCCATGTGGGCATCTGGGGCAGAGTGCTTCAGGTGTCCATGGAGAGGCCTGCCTGGTGTGTTTGAGGAACAGTGAAGCTACTAGTGCTACAGGAGTAGAGTAAGAGGAGGAAACATATATAAATGAAGTCACCCAGGAACTGGTGATGTGTGGAGATAACTACTCTCAGTGGAAACAGGTATTAATGGAAGAATTTGAATAGAGCAGTGACACGAATAAGCTTAAAATTTTAAAGGATCATATGGATTCTCTACTGAGAATGGTCTGTGGTGGCAATGTGAGAAATTGTGCAAATTAGTTCAGGTGTTATTTCAGTAGTCCAGACTAGCCCGGAGTGATATTTCTGGAAATGTCAAGAGGTAGTTTCCACCTTGTTCTGTTTGGTGGGTAGACACTAAAGGATTTGTTGGTGATTGGATTTGGGAGAGAAGACAAGTGAAGAATGGCTATTAAGTTATAGCCCAAGCAACTGGCAGGGTTGAATTTCCAAAAGCCAGCATGAAAAGAATGTCAGAAGAGGAATAATTCAAGTTTGGGCATGTTAAATTTGAAACGTCTTTTGACATCTAATTAAAGCTATTCAGTAGCCTGTTTGGTATGTGTCTGGGGAAGAAATTTGGACTAGAAATAAACATTTGGGATCTTGAGCATTTAAACACTACTTAGAACTTTGAGGTTGGATGAGGTTCTTAAGGGGGTGAAAGTAGAAGATGTCCAAAGGCTGATTTTAAGGTGCCAAGGAGAGGAGGAGGACCAGGAATGGGGACCCAGAAGAAGAAATGTCCTGAAGTCAACTGAGGGGAAAAAAGTGTGTCAAGGAGAAGGGACAGGTCGGTTATGCCTAATGCTACTGAGAGGCCACGTTAAAAACAGACAGACAGAACAAAGAAACACACAGAAGGAAATACTGTGGACAGATCAGTGATTTTACTAATACGGGAATTTACTGGGGACATTGAAAAGATCAGTTGCAGCATAGAAGTCTTGGGAGGGTAGGAAATGTTATCAAAATTGTTCTAAGAGATAATGAGAGCAATGAGAAATATCATTAATAGCTGGACAAGACTGAAGGTCTTCAGGTACGCTCATGTATCACAGGGATGTTCTATGTGAGCTGTCTTTCCAAGTTTCAGATATGTTATGCTGTGTCTTACTTCTCAAACTACTTACATTTTTTTTTATTTTTAGAAAATTGAATAAATTGATTTCTTTTTACATAAAAGAACTTATTTCCAGAAGGAAATTTTATATCAAGCTCATACATGGCAAAACAGCACTTCTTGACCTAAAAGAGTCTGTATGATTCATCAAAATAGATTCACAAACATTAACATTTTCTTAATGGACCAGTAGTTAGACATCAGGAGCGCACACTTACACATTTTTGGAAATGCTGCTGTCCGGAATTGAAAACCTCCATTTTTGCTCTCGAGCAGTTTAATAACATAAATCAGAACTCGTTTGCCTAAGTGAAAAAAGAAAAGATCATCTAAATCGGTTGATTTTTATCTATTTTAGAATCCCTCAGGGCAGGTCCTTTGTCTTAATGTCCTGTGAAATGTGCAGAATCATTCCGTGTGCCTATAGTGCAGTCTACCAGATGGTATTTGATGGCTGTATTCATCTTTAACATGAACAGATTATTAGTTTAGAGAAGATTTGTTTTCTTTCTCAAAATTCCTTTTTTCCAGTGTCTAAGCACCATGCTTATTGAGATAAATACTTTTGTGTCCCTCTTGGTACTTCTGACAAATGGGAGACCTGAATTATAATATGCAGTGAGTTACCTGGTTGAGCAGACTGGAAACAGAAGTGGCCTTGATCTTTAAAGCAAACGTCACAGGACAGTTGGCTTGATTGTAGTTCACGGTGTTGTTAAAACATCTATCAGCAGACCAGCAACTGAGTAATTCCACGTCTTGCTAGCTGTACGAAGTGAGCATCACTCAATCATATGACCCAGGGTATTTAACCTCAGGCTGTGTACCCGAGGCCAAACAAAATAGCTAGTTTCCATTTGCTCGTTATTCCTCAAATTCACGAGGTCTGTTTCCATCTCATGGCCTTTTCCTTCCCTGTACCCTTTGTGGAATGCCCTTCCCCACAGGACTTGCTCTCTGGACCCTCACATTTTCCTGATAGCTTTCCTGATGACTGCAAGCTCTCTCACTCCCTTCCCTGCCTGTCCTTCCTCAAGTGCCTTATATTTTAGCAGCACTTAGAGATGTCTGAAAGCTGTATATTTTCATGGCTTATTTTGTTTTGTCTCTGACTCCCCCTACCACGGTGTAAGTTGCACAAAGGCAGAATTCTTGTCTGTGCTGCTCACAGAGTTTTGTCTGTGTGGAAGCGCCAGGGCTCATTAACACACTGCAGGTGATTCATGACTATTTGTTGAGTTCATGAGTGAACACTGTAGGTGTTATTGTTGTAGTTTCCTTTTGTAGTTAGGCGTCTTGGTCTGAGAGGCGAGGGGTCCCTCTGGAGTTCACACCCAGTAAACCCTGCCATCCCCCCAACCCCGCCCTGAAGACCATGGCTCCCACACTTTCTCATACCTTGCACAGAGGGCTCGGATGGGACTCGACTGATCAGAAATTGGAGGGGGAGACAAACCGTGAAGACTGTGGACTCTGAGAAACAAACTGAGGGTTTTGGAGGGGAGGAAGCATAGGGGGTTGGGTGAACCTGGTGGTGGGTATTAAGGAGGGCACGTATTACATGGAGCACTGGGTGTGGTGCCTAAACAATGAATCTTGGAACACTGAAAAAATAAAATAAAATAATAAATATATTTAAAAAAAGAAAATATATTTGCACAAAAGATGACAGATTCCTTTCTGTTCTGTTATGGAAAACATTGACGTTACCCCTCCCTTTTTAAGATGGACATTACTATTATGTCCACATTAGAAAAAAGAAAAATGTATCATCCAATTAAGTAAGTTATAGAGAACTTTAATTGGAGTGGTGACAGAAAGACTCCTATAATTAGGGATGCTTCAGTGGCTCAGTCAGTTAAGCGGCTGCCTTCGGCTCAGGTCATGATCCCATGACCCACTGTGCAGTCAAATTCCAGAGGGCCATCAGTGGTGCATCTCTTGCTGATATAATGGCCAAGAGGAATCAGAAACCTGAAGTTAGGAAGGCACAACGAGAACAGGCCATCAGGGCTGCCAAGGAAGCAAAAAAAGCTAAGCAAGCATCTAAAAAGACAGCAATGGCTACTGCTAAGGCTCCCATGAAGGTAGCACCTAAGCAAAAGATTGTGAAGCCTGTGAAGGTTTCTGCCCCTGAGTTGGTGGAAAACGCTGAGTTGGTGGATCAGAGTCCCATATTGGGCTCCCTGCTCAGTGGTTAGTCTGCTTCTCCCTCTCTTGCTGCTCCCTCTGCCTGTGCTCGCTCACTCTCTCTCCCTCTCTCTCTGATGAATAAATAAACTTTTTAAAGAAAGGAAGGAAGGAAGGAAGGAAGAAAAGCTCCTAAAATTGAAGTCCTTTGCATTTCCTATTTACTATATGGTCTGTAAGGTTTAAATGACACAAGGCATGCAAGTATAGTTCCTGACACATAGCAAGTAGTCAATAAATTCTGACTTAAGGATTCATTGTTCAATATCATACTTGAATTTCTACCCATCAATTGGAGGTGGCTGGCTAGACTCATCTTAGAAAAATAATTTGTTTAATTTTTTAAAATATTTTATTTATTTGAGAGAGAGAGAGAGAGTGAGCACAGGCAGGGGGGAGGAGCAGAGGGAGCAGGAGAAGCAGACTCCCTGCTGAGCAGGGATTCCCAACATGGGGCTGGATCCCAGGACCTTGAGGTTGCGACTTGAGCCAAAGGCAGAGGCTTAACCAACTGACCCATGTAGGTGCCCATGAGTGGGGGAAAAAAAAAAAAAACTACTTAAAAATGTTTTTAGAAGTGTATTTTAGGTCAGAAATATGCACATGATCAAATATTAATACTCCAAGAATCATTGCTTTTCTGATTTTTCCAGTTATTACTTTTATGTGTTATTTCTTCCTTTAAATAATTTCTCTCCTTGGGTGGCCTGGGTGGTTCTATCGGTTGAGCACCCAACTCTTGGTTTCAGCTCAGGTCACGATCTTGGGATTGTGGGATCGAGCCCCAGTTCAGGCTCTGTGCTCAGTGAGAAGTCATCTTGAGTCTCTCTATCTCCCTCCACACTTACTCCACTAGCACTCTCTCTCTCTAAAATAAATAAGCAAACCTGAAATAATTTATCTCCATGAGTGTTGACAAGTAGAGATGTACAGTACTTACACAAGAGCTAACACACGTAATGGATGGATTTCAGAGCTCCAGATAGCACCATTACCCCCTTGCTTTGTTGACCAAGAAATGATGAATCCTCTTTAGTTACTACCCCTTGGCCACAGATCCTGGCACAACCAAAGAAGATTGGCTAAAAGAATGAAAGAAACAAAACAATCAAATAAGGATTTCCTTCCAGATCCTGGTTCTTCAGGCTTTCCAATATGGATACAACCTCACATAAGAATAAAGTGGGCAAATAACTCGCTCTCACATTTCTTAAAAGCCAGAGGTATTTAAATGGTCAAAAAAAAGAAAAAAAGAAAAAGAAAAAAAAAAACCTGGAAGAAGTATTTCACTGTACCTCGGGGACTGAAAGTAATTAATGGGGAAGAAAAAAATTGAAAATACTCTAGGAATTTTCCCTCTTATTATTTTAGTAGCATTAACAACGTAATGACTTAAATAAATAAAATGATACAACCTTCACAGCACTCTCATCCCTCAGCAACTATATTAAGTATTAGAGTAGACTCGATCCATTAGAAGAAAGGTGAGCATTAATCTGGACTTAACATTATCTACACACAGCTATCTTGCTTCAGACTCCATTTCTTTTGGCTTTTATGAAAATGCAAGACAATAAATTGTCTTTCAGAAAGTAACAGCAACCGTGTATCAATGAACAAACAAAAAAATTTGATAATATCTATAATAATACGATATTATAGATATATAGATATTATAGGTAAAAATGACTGGTTGAAAGAGAAAAACAACAGAAAAAGTTTAGTGGGAGCTTTTCAGTGATAAAAAGCAGTTTCTTAATGGCATGAGCAGGCTGGGTCCGAGGACTCAGAGAGGGTCCCGGGGACCAGCCAAGAGGGTCCCTGGCTACACATAGGATGGAAATCAAATGTGAGCCAGCAGCAGTTGAGAACAGAGTTTATTGAAGATACAAAGAGAGTGCAGGTACAGACAATGTCTGGGAGACATAGTAAGGAAAAGAGAGGGAGTCTCATCTTTATTCAGAGTTTGGGGTTTTTATTAAGGATTGTTGTATAGTGTGCATATCCTTCAGGTGTTCAGGAATGGGTCAGAACAAGGACAGGTGTCCAAGTGTCCTCTGTAAGTCACGTTCCCTAGAGCCAGGGGTCTTGGGGTTGAGATGTCCAGCATGGGTGGTTTTGATATGGTTTTGGAATATAAGTGAGGGTCCAGAGCCCATGACCAGGAAAGATTTCTTGAGACATCTTTGGTGCAAAATGGTGGTTTTATTAAAGCCTGGGAACAGGACCAGTGGGCAGCTCCAGGATTGTGACGGGTGGCTGGTTATAGACTTGGGAGCCCGGGGAGGTAAGAAAGAAGGAAGTTTTCCAAAGAACTTTCATATGCTAGAGAGGACCTACAAGATACCAGAGGCTTTACTGTTTTCAAGTTAAGGTTTTTCCATCTAGCAAGGCAGTAACATAAAGATAGTTGAAAGTTTCCTGGAAGAATGTCACACATGTCCCTCCCAGGAGTGGGGGGTGGGGTGGGTAGGAAGGATTGCAGGGTGTCTGTGTGTGTTTTGTCCTCAGCTAGCCTTCTGCTCCCTCATCAGTCTAGAATACACATGGGCTGACCACATTGGGGCATTCTTGCCTGGCCACTCCTTAGATGTTACATGTTGTGCTAGTGGAGTCCAAAGAAATCATGAACTCCCTGTCCCTTACAAGGAGGACACACTACCAGGCCTGTGTAAGGTTGGGCTGCAGGTCCAGGAAGAACAGAAGCAGGGAAAGGAGCAAAAAGCAAGTTTTTGTAGAGTCCTTCGGTTTCCCTGTCTCATTAAATACAGCCTAATTCTGTGTTTCTTGAAAAAAATAACTCTCATTATTTTGTAGTTCTGTTTTATCTTTCTGGCTAATGCTTGCCTGGCAAAGAACGAAAAATAAGAGGAAAATATCAAGCATCTATTATCAATTCCATTGAGTCTGTTTAAAAATATATTTTGTTTCTTATTCTCTAATCTTAGGTCTCTATTATAATTAATTCCAGGCAATTTAAAATTTGAGATTTAGCTATAAATGGAATGTTTCAAGGTATTACCCTAGGTAGTTGATTATTTCATTGTATTTTACTGCTTTATTTTATTCCATCATATTTTAGGGAGTGTGTATCTGTCATAATACAAAAGCATTTCTCCAAGGAAATACAATGCAGGCCTGAAAAGGTGGTCACTTGCTTAATTAAATCTGACTCCTACTCTTGGTCCCTCCCACACCCTCAAGAACACCATAGCCTGCTGCTTTCCCTCTTGACTGAGGTTATCAAGAGGGAAAGCAGCAGGCTGTGGTGTTCTTGAGGGTGGAGGAGGGACCGAGAGCAGGATTTGGGGGGTTGGATATTTTAAATTGGTGATGCTTATCCCTCATCCAAGCGGGTGGTCAGGGAGGACACAGGATATGGCTGAAATTCAGAGGAAATGACAGGTTGAGGGATATATACTCAAAGTCAGAAGCTCTAGGATTTGTCTTCTCTGACTTTGGTGAAGGAGGGAAAAGGAGTAAAAGGCTAATATTTATTGGAGATTTTTAGTGCACCTGATGTCACTCTATGTGCCTGGACAGAAATCATGTCAGTCCAACCCCCGATATTGATGGACTTTTGTACTCTTCTAGTTCTCATTTACAAATGAAGAAGTTGAAAAATAATCACACATTTCATAAGTGGAGCCAGTTTTGAATTCTGGTTTCTGGCTCCAGATTCAGGATTTTTTTATTTTTTAAGATTTTATTTATTTACTTGACAGAGAGAGAACACAAGTAGGTGGAGCAACAGGCAGAGGGAGAGGAAGCAGCAGAGCTCCCCACTGAGCAGGGAGCCCGATACAGGACTCAATCCCAGGATCCTGGGATCATGACCAGAGCTGAAGGCAGTTGCTTAACCGACAGGGCCACGCAGGTGCCCCCAGATTCAGGATTCTTAACCATAAATATTCCCGACTTGATATATACTCAGCAGAAAAAGAAATCAGTGGGCTACAGAGTTTCTTTACACTGTAAGCATTTACACAAAGTGTAACACATTTGTTTAAACTCGAGAGATATACTCATTTAAAGTTAAATACATAAACCATAAGAGAGTGTTAATCTATTTCTGCACCAGGTAAGATTCTGTATAAATTAGGAAGATGCTATTCTTATTCATTTTGCTACTTTTGGATGAGAGGAAATGACAGAAATGCTGGGGTCAGATGTGGAATTCTGAATTTTACCTCTTGACATTAGCTCACTTTTTATCCCTTAATCATCTCGTGAGTATTCTGTGCTGTTACTTTCCAGCTCCCATATTCCGCCGTACGGACCAGGAGCTGTATTGATTACTCGATAATTCAATCATGTTTTCTCTCTGAAGGCAACTGATCGAGAGGGAGACCCAATAACATACGCCATTGAGAATGGAGATCCTCAACGAGTTTTTAATCTTTCAGAAACGTAAGTTAAAAATTATTTCAGAATTTATTTTTTTAGAAGATTTTAAATAGTATACTGGTGGCAAGGGAACAGACTTCTAATCAGAGGTTTTCAGCTGTTTGTAGCTTTATTTTACTTTTTTTTTTTTTCCTATGAATGCTAATGAGATCTGGGGGCAGGGGATAATTCTGAATTCAGAAATCTTACCCAGGAGACTATTTATTTGAAACATTTTTACTAGGTAAAAATCCACTGAGGTGGAAACATTTTATTTGTAGGCTGGGATTAATTAGATCCCTTTAAAGTTGTCAGTTACTCATAATAACAAGGGCATTTCTACCAAGAGTAATGCGGCGCTAAATTGTTCATTCAAAGAGAATTTTGTAAGACAAAGCTTAAGTCAGACACATTTAAAGGACCACCAAAGTCTACCCTTCAGTTTTTGAGGAATGTAGGTATATTCTGGAAATGCTAGCACAAAAGCATCACCATGTCCCTGCTAAACCTTCTGAGGTCTTTATCAGTGTCATTCTACTTCCCTTGGAGAGCAGCAGAGATCATGTTAGTCACCGCCAGGAGAAAGCCAGGAGGCTGGGAAGGAGGCACCAAGGTTTGCAGAGAGATCACTGGCTTCCTGTCTCTAAGAGCAAAGTCACCCTGTTGCTGTCTCATGGGGCTAGAAACCTGAGTGGGGCCCATGATTATGAAGTGAGAATTTTCACAAATGAGCCAGACACTACTTTCATCTCAGGAACACGGGTACATCACGCCAAATCAAGGGAATCATGTGTGGTCTCTGGTCTTGGGAGGAACACCTGTAATTTCACTCTGGCTAGGATGTTCCAACCATGAGTTAGTTTGCCTGGGAACAGTATTTCTCAGACTTTTGGATTTCACAGACGAATAAACGTCCACTTGAAAAAATGGAAAGACAACTATTTGGAATTTTTCCCTGTAGATACACACAAATCTCAATTAGCTATAATTTACAATCATCCTGAAAGAAATAAAACTTTTTAAAGGGACACTTGAACAGGAATCCTGACTGTGTGGTACAGGTATAAAAGTACATGTATAGATCACGAGAATAAAGTTAAGAGTCCAGAAATAACCAGATCGTAACATTTATGGTCAACTGACTCTCTCCCAAAAAAGGCAAAGACAATCCAACCAGGAAAGAATAACCTTTACAATAAATGAAATTTGCAGGAATGCCTGAGTGGCTGAATGGGTTAAGCCTCTGCCTTCAGCTCAGGTCATGATCTCAGGGTCCTGGGATCGAGGCTCGCGTAGGGCTCTCTGCTCAGTAGGGAGCCTGCTTCCCCGTCTCTCTCTGCCTGCCTCTGCCTACTCATATCTCTTTCTCTGTCAAATAAATAAATAAATGAAATTTGGGGTTGCATGCAGAAGAATGAAGTTGGATCTTTACCTCACGCCATTAGCAAAATTAACTCAAGATGGATCAAGACCTAAATACTATAGATTAAAGTATATAACTCTTTAAAGAAAATACAGAAGTAAATATTCATGATCGGAATTAGGCAACGCTCTCCTAGATATGACATAAAAAACACAAGTGATTAATAGTAAGACAGATAAGTTGGACTTCATCAAAATTTGGAAAATCTGTGCTTCAAAGGACAGTATTAAGAAAATGAAGACCACCAGCCTGAGAGAAAATATTTTTAAATAATGTAGATAAGAAAGGACATAAGTATAACTAGAAAACACAAAGAACTATTATAACCAAAAATAAGCATAGAAATAACCCAAATAAAAGTGGACAGGAACTTGAATAGACATTTTTCCAAAGAAGCTGTATGAATGGCCAATAGCATGTGGAGATTCACTCATGATAACTAGTCATTAGAGAAATGCCAATGAAAAGGACAAGATACTGCTTCTCACCCATGTAGAATGTCCATAATGAAAAAGGACGGAAGCAAGAAGTATGGGTGAGATTTCAGAGTCCTCATATATTTCTGGAGGGGAAGTAAAGTCACTGTGTACTTTGGAGAACCATTTGTCATTTCTTCTAAATAAGAAACACAGAGTTATCATTTAACCCTGTAATTCGGGGTACGTGGGTGGCTCAGTAGGTTAAAGCCTCTGCCTTCAGCTCGGGTCATGATTCCAGGGTCCTAGGATCGAGCCCCGCATCGGGCTCTCTGCTCAGCAGGGAGTGTGCTTCCTCCTCTCTCTCTCTGCCTGCCTCTCTACCTACTTGTAATCTCTGTCAAATAAGTAAATAAAATATTTTAAAAAACCCTGTAATTCTACCTGTATGTACTCAAGAAATGAAAACATACATCCACATAAAAAGTTGTATAAGAATGAACGCAGTGGAATTATTTACAATAACAAAATGGTGGAAACCACTCGAATATCCATCTATATATAGATGAATGGGCAAACAGAATCATTGTGTATCCATACAATGATTTTGTCAATAAAGGAGAACTTAATGTTGACACCTGCTAGAACACGGATGAACCTTAGAAACATTATTCTGAGCAGAAAGTCATTCACAAAGGACCGCATAGGGTATGGTCCCATTTGTACAAAATGTCCAGAATAGGTAAATCCATACAGATTAAAAAAAAAAAAAAAAGTAGATTAGTGGTTGCCAGGGCTGGGAGGTAGGGTTGGGAGAGAACAGGGAGAGACTTCCAGTGTGTGATGTAGTATGAAGAGCATGTTCCAGATTTGATTGTGGTGACAGTTGGACAACTATATACCAACATTCACTGAACCGTACCATCTAACTGGGTGAATTTGATCACATGTGAGTTATACGTTAATTAATAAAACTGTTTTTGAAAAGGACAGTAGTGAGCCTTTCTCCTGCCCAGGAAGCCCAGCCCTTACCCTCTGTGAGGGATTTCCACTCCTGTGTTTATCTATTTTTCTCTTGAGGCTGAAAGGTTTTCAACCACAGTTGGGGAAAGTTGATTAGCTGCCAAGTTGACTGAAGAAATTCTCCCCTCGTGCTGTCTACCCTAGCAAGTGTGTCTCTACTGTTTCTCTCATCTCTGTCTTTGAAACCAGGGAGACACCTACCTGGGTCACAGAGGTTCTTGCAGGTGTGAAAAATGTCAAGATGGCAACCTCCTTATCTACACTGACTGTTCCTAACACCACAGCTTATGCATCAACTCTTTAAGTGCAAAATGCTTCTAGGACAGCTAGACGAGGGGGCGTCCTTGTGAGGCTTGCATGATCTCTTTCAATGACCATTCTTGAGCCATTGCTTTCTAGCTACCTCATTGCCGTTGCTGTCATTAGACTTGCAGGCTATCCTAGACCATTACCAATATATTTCCACACATTTGAAATGGGGAAAAATTGCAATTTTAATCCCTTCCTTCTCTGAAACTTCAGGGCTGCCTGTGCAGATTTGCACCACCACTTCTATTTGAATCTTAAGGATTTCAATACTTCAGGTACTCTTATAGAGAATAACAGATAAGAAAGAATGGTCGACCTTATCAGACACTATAATGCATACAAATAATGTTTCTGATTACATTTTCCTTCTTAGAACAACAAAAAAAGTACACATTCATTGCTTACTTTAAATATATTATTTTACAGTATGATACAAATTGTGACAATAATCATCATTACAAAAACATTAGTTTACCTTGTTCTGTTGAAATAAAACTAGACCAAAACTTATCATAAATCTTTAAAAAAATCAGTAGTAATAAAGAATGGTTTCAATGCTACTATGGATTTAGAAAATGTTGGCTTGTTATCTCATATTAATGTATTGGATTAGTCCTGTGGCCACGAAAGAAAGAAACCCACTCTTTAAAAAAAGGTCTGTGTTCCTAAAAATCACAAGCGGTTGTCATGAAAATCATTCCATGGCACTGGTTAAATGACACATCTGTGTGATTCTGTAACACACTGCATTATTTTAACAACTTTTCATAATGTCATTGTTGATTATTGCATATGATACAGCAAATATTTATTCATCAAATACTCACAGATCAGTAAACATTTAAACAAGATGAAAGCAACACTTCCTTTCTAGGGTGATGGCCAAATATTGACGTTATTTATTGAAGGAGAATGAGGGATTCCTCTGAATGGAATTGTATACAGGGGATGTGATAGAATAGTGAAAGCCTCAGATGCTGAACAGAAAAACCTCAAAGAGTTTAGATCTGCCCCTTGTTAGCATTTTATTTGAAAAATTTTCTTTTTATCTTCCCTGGCATTTTTTTTTCTACATGACTAAATTCATTTTGACACTAACTTTAAAGCTTATTATATTTTTCACATCAGTGTGCCCTTTAGGATGTCACTGAAGATTACATAACATAGAAGGCAGTGATTCGCATTTTCTGTGTGTCACCCCTACTTTCCAAATCTGTATTCAAATGGATCTACTTTCTCTTGTCCTTGACCCTCCTCAGCTCCTGCTACCGACCAGCTTTTCTGAACCTCTGCCAATACCCACCTCCCTCTGTTGGTCTGCATTTGCTAACTGCTAATCACTCTTTAACACGAAACACTGCATCTGACTTGAAGCAATCATGCATTTTCAAGTACACTCTAGTCTCTCTGAATATCATTATGAGGCTTGAAACATGGTGCCCATGGGCAGCATGATAAATCTCTCAAAGACTCAGACACTTGTAAGTGCAAATGATATTAAATTACAGCCAGTGGAATATATTGACAACGTTTTAAGGAAGCCTAGAATACAAAGCATGAAACCAGTGAGAAAATTTCCATCAGCCCGTGACGTGGCTGCTGAAGTATTTCCTAATCCACTGTACAATTTGGGAAGACGGCTCCTGGGAGGAGCAGGTTTTATGTGCCAGGAGATTGGTTTGTGTGGAAGTAGATACCCTCCTCTATGTTTTATTTACATGGCTTGAACAACTCTTTGAACACCACTTTCATGGTTAGGCAGAGCAACTCATTGTCTCAAAAAGCTTGATTTTTGTCCAGCACCATACATTTCGGAAATATAGCCTTTGGATCAGTGAGGGAATTCTGTATAATCTAATTAATGTAATTGGAGTGAAATTCACATAGCATCCAATTAACCATTTCAAAGTGAACAACTCAGTTCACAACTCAGTGGCATTTGGCAGACTCAGTGTTGTGCAATGACCCCTTGTATCTAGTTCCAGAATATCTTTATCAGTCAAAAGGAAACTGGACCCAACAAGCAGCTCTTCCTGACTGGCCCCTCCCCTCATCCCAGCAACCACCAATTTATGTCCTGTCTCTGTAGATTGATCTATTCTGGATATTTCATATAAAAGGAAGAATATAACATGTGACCTGTTGTGTCTGGCTTCTTTCACTTAGCCTAATGTTTTAAAGTTCAACCATGTTGAAGCATATAGCAGTACTCTGTTCCTTTTCATACATGTGTAATATCTCAGTGTGTGTATATACAATTTTTTTATCCATTTCATTCATGGATGGACATTTGGGCTGGTTTTCTATGCCTTGACTATTGTCAGTATTGCTACTGTGGACACATATGTATGTGTATTTAAGAATCTGTTTTCAGTTCTTTTGAGTATATTCTCGAATTGGAGTTGCTGGGTCATACTGTAATTTTATGTTTAGTTTCTGGAACTGCCAAACTGTTTCCCACGGTGGCTAGACCATTTTCTATTCCCACCAGCACTGCACAAGTGTTCTAGTTCCTTTATATCTTTGTCAACATGTTATTTTCCCATTTGTTTCGTTTTTGTTAATTGTATCTATTGTAGTGGGTGTGAAGTGGTATTTCACTGTCATTTTGATTTTTATTTCCCTGAAGAGAATATTTTCATGTATTTGTTTGTCATGTTTGCATCTTCTTTGGAGAAATAGCTGTTCAATTCCTTTGACTAATTTTAATTGGGTCATTTGTACTTCTGTTGTAGAGTTGTAAGTGTCCTTTATACATTTGGGAAGCCAGATTCTTATCACATATATGATTTGCAAGAATTTTCTCTCATTTTCTAGGGATTTTCTCCCACTTTATGATAGCAAAAATTCTTAATTTTGGTGAAGTCCAGTATACCTATTTTTTCTTTTGTTTCTCATGCTCTCACGGTCACATCTAAGAATCCATTTTTGAATCTAAGATAATGAAGATTTATTCTCAAGTTTTTGTCTAAGGGTTTCATGGTTTCAGTATTTATTGTTGACCCATTTTGACCTAATTTCTATATATGGGGTAATAAAATGGTCCAACTTCATTCTTTCATGTGGAGATCTCCAATTGCCCCAGCACCATTTTTTGAGACAATTCTTTCCCTGTTGAGTGATCTTGGCATCTTTGTTGAAAAATCAGTTGGCCACAGATGTATAGGTTTATCTCTGGACTCTCAATTCTGTTCCATTCCCAAGCTTACATGGTGCTCTTAAATGTCTCAGTTTCCCAAGAAGCTCTCTACCCATCTTTTCCTCCCAGTTTCCAGCGCTCTATTGTACACCCCAGCCATGTGTGTATGTGTGTGTGTGTGTGTGTGTGTGTGTGTGTGTATTTTTTTTGCCCGAGGTGACTGCAGGCTGTTTCTTGCCTTTCAGTGTCTTCCAGAAAAACCCCTTACTTTTCTGCCTCCAGTGAGTTAGGCAAAATAAAGACAAGCAGCATGCATTATTCCTTCAGGTAAACTGTAGACCGGGAAACACAATTCTTTGTGAATCAAGATAGTTCTGCTCCCTCCAGAAACAGGGACCAGAGTGTCACAGTGAGAATGCTGACGGCCATCTTCAAGACCACTGATGTTGCTCCTGTGAAATTGATTTTCAGTTATGCAAAATTTAAGTAGCACCATTGTTGATGTTTTACCAGAAATGACCCTTCTGTATTTTTATTATGTGGACTCATGAGATTTCCTGCATTCCTAAATGTAGCTCAGTGTATCCTGCTCTATCTTCCAGCCAGCTGATACAAAGACTTACCTTTGCTAGTTAGTTCCAGAATTTCAGGAAGACACACTTGTGTGTACCCATCAACTAGTCTATTATAATTACCAAAATATGCTACCTTATCCTTTTCTCTTTCTTAATCTCCCAAATATCCTGTCTAACTGCCTGCTGCACTGGGACATGAGGCACACATCCTCTCAAGCAAAGAACTCTCTCCATGATAATAACCAGACCAATAAAAACTAGCTGTTTGTATATAATATGGCTTTAAATGGGAATACTATATGTATTTATAGAGATTTTCTAGTTTAATGTATAAAGAAGAATATAAAGATTTGAATCATAAACTGAGGGGAAAAAATGGAGAGCAATAACTCAGTTTTCTTTTTTTCTTTCATTGGATGGGTTTTCAAGGTCTCCTATTTCTTAAGTAGCTTATTTGTGAATAAGTCTCAGAAGTAACACATGTCCTGCTTTTCTCTTGAAGTCATTTTAGAATGAGATTATCTGAACCATCTGCAGTGTGGGAAATTACTCCAAAGCCATTGTTATGAACTACTCTGGGAACTGGTTTTCAGTTATTTTGACAAAACTTTTAAAAATGTACAAGTTGTAGAGTTAGTTTTCCACAGTTTCCATAGTTCTACCATACGTTCAGAACTTCAAAGTCTGTTGATCAACAGCAACACAATAAAACAGAGTAGCTGTGACTCTGACTCTGATTCATTGATGTTGAGTCTCTTTACCCAACTACCATGTGTGATATGAATGGCTTAAATTCCACTGTAACAATAAAAGCACTTGTATTAAAATGTGAAAGTGTTCTATCAATCAAAAAAGATTGTTTTCATCCTTGAATAAATGTTTTAATGTTTTATTATATTAATATAACCTATCCACTACAATATATGTTTGTTAGGACTTTATTAAAGTGTCAGGTAGGATATCAGGTGGTAATATCTAAGACATAAATGTGGAGCTTGTTTTAGAGAGCATTATAAGTGACCAAACTGTCACAAAAAATTTACATTGCAGAAGACAATCTTAAATACTTGTAGCATTTATTTTAAACAATGAAAGGGAAAGAAGTAGTATTAGAATATTCAAATTATGAGAATTTGTCCAAAGGCTGTTCATCTCCCATTATACATAATAAATAAAATTAAGAAACATCTAAAATTCCAAAGAATAACAAAATGATAAAATTGTTAGTATATCTGACAAAAGTTTGTTTTCATAAACTATAAAATTAGAGAGTGAATGCTCATAAAATTCTCTTTTCTTAAATAGAATATAAAACACACAGTCTAATTCTTCTTTGGGAAACAATATAACGTGTTCAGATATGGTTATTATAGAGAATAAAAGAAATGTCTCAAAAATAATCCCAATATCTGTGAAAGTTTTAATATTCCACTGCATATTTTCTAATTTTCTCCGATGAGCCTCAATTGTTTGGAAACTAGGAAAGAAGAAAAAATAGATGTTAATTGTTAGTGTTTATAAAAGATGGGATTCAGATGTTTGCATTTCCAGCATGGCAGTGTATGTGACAATGAATGGGAATGACAATATATATTAGTTCTAAGAAACCATTCCTTGATTCAAAGGATTATGAAACTACTAAAGATTACTAGAGTCTTCCACCTTTGAAATAATCATAAACAAGATTGATATCTTTCTTCCCAGAATGAATTAAGCACAGTTTTATTTTTCTCCTGGGGGCTGGAGAATCAGCTAGATTATCTCCTTCAGTTTGGCAATTGTTCACTGTTGCTAAGAAGCCCAACAGCCTTAAAAGCTTTTTTCAATTTTCAACATGAATCTTAGAATCACGCATCTTAAATATTCAGGCTACATTTGCTGAAAGGGAAAAACCAGTGGAAAGTAGTTCCAGATGGGAAGGAAGCCTCCCTGTGACGTAAGATCTTTGTGTGTCTTATCTGTCTGTCTGTTTTCTCTGTCACTAGTACTGGGATTCTAACCTTAGGGAAAGCCCTGGACAGGGAGAGCACCGATCGCTACATTCTGATCATCACTGCTTCGGACGGCAGGCCTGATGGGGTGAGTACTCAGCCTGGGGGACATCAGGTGGTAAGAACAGAGCCCTGTAGTCTGATGCTCCGGAAATTAATTTATTTTCACCCGGAGCAGCTCCTTAACACTGGGAGAAGCGCTCTTTTAGTAGTTGAACTTGTACTACGAATCTGTCGGGGTGGTGGAAATTTTTGACCTGACAGAATATATACTTGGGATTGGCATTCTTACCCAACTGATGGGAAAAATGAAGTCTAACGGTCTAAAATGCATTCCATGGTGATTATCGGCACAACACTCTGAAATGTCTCCTGGTAGTCTGACTCTTTTGGAACCTAGTCCCTTTAATGTCACTTTATTGGGGGGGTGGGCAGAGTGTGGATAGATATTGGGAAGCACTTAGGAAACCAAGTTGATTGATTCCACAAGTTGTAAGGAGCACTCAGGATCCCAACTAATCCTTGGTGATGGAAGTGGTTTAAATGGACCCATAATTCTAGAGAGGATAAATGTAATTTATCTCTTATAATAATAAGTGGTTTATATATAAGTGGTATAATATATATATAATATATATATATAAGTGGTATAATATATATTATATATACATATAATATATATATAATAAGTGGTATTAATGATAAGTGGTTTAAATAGCTCTTATAATAATAAGTGGTTTAAATGGGCCCATAATTCCAGAGAGGATAAATGTAATTTTCTCTTAAAAAATTAGTTTTAAGAATAACAAAATTGTTTAGCCATTCTGGAGTGTTTTAAAATCACTTGAGTGTATTCTTCAAACTAACCTGCTTACAACCAGTACTGTTCTAAATTTTTTAACATTGTAACATTTCAATTATTGGTAACAGATCCTTAGAATGTTTTGTTGTTGTTGTTTTGTTGTTTGTTTTGTTTTACCATTTCTATGACACAAAGTAGTTTTTTCTTTAGTCAAATGGCTATGGACCAACTCACTCTACTCTGGAAATAATTTCAAATTCATTTAAGCATCTAGGCAAGGCTCACCCAATTAAAATAGCAACATGGCTCCCAATGACTTGCAATGACTTGTTTGATTTCTATGACAGAAATGATTGAGGGCATATATTTGAGGAGAATTGCTCAGAAAATCTTACCATTTTAAAAACATATAAACTGAGGCACTAGGGTGGCTAAGTCGGTTAAATGTCTGCCTTTGGCTCAGATCATGATCCCAGGGTCCTGAGATCAAGCCCTGTGTTGGGCTCCCTGCTCAATTGAGAATCTGCTTCTCACTCTGACCATACTCATGCTCTTTATCTCCCAAATAAATAAATAAAATCTTAAAAAATAAAACAGAAGATGGCGGAGAAGTAGCAGGCTGAGACTACTTCAGGTAGCGGGAGATCAGCTAGATAGCTTATCTAAAGATTGCAAACACCTACAAATCCAACGGGAGATCGAAGAGAAGAAGAACAGCAACTCTAGAAACAGAAAATCAACCACTTTCTGAAAGGTAGGACGGGCGGAGAAGTGAATCCAAAGCGACGGGAAGATAGACCACGGGGGGAGGGGCCGGCTCCCGGCAAGCGGCGGAGCAACGGAGCACAAAATCGGGACTTTTAAAAGTCTGTTCCGCTGAGGGACATCGCTCCAGAGGCTTAACCGGGGTGAAGCCCACGCAGGGTCAGTGTGGCCTCAGGTCCCGCAGGGTCACAGAAGGATGAGGGGTGTCTGAGTGTCGCAGAGCTTACAAGTATTAGAACAGGGAAGCCGGCTACAGAGACAGAGCCAAGGAGTAAGCTCTAAGCTCGGGGTTACCTTGAACCGGTCTCAGGCTCGGTCAGCTCGGAGCGCGGCCGGAGGCAGGGTGACGGGAGTAAATCGGCGCTGTTCTCTGAGGGCACACTGAGGAGTGGGGCCCCGGGCTCTCGACTCCTCCGGGCCGGAGACTGGGAGGCCGCCATCTTCATTCCCGCCCTCCGGAACTCTACGGAAAGCGCTCAGGGAACAAAAGCTCCCGAAAGCAAACCCCAGCGGATTACTCAGCCTGGCCCCTGGTAAGGGCGGTGCAACTCCGCCCGGGGCAAAGACACTTGAGAATCACTACAACAGGCCCCTCCCCGAGAAGATCAACAAGAAGCCCAGCCAGGATCAAGTTCACCTACCAAGGAGTACAGTTTCAATACCAAGGAGAGCAGCGTAATTCCAAAGGAGGAGAAAGCAAAGCACGGAACTCATGGCTTTCTCCCCATGATTCTTTAGCCTTGCAGTTAATTTAATTTTTTTTCTTTTTCAATTTATTTTTCTTCTTCTGCTAAATTTTTTTAACTTTTACCCTTTTCTTTTTTAACGTTTTTTAACTAGTTTATCTAATATATATATATTTTTTTCCTTTTTATATTTTTTTCTTTATTGGTTTTCTTTTTTTAATTGTTTCTTCCTTTTTTTCTTCTTCTTCTTCTTTTTTTATTTTTTCTTCTTTCTGAACCTCTTTTTATCCCCTTTCTCCCCCTCATGATTTGGGATCTCTTCTGATTTGGCTAAAGCATATTTTCCTGGGGTTTTTGCCACCCTTTTAGTATTTTACTTGCTCCTTCATCTACTCTTATCTGGACAAAATGACAAGGCAGAAAAATTCACCACAAAAAAAAGAACAAGAGGCAGTACCAAAGGCTAGGGACCTAATCAATACAGACGTTGGTAATATGTCAGATCTAGAGTTCAGAATGACGATTCTCAAGGTTCTAGCCGGGCTTGAAAAAGGCATGGAAGATATTAGAGAAACCCTCTCGGGAGATATAAAAGCCCTTTCTGGAGAAATAAAAGAACTAAAATCTAACCAAGTTGACATCAAAAAAGCTATTAATGAGGTGCAATCAAAAATGGAGGCTCTCACTGCTAGGATAAATGAGGCAGAAGAAAGAATTAGCGATATAGAAGACCAAATGACAGAGAATAAAGAAGCTGAGCAAAAGAGGGACAAACAGCTACTGGACCATGAGGGGAGAATTCGAGAGATAAGTGACACCATAAGACGAAACAACATTAGAATAATTGGGATTCTAGAAGAAGAGGAAACAGAGAGGGGAGCAGAAGGTATATTGGAGAGAATTATTGGAGAGAATTTCCCCAATATGGCAAAGGGAACAAGCATCAAAATCCAGGAGATTCAGAGAACCCCCCTCAAAATCAATAAGAATAGGTCCACACCCCGTAACCTAATAGTAAAATTTACAACTCTTAGTGACAAAGAGAAGATCCTGAAAGCAGCCCGGGAAAAGAAGTCTGTAACATACAATGGTAAAAATATTAGATTGGCAGCAGACTTATCCACAGAGACCTGGCAGGCCAGAAAGAGCTGGCATGATATATTCAGAGTACTAAACGAGAAAAACATGCAGCCAAGAATACTATATCCAGCTAGGCTATCATTGAAAATAGAAGGAGAGATTAAAAGCTTCCAGGATAAACAAAAACTGAAAGAATTTGCAAATACCAAACCAGCTCTACAGGAAATATTGAAAGGGGTCCTCTAAGCAAAGAGAGACCCTAAAAGTAGTAGATCAGAAAGAAACAGAGACAATATACAATAACAGTCACCTTACAGGCAATACAATGGCACTAAATTCATATCTCTCAATACTTACCCTGAATGTTAATGGGCTAAATGCCCCAATCAAAAGACACAGGGTATCAGAATGGATAAAAAAACAAAACCCATCTATATGTTGCCTACAAGAAACTCATCTTAAACCCGAAGACACCTCCAGATTTAAAGTGAGGGGGTGGAAAAGAATTTACCATGCTAATGGACATCAGAAGAAAGCAGGAGTGGCAATCCTTATATCAGATCAATTAGATTTTAAGCCAAAGACTATAATAAGAGATGAGGAAGGACACTATATCATACTCAAAGGAACTGTCCAACAAGAAGATCTAACAATTTTAAATATCTATGCCCCTAACGTGGGAGCAGCCAACTATATAAACCAATTAATAACAAAATCAAAGAAACACATCGACAATAATACAATAATAGTAGGGGACTTTAACACTCCCCTCACTGAAATGGACAGATCATCCAAGCAAAAGATCAACAAGGAAATCAAGGCCTTAAATGACACACTGGACCAGATGGACATCACAGATATATTCAGAACATTTCATCCCAAAGCAACAGAATACACATTCTTCTCTAGTGCACATGGAACATTCTCCAGAATAGATCATATTCTTGGTCCTAAATCAGGTCTCAACCGTTATCAAAAGATTGGAATCATTCCCTGCATATTTTCAGACCACAATGCTCTGAAGCTAGAACTCAATCACAAGAGGAAATTTGGAAAGAACCGAAATACATGGAGACTAAACAGCATCCTTCTAAAGAATGAATGGGTCAACCAGGAAATTAAAGAAGAGTTGAAAAAATTCATGGAAACAAATGATAATGAAAACACAACGGTTCAAAATCTGTGGGACACGACAAAGGCAGTCCTGAGAGGAAAATATATAGCGGTACAAGCCTTTCTCAAGAAACAAGAAAGGTCTCAGGTACACAACCTAACCCTACACCTAAAGGAGCTGGAGAAAGAACAAGAAAGAAACCCTAAACCCAGCAGGAGAAGAGAAATCATAAAGATCAGAGCAGAAATCAATGAAATAGAAACCAAAAAAACAATAGAACAAATCAACGAAACTAGGAGCTGGTTCTTTGAAAGAATTAATAAGATCGATAAACCCCTGGCCAGACTTATCAAAAAGAAAAGAGAAAGGACCCAAATAAATAAAATCATGAATGAAAGAGGGGAGATCACAACTAACACCAAAGAAATACAGACAATTATAAGAACATACTATGAGCAACTCTACGCCAACAAATTTGACAATCTGGAAGAAATGGATGCATTCCTAGAGACATATAAACTACCACAACTGAACCAGGAAGAAATAGAAAGCCTCAACAGACCCATAACCAGTAAGGAGATTGAAACAGTCATCAAAAATCTCCAAACAAACAAAAGCCCAGGGCCAGATGGCTTCCCGGGGGAATTCTACCAAACATTTAAAGAAGAACTAATTCCTATTCTCCTGAAACTGTTCCAAAAAATAGAAATGGAAGGAAAACTTCCAAACTCATTTTATGAGGCCAGCATCACCTTGATCCCAAAACCAGACAAGGATCCCATCAAAAAAGAGAACTACAGACCAATATCCTTGATGAACACAGATGCAAAAATTCTCGCCAAAATACTAGCCAATAGGATTCAAGAGTACATTAAAAGGATTATTCACCATGACCAAGTGGGATTTATTCCAGGGCTGCAAGGTTGGTTCAACATCCGCAAATCAATCAATGTGATACAACACATTAATAAAAGAAAGAACAAGAACCATATGATACTCTCCATAGATGCTGAAAAAGCATTTGACAAAGTACAGCATCCCTTCCTGATCAAAACTCTTCAAAGTGTAGGGATAGAGGGCACATACCTCAATATTATCAAAGCCATCTATGAAAAACCCACCGCAAATATCATTCTCAATGGAGAAAAACTGAAAGCTTTTCCGCTAAGGTCAGGAACACGGCAGGGATGTCCGTTATCACCACTGCTATTCAACATAGTACTAGAAGTCCTAGCTTCAGCAATCAGACAACAAAAGGAAATTAAAGGCATCCAAATTGGCAAAGAAGAAGTCAAACTATCACTCTTCACAGATGATATGATACTATATGTGGAAAACCCAAAAGACTCCACTCCAAAACTGCTAGAACTTGTACAGGAATTCAGTAAAGTGTCAGGATATAAAATCAATGCCCAGAAATCAGTTGCATTTCTCTACACCAACAACAAGACAGAAGAAAGAGAAATTAAGGAGTCCATCCCATTTACAATTGCACCCAAAACTATAAGATACCTAGGAATAAATCTAACCAAAGAGACTAAGAATCTATACACAGAAAACTATAAAGTACTCATGAAAGAAATTGAGGAAGACACAAAGAAATGGAAAAATGTTCCATGCTCCTGGATTGGAAGAATAAATATTGTGAAAATGTCTATGCTACCTAAAGCAATCTACACATTTAATGCAATTCCTATCAAAGTAACATCCATTTTTTTCAAAGAAATGGAACAAATAATCCTAAAATTTATATGGAACCAGAAAAGACCTCGAATAGCCAAAGCAATATTGAAAAAGAAAGCCAAAGTTGGTGGCATCACAATTCCAGACTTCAAGCTCTATTACAAAGCTGTCATCATCAAGACAGCATGGTACTGGCACAAAAACAGACACATAGATCAATGGAACAGAATCGAGAGCCCAGATATAGACCCTCAACTCTATGGTCAACTAATCTTCGACAAAGCAGGAAAGAATATCCAATGGAAAAAAGACAGCCTCTTCAACAAATGGTGTTGGGAAAATTGGACAGCCACATGCAGAAAAATGAAATTGGATCATTTCCTTACACCACACACGAAAATAGACTCAAAATGGATGAAGGATCTCAATGTGAGAAAGGAATCCATCAAAATCCTTGAGGAGAACACAGGCAGCAACCTCTTCGACGTCAGCCGCAGCAACATCTTCCTAGGAACATCGCCAAAGGCAAGGGAAGCAAGGGCAAAAATGAACTATTGGGATTTCATCAAGATCAAAAGCTTTTGCACAGCAAAGGAAACAGTTAACAAAACCAAAAGACAACTGACAGAATGGGAGAAGATATTTGCAAATGACATATCAGATAAAGGGCTAGTGTCCAAAATTTATAAAGAACTTAGCAAACTCAACACCCAAAGAACAAATAATCCAATCAAGAAATGGGCAGAGGACGTGAACAGACATTTCTGCAAAGAAGACATCCAGATGGCCAACAGACACATGAAAAAGTGCTCCATATCACTCGGCATCAGGGAAATACAAATCAAAACCACAATGAGATACCACCTCACACCAGTCAGAATGGCTAAAATTAACAAGTCAGGAAATGACAGATGCTGGCGAGGATGCGGAGAAAGGGGAACCCTCCTACACTGTTGGTGGGAATGCAAGCTGGTGCAACCACTCTGGAAAACAGTATGGAGGTTCCTCAAAATGTTGAAAATAGAACTACCCTATGACCCAGCAATTGCACTGCTGGGTATTTACCCTAAAGATACAAACGTAGTGATCCGAAGGGGCACGTGCACCCGAATGTTTATAGCAGCAATGTCTACAATAGCCAAACTATGGAAAGAACCTAGATGTCCATCAACAGACGAATGGATAAAGAAGATGTGGTATATATACACAATGGAATACTATGCAGCCATCAAAAGAAATGAAATCTTGCCATTTGCGACGACGTGGATGGAACTAGAGGGTATCATGCTTAGCGAAATAAGTCAATCGGAGAAAGACAACTATCATATGATCTCCCTGATATGAGGGAGAGGAGATGCAACATGGGGGGTTAAGGGTGTAGGAGAAGAATAAATGAAACAAGATGGGATTGGGAGGGAGACAAACCATAAGTGACTCTTAATCTCACAAAACAAACTGAGGGTTAATGGGTGGAGGGGGGTTGGGGGGGTGGGATTATGGGCATTGGGGAGGGTATGTGCTATGGTGAGTGCTGTGAAGTGTGTAAACCTGGCGATTCACAGACCTGTACCCCTGGGGATAAAAGGATATTATATGTTTTAAAAAAATAAAATTAAAAAAAAAATAAAAAAAAATAAATAAATAAAAA